>NC_132793.1:126367833-126979666 GCF_048418805.1 Vulpes vulpes
CACTTATAACTAAGTTATCTACTTCACTGTCTACTTCTCCACTACAAAATAAATTCTTTGAGGAAATTTTTTTTCTACATACCTACACCATTCCACAATAGAGAATACAGAGTAAGTCCTCAATCAATATTTCCTAAATTATTGAATTAAATTTGGAAGATTCTCATCAGTGATAAAACAGTTGAAGACAACTGAAATTAAGAAAAAGCATTTTGATTATTGGCAGGATCCAGGGTGTCCAAGAAAATAAAGAGAAGGGATCCCTGGGTGGCGCAGCGGTTCGGCGCCTGCCTTTGGCCCGGGGCGCGATCCTGGAGACCCGGGATCGAATCCCACGTCGGGCTCCCGGTGCATGGAGCCTGCTTCTCCCTCTGCCTATGTCTCTGCCTCTCTCTCTCTCTCTCTGTGACTATCATATATAAAAAAAAAATAAAAAAAAAAGAAAATAAAGAGAAGGGAGGAGGCCAAGTTTTATGAGGGTCCAGGATCAAGAACCAGAAAGCCTTTCTCAAACAAGGCAACTCCTTCCTCTGTGTTGATTGATGTGACTGCATGCAATTTACAGACAGATGTCCTATCTTCCTCTGAGAGGGAAGAAATAGGAAACAAAGCCTATGTGTTTCCCATTTCAACTGCAAACTGAAGACATACTGACATCACTCCATCTCTTTTCCAATTTTCCAGGTGAGAGAATCTGATTGGTCTGCTTCAGTTAGAGACTCACCTCTGATCAAATAAACTGTATCCCTAGAGTTTATTCTCTGAGAATGGATGGGGGAATGGTAGGCAATTTAATATATCCTTTGCCTTCACACACACAGTTAATTTTATATGTATATAGCCATATAAATCATTAAATAAAATTATAGATGAGATTAGAGTCTACACTAGTGTTATTGCTATAAGAGTGAATACATAAGCACTGAATCAAATGGTAGGAGACCGTTTACAATTTTAGCATGGATGCAAGTATCTTCAATACAAAAACTAAAGCTTAAAATCTTTATGTGCCTGGGTGGCTCAGTTGCTTAATCGTCTGCCTTCGGCTCAGGTCATGACTCCAGGGTCCTGGGATTGAGCCCTACATTGGGCTTTCTGCTCAGTAGAGAGTCTGCTTCTCCCTCTCCCTCTGTCTGCTGCTCCCCCTGCTTGTGTTCTCTCTGTGTGTCAAATAAATAAATAAAACCTTAAAATTAAAATAAAATAAAATAAAATAAATAAAATCTTTAGGGGCACCTGCTTGGCTCAGTGGTTGAGCATCTGCCTTTGGCTTAGGTCATGATCCCGGGGTCCCAGGATCCAGTGTCACATTAGGCTTCACTGCAGGAAGCCTGCTTCACCGTCTGCCTATGTCTATCTCTCTTTGTGTGTCTCCCATGAGTAAATAAATAAAATCTTATAAAATAAAATAAAATAAAATATTTATAAAGTTGCATATAGATGAACTTGTATGGTTTGAAAATTTTCTAGGAACCAGTCAAATCTAATTTGATTCATCCATCTAACTGGAGAAACAGTCAAAGGAAAATAAACACATTGTTTCCTTTTCCTCTGCATCTGATAAGTGACATTTTAAGAACAGCAAGTCCAACAATTTTCTTATTTATGAAAAAAGTGCTTGCTAATTGTTGATTATCTCTGTTGTGTCAACCACGGGGTAGAGTATATGCCCTCAACTTGCATTCTGTGCACAGAAAATAAAATAAGGGGGAAGTAACTATACTAAGTGCTTGATAAAGAAGGGGGTATTGAAAAGTTGTAGAGGGTAAGATACTGGTCATAAAACTATAAGTTTCTTTAGGGTAAGAGAAGAATTTCACATCAGGGGCATACTTGGTAATCATTCATATACAGAAAAGTGGCCCCCAGCCCTGGTGAATTTTGTAGACCCAAAGAAAAAAACCAGAGGCTACAGAATTTTCCCAGAGCGTTTTGTATTAAAATGCTATATGCAGCTCAGCTTCTTGGCACTGGTGTTGATACAAGCCAACGAGGACTGTCTACATTAAGTGCCTATAGATAGGCAGAAACCCTTTTTTATAACAGTAGCACCTACAGTGCCTCAGGTATGAAGAAAACAGGTCAGTAATGCATTTTTAAAATCTCTTTCTACTTGTACTCATGCTTTGTCCCTTCCGAACAGAGTAAAGTTAGAGATTTGGAGCAGATTTTAGACCATTCTTTCTTCTCTGGACGTTCTTGACAATATTATTCTAGCAGTTTCCCTAGCACAAAGAACAGGATCAAGTAAAACATTTCAAAATGTATCTAAATTACTAACTCACTTTCCAGATCTCCTGCCTGGTTAAAGTAATGAATACATTTGGAAGACTAAATATTTATTAAACTCCTAGTTGGGAAGTCTAGTCCACCATGGTGCAACCTAAATAAATAATACTGAACATGGACATCTGGAACCTAGCATGTTGCTTGGATACTTTTATTTTCCTAGATTACCTAGATTTATTCGTCTTTGAGCTCCTTGACATTTGGGGCCATGTTGTAGTTTATTTTCCATGCAGAGCCTAGCCCCATGCCTATCGTAGAGTAGATCTTCAGTGAATGGACTCATCTGTTGGATTATTGATTTACACTTACAGAATCGATTGCATAAAAGATACTCTCCACACATGATAAACAATAAGAGGAAATATAATTTTATAACTTTTCTGCAATGGGCTTAAAATCAGCCATTTCTTTGCTTTTGTTTTCCACGAAAGGAATAATAAAATAAAATAATGATAGACCGTTCATTTACCTGTCAGTTCTTCTGACACTTTTCTGAGATCATTTAGGTCTAATGCAGTTCTTTTATTTCCTTTATAGATGCCGATGTTTTTAATAGAAAAAAAGAGACTCTCTTGAAGTCTATTTGGAGTTTTCTGCTTTCTCTCAGACTCTTTGATGTATTTCAAGAAACATAGCACTTAAAAAGCGCATTGTGTCCTCATGCACATTCACCCCCCGCAACCCATCGTCAAAAGAAAGAAAAAAAAAAGATAAGTGTGGGGCTGGTATATTTAGTTTTTATTTCTCCCTTTTACACTCCTTTTCACAGCCTCTCTGATGTAGTCTCCTGGCTATCTCGCACATGCTAGGACTCTGAAAATTGTTTTTACTACCATAAAATCACTGAAGAAACATGCTTCACAGCCTGATGAACTCTCTTTGTGGTTGTGAATATACCTTATTCACTCAATAATTTTCAGCAGGAAACAGTGAAATATGTGACAGGGGAAGGTCCAGGCCTAATGCTGCTCCATACAAACTGCTTTCCTTCATGTGAAAGTAACACATTCACCCTTGGCATGACATACATCGGAAGAAATCAAGATGGTCTGTAGGGATAAAAAGGTTATAACCATATCTTTTATTCTGCTGAACATTTTAAACCACTACTTTAAAAATACTTCTCAGGCTGTATCCAATATGAGGAAGCTAATATTTTCTTAGTGTTTCTATTCATGAGGCAGTAAATGTGCATTTGTAAGTATAACAAGGTATGAGGTTGTATTTCTTAGTAGTATTAATACAGAGTTACAACTCAAGTTAACTCAGACACAAAAATAAATTAGTTGGCTCAAGTCAATGAAAAATCCAGGATGTTTAGGCTCTAGGCACTGCTAGATTGAGGGCTCAGTGATACCTTTAGGGATCCTTTTCTTTCAGTCTCTTAGACTGTCTTCCAATGGTGAGCAGGATGGCGGGCAAGAGCATTATAATGACATTATAGTGGCTCTGTGAGACAAGAATCATCCTGACATTGTAATGACTTCATTCTGACATTATAATGGTTCTGTGGAGAGAGAATCTTAAGGCATGGGCAGGAACGCCCTCTATGGCACTTAGTTTGGACAGTTAGCATAACATGCTTACCCATGACCTAACCACTATGCCAAGAAAATTAGGTAATGTTGCTGGGCAGGCCTGAGTCCTGAGACCATGTGGTGCACTTCAAATAGAATTAAATGTGCTTCCCAGAGGGAAGAAGAATTTGTAATGGGAGAAAGAGTGAAGATATTCTGGACAAGCAATAACAATGGGTGTCCGTAGCTGATGTATGATACTATACTTATTTTAAAGATGAGGAAACCAAGACTCAAATTTTCATAGCTAGACTTAAATCACACTGGCATGTGAAATCCTAGTGAGCAACAGAAGAAAAGAGAGGCTTCCCCATCTGCTACAATTTGAATGTGACTTTTCTATGATCACGTGCTTTTACATAATCCAAAATCCAGTAACGCCAATACCTCTTACTTGTCCAATATTTTTAATGCTTTGCCCACACAAAAATTTAGCCTTGTCTGTGATATTATGCTGTCAATGAAAAATGCATGGAAAGATGCACCTTGACTATCAAAGATGATGACGGAAAGAGGATCATTAAGTGAAAGTGATTTGTGCCAATGATCTATTGCTATAATTTAGGTCACACATTAATATATTTATTTACTTAAAAAGTCTAATTTAATCCATACTTCCCCAGGCCCAAAATCCTAGGATTTAAAAAAAGGGGGATAATATTAATAGTAATAAGCATTTTCTGGTTCTTACTCCCCATTCATTCCTCCATTCCAATATGTGTTATTAAATTTTAATTATCTGAAGTAATGTATGGATTTTGTGGTACCCACAACTAATGCTAGTATAAGCTCATCTTCTTCTTTACTGTCCTGTTTTGTTGGCTGCATGCATTTGCTTTCATTGCTTGTGAAGATTTGTGACAGCACCTCTACTGCCTCAACACCTGATACCTATCCTGAGAATTTAATAAAGTTTTATTAAGTGCCTTCTAGGTTTCAAAAACTATGCTAAGTACAACAGAAGTAGTTTTGAATGATAAGATACAAATTTTGTACTCTGGGTTCTATACGGGGAATAATAGGTATTAAATGAGTGTGATCCCTATGTCCCTGATCACTCCAACTACTGACAAATAGGATATTTGTCTTTTTCTTAGAGATTGTATCATTTTATTGTATGGAATACAAATCTCCAAGTCTAGAAGGACCTGAGAAATAGCTAATAGGTGTCTAGTGAGATTATGTTTGTAGAATACTCCTTTCCACATTTATTGATTTACTATTAGATGTATAAATATTTGTAATGTCAGATTTAGGATAGACTTTGAGAAAATTTAGAGTTTGAAATTTTATTTGATCATATATCTTTACAATTCTTTTATAGTTGAGTCCTTTTACTTTTTTCCCCGAGGGGGCAGCAGCTACAGGTAATGAGTAACCTTCCATTTTCTGCTCAAAATATGAAACAATTAAGCAATAAGACAAATAAGTGGTCAAAGGGATTAATGCATGACCTCTGACAAAGGAAGGTTGGATGATTCCTCTGACTTCTCCAGGCACCCGTTCTGAATGCAGAATTGGGAAGCCTTTACCAATCCAGTTGAAGTAATGTTGGGCCAGGGTGGGCTTCTTTACCAGAAAGGCCGACCCCTGTGAGATTGAAGAAATGGAGAATAAGTAATCACATACTTCTGTGGCAATGAAATAAAAAATCTTACTCCATGTTTGATGTTTGCTGAAAACTTTCAAGCTCTACTCATCCCTTTTCTACTCTTGCCTCACATCAGGACAAGCCATTATGAAAGCTCACATACTCCCTTCTTTGGCTTTGGCAGAACCATGCCTGCCCTGGCCTGTGCACAGAGGAAGTCTTACTCCAATCCCACACCTGACCTCAATAAAATCCAAAGCTAGTCACACATCCCGGCTCCCTCAAACCATTGAAGGAACTGTGTAGGATCCTTTCCTGCTATCACTAGAAAGCTTCATTATGTGACTACCTTTTTTTCAGATTCTGTGTTTGTGAGAGAGAAAAAGAGAGAAAGAGACAAAGAGAGAGAAAGAAAGATCACCAGTCTCAATATTCAAACTAAATTTGATGTGAGAAGTCCATCCTGCCTCTGAGGACTGCCACATCAAGCAGCTTCTTCACAAGAGAAAACAAAAACAAAAAAAGATAGAAAAGTATGGGTTGGGTACCTAGGACTATTTCCTCCTTTAGCATTTCAGGCAAGCCATTCCTTCCCCCTAGTGCGTGCGTAGAGGCAGTGAATGTATGGTGGGGAGAAGTTTAGAAGTATAAAGCCTTTGGATGGAATACTCAATATGAAAGGAAACATCAACATTGAGGAAGATCTCTTACTTTTCCCAACTACTTTGATGCCATTTCAATCTCCTGTGCTCCAGCAACAAAACACAGCAGTCCCTCCTTACCTGCAGGGGATACCTTCCCAATGGATGCCTGAGACCACAGATAGTGCCAAATCCATATATACTATGTTTTTTTCCTAAACATATACAGCTATTATAAAATTTAATTTATAAATTATACACAGTAAGATATAACCAATGATTAACAATAAAATGGAACAATTAATATATGTAACAAAAGTTAGGTGAATGTGATCTCTCCTCTCTCTCAAAATATCTTATTATAGTGTACTCACTCTCCCTCTTGTGATGAAGTGAAATGATAAAATGCCCGCATGATGAGATGAAGCAAGGTGAATGACGTAGGCATTGTGATGTAGCATTAAGCTACTATTGACCTTCAGACAATACATCAGAAGGAAGATCATCTGCTTTTGGACTGTGGTTGACTTGGGTAACTAAAACAAGGAAAAATGAAACCATAGATAAGGAGGACTATTGTACACTTCTCTTGGAATTCTACGGTTCCACTCTCAAATCTGTGGTATCCCAGGTTCTTGACTATTCATGCCTCCACCCTTCCCAACAAGTCTTACTTTTTGATTCTTTAGATGATCCAAGTATTTAGCTAGGAAGTGATATTATTCAACCATGTAGATAAAAGTATTCTTGCTTCAAAATTAATACATTTGTGTTTCTCCAGTATTTGTACATTTCAACTCCATTTCCTCAAGATCATGTCTCTTTCCAGGCAAGAGACTTTCACTGTAAGGATTTTACACATGCTACATAATCGGTGTAAAGATCTTTCACTATCCTTCCAATCAAATCTTACCCAACGGGATTGTTCTGATCAGGGAAATTGATCTTCTAAGCTCTGGGCCATATTCAAAGAGATAAATCAAAAAGCAACTGGTTTCTAAAGTTACTCTTGAAATAATATCAGAGCTATTTGTTAGCAGTCTGGCAGAGCAAGAAATAAGATACCAAATAAAGTGTGAAAAATAATTTTAAATTTTTCATATCCCAGATTTAGCAGTTTCTGTTAAATATGCTCAAGGGGAGTTTACATGAAATCCTAATATATTATAAATAGCATTTTTGAGACTATTCAGCTAGATAAAACCTAAAAATGCCCTTTTATAGTGTCACGATTGGAATTTACACATGTCTGTCATCGGCAAATGCATGAAATTTTTTTTAATGTTACTTTTTCTGTAGTAAAGATTGTGAGCTTATCTAGGATAAGGCATGATGCATACAACACTTTGGTTTGTTTTTTATGAGACAAATGTTGATGCTGAACTGAGCTAAAGTCAGTCATTTACATCTCTTGTGCAAACAATATACCATGTGTGTCCACTTCATAAAGCATGAGCCCTTGAATGGCTTCTCCAACTCTTCTTTTTTTTTTTTTTTAATTTAATTTATTTATTTATGAGAGCTACAGAGAGAGAGAGAGAAGCAGAGACACAGGCAGAAGGAGAAGCAGTCTCTATGCAGGGAGCCCGATGTGGGACTCGATCCCAGGACTCCAGAATCACACCCTGGGCCTAAGGCAGGCACTAAACCACTGAGCCCCCCAGGGATTCACCTTCTCCAACTCTTCTAAAGCATGCGTGATGCTTTTATGTTTTCCTTTTGTTCCCTGGTTGTGCACCTCAAACAAAAAAAGGAAAATTACCTCCACCACCAAACCCATGGAAGGCGGGTCCTCAAATAGGTTTACTAATTATTATCTTGCTTGCCAAGGTTTATCTAGCAGTCATATACCATTTCAAGCTGAGTAACAATGGCTAGGATTTTGTAAACTACTGCTTAACTCAGTATTAGGCTTCCACACTCCCCTGATAGCATTTTCTATCATTAGGTTCCAACATCATGTCCTTATACCTATAAGAAATAATCTCATTTGCAAGTTTCTTTTCTTCTGCTGCTTGTTCTTAAAATGTCACAATTTCCTTGGATTTTCTATTTTAGGAAAGAAGTCCTACTGTCTCCTGGAGAGTTCATTCTCACCCAAGGTTTCAACCACCACCAACATGTACATATACTGCAAATATTTCCCTCCAGCCCAGACTTCTAACTTCAACCCCATATAGAGACGTTTAAACATGAAAGTAAAAAACCAAACAGACAAAAATGTTTTTTAATATCTCAGCTCATGTTGCATTGCATAGTTTTTCTACCTAGAATTCCCAGTCTCCCTTTTTCACAAGATTATCTTTTAAGACTCAGCCTAGACATCACCTACTTTGTCTCTTTTCTATGTGAAATTCATCTTGCCATCCTCTCCTTTCTTCCTGTCAATATTTGCATCATAGTTTATGTAATACTTTTTTTAACTTTTACTTATGTAAAAATTTCTGCCTAATAGATCAAGGTCACTTAAGAAAAAGGATGTTGTCCATGAAACTTTTATATGTTTTTGATATATTTAAAGTTATTTTTGAAAGATTTTCTGAAAGTTATGAATATGATAGTATTTAATACAATGCAAATTCTTTCAAATTATTGCTAATACCAGGGTTTTATTGATGGTGTGTATTTTTACAATCAATACAGAATAAACTTCTTCATATAGTCCTTTTATATTTTTGATTTTAAAAGCCTGGAAATCAATAATGAGGGATTGTGTATTTATATAAAAGAATATACATTGAAGTAGGCAAAATCCTCCTTGAACCACGGCTAAGTGACAAATATTATTTTTGGCTTGATTAACACTACTTTTAACTGTGACAAAAGGATATAAAATTGGTCTGAAACAATTTCTAGTCACAGGATCATAGTGGTTTTTATTCTGTGTTATTCTATCAAAGTATCGTGTATTATCTATGAATTGCAATTTTATTGTTGTGCATGTTTTAATGTTGTTTGGTTTTCGTGTTGTTTTTTAGATACTCCACAATATTGAGCTTGCAGGATCAGCCCAAAAATCTTTAAACATTTTTCTCAAAGACAGAACCCCAAATCTTTTCTTTTTTGAGAATTACTCCTAGAATTAACTAAACATGTATAAGACACTACTAATGGAAATTTTTTTAAAAAATATTAAAATACTTCTGCATCCTCTAATAGTTTATAAGTATAGTATAATGCTTCTTCATTTGAATTATTTCCTTCTCTTCTTGCCTGGAAAAGAATGCCTACTTTGAGAAATCTTACCCCTGCTTCATCATCTAATCCCCATTAATTTTCTTAGAGTTTTCCAGGATGCTGAAAATCAAATAGCTGGAGTTTGGTGACAGCGAATTTAAACAAGAGTCTTTTAAAAAAGGGAAATGTGCAATGATCAGGACTTCAATGTAGCAAAGAAAGGAAAAGCGATGTGAGATATTCAAAGGCCTTTACATTCAATTCTTACCTGGGGTTGTGTTTTACAGGCTGGGAAACAGATAACTCATATCCAGGTAAATGGGGTTAATTGTGTTGAATTTTTACTTGGAATCTGGATTATTTGGATGAAATTTTCTTTTGCCTATAGTACAATTTGCAATAAGAAGTAAAACAAACATACACACACATATAATATACTGATATTAATATTAAAGTGGAGAATTATATCCTTTGTGTCAGCAAAGAATGTGGCGTTTGTAATTCAGTTACTCAATACATTTAATATTTACCTTTGTTTTTACCCTTTCTAATCTTCTTTTCTGAAGTTTCAGGCTTAGTTCTGCTATTATTTTCTTTCTGTTGAGAGAAATTTTTTTTTTTTTTTTTTTTTTTTTTTTTTTTTTTTTGCCATTCCACCAAGAGAAATTTCTATAGCCATTCTTTAAGGATAAATCTGCTAACAACAGATTCTCTTAGTTTGTATGAGAATGCCTTTATGTCCTCCCCATTCTTAGTTTTCTTTTTTTCAGGAATTAAGAAATTTTTCTACAATATATATGGTTGACAGTTCTTTTTTTTTTTTTTAGCACTTGAAAAACATTTTGCTACTTCTTTCCAGAAGAAGATGAGAAATCTGCTGTCATTTGAATTGGTGACACAAGTAATGCAACATTTCTCTCTAGTTGCTTTCAAGATATTTTCTTTGTCTTCAATTTTTAGAAGTTTAATTAATTTGTGTTCTAGCATGAATTTATTTGTAATATCCTTTTTGGAGCTTACTTGACTTTTTTGAATTTGTGGGTTTTGTTCTTCCACAAGTTTGGGAAAATTCCAGCTATTATTTCTTTGAATATTCGTTTAATCCTATTCACTCTCTTCTCTCATTCTGGGAATTCAATGATATAAACTTATTTCATTTATTATTGTCTCCCAGGTCCTTGATATTATTGTTTTGTGGGGATTTTTGGGGAAGGGGCTCTATTTTCTCTCTGTCGTTCAAATTGAACAAATCTGACCAAATCCTCAAGTTCATTGATTCTGTCCTGTACTCCATCATCTTTTAGCAATGGATAGTATTTGACACTTTGGATGTGATTTGATTTTTTCTTTTAGTAGGCATTCTTCCTGTGGAGATGTAGTAAACCAGATGGGGGTGTGTTTCTAATTTCAGCCTTCATCTGGGCCCTACCTATGCTACCTCAGTAAAAGTGTTGAGAGCTGACCCAGATTGACTTGAGGTGAAAATTCAGGTAGATATTATCTGGTAAAAGTGTGGAACTCACACGCACTGACCTGTTGTTCCCAAGTGGGATTGTAAACCCAAATTCCTAATGAGTTGACACCAGGGAAGAAGGAGGCCGAAGGGTGACTCACACTCCTTTTTGCTGCAGGGTGGGGCAGAAACGTGTCATCTAGGGCATGACTGCCTTCCTCAGGGGACTGACATGACCTTGACAAGGAGGAACATCATCTGTTTCCACTGAACACAGAATGGAAGATCAGAAATGCTGCTGCTTGCTTCTGTGCAAGGTGGATGGGGGGAGTGGAAAATCAACTCTGATTTCAGCCCAGTTAAAACTGCAGAACCAGAGTGTGGTGATTTTTCCATTGTGTTTGGCTGAAATAGGTAAGGGATGCCAAAAAAGGATTTTCTGTTGTGAGGCACCCTTTTCCAGGTCTTTTGGCTAAGGGAAAAGACTTAAAGATTTTTTGTTGTTGTGTTGTTTGTTTGTTTGTTTGTTTTTCCAATACCTATTGGTACCTTTGGGTTAGGGACTTCTAGAGCTCTCTGTCCAGGATGCGTGAGCGAATAAGGACATTCAGGGAATTCACCATCAAATATGGAAAACCGTAGACAGTGTGCTTTCTTAAAAAAAAAATATATATATATATATATATATTATTTTTTTGGGGGGGAGCACATGCAAGCTAGAGGGGAGGAGCAGAGGGGGAGAGGGAGAGATAAAGAATTCCATTCAGACTCCATTCACAGCACAAAGCTCAGTGCAGGGCTTAATCTCATGACCCTGAGGTCATTACCTGAGCCAAAATCAAGAGTCAGATGATCAACAAACTGAACCACCCAGGCACCCTGGCAGTGTGCCTTCTTTCCACTTTTCAGAGTGTTCTCATTTATTGTGTCTTGTCCAGGGTTTGTTTGTTTTGTTTTGTTTTGTGTATATGTGTGTGTGTGCGCACTTTGGAAGAATGTGGATCATCCATCTTTATCATAATATCTTTTTCTCTAACATCACTTTACTCTATTCACCTTCTGTGAATACTTCACTCTATTCACATTCCCGCCTCATGCTTCACTTTTTCCCCAGAATTTTCTCAACTCCTTCTGTAAGCTTCTAGAGGATATTTCTTACTTCGATATTCTTAGCCACCCAAAGACATCAGCCATTTTACTTTCCTTTGTCTTCCTTCCGTAGGCAACATTATCTATGAAGCCTTGTGAAAGTGCATCCTCTTGTGTGTGCAACTTTGATGATGGATTCTCAAAATCACATTGTTAGTTTCATATTGGTCCAAAGACATTGTGCCAAAGTTGGAAAAATGTCCACCCCTCGGGCTTACACCTGTTCAGGAGGTACAAGTGTAAGTTATAGTGATTTAAAGATGATCACTTTCACTTCTGATAGCTCAAAAGATTTTTGTGTAATTATGCAGGGTCAAATAGTATCCTGCAAAAATTCATACTTACCTAGAACGTATGAATGTGACATTATGTAGAAATAATGTCTTTTCAGAGGTAATCAAATTAAGATGAAGTCATAGTGGGTTAGGATGGGCCTTAAATCCAATATGACTTATATCATTATAATAGGAAAATTTGGACAGAGAGATGCACAAGGTATGCCTAAATGATTTGATGAAATATGTTGGTTTAGCTTTTACCCTGTGCCCAGAAAAGTGAAGTCCTGAGTTCAAAAATTAATCAGAGAAAACAGAAAGATAAGTCAGAACATAGTAAGTGGATTGTGGTAAATGGTTTCTCCTTAACTTTTCCTTAGACAGGGGACATGTATATTTTTATTTAGTTATTATATTTAATTTAGGTTGAGTAGAATTCCAGAGCTCTTTTATGTTACTCCTTTGTTTTTTTTCCTGATTATAATATTATTTCATTTTAAGGAAAAAAAATGATTTTATTTTATTTCATAGAGAGAGAGCAAGAATGAGCAGGGGGTGTGCAGGGGGAGGGGCAGAATGAGGAGCAGACTCCCCGCTGAGCAGGGAGGCTGATGAGGGGCTCAATCCTAGGACCCTGTGATCATGACCTGAACCAAAGGCAGACATCTAACCACTGAGCCACTTGGGTGCCCTATAATATTATTTCTACTGTTCATTCTGAGGAGCCAAAAAGTAAGCATATGATAAAAGCACCTGGGTTTATTCAGTTCCATCAGTTATGCTCATCAAAGATACAGCAAATGAAAACCAAAATGGTCTATGTCTGAGTCTGTAGGTGATTTTCCATGATCTTCACATTCACTGCTGTAAGTATTAAGATTTTGCCTTAATGACAGCACACATTCCAGAGCAAGCTCAAAAGTTGTCTGTGGTTTGAATACAGATAGTTCTATTCTTTTCCTGCCAAGCCTGCCCTGGACTCAGGGATCCGATGAGAGTGTCTGAACCAACAGTCCAGTGCAAACTGAGAAGAAAGCTAAGTTTCAGATTTAGTGTTGCAATTTTAAGTGACCTGATGCCCAATTGTAGGCAAACAATAACTTTTAAGCCACAGGTGAATTGAGTTTGGGTATGGGTGTGAGATTTGCTTGGAGAAGCAGCCTGGCCCAGAGAAATGAGAGAGAATGGTAGATCCCTAGGATAGCATACAGGACATCACGTAGACGATGAAGTTGATGTATCTATGGCCGTGCTATATATTTGCCACATATGGGCCTATTTATATAAGAAGGTTTCTGTTTGTGAAGATATTTTAGGGATATAGAGACATTGTCTGGCTGGCAGCACGGGTCAGAACTCGTCTATGCTGCTCTACTTAGGCTTGGGACATGAATACAAAATCTCAGAGCACACAATAAGGGGTGCTAGCTTTGGGGAATCCCTGCTGTGTTCAGAGTTCAGTGAATTGTTTTCTCTTGCTTGAATACCCATTGCATACTCTGAATTTGTTTTAACACATCAAGAGAATAAGGCTTAGAGGCTGTAAAAAATCCAGGTAGCTTTCATAGAAAATCCCATTTGTCAAACACTGAGAAATAAAGGACTCTGCTGAATCCTTTCTAACAGAAGGTGGCCGGGTTTATCCGATCCAGATAGTGATGATCCTGCAGTACCCAAAGCTTTGTCATGTTCCCTGGGGTCTTGCTTGTCAGACAGAAAGAGTGATCAAACTACTGACGAGTCTAATCCTCAGAGTTTGCAGGAAAAAAATGGACACAGCTGCCAGAAATGTTCTGACATATGCTATTCCTGCCCACCAAAAGTACAAGTCTGGTCCTCTGCACGGTTGCTAATGAAGTGAAATACAGAGTGAAGGAGAGAAAGAAAAAAAAAAAAAAACTACTGCTTAAATACATATATATGCACATCATACCCACGCAAGTGTTGGGATTTCTTTTTTGTCTCTTGAGTTCATCCATTTTGTTCGCTTGCGTTTTAAAACATCTGAAACAGAAAACAAGAATGGCATATGGAGACCACAGAACTCCTCTACTATTGATGGAGGCCAAGCTGGAGGAACAGGACTGCATAATACTAACCAAGTGACTTGGCCAACCCTTAGCTGCAGAATTAAGTATACTTCCTTATCTGGGCCTGCAGGTGCTAGCCTTGGAGCAGACTTGTCCATTTGGCAGGAGGGGAGCTAAACTTGGAAGAAACAAGAGGATTCTGACTCCCTGGAATATCTGATCCCCGAGGGACACTTTCCCCACTTATTTGTGCAGGGCTCAAAAAAGCAACCCAGTTTTTCTTCCCAAATCTATCAATTACATCATATCTCCTAGAGAAGAATGACAAAATGAACAAAGACTAGAAATAACAGTCTATTGAACTCTAGAAACATGGGAAAATTATATATATATATATATATATTTATACAAAATATATATATTCTCTCTATATATATGCTCTCTATATATATGCTCTTTAGTTCTCTAAGCTGTATTTAGGTGCATCTCCAAGAACTGTATTTTAATTCACTGATTCTTCTATCTAGAGCTTATACTGTTATCAGATTTTGTATACCAGGGACTAAACTTTTCATTTCAAGGATTTCTAACTAACAATTTTTCATATCCATCTATACTGATAATCATGTCTGCCTCTACTTGCTTTATAATTTCCTGTTCACCTTTGTATTTATTCTCTTTCTCTTTTGTCTCTTTTCTTTATATTATTGTACTGCCATATTAGAATGCTCTATTTTTCTTTTCACCTGGAGTAAAGTAATTCACTTAATGTTTACATAGTTGTTTCTAAACTTTATTTTTCCTCATGGGGTTTGGAATTTTGATATGCAGGCTTACCCTGAGGGGCAACTTTTGTTTTGTTCTGTTGTTTTTGTGTTCAGTCCTCTAATAATTGTGTTTGCCTCTTGATCCCACATGGGCCTTAGCCCATAACCAACTCTCATTTTGGTGGCAGAAACTCCTGCCTCATTGTGTTGAAGATATTGCACAATGGTCCCAGAACCACTGGGAAGCCTAGTTCATGTTCCAGCTGAGAGATTGAGTCAATTTTCCTCTACCCTCTGAGGTATACAGTTATATATAAAATTTAGCAGAAAAAAAGGGTTAATTTTAGCTATTTCCAGCCTCCATTCAGGGACAGAGGAATTGCACCTTAGTCTCTAGATTAAGCAGTGAAAATGCCCTGGCCTCTCTTTCTCTTGAGAGAGAGTTAATTCCAATTCCAAAGAGGAAACAACCTGTTGGCCAACCCCATAGGCTCCCAGCCAAGACTCAGCATGTTGACAGCCTCAGCCCTACTCACTGCTCCAGGTTTCCTCCTCCTTGTCTAGCACTTCAGAGATTGAAGAGCTATGCTTTGTTCCTGGGAAATATGATTCTCTCATCTCACCTTCTGTTTTGAGTGCATGGAGAAGAGACAGGCAAAATGACAAGTTCTCTTACATATTTGATAACCTTTTGTTGGTGAAGAGGCTCCATTGTTTTTGTTTGCTCAGTTGGTTTCTATTTTCTTGTGGCACCAGGGCCACAATCCTAGCAACATTTTTCATGAAAATGGTGTATATGATTTTCCTGGGCATTGTCTATCTTGGTCATATTCTTTGCTGATGATGCTCTCCTATAGTGTTGCCCATTAGCTCATACCAGGGGTCCAGTCCTCCAGCACCTTCTTAGATAGAACCATAGACCCATTTGACTGGGAGCTATCTTATCAGCTTTATGAGTTCAGTCTTTTCTTCACTTCATGATTGTTCAAGGAGCCAGGTGAACCACTTTATCCTTTTTTATAGTTTCCAAAGGCTATGTGGGAAGTTATTTTCTTTCCTTAAGTCATGCTAATGACCCTGCATGCTTGTCCAGTGAGGACAGCAAGTCTCTTCCCCATATACATCTCTCACTCTACAAAGTGTTGTCCCTCGATTATATATATATAAAGATCTTGGGAGATTTTATGTTAATATTAACATCACATATAATTATATGTATAACTTCAAATTTCTGCCTCATATTTATCACCATACTTACTCTGCTTGATGATAGAAACAAGTGTGATTATTTGCTTCTCAGCAAGCATTCACTTGAGGAGTGAACAGTTAGTGTACCTTCCCTTGGGACCCTCTGATCTTTCCAAGATGTTAATGCTAGTGTTTTTTAACTCATTTAGCTCTTTTAGTGAAGGTCGGGGTAAAGAGCTATGGCAGTCTTTAGGAAGTCAACATGCCAAGACTAGCACAGTTGTATTTTCTCTCTATTGTGTGTCTATATATATATATATATATTATAGATAGACTAGAAATTTGATGTAGAAGGTTGATAATTAAGGATAGGAAAGGTAGCTAGGCTTCTTCTCAGTAAACCTGAAGGTGGGAGCTTGCTTCAATTTTTGGCAGGTTTTTTAGAATACAGGCTTCTAAACAGCATTTTATTTCTACTTGAGACTATTCAACAATTCTAAGGCAACAAGAAAAGTTCTACTTGATATCCTGTTTCCTGCATCTGATTCCCATCTCTACCGCAGGAAGTTTATCTTATCTACCTTTGAAATACCTGCCCATAGTAAAATGCCTGACAGCATTTACTGAAACATTCAATAAAAAACTGGTTGAATGAACACATAAGCATGTAAGAAGTGATTGGAACTTTTATTATGGGCTTGTCTTGAATCATTTTACTTGAGGCTGATAATCTTCTAGGTACAGATAAAGTAATTATTTCTATTTGTGGATCAGATCCTAGAACACAATGCTACAGTAAGGTTTGGCTCTGAGGGGCCCTGCCTAATCAGCCAGATGGTGTCACTTGATTATTTTTATACCTCAAGGTGTCCTTATCCTGCCTACGGGAATGGTGGAGGAATGGCCTCTTAGTCTGTTCTAAAGGCCATAAGAGTTCTGGTTATAATTTATGTTATAAAATATGTTGTGATAAAAAAAAAATGTCTGAGTGTAAAATAGTCCAAAGGGAAACATTTTGGACTAAATTTCAAAGCAAAAGCTGACTATATTTCCAAATATAAATTGACTGGTAAAAACAAAACGACAACACTGAATTGCTAGTTTGTATTTATAAGTTCTTGATGTACATGTTTTAGATACTAGAGACAGATATGTTTTGATATCATGCTTTCCCAGCAAGAAATAATTAACTAGATCTATATACTTACACAAGCTTATGTATGTTAGTTATCTATTGCTGTGTAATCAGTTACCACCAAATTTAACAGATTAAAACAGTAAACATGTATGATTTCATGTTTTCTGTGGATCAAGAATACAGGTGCCACTAGGATGGTGTCTATAGGTTGGCTGCAGTCAAGCTGTCAGAAGGGGCTCGTATTAGTCATGGTTCTCCAGAAAAACAGCACTAACAGGAATTTTATCTACCTGAGATTTATTTTAAGGAATTGGTTCCTGTGATTGTGGAGGTAGAAGTCCAAAATCTTCAGGGTAGGCTGGCAGGCTGGAGACATAGGAAAGAGCTGCAGTGTGAATCCAGCGATCATCTGTGGCCAGAATTTTTTCTTAGTTGGGAAGGTCGGTCATTGTTCTATTAAGGTCTTCAATTGATTAAATGAGGTCCACTCAAGTTATCAAGGATAATCTGCTTTACTGAATATCCACCAAATTTAAATGTTTCCCTCATCTAAAAAAAAAGAAAAAAAAAAAAAAACCTCAAAAACCTAATATCTTAAAAAAAAAATCCAGAATAATGTCTAATGAAACATCTGGGCACCACAGCCTAGCCAAGGTGCCACATAAAGTTAACCATCATTAATGCTGCTACCGTCTAAAGACTTGACTAGGAAAGGCTCCATTGTCAAACTCATAATCCTATGTCTTGGCAAGCCTCAAGTTCTGGATAACTGTCAGCCGGAGACACGATTCCTTGCCACATGGGCCTCTCTGTATGACTAGTTACAACATGGTAGGTAGTTTCTCCCATACCAAGTGAGCAGAGAGGGAAAACCAGAAAGGATACCCATCATGGAAGCCACAGTCCTTTTCTAAACTAATCTCAGATTTGACATACCATCTCTTCTATAATAATCTATTGTTTGCAGGTGGATCCCCAGTCCACATTCCAGGAAAAGGGACTACCCACAAACTTGAGTGCCAGTTAGCAGGGACTCCTGAGGGCCATCTTATAGAAACTGCCCACTCCAGTATCATTTAGGATATATTTTTGATGACAGAACATGAAAGTCCACACAGTAAGTATTTTTCTTCACTGACTGATTCCAATATTAAAATAACAAAAAGTAAAAGCTTGGCTTTTTCACACATCCCACTTCCTCTGCATCTTCACCCTCAGAATGCTCATTTTAAACTACAGTTAATATCCAGTTTGTGAGTCAGCAAGGTGCAGCCTTAGGGCCACATTCAGTAGCAGGCTATTTTTTTGTATGGCTTTTTTGGTAAGGATCTCTCTTATACTTCCAAAGGTTTTCTTGTTTGTTTGTTTAAAAAAAAAACAAAGCAAAACAAACAAAAAATGAGAAAAAAGGAAAAGTAATATTCAACCCAGTTTATATGTGGCTCACGCTGTTTATAATATTTACTATCGGGCCTTACAGAGAAAAAAAAATTGCCAAACGTGGCCTAGTTTTATCTCTCACAAAGATTTTGAATGATATATAAACTTTATTGTAAAATGTAATTCACCTAATTTCATTTTGAAATTGAAATTCAGTTAAATTAATATGGGATGGTAGAAGGAAAAACATCAATTTTTTCCTATTATAGCCTTTCTAAGTGATACAAATTAACACATAATCCACAATCTTACCTTTTATTTTCAACAGTACATTCAATTTATTAAGAATCATATGAAATGGTAGAGTATTTCCTGTCTGATATCTGAGTGTACGGAATGCAAAGAACAAAAAAGCTAAACCAGAAAAATCCCAGGGTAAATAACAGCTGTTGGTATTTGGACTGTACTCAGAGAAGACAGGACTCAGACATTTGTTCCTGCAGGCTGCTCAGCTTTTTGACACATCACAGTAGGCAAAACCTTCCAAAATGAAGAGGGGGCTCAAGTCGGTTGGTTTCTGAGCGCCGGCTTCAATGAACCCCTGCATTTTGTCCATGAGGCAGGGAAAGAAGAGAGGAAGTTAGCAGTTTACGGATTGCTTCGTGTTTACTGGATGGCTACAATCACAGTGGACCCGAGACACTTTTGAACAAACACTTTATTTAATAAAAAGATTTTGAAATCCTGCATCAAACTCTGCCTTCCATTTCAGGCCCACACAGGCTCATGAAGTTTGGGAAAGCAGCTTCTTCCTTCATCTCACTCTGCCATTCCTAAGGATGAATATTTGGGCCTTGAGAGTAAACAGCAGAGCTATCTTTCTAATCTACAGGCTATTCAGGATTTTAAAATCACAAGACCCACAAAGATAACAACAGTAATATTGGCTAATATTTATTGGGCTCTTATTACATATTAGGCACAGTGTTGTGTGGGGGTAGAGCTGACTGTCAGAGTCCCCACTCTTAAAAACACCATAAAATACCACTCCCCATAGTGTACCAGAAAACATGCATTACAGCCAGCTTAGGATCTTTAGAGTAATAATTAAGGCTTGAAGTTAGGGTTTCACTCATATGTGGAACATAAGGAATAGTGAAAGGGACCATAAAGAAGGGGGGAAACTGAGTGGTGAAAAATTAGGAAGACAATCCATGAGAGACTCCTCACTCTGGGAAACAAAGGGCTGCAGAAGGGGAGGTGGGTGGGGAATAGGGTAACTGGGTGATAGGCATTAAGGAGGGCACATGTTGAGATGGGCACTAGGGGTTATATGATATGTTGGAAAGTTGAATTTAAATGAAATAAACAAACAAAAAAAGTTTTAAGACTCTCATTTCAACAGTGCTGGTTTTCTTTGTTGCTGTGTTCTTTCCTTCCCTTTCTTTCTTTACCTGATAATTCCTCTCCATTTCTTGTTAAACAGTTGTCTGGTTACGCAGTTATTATACAATTGTTATAGTCTTCCTTTAAAATTGAATTCATACTTATCTTAAAATTTTAAAATGGTAGAATAATATTACTTTGGAACTAAAGACGGCTCACTCTACCTTTTCTAGGGAAGGTACTCTAAGTTCACATAGGAAACTAAGTCATCTGCTTTCCTAGTTCATGGAAAATGCTAACTGTGCTTGAATACTTATTTCATACTAAAAAAAATTAAATGTAAATTTATTTTTTGAAAATTTATTATTATACCGTACTTTCAGGGAATGATGTTTTTAAAAGATCTACCATTTGTTCAACATATATTATGGCCCATGATATAAAAATTTAATTTTTCTAACAACCCCCAAATCACTACTTTTTACGCCTGTTTTTCAGCAAGTGAGGGGTGTTGGGGTTTAAGATTCCAAAACTATTCTATTATGCTTTATCAATGTTAATAATAACATGCTTTGTATCCATTTTCTGTTTTGTATTTATAACATCCACTAATTCACATAGCTTTATTTGTTTGCCGCTAACTGAAGTAAATGGGACAGCTGTTAGTAAATCCACCTTTATAGCTAAAAATAGGAATACTCAGAAGTTTTAGATACTTCGTCCTAGTGACCTGACTAAACCTGGCAAGATCGGAAAAAGCACTTCAATCCCCCGAGTCTTGTCCAGTGACCTTTCCCCTGGAATCATACAGTTATGTTTTTTCAACAGAGGCTCTCAATTTATGAGGAAAGTCAGTTACATCACCAATGGTGATAAAGGAGATGTTTTTCACAATGAATATGAAAAATGCTGTATCTTCAAGAGGGAGAAAATTCAGTCTTCCTAAAACAGGTTTAGGTTTCTTGGGGACCCATTAGATTCACCATAGTTTTCCTGATGATTTTTTTCTTCGGGGGATGCTGAAAGCTGTTTGCAGTTAAAAATGAAGACTCTTGAGTTGCTTGAAGGCAATCCAGACTGAACAAGAATTTGATTATCCTCAACAATTTCTCTTATCTTTACTTAGTAATGGCATTTTAAAAAAGGAAATGCATTGCTTTGGGTATCCTAAAGTTGATATAATTTAGACAGCACAATTTTTATGATGCTTTCATTTTATATCTTATGATGCTATGAACTGCTCATTTACTATGATCTGAGATGCACTTGCTCATACTGGGATAAGGAGGAATTATGGACAGAGCTTTAAGTCAATGAATTAGCAGTTAACTAGAGAGTCAAGAGGTCCCCGTTTGATAGAAAAATATATGATCATATATCTTTTATTGTATAATTTGGCTAATTGATTGATTGTCTTGTTTGCTTGTGTAAAGAAACATTTAATTATATCATCTCACGTATGATAGATTTTGTGACTACAACAATAAATAAAACACCTTCCCTAACCTCAAAAGTCAATAACCTAGAAGAGGCAAGCTAGTGAACAGACTTTCATAATAAGAACAGTTAAATGCTATAAAATATGTACTAAAATCTGTACCAGGTATGATGAAAGAGCCCAAGAGAGGCACCTAACCAAATCTTGCAAGAAAATGCATCAAGAAAGCTTGCTCTAAGAAGTGATGCACAAATTAAATATAACTATTAAGTGTGAGTTAGCCCTGGAAATAAGAGGCAGACCCTACTAGTGCTCACTGAGTTCTAGCTTTCCTTTTTTTGCCAGGAAAAGTACTTTGATTTGTTTGGACAAGTGGATGTAGCCATTTGCGAATGGAGATGATAAGGCCTAACTAGTGGACAAAAACACTTCAGGATGAGGGTGCATTGTTCCCTGTTGTCTTGCCATGCCACAGTGAAACCTGAAGACTTAATTTGAGAAGGAACCTTTTACAAAAGTGGAGCCTTACTCTAGATGAGTCCTTACTGAGTACAATGAGTAGAACACTTTCCAACATACATTGAACATATAGCATGAGAAATAAACCTTTACAGTCTTGAGCTACTGATATATTAATGATGTTCATCAGTGTGATACAGCTTATCCTGATTTGACATATGTAGTATATATATATATATATATATATATATATATATACATGTATATAGTGGTAAATATAATTTAGAACAAGGAGATGGAGTGATAATAATGTTAAGACACTAGGAAGGATTAAATTATGAGAGACTTCATATGCTAATTCTAATGAATTCAGATTTTATCTTGTGATTAGGCATACTACTGATACATATAAATTGACGTATTGTTAGTATAGAGCAAGGTTCCAAAGCCCCAGCGCTGCTGACATTTTGGGCCAGCTCATCCTTTGTGATGAAGACTGTCCTATGCATTGAGAATGTTTGGCAGCATTCCAGGCCCACACCCACCAGATGACAGGTGTACCCTTCCCCAACTCCAGTTGGGAAAACCAAAACATGCCTCTATATATTGTCAATGTCCCCCAGAGGGCAAAATCACTGAGTTGAGATTATTGGCAGAGAAGAAGGGGAAAGTGGGTATAAGATAAGCAACTCACAACAAAGACTGTTTACATTATCTAAATTGCAGTGTGTATAATATTATTTGAGTTTTAGAAAATGTATCAAATTATAGCTTTGAAAATGGGTTGAAAAAGAGCAATATTCGTTTTGGAGATAACTTTGTAAGAATAGGGGCATTGTTTGATTGCTCAAGAATTTCAAAAGTTCTGTTTGCACCATAACCGCTTTGGCTTTTATCCCATACCTGCATAACAAAAGCACATTAATAAAAGTTGATTGTCCTCAGATTTCAAAACAGTTTAGTACTCTACAGTAAATGGAATATTTTCTAGAAATATTATGCATGGTTATACCATAAAAAATTAGATTTTGATGAATGAATGAATGATCAATGAAGAGAATTGGATAATTGTCTAATTCAGTGCATAGGGCTCGCTGGAACTATAGAACACTCTAGTTGACCCTTTGCTGATATAGCTTGTTGTAATTTTGAATGGATTTAAGAACTGTGGATCTTAATATTAATCTTCCTTTGCATGTACTGCCTTCATCGTTTGGATCAGCATTTTACTCTAGTTTTAATTTTTTAAATAAGATTCTATCTCATGATTATTCTATATAGTAGATGAGATAATATTATGATTGATAAAATCCTGCCAAATTGACTATAAATACAGTTGCTTATCTTTAAGACTCTTGGAATTTTCAAAGATAATCAAATTATATTTCTTAAATACTTAAGTGAAACTAAAACTCTCAGTTTTCTTATTTTGCACCCAAGTTTTTGCAGCTGGTTACTTTGATATCAGCAAAATATCTGGTTTCTAAATTCCTTCCGTCCTCTAATCTGCCTGAGATTTTTTCATCTTCTTTTCTTTTTGTAAAGGTGGAGGGATGCTATGTTTTCAAGTCACATATATTTTTATCAGATTCTTTCAGACAGCATAGAATGACCAGAGGGAGTCATTTCTATGGGGACACATAGGCTAATTCTTTCATTTTTATAGATAGTGTCTCTAGGCTCCAGGACATAAAAAATACTTTATTAGATTAAAATGTTTTAAGGGGAAAAAAAACCCTATGTATTTGCACATATGTTAATCAAATATTCATTGAACATATATATTAGAGGTTTAGACCTATCTTAGATGGCGGAGATACCAACATAAAGATTCAGACACACTTTTCCCTCACTGAAATTTAGATCCAATGGGTGAAATGGCCAAATAACGCAAGAAATTTCATCAAATTGTGATAAATGTAATAGTAGTAATCCAGAAAATAATGGGAAGTAAAAGGATAGATGAGATACCTACTTTAGTCTGTGTTGGGTACTTGGAGCTTAGAGGAGGTCTCCTCACACCAAAGATTTCACAAAGGTAAAAGAAAAGTGAGAGAATGAAACTAAAGGTGTTTCAGATCAATATAGCAGTATAACAAGGCCAAAGGAATGAATGATTCTCAGGAAAATTGAAAGCATGTCTTGTGTCTGGGCTGTGGAATGTAAGCCCAGGATTAGCAACAGATTAGAAGGCAAATCAGGGAGAAACTTGCAAGTCATACTAAGAAATTTGGATGTTATCCCAAGGGCATTAGGAGATACCAAGGCATTGAAACATTGCAGTGGAACAATAAGATCAAATCAGGAGGCTGATTTGAGATGCATGGTGGAGAATGAATTGAAGAGTACCAGGCCAAGGCAAGCACCTTAGTTACTCACCTGCTATTATGTATAACATGGTTGCTGCTGTTTTCCTCCGTTCATGGAAAGAGAACTGTGAAATGTAGACAGAATTCTGAAAGATCCACCCTGACTCGTGCTGATTTGATATCTGGGATGAGTGAGTGGGAGGAATCAATGATGTGTCCAGGGTGTGCTGATTGAGCTGGGTGCATAGAGATGCTGTTGACATGGTGCACACGGGAGGAGAAATAGGTATGGGAAGAGAACAATGAAGGTAAATGTTAGAGTTTTATTGGCCTTTCAAGCTGGGTTATCGCTTGGCTACTTAGAACCAGGTCTCAGGTGAGAGAAATAGCCTGGAGACACAGATCAAAGCGTCATTAGTCTTTTGATAGATGGTGATATTAAAATGGGAGGTTTCCTGGACCAAGTGTAGGAAGCAATAAAGGAGAAAAGCTGCAGATAGAAGAAATTCTGAAATTTAAGATGCAGCTGAAGAAGGACGCTGAATAGAGACAGGAAAGAAAAAAAAAAAAAAAAACCAGCATGCTGCTACAGTGTAGAGGCCAACATTAACAGCCATGTTTCGAAAAAGAAAAACCAAAATGTGAATTTATAGATTGTAATATAACGTTAGTCATGAAATAAGTATATTATTCCTCTCATACAAAGAAAGTAACTTCGAACACAATTCCTTTTTTTTTTTTGAACAAAATTCCTAATGACTTTCTAATTAGAAAGGATAGACTCCCCTTAAATTATGTTTGAAAGTCCAAGATAAAAGGCCTCAGGGGATTTCCTGCATTATAGTCTTAAGCCATCCGATTTTAACACATTTAATAATATCTTTCCATAAGCCAAAGGCACTGAATTATGAGTCAGGTTTTGAAGCAAGGGAGGGGAGGGGTCTTATCCTAACATCTTTGTAACGGTTGCATGTTTCTTGTTCTTGAAAATTCCTTACTTTCACAGCATCCAGGAACATTGGACCATCAGCCTTTCTGATGGGAACACACTAAAGAGATCCTTTTCCCACCTTCCAACCTGTCTGGGTCTTCAGAGGGAAATAACTGTTGCTGAAGATAGGGCACACATCCTTTTAATGCTAATGGCCCAGTAAATTGTAGATCGACAATTTAAAGAGGAAGCTATATCCTCAGAAACTGTGAAATGGGGTGGGGGAAAGGTAGCGAAATGTAAATATAGACTGAAAAGCTCACTAATGATGTTTATTTTGCTACTTAGCTGCTATTATATAGATTGGGTCATTCAAAAATAGAATTTCTGTTCAGCTTTAATAACAGACTTTGTGTTCCTTATTTTATTGCAGGCATGGTGCAAGAGTGGCAATTTCACAGTAAGCAGCTGGACTGATGCTATTCATTAGCAATTGTACAACATATCACAGGAAAAAAGTAATGTTCCGTTTAAGTGTGAATTTCAAAACCTTAAATCCCTAACTGAATGTCTGTTTTACCCACGCAGTACATGCCTAATGGCATTATTTTTTTCATTAATAAGAGTGAAAAAATTTAAACAAATTTCAAAAGTTTGAGATAAACTTTTAAAAAAGACAGCTGTGTGAAATCCTGTATATTATGCATAACCGCTATAGGAAAGAACAATCCGTCTCGTTAGCTAGATTTCCTCCTCAGCCCAGCTGGGCCATTCCAGTGATCTAGGGAGTTGAGGTGATCATGAGCCAATGATTATTCATTTGTATGAGCCGCCTGCATAACCTGCCAGTAATAGTTACCCACATTCAGCATCTGTGCATAGACACTGATAGGGGTAATTGTGATGGCAGCCAAAATGGCAAATCCCAGCATGTCCTGTGCTTGAACACAGCTATTCAAATGGAAGAACATTTTCAAATTGCCTGAACTGGCATAAATTCCCCAGTGAATTTGACCTATATAGTCATGGGCAGAGTATGGTTCCAAAGTCTGGCTCGAAACCCCTCCAGATTGACTACCAATTAAATTAAGAAAAGTTAGATTTAAAAAAAAAAAACTAATGTAAACCTGAGGTAGGCATATAAGCAGCAGACAAAATGTATGCCATGTACCATCAACTAGTCTTCTGGAATCATGCACACTGTCCTTTTACTTTGTTAGAAACTAGAAAAGTTTCTCATATACATAGATATTTTTATTATGTATATATTTATTATAAATAAATATTTATTGCACATCAAATGGTTAATCAATGAATTTAGAAGTTTATAATTGTGTACATTAAATGATCGAATTATGTTTTATTTTTATTTTAGTTTTTTCTGGTAGCCTTGATTACATTAAACTGTCCTCTATGAAGTAAAAACATTCCTTCATTGCTTCAACAAATATTTATTGAATAAGTACTCTATGCAAGGTTTAATGAATGTCAAAAATGGTTGACTGCATCTCATGAATTGTATCCATTTGGATGTCTGTGACTGATTTCATATGTACCATATTTTAAGTCAATGGTTTTCATGAGGTAATTCTTAGGTAATACCTCACTTTCTTGCTCGAAAGATCAATTTCTAGGTTCTGTTAGAATAGGTACTAATTCAGTACTTCTGAAAACCAGTCTGAGTATCTGCCTCTTTAACATGAATTCTTAGATGACTGTGATATGATTACTGTGAAGATCATCTTTGGAGAAACATTGATCCCACTCATCAAACTATGCCATCCAGAAAAAAACATATAGAAAGAGAGAAAGAAATAAAGATGGAGAGAAAATAGTATAATGATGTGACTTTGGGCATTTGAAATTACATCCCTACTCTTACATCCCTACTCTTAAATCCCTACTCTTCTCCTTAACACTGATACTCACTCAAATGTATTAGTATTTGTGACCTTGAATAAAAAGTTTATTTTGTATGTTTCCATTTGCGCAGTGACTCTGTTATAGATTGAGTTTGTTTCTTACTTTGTCACTCAAAAATAAAAATAAATGCATATGATACTTGGCTATTCAAACTATTTCTTTGTGTTTTTCTAGTACATTTCATTTATTCATTTTATCTGTATGGACTTCAACAATCTTTAGCACAAACTATGTTACAATGGGCATGTCTTCCTATAGAAGCTTCGAGTTTGTTGGTGCAGGAGGAGAAGTGCTAGTTTGTAAGGTAGTATGTGAGTTATTTGCTGTATTTAGCAGTATTCTCATTCAGGGGATATGATTGATGCAAAGCAAGTGCAAATTCTTATCCGTTGTACCATCGTTTATAAAAGGTGGCATTTAAGATCGTCATTAAAAGATAAATAGAACTTTACATTGTTGCAAAAGAGAGAAAAACTTTTTAGGAAGAAAAAAAAATCCCGTGTACAAAGGCAGGGAAAAGTAATAGTTCATGGCCTGGATCTCCAACAGGTAAAAGTACATTTATCTGAAGGCTGCAGGTGGTTGAGATTTCAAGAGATACAGTTAGAGACAGGTTGAATTTAAGCTGTAAAGAGCCTTGTAGAAAATAGGCATCCATATAAGAATTTCCAGCAGGAGACTGTCATAATTTTATTTTTGTTGTTAGATAATATTCAGAGCAGAAGCTGGGCTGGATGGAGGAAAGAAATATCTCTCAACGATTAAAATAAAACTAATAATCACACATACATGTGACAACAAGCACAATTAACACTTATTGATCCTCTGCTGTTTCAGAGCCTATACTAAGCACATTTAATCTATCATCTCAATTAACTCCTGTTGTAACCCAGTTCTTATTATTCATATTTTACAGATGAAGAAACATATTCAGAGAGGTATAATGATTGCATCCAGGTTATTGTGGGGCTTGTGCATTTTGCCATGTGAGGGTCATTTAAATTTAAAAAGATTAGAATTACAAATACAAAATTAAATAAAAATTATTTCTATTTTACATAATAAAATTAAACAAAATAAATTATGTCTTATAATGTTAATATATAGCCTCAATATGCCCAAGTCAGACAAAAGTACTATTTACATTGAAGTTCATAATCTCTGCTACTAAATTCAAAATTATATACCACTACAAAACCCTTTCCCAAGTTTTGGGGGTACGTAATCTACTTTCAGTTTAAATGACAATTTTAAAATATTTTCTATATAGATAAGAAAAAATAATTTCTCCCTTTTGCATAATTGTTCAAAATATCTTAATTACTAATAGATTAGAAGAATTGTTAAAGCTTGACATATTTTCTTACTGTCAAACTGGGAGATCTATATCTAATTTTTTTTTCTATATCAGCAGAGGAGGAGAGGCAGTGGGAGTAGGAGTGTTCCTATAGCAGTAAGATGCGATAGACCAGATATTTGTGTCCTCCCAAAATTCATGCTTTGAAATCTAATACCCGATGTGATGGTATTAGGATGTGAGGCTTTTGGAAGTTGCTTAAATCATGAAGATGGAGCCCTCATGAATGGAATTAGCACCTTAATAAAAGACAGCCTCTAACCTAGCCTCTTCTACCATGTGAGGAAACAGCAAGAGGCCACTGTCTATGAACCAGAAAGCAGTTCTTCACCAGACATTGAATCTGCTGGTCCCATGGTCTTAGACTTCTCAGCTTCCATAACTATGATAAATCAAGGTTTGCTGTTTATAAGCCATAAGCCACCAAGTTTATGGTATTTTGGTGTAGTAATATGGATGGACTAAGATACAAAGCTAGCAATAACAAGTGGATTTGACTGTAAAGCACATAACTATTTATAATTAAACCAACTAGATATATATCCAAGTCAACTTCTCTTCAAGCTGGATCCCCCCAATTTTTCTTCCAGAATGTGACATGATTTAAAAAAAGAGTGAGAAGTGAAATAAAGGTGAAAAGAGGTAATGGTCCTAACCAGTTTAATTAAAATACCTTATTTTGAAAAGTTTATATACACATCATGATGTTGAACACGTTGCTACGATCAAGGCCCTGGAAAGGTCCATGCAATTCTACGTCCCTGAAGTTTAAGCTTCATTGGCTATATGGTAAATTGACTTCCATTTGCAATAAGCTCTTTCAATACCTCTTCAGGTATTTTAGGTTACCATTCTACTGATCCAATTAACTCTATGTCTAGGGCTAATGGAACAGAGTTAACTGCTTTTTTTTTTTCTCTTAGCACATTCATTATATTAGTAATCATCTACTGATGATACATTTATTTTTATCAATAAAAATTAAAGAGGGAAAGGGAACTATCATAGCTTGCTATGCTAGGTTAAATGTTTAGGTTAATCTTTTATATCTAAGGAGAAAGGAGGCTCTCTCTGAAATCTCTCTCCTTAAGATAGCTTACAACTACACTATGACCTTGACTCAAGAACACTTTTTCTTTGGATTTTATGCTGCCAATTTTATCTTTCTGTACTTTTAAGACATCCAGGTGGCTCTCTCATTCAGGGTTAGGATTAGTTCTTGATTAATCTCTCATTAATATCTTATCCAAGTGAGATTCTTGTTACTCAAATTATGGTCCACACTTAGCAGCACCATCATCAACTGGGGATGTTAGAAATGCCGAATATCAGGTCCCACTCCAATCCACTGAATCAGATTTTGCATTTGAAAAAAATACCTAACAAAAATACCTAAGAGACTCTAGTACATATAGAAGTTTGAAAAGTACTGGCCTTGATATGGTTAATTACCTGAACTACTTTGGTCAACCCCATGAAAATTTTGGTCCAACTGACTTTCACTTTCCACTCAAACTCTTTGTTAAGAACACATTATAATTTTAAATATGCGAAGAACTACTCTCAGAGGTTAATAACCACACAGATATGGAGCCTATTGTCCTGCTTTTGCATATTTAAGTTTCTACAGTCTATTGAGTCTTCCTAATCTTATTACAAAAATACTTTATATATATAACCTCTATACTTTATATATTAATTTTCCTACTTTTCTGTGTTTTCCATACTTTCCATATTGAAAATTAAGTACAGAGGTTAATAAAAAATATATGATTATACTACATCTGATATGAATGTTATGTAAATATATGTATAAAATCTCACTACCCAAAGATATTTTCACTTAAGTCTTCTGTTACTGATGCTTCAGGGATGGATATATCATGTAAGGTCTGATAGTCTCCTTTAAATTTGACATTGTGTCACAAATAAGTTTTCCATTTCATTACAAAACTATTTCTAAGAAGTTGTAGTGATTATATCATAGTCTAGGTAGGATGTGCTGTAAAATTCATAACTATTTCCATATTTTTGATACTAAGATTATTTCTAATTTTTCTCAAAAATAACTATATCATATAAATATACAACCAGTTTGTTTCTATGTTCCAGTTTATTTCCTTAGAATAAATTACTGCAGATAGAATTTCAGGGTGAAGAGGAAATGAATATTTCAAGTGTCCTGATATAGATTTACCAATCATTTTATTTGGTTCATTTGCTTTCCTATTCTGCTCCTCAGACACTTTAAATCTTTACCATTCACCTCAAGCTTTCATCCATAACCTCTGCCATATTGATACACAGGAGATGACGCTGCAACTAATTTTCCAGGAAGCACATTTTTCTCATCAAATATAAAATCTTGAGAATTCACACTCTGCATTACCTGTATCTTCAACTATTCATATTTCTTTCCCTGTAATCTCAAAAGATCAGCTACCTCTGCTCCTGCTCAGGATGTGGACCCTTGATGCCATTATTTGGTGTCGTCTCTGGAACCGTGGTCCATCCATCATGTACTTTTTCTCCTTGTTTTCAAAATCTTAAATAAACAAACCATTCCATCTTCTGAAATCTAGCATATACTTCTAGTGAGCATCATGTCTTTTCTTTTTTTTCACAGGCAAATATAGGAGCAAGATAAAAAGCCACCTTAAATTTTCCCACTCCTTTCCTATTTGTTTCTCATTCTGCTTAAAATCAAACCATTTCCTCCAGAACCACTGTGAAAGTAATCACACTATGGATCCATGGATATTCTAACTACTGAAGCCACTGATTTTGTTTTCAGCCCCCACCTTGTTTCAGTATATCATTTTACTTATCATTGGGATTTGTTCCAATATTGTCTACTTTGAATGCTTTCTATGTTGTTGACTGATTTTGTCACTGTCCCTTCACTGACCCTGACTCTACCGTCAGTATCAGATCCTTTACTATTTTTTTTACACGTTCATATGTCTCCTAAGCTGGAAGAACCTTGAATATGAAGACTATGCTACTTCTGCTTCACCACTGCTTCACCCAGTCCCGGACACAGCGACGCTGCTCCACCAATGTTGAATTGAATTGGGCTCATTGTTAGTGATCTGCAGGCATTTGGCTCTTTGATCACTTGAACTTAATTTGGCTTTGTTATACTCTCAGTTCTGTTTTTCTCACACCACCCAGAGCTCTTCCTCTGTCATTTCTGTATTACTTTCTAATAGCTACAAGGTAGATGCAGGGTCATGAGCTGATAAGGAGTGATGTTTAAGAAAAAGAGAAAATGGAATAGACATTATAATTATTTCAGTAGGTGCTAGTTAGATGACACTACGGTTCAGGTCACTGAAGAATTAGAGTCTTATAACAGTTTATTTCTAAATATCCCATATGAGTCAACTTCGGTTTTGTTCCTTGTCATCTACACTCTTGGAGCCAGACTGAGAAAGTAGCCTCTGGCTGGAACATTCATTGTTCCCATGACAGAGGAATAAGAGAATGTGGCAAATGATGTGCTCGCTCTGAAGTTTCTATTCACAAGAAACTCATCATATAGGCCAAAGCAAGTCAGTGTCCAAGCCAGATGCCAGAGAGGAGCGGTGAGTATTGGTGAGAAATACAATACCACAATGGTTGGCTCAGTAGTTTGCCTATAAGGATATAAATTATTGAAATGATTAAACAATTCTAACAGGGACTGTTTATAACTACACTGCAAACTAGTATCATGGTACATATAATTCACAACTCTCAGTTGATTAACCTCAAAATTAGGTAGAATTTTATTGTCTGAAGATGGAAAAAAATCACTGGGTATTATTTTCTTTATGGGAAAATATGTACTTCTGAATGTTTAGAGAAGTTTGAGAATAGTTTATAATTATATTAAAAACTTTCTAGTCCATGTTCATATCTACTTGATTACATCGCAATAAGAGCAATAGCAAATAGTTACAGAACAAGAACAATGTCTTAAGTCTTATGTTTAAAAGCTTTGCATGTCTTTTATCACTTTATCTCCATAGCATCTTTTACTGGTCAACACTATTGCTATCTTTATTTGATAACTGAGCACATCGATGGAAAGTAATTTGCTTGAGGTAGCCTTTCTACAAAGTGGTGAACAAGCGTTCAAGTTTGGGACTTCTGATTTATGAAATCACTGCTATCTCTCCTGTTACATGGAATTTGAGCACCTCTCTTCGTATAGATGAAATTTACTTTGGTTTTGCTTAATGTGTGCTTTTGCTTAAAAGAAGAGCAGTAATTATAGCAGAGAGTGCTTTTAATTTATTTCTCCCGGGCTTCTTGAAGTCTAATTGACAAATAAAATTGTAATATATTTGGAGTGTGTGAAGAGATTATTTGATAGGTGAATACATGATGAAAAGGTTCCTGCCATGAAGTTCACAAATACATCCATCACCTCACATATTTACTTTGTGTGTGTATGAGAAGCTAAGTTCTACTCTCATAGCAAGTTTCACTTATATAATACAGTATTATTAACTACAGGTTTCTATGTTATATGTTAGATTCTCAGACTTTATTCACCTTATAACTGGAAGTTTGTACTCTTCTACCAACCTCTTCCTATCTCTCTTACTCCTAGCCATTGCTTAAAAAACACTATTCTACTCTGTTTCTATGAGCTCAGATTTTTTAAAAAGATTACACATATAAATGGAATACCATAAAGTATTTGTCTCTCTCTGTCTGACTTTTATTTCACTTAGCGTCATGTCCTCAAGGTCCATCCATGTTAGATAGATTGCAAGGATTTCCCTCCTTTTTTGTGGTTGAATAATGTTCCATTATACATATCTGGCCACATTCTCTTTATCCATTCGTCATCAGTTAGGTTGTTTCTATACCTGGGCTATTGCAAACAACGCTGCAATGAGAGTACAAATGCCTTTTTGGGACAGAGTGATCTAGTTTACTTTGTATCCAAAGTATCCAGAAATGGGTTTGCTGGACCATATGATAGCTCTATTTTTAATTTCTTGAGGAACCTCCCTACTATTTTCCATAGTGGTTGTACCAGTATACATTCCCATTAATAGTACATGAGGGTTCCCTTTTCTTCACATTCTTAACAGCCTTTTATATCTTTTTTTTTTCATAATGGATATTCTAACAGGTATGATAAATGTCTCATTGTGGTTTTGATTTGTATTTTCATGATGGTTGGTGATGGTGAACATATTTTCACTTACAGATCTTCCTGACTTAAAATGGGGTTAAGTACTCATAAACCAATAATAGGTTGAAAGTATTTTAAGTCAAAAATGGACTTAATACACCTAACTATGGAATATCATAGCATAGTCTACCTTAGATATGCTCAGAACACTTACATTAGCTTATAGTTGGAAAAAAAATCATCTAACACAAAGCCTATATAATAATGAAGTATTGAATAACTCATGTAATTTTTTGAAAACTGTACTGAAAGTATAAAACAAAATGGTTATATGGGTACAACTGGTTGCAAGTGTATCTGTTGTTTAGCCTCATGATTGCATTGCTGACTGGTAGGTGTGGCTCGCCTGCATCACAAGAGGGCATCTTACTGCAAGTTGCTAGCCTAGGAAAAGATCAAAATCCAGAATTTGAAGTATGGTCGGTCTCCACTGAATGTGAGCCACTTTCACACCATCATAGTCAAAAAATCATAAATCAAACCATTGTAAGTCAGGGACTTACACTGTAAGTCAGTCTGTATGTCTTCTTTGAAAAACCATTTAGTCAGATCTCTTGTCCATTTTTCTGATCTTTAGGTTATTGATTGATTAACTGAGGTAGTTTAGTTTAGTTAGTTATTGAGTTGTATATTTTGGATGTTAAGCTCTTATTGGGTATGTCATTTGAAAATGTTTCTGCCATTCCATAATTTGCTTTTTTGTTTCTTTTGATGGTTTCCTTTACTATGCAGGAGCTTCACAGTTGATGTAGTCCCACTTGTTTATTCTTACTTCTGTTGCCCTTGCATTAGTGTCAAAAACCCCCAAATCATTGTAAGATCAGTATCCCAATATTTTCTTCTAGGAATTTTATGGTTTCAGATCTTCAAGTCTTTAATCCATTTTGAATTGATTTCTGTGTATGGTGTAAGATACGGGTCTAGGTCTTTCTTTTCCATGTGGATACTGAGTTCTCTAATATTAGCTATTGAACAAGGAGTGGCTTTTTAAGATTAAGCATTCTTTAACACTGTGTTCTGTAAGAAATTAATATTCCCATTGTGATTCCTGGGAGAAAAAGATGTACGTTGGGAATTGAGTTATTCCACTACATTTCCAAATAGCTATCTTTTCAAAATTAACAATTGTTTTTTACACAACTGCATTATTTTAAGAAAATATTGCTTTAAGACAGCAATATGGATAATTTCTCATGGTAACTGCATGATATTTTCCTTTATTAGTAGGATATAATTTGAAGTCTGTGCAAAATATAGGTAGAGCTGATATGTTTTATGAAAATATTGTATTTCAATGGAATTCCATTCTGTAATAATGAAATTAAGTGATTTATTTTATGTATGTACATTTCTAGTTCCATAACAATTTTCTCATAAGAGATGCTATGATTTTTATATTTTTGTTAGAATGAATTTCATGTGCTTTAAAAGGACACACAATTCATTAAAATGTATACATTATTTAAATTGGCCTTTTTCTCTAAAATACTGTTCTATTTATGAAATTAATTATTTAACCCTTTATAATTTATTTTATTTGATTCCTCCAATTATCTCTGAAATAGTTCATTTTGCTAAAAGAGTTAAGAAATTCTTTTAACTTTATGACTTTTAAATATTTAATGAGAGCTTTAAAATTTAATACTCTCTGTATTAAGAAGGATGTTTTTACCTTTGAAAAATAGTTTACAAATTGGTCTTCTTTCTTTTATAGCAGGTTTTATATTTGAATCATTAATGTACCCATCTGAGGATAATTTATTCTGGAAGTCTTTTAGATGTTCATATCAGATCTGTTTAACTATAAATATTTTGGATAAGTGGAGATATATGTAATTATCTCTCCCTAGTAGTACAAATATGCTTTGCATGTGCTACAAAAAAGGCAGTCTAACTTAGTGCTGAGATACAAGAACTTAAAATTACCATATACAAACTGTCTGACCTTGGACAGTGTTTTACCTCTCTAAGCCTCAGTTACATCATTTATAAAATAGAGATGACAATAAGCACATGGCTACACAAAGATTCTATGAGACAAATCTACAAAATACTTAGCCAGATGTGCACATAGAATGTTCTCAACACAGTTCAATTGTCTTTATATGCACATATCCTATTTTAAATATAAAGGAAACACATTTAAAGGAAATGTAATTAGTTGAAAGCAATAAAAGAATGTAAGCACAAACATATTCTGTCAAGAAGGGCTCTTTGGAGGGACTGGCACACTGACTCAGACTGGGATAGCCATGAGAGTAAGTAGTTTAACCTTCCACATGCTTTTTTCAGTGAGGGGCTGAAAAAATGTTCATGATCTTGAATGTGAATGATCTTACCACTCTCTCTGTCCTCAGGCACTGCTTGCCTATGGTGTTAACTTTACTCCTCAGCAGGCTTGCTCCACCTGGTACTAAAATGGCACCACTTCTTCCAGAGATATATGGTTCTTATGTTTACTAGTTTGGTAATTTTCCTCTCTCTTCTAGAATATGTGTGTGCATGTAGGTATATATGCACATAGATGTGTGCACAGGCATATATAAATGTAAATAGGATAAGTAGAAATATATGTATGCATACATGAACATGCTTGTGTGTACATGTGTTGCTATGGGCCTGTGCATGTTTGTGTGTTATAAATTAGCTGGCTTTGCTTGAGTCTTTTGTTTATGGTGTAGATGAATAACTGATAAAGTGGTTTGTATGCCACAGTGGCCAACTCTGTTTCACACAGCCAGCTCTACATCCAAGGGACAGGCAGCCAATAGGACCAATGCTACCACCAACACCATGTGTGTAGGGACAGGGAAGTTTAAGAATGCTATTCAGTCCCTAAAATATTCCATTTGCAATAGTATTCATAAATCAATAAACACACTTCCTAAAACTGTGTTAGCAGAATTTTAGTTAGTGTGAGTATAATTTTCTAACTCCAGTATATTCATTTTGACACTAACAGCCCTAAGGGTCACTTGAGGTCTACAGCAAAAAGGCACATTTGGAATCCTACATGGAGCTCTTAGAAGGAGGTAGTCATATGCTGCCAAAATCAAATGTCAACTTCTGTAGTAGAAGATATGTACTTTGCAAAAGATCCACTTTCTTAAACTATATGCAAAAGATGAAATTAAGAGGTGTTTATTCATAATATGACCCCAAGTCACCTATTTTAAAACTTCACTCCATTTCTTGTTGCTTCATATGAAATTGGAGTAGGACAAGGTAAAGCAGAGAAGAGCTAATCTCACATGAATACAGAATCAGAATTTATCACAAGGTGCCTGCTCTATCTAGGATATATTCAGGTCATTTCTTTAGGACTTGTGAAAGGCCAGCTGCGATTTCTCTTGAACACGGTGTTATTCTTGAAAGACAAAATAAGTGAATTTGTCAATCTGAAAGTGAGGATAATATTCCAATAAAAACAAAACAGCAAAGAAAAGCTAATGCGGTTTACAATGCTGAAAGATGCAAGGTCTTTAAGGTTGCAGAAAATTAAATTTCTCGTGTCTCCTAGCTTTCATCATAGATTTCCACCATTTTTGAAAGATTGATTGATTGATTGATTGATTTGACAGAGAGAGTGCACACAAGAAAGAGAGGATGGGGGGGTGAGTTGGAGGGGTGGCCTAGGACCAACTTTCTAGTATTCAGAGTTTGAGCAAAGAAGAGAAAAATAACAAAGTAATTTGAGTAGACTGAGAAGGGGAAACATTTTAGGGAGCAGAAAAAAAGGAGAATGTTGTCTTAGGGAAGCCAACACAGGGAACTTCCAAGGTGATGGGAGAAATAAATTATCAGGAAATACAAAGGTCATTTAGGCTCCTTGCGAAGTGTGCTGAGGGAGAAAAAGAATGTGGAAGGAAAGTCTAGAGACAATTGTTTTGAGAGTATTTTCTCTGAAGCGGAAATACTGGATGGTAGACATGGGTGCCCAAAGAGCATTTTGTTGGATTTGGAAGCATGCTTTGTGCTAATGGGAGAGAGTCAAAAGAAAGGGGGGGGGGGTGATAAGGTAAAAAGAAGACTATATAAGGAAGGAAGAAAGGCCACAGGAAATGAGACAAAGTAGCATTTCAAACAAAAGGGGAAATGTTGAAATTATTATAGGATGTGTACATCCCTGAAGTCACTGCTTTAGTGTGAGGGATGCAGAAATTTATAGATCACTTTAGCATGATGCAAAGTAACCAGCTTATATTGATTTTTCCTACTTCAGAAAAGCCTTCTCATAGGGAACTTGAGAAATGTTTGAGTCTCTACTTTCTTATTCTCCATTTTTAAAATAGAAAGCTCTTAATTCAAACAGTTACATTTAAATGTACTGAAATTTATAATATATAACATGATAACTTTACAGATATAAGCTTCATAAACAAAAGCAAAAAGTAAAAAGATAGTTTTCTTCTTTTGTGAAAACAATATACAAAAGTTATATATTTTATTTATTTTACTTAATTTTATTTATTTTACTTAATGTGTGCTGCAAACTTGCCAAACAAACATTATCTAAGATATGGTAACAGTCTGGTCCCTGTATTCCTTTTTCTATTTAAGTGGCTTAAAATTAATAGCGCCTTAACTTTACAAATTTGCTTAACACATCGTAATGTGCCTTACGACACACATATTTTGGTCCTTACCACCAACATTTCAGATTGCTTTAAATTTCAGTGGGATATTCAGTATCACATTTAATCAGCACTTTTAAAGTTGAGCTATTTTTGTTGTTATAAATTAATACATGGAAATTATTTTTTAAATTGCAAAAAATAGAAATGGGTATACAATGAAAAGCACATATTTTTGCCTCTGCAAAAACTGCTAGGGATAAATTTCATCCATCATGTCACATATATCCTTCCAGGAATTTTCTATAAATACATGGCAATATTTCTTTCATAGTGCTAAGAAGTGCCTGCCACTGCAATTCTCTGCCTGACCTCCTGCATACATCAGAGTTCTTTCCCTCCCTATACCTACTATACTCAACTTAGATAACTAGACATAGTTCTTCACTGTTTTGAGAGGAGGAAACACCGGGACACAGTGGGATATCAAGACAAAAAAAAAATTCTTACTTCTAGAGTTAGAAATCCACCACTTACAAATATACAGTGGTCCCCCCTTATCCATAGTGAATTACATTCTAAATCCTCCTGCCGATGCCTGAAACTGCAGATAGTACCAAATGCTAAACATATACACCAATGGTAAAGTTTAACTTAGGCACAGTAAGAGATGCACAACAACAGTAATAAAATAGAACAATTATAATGATATACTGTGATAAAAGGTACATGAATGTGGTCTCTCTGTCTCAAAATAGCTTACTGTGCTCATCTTTTTCCTTCTTGAGATGATGGGAGATGACAAAATGCCTATGTGATGAGATGAAGTGAAGTGAATGGTGTCGGCTCTGGGATGTAGCATTTGGCTCATACTGACCTGATTATATGTGAGAGCTAGGATCATCTGCTTTGGAACCTTGGTTAACCATGAGTAACTGAAACCTCTGAAAACAAAACACATAATGAGAGACCACTCTATTACATTTTCTTGACCCTTAGACCAAATGAAAAAATCCACAAGGCTGTGAGGCTGAGAAAGGAGGACTCTGAACAGAGTATGACGGGGAAATCAACAGAAAAAATATCATCTATCATCAGCAATGCCTTCACTTCCCTAGCAATCAGCCTGAAGAGTTTATACCCAAGGACATTACACAGCCTCTCACTTAATGATAATGATCATCATCTCATCTACAAGGCAGGGTCTGGATGACTAGGGAGGGAGTAGGTGAGTGATACTGAGGAGGACAAGGGCACAACTTGGCGTGGCTCCTTGGTCTCACTCCAACTTGATTTCCTATCCTTGCTGAGTCTGCATAATAAATTCTTATTTTTATGTAAACATCTTTCCTACTCCTAGTGCTAACTCTCCCAGTCTGGTTTCTTGCCTTAAATATCCACACATTTCATTCCCTTATACATTTGGATTTCTCCCTAAATTTAGCTCCTTTTGAAGTCAGTGCTGATCATTTCTAATCCAAAGTATCACTGTGTTCTATTCTTTATCTTGTTTTTCCTCATATTATTTATCATTGTGTGACATATATTATTTTTAAATTTTTTCTATCCCTCTACTAGTATATAATTGCATGAAAGAAAACACATCATATTATTTTGTTCACTATTGTGCTCCTCACATCTAGAATATAGCATATGGCAGGCACTAATTATATCACTGGGTAGATATAGTTGTTCATATGTCAATAAAAATGATAATTGCTGGCCATCAATCATAACAATTTAATAATTTCCTTTCCTTCATTACCCTTTAAGAACAGTTTGATGGTGGATTATTTTCTAACATCATACATAAAAGTAAACTCAAAAGGGATTAAAGACCTAAATATGAGACCTGAAACTGTAAAAATCCTAGAAGAGCACGTAGGCAGTAATTTCTCTGACTATAGCTGGCTATAGCAACATTTTTCTAGATATGTCTCCTAAGGCAAGAGAAACAAAAGCAAAAATAAACGATTGGGACTATATCAAAATACAAAGCAGAGAAAAGGAAATCATCAACAAAATTAAAAAAAAAACAATACATTGAATGGGAGAAGATATTTGAAAATAATATATCCTATAATGGATTAATATCCAAAATATATAAAGAATTTATGCAACTCAACATCAAAAAAACAAACAATCCAATTATAAAATAGAGGACCTGAATAGACATTTTTCCAAAGAAGACATGCAGATGGCAATAGGCACAGGAAAAGATGCTCAACATTACTAATCATCAGGGAAACTCAAGTCAAAACCACAATGAGATATCACCTTATGCCAGTTAGGATGGCTGAAAACAAAATGAGAATAAATAGTAAGGGTTGACGAGAATGTAGAGAAAAAGAAACTCTTGTATGCTGTTGGTGGGAAGGTAAATTGGTAAAGCCACTGGGCAAAACAGTATGGAGATTCCTCAGAAAACCTTAAAATAGAAATACCATATCATCCAATAATTCCACTATTGGGTATTTACTCAAAGCAAAATGAAAACACTAATTAAAAAAGATACATATACCACTATGTTTATTGTAAGTATTGTGCAATAATCAAGATATGAATAAAGCCTAAGTGTCCATTAATAGATGAATGACTAAGAAAAATGTGATATCTTTATATATATGTGATATCTTTATATCTTTATTTATATATATATATATGTGATATCTTTATATATATGTATGTGTTTGTGTATATATATATATAATGCAATCTTATGCAGCAATATATAATGCAATCAAAACTGGATAGATAGATAGACAGATAGATGATAGATAGATGATAGATAAAGCAATCTTAGGCAGCCATAAAAAAGGATGAGATCGTGCCATTTGAGACAACATGGATGGACCTAGAAAGTATTATGCTAAATGAAATAAGTCAGACTGAAAAAGACAAATACCAGATGATTTCACTTATATGTGGAATCTAAGAAAAAGGTGAATCAGCAAACAAAAAACAGAATTAGACCTATAAATACAGAGAACAAACTAATGCTTGCCAGAGGGGAAGGGATGAAGTGTTGGGCAAAATGGGCAAAGAGGAGGGGGAGATACAGGTTTCCAGTTATGGAGTGAATAACCCAGGGGAATAAAAGGCACAGCATAAGGAATATAGTCAATAATAATGTAATAGTGATGTAACGGGACAGATGGTAGTTACATTTATGGTGAATATAGGATAATGTATAAACTTGTCAAATCACTAAGTTGTACATCTGAAACTAATGTAATATTGTGTGTCAATGATACTCAAATTTAAAAAAAAAAATTACTCCTCCTCCCAAAATATTTTAAAAATTAAAATAAATGAATAAGTAAAAATAAAAGCAACAACAACAAAACCAGTTTGATTGAACTGTGCCACTATTCATAGTCTCCCATGTAATTTTCTGTCCTTTGTTGATTTGTACTTCTCCAATTTACCTTTTGCTGTTGCCCAAGCTAAAAAACGTTTCCTAAGCCTCTGTCTGGTATTCATCTACCAAGTCAGTTTTCCTGTTTGGTGCCAATTGTGCTATTTAGTCCAATATTTTATTTTGCATTATAGTTAGTAAAATATTTTTTCCTGATTTAATAACACATGTAAAAACATTATTCTGTCCATCAGATGTGTGTCAAATTGTGTATTAAGTGCTTTACATTCGTAACTTAAAAAAATAATGACCACCCCAATCTAGACCTAGAAGCTAACTTTGGACAGAGGTTAGTAAATACTTATATTGGTTCATTTAGGAAAGTAAAGGAAATCTTTAAAATAAAAGTTCCTCCTTGATTTTAATGTAACCAATGGTGTGGGTCTCTCTCTCTCTTTCTTTCTTTCTTTCTTTCTTTCTTCTTTCTTTCTTTCTTTCTTTCTTTCTTTCTTTTTCTTTCTTTCTTTCTTCTTTTTTTTAATGGTAGCTGGTCTTGTAGTTTGGTAATGCATTTTAATGAGCTCATTTCTTATCCATTGGTTAGCTTCTGAGCATGATCTTGAATCTAGAGAGGGCAATTGACATAGGTTTGGATAAACATGTAAAGCACTATCTCCATTGCATTCAGGATATATATTTATTTTAAGGTTATATCAATCTATAAAAAATGAAAAGGAAAAAAACAAATAAAAAAAAAGAAAGAAAAGGAATGCTCCTATATATATCTTTTGGTCTCATGTAAGTTGTTCTTGTTTTTACATATCATTGTCGATTTTAGTTGGGATTGGGAGACCACTTGAGTGTTTTCAAGTTTCCTTTTATTCTCAGAAGCAATGGCATTGTAGTTTGATAGAGACATAACACAGTATTACAACACATGAAACTGCATCCATGAGTGTTGGACATTATTTGAATATCTTTGGGTTTCAAATGACTGAAAATCCAAATTCAAAAGCAGTTTATCTCTCCCATTGATGAGAAGTCCAGAGAAGAAAGTCTTTAGATATTGCTAAATAAATATTCAGAGGCTAGTTTTAGGACCCAGTTTCTCATATCCTCATCTCTCTTTAGATTGGTTCTTATTTTATATCTCACACGAAAGCTGTGGTAACTTCCTATTTTACTCCCTCAAGTAAACACTGTTATAATGGGTTATTTTCCCCCCTGACTATAGAGGCCACTGATCTCCCTTTTCTTAGAGCACTACTTTAGAAAACTTGCTATTATAAATTCTTTCTCTGCTCCTTTGAGGTTATTTTCTGCTAGGCTATTGCCAGTTTTTTCAATTCAAAAACGTCTTTCTCCAAAACCTGGGAGTCACCCTTTGAAAAATAATCATCTAGAAAGATAGCACCCCTATATCCCAGTCTCTGGGAAGTAGAAGTGTAAATTCTAAAAGCACCAATTAGCAAACACAGATAACCTAATCACACTAACTACTCTCCCACTTCACAGCACCCTCCAGTACTTTATTTTTTTTTTATTTTTTGAAACTTTTTTTTTTAAGATTGTATTTATTTATTCATGAGAAGCACACAGAGAGGGAGAGAGGCAGAGGAAAAAGTAGGTTCCATGCAGGGAGCCCAATGTGGGACTTGATCCTGGATCCCAGGATCACACCCTGAGTCAAAGGCAGACACCCAACTGCTGAGCCACCCAGGCAGCCCTCCAATACTTTAAGGACAAGCTCACCCACCAGGTAAAACTCTCCCACCTTTTGTTTCAAAGGAGTTGAGTTCATTCTCTTCCCTATTGCAGTAGTCTTTCCCCTTTATTACAATAGTTGTAAGTAAAATTTTTCCTTACAATTTTAACACGTCTAGTGCAATTTTTCTTTGACAAGCGAGAAAATGGATTGTATGCATCCTAGAGACAAACAACAACAACAACAACAACAACACATTTTCTTAATATTTTACCTAAAATGTTCTTATTATCCCAGGTGGAATAAAAGAAACAAACAGAAATTGTATATACGTATTATGCCTAGCAAAACATTTTGGTGTCATGCTGTCTGTTGTAAAGGTGGTGGCAAGAGCAGCAGACACAGAAGTAGGTGTAAGTCAGAGGAATTGAAATGAGAGGGGAAGTGGTCCAGTCTCCTTACGATTAGTAGGTTCCACCTTCACTGTTAAAGTGGGAGAAGATCCAGCAGCCAAACTTCTCTTCTTTTGTCATAAAGATAAGAAAGAGTGAGGGAAGAGGTGAGATGATATGTTGATGAGGTTCAGGGCCTGCTACTTTGAAATACAGCACTTTAATAAATAGACTATCTTAAGCTGAAGGAATTTGAGAAAACAGCAGAGCAGAAAGTTTCCTCCCACCCCTCCTGCATCCTTCTTCCCTGAACTGAAACAGATTATGAAGCCCTCCCTATACCCAGAAGAAAGGAACATTCTTATCACTGAAGACAAAGTAATTCCAGGAAGAATCTCAACCAACAGAACTTGCTAAGTACTCCCCACCCCTCATTATGATTACCTCATACTCCTTAACCTATCGTATTCCTTCATGTCCTGCCACTCTTCATCAAACCCAGCCTAAAATTACTCAAGTCTCGTCCTCTGGATCTTCATGCCTTTTGAGAGCTCTTGTGTCACATAATACTTATATGAAATAAATATGTATACTTGGCACCTGTTAATTTGCCTTTGTTAGTTCACTTTTCAAACCCAGCCAGGGACTCTAAGAGGGTCAAGGAAAACTTTTTTCTCCCCTTACAGGTTATGTGCTCTCTTCTCTTCCCATATCCTTTCAACTACTACCGCTGCCCTGAAGTAGCAGCAATTCAAGGGTGAGAACTTGAAGCAGATAAAGGTGCCAAAATGGTTATATGTACAATTCTTGTTAGGACAACCTTCTTTAAGTAGATTAGAGTTATAAAATGAGTCAGCTATACTTTTCTCTTAATAAATCAACTCTAACTGTAAAGAAATAAGATTTGTGGTCTAGGCATAAGAATAATAAAATAACAAGAACTCAAATAATCTGTTAGATATATATTTTCATGTACTTTAAAGCCTCTTATAATGCAATATTTTTTCAAGTGTCTAATAATAGATTTTACTTACACCATGTTAAGTTAATAATATTTGTTTCAATCAGTACTATAAAAATTCAAAAGATTGATTATGTCGCCAGAGAATTTTCTAATTCCGTTTTGGCTGCAGGATAATACATGTTACTATATTTGATATCCAGATCCTCTGTATTTAAGAAAAGCAACAGTTTACCTTAATCTATAGATCATTCTTTTAGAGAAATCTCACATGATTGAGAGTTAAACGGATTTCAGTATGGAGTATTGCATGAAAAAATCTTTCTATGGCAACATTAATTTTTTTCTAATGAATAGAGTTCAAGATATTTTTAATATCAATTAAGTGACCAGGCACGAGGAGTATACAAAGCCTATATCACAATGGAATTGCATTAATCTTCTTTCCTTGGGATGATTTCTTTAAAGAACAAGGGTCATTGTCATAATCTGTCTGCATACACCTTCTGTTAAAGATTTTAGCTAAGTAAACTCTTCATTATTAAGTGATACTATAATAATACAGATGAGAAAAGCCCCTAACTGATGATATACCTTTCAATTTTCCCATGTAGGTGTTCTCAGCTGCTGTGTTTCTTCTCCTACTTAGAATAAGTTGTCATGTTTTTCCTTCTATGTAAGTGGAACAGGTAAAAAATGAAAGACAACCTCATTATCAATAATTCATGCTTAATCATGTTGCATTGGCATTTGATGAAAGCATTGTGATGTATATTTCTTTAGACTTACTATCCTGTAATGCAACCATTTGAATATGAGACTTAGGATTATTAGAAAAGAATCAACAGATCATACCCAGATGTACCGTGATTTATTCCAATGGTTCTATTAGGATTGTAAAGCTTTCAAAGACAATCACTAAAATTTTCAATCCAGGGTGAAAAAAAAATAGCTTGTCTGAAAGGAAAAACATTTTCAGGGGAACAAAACCATTGAATGTATTTTCTAGGTAATTATTCTTTGTTGAACTACAATTGCAATGTTGGTGATTCTTGTCACTAGCATGTTGTTGATGTACGGTAGTGTATGGAGGTGCAGAGAAAAATTTAATGTTGACTAACTCGGTTTTTTTGCCTCTTTGCAGATATTTTATTACAGCAGATGAATTTTATACCATTATGTTAGGGCTATTTGGGGAATTTAATTGCATGGCACTGGCCATCAATACGTTTCCAAGTTTTTTGTCATAATGTCTCCCATAGTTCATTGATTACTTCTTCTTTATTGATGTGGCTATATGAAATACAAACACTAGCTCTGATATATAAGTTATGCTAGTAAAACCAATGAAAGGGAGGCACTATTCAAATGGTACTGGTACCCACAATTTAAGTTCTTTCCTTATCTTTCTTTCATTCTTTTTGCTGTTCTTTGATTTGTTTCATTGTTTATATTATTGAAGCATCTTCACTGAGAATATAAGAATTGAAATGAGTAATAGTTATTTTTACATTTTTAATCCAATCATTCCAAGTGATAGCTTCTATTATTATAGTAATGTTCTTCCCACATGATTCTTAGGAAGTTTTTAGCACATATTAGCACACTTCACAACTCCAGTGATATGGTTGGTTGAGCCATTACTCTTCAACGGGTAAGAGTTATGACATAGCGGAATCTCCAAAGAAGTGTTGGTTATTTCGGCCTTTTGGTTTAGCTGAAAAAATGAGCATTTTTTTTTCACCAATAAGGACACTTATTTAGCTGCTAGTACTTCTCTCAAAATATTTTAATATCCTCTGAAGGAAAATTATGAAGCCACTCAGAGGGACAACAAGTGATAACACTTTTTGGTTCCTACTGATCCCTAATGAGCCTTCCTAAAGGGTAAGTATGTGAAGTTCCTGATAGGTGAATTGTTAGGATGCTAACTGAGCCTGGATGGCTCAGCCTTGCACTGTTTTTGCTTTGGAGAGGTGTCTTTCAGGAAGTTCATGCTCCTGTCATAAGTTTTACCAGGCTTTTTGCCACATGGAGAGGCCAGCCAATATCCAGCTATAACTGAGGTTGGATCAATAATTCTTCCTAGGGATCCCTGGGTGGCGCAGCGGTTTGGCGCCTGCCTTTGGCCCAGGGCGCGATCCTGGAGACCCAGGATCGAATCCCACATCAGGCTCCCGGTGCATGGAGCCTGCTTCCCCCTCTGCCTATGTCTCTGCCTCTCTCTCTCTCTCTCTCTGTGACTATCATAAATAAATAAAAATTAATAAAAAAATTTAAAAAAAAATAATTCTTCCTAACTCTGGAGTAATGATTAGTAACCTTTAACCTAGTGGTTGTCAGTAATAAGGAGGATACATTTATCTCCATCTGTCTTCTAGTTTATCTCTTCATTGTTTTAGAACTAGGGTGGAGAAAAGTGTGGCTTTTTTGTCTTGAGACTTCACATCTCAATTATATTTTTGAGGCAACCACAAAACAATATGCATGCTGCATAGAGTTTTGTTCTGATCCAGTTACAGACTTGAGGCAGAATTTTAGGGAAAGGTGGTAGGACTATTGAAGGGAAGATGATTAATTAAGGCATCTTTAAAATATTAGTGATAAAAAAGTCTTTTTGACTCATGTAACAGAGTTTAATATAAATGAGACTTTACTATTTTGCCTCAGCGGCATGGATTGGCTTACAGAATAGTAGCTACATTAGAAATAGCATCAAGAGAGGAGCAAGTATCTGAGCAGCAAGACATAAGAGGCTATATAGGCTTCTCAATCCTGGGAGAAGGCCACGATAGGGCATGCAAGACCTTGGGAAAATATTATGTTTTCCCTGGCCCTGGTCTATATAAGCAATTTTAATAAATACTATGTTAAAAATTAATGGATCTACATGTGGTATAATCATTTGTTGAGAAGAGGTATTTGTTTAATCTGATTAGTGAACATACTCCAGCACCAACTCTTCCTGTTGTTGGTTCTTGACTCCTGGGAACCAATTATTCCTGTCCTTTACTGTCCATTTCACCATTCCTGGTTAATTTAATATCTCCTATCTCAACAAAAACTAGCAACATTATTTTTTTAAGACTTTATTTATTCATGAGAGACAGAGAGAGAGAGAGAGACAGAGAGAGAGAGAGAGACAGAGAGAGAGAGGCAGAGACACAGGCAGAGGGAGAAGCAGGCTCCATGCAGGGAGCCCAATGTGGGACTGGATCCCGGGACTCCAGAATCATGCCCGAAGCTGAAGGCAGGTGCTAAACTGCTGAGCCCCCAGGGATCCCCAGAACATTGTTATTAATCACAAGTTCTTTGGAACAAGTTTGTATTGAAACAAAATAGATCCTTTACCTCTGCAATGTATTTCTTGCTGCATATATAATTAATTGTATGAAGACACATCATGCATTATAACACAATGACTACTGACTTGCAGTGACTCTCTCAAAAGCTGTTCCTGTGCCTCATTGGTGAAGACCACAAATACAAGTCTTATTAGAGTATGAACAAAAATGTGAACCATAATTTATTTTCTGTTCGAGTTAATTACTCAGAATTTCTTACCACAAACTTAGAACAACACATCTTTCAATCATGCTATCCCTTGAACTCATTAGGTCATAACACTACATTCTAGAATGTGATCTCTTGATATTGACCACACTCCTACCTTCCACAAAACACTCCCAATTGTTCCAAGAATATCCTTTCCTCATCAGGCAAATTTATTTATTTATTTATTTATTTATTTATTTATTTATTTATTTATATTTTAGTTATTTATTTGACAGAAAGAGAGAGAAAGTAAGCAAGCACAAATAGGGGGAGTTCAGGCAGAGGGAGAGGGAGAAGCAGCCACCCCACCCACCCAAAGCAAGCAGCCCAACCTGGGGCTCCATCCCAGGACCCTGGGATCATGACCTGAGCTGAAGACAGATCTTTAACTGACTGAGCCACCTAGGTACCTCATCACTGGGCAATTCTAAGACCAACCTAGTAGACTATTTAATCCCCAAATCAATGATAGTGAAGAGAGGACATTAATCCTAAGTGTCCATTGGTGTTAAAGAACAAAGATTATAAGAGCCAGAAGATGTGATAGGCATGACTCGTAACTTAACCAGTTAGTGAATATTGCAAAGCCCAATTCTCTTTATCTTTACCATAGGAATTATAGTTCCCTGCTAGATTTGCTGCGAGAAAGAACTGAGAAAATGTATAAAGTGGGTTTGCAAAATAGACTTTCATTTAATAATTAATAATAATAATAATATTCAGCCCATTGCAGACAAAAAAATAATGCTGAAACAAAATCAAATGACTTTGGAGGACTCCAAATTAAGATCTAGGAAAACTCAAAGCCAAGGGAAAGGAAGAATTATGCCATGTGGTAGATTGGAAGGCCTTGTTCAGGGCTACATTTGAGAAGTTCAGTTGGGTATCTGTTATTTGGCTCCATATTGGAGTACAAGAGATGCTATGGTCTCAGAAAACACAAAGTGTAAAAATTACAAGATTGTATTTGCTCTAATAATGTATTTTGTTGTATCTCTTCCCACTTGGACAAGGAGTTATTTTCTCCTATTTTGGAGAACTATACACTTGCTTAGCTGCCGTTTTACAAATCAGGGATTCACATTTTGGCCTCAGGGTAGCATAGTAGTTGCTTATAGGAGATAGCTCACCCATTGCTTACAGGAGATCAAATTATATAGTCTTTAAAAGAAGTACCATGACAATGTCAATAAATCTAAAGTAAAAGGATATAAAAACTGCATTAGAATATAATAGTAAGGGAGCAATAACACATTTTAAGCATCTATATTGTGATCCCTGAGAGGCTAATTGTTGTCAGTTTTCCACTGAATGAATAGAGTCATTACCCATAAGACTTTATCTGCTATTCATTTTTATTTTATATGTGTGCATGCACACATGTATATGTATATATATGTCAGTATGTGTGTGTATATGTACATGTGGAGATATACACACACACACATAAATAACTACATGGAAACAGCATTGTAAATAGTGTTGTTTTTGAATAAAAACAAAAGTGACATTTCCTTGGTTTTATTTCTCACTGCCTTAGGAGTCACAGCCTACATTAAAATGTTGTCAGTGTATGTTGGATGAATGTGTCCCTTCTGTATCTACAAAGTATAGTACAGGGAAAACAAGCTGGCAAATGTGTAGCTCATTAATTCATGCAGCTGAGTGGCTATTTTATTCATTAACTACTTGATCTTGTTTTGTTTTATTTTTATTTATTTATTTTTTTTTTCATTTAGAACTAACCTGAAAATTCGTGAAGACTTACTAGTTTACCTTCTTGCCTACCTTGAATATCCTATTCCAGGACTCCCCTGCAGACTAAATCGCTATGTCTTCTTAAAGGTGTATAATATAACGCTATGTATTTCTTTTTAGAACTGTGATTCATTATGTCTGGAAAATTTGGAAAGATGCCTGGTTCTCTAGTGTAAATAATTTCATATCAAGACTACAGGGACAAAAATTAAAACATACAAAAATTAGAATTTTTTTTGCTACCTTTCATAAAGATGTGCACCCTCTGGTAATGAATGATTTGTCCACAGTTTCAGGATAATAACCAATGGCCACAGAGTGTACATTTATTTTTATTTTTTTTTTGTATATTTCAATTACATTATGAGTATCCTTAAGTCTAAATGATGTACAAAACTATATGTCCCTGGAAATTGCTAAGATTTCTCATGATTCAGCCTATAATCCATTTCTTTTTAAAGTCTACTGGTTTTGCTGTCTTGTTAGTTAAGGGAATGTAATAATATCCAAATAGAAGAATACTTAACTTTCATTTATTCAACCTATCATTAATTCACTCATTCATTCAGTGAGTATGTTTTAAGTGTTTACCATGCACCACTGTGATAAGAAACTTATATTTCAGAGTAGCCATTCTCATCAAAGGTATTGGCATACATTTAGGATTAGGGTTCAGTGTGGGAGAAAGTGCAAGGGTAGTTTAACATCTGGAAAATGTTAAAAATGGAAGCATGAGGTGGGGAATACCACTCCTCTCATCTGTGGATGAAATGAAGTAATTGGGAATATCTTTTCAAATGCATATAAACACTATGGGTGTTTTGTTTTGTTTTGTTTTGTTTGGCACTATGAGTGGATTTACACATAGGAGGCTGAAGTTTGATAAAGACAATGTATTTTCCCTTCACTTATTTGGTTTTGTTGCTAGTTTTAAAACACTCATTCTATATCATCCATCCGCTCAATATTACCTTGACCACACTGTTCTTACTCACACATTCAATTTCAGAGTATGTTTCATTGTCTAAGCATCCTCCTCTGTCCCCATTATTTAACACCACTTAACACCTATTACTAACATTATTAAACATTCCATTATATAACACCTACTCATCATTCATTTCAAAATAATTTCTCAGAGGCAGTGATTTTTATATAGGCTGTTAAGGAAAATCTGGATTTGAAATCATGTTTATCCTGGAGATGGAAGCTTTACATAGGCACAGAAACAGGCCTAGCATGAAGCTTTTCCTGACCCATTCCAGCTAGAGTGTCAAGGTCATATTAGGAAAGAATCAAGAATATGGGGGATGGGTGAACTGATGAGATGGCATAAATTTTTTGAACTTGATCACTTTTTATTTTTTTTAGGATTTTTTTTTATTTTTATTTTTTTTTAGGATTTTATTTATTTATCCATGAGACACAGAGAGAGAGAGGCAGAGAGAGAGAGAGAGAGCGAGAGAGAGAGAGAGAGAGAGGCAGAGACACAGGCAGAGGGAGAAGCATGTTCCATGCAGGGAGCCCGACGTGGGACTCGATCCTGGGACTCCAGGATCATGCCCTGAGCAGAAGGCAGATGCTCAACCGCTGAGCCATCAGGGCTGCCCTGAGTCACTGGGGCTCCCCAAATTCAATCACTTTTTAAGCATAATTCATGTTAGTTACATGGAAAAAGGAGACAGTCAATTGATACAGCAATCCCAATTCTGTGTCAATTCTCATATTCAAAATCTCTTATTTCCAAAATTTTAATTTTAAACTATACCAAAATAAAAGTATGTTACTATTTAGCATCTTTTATCTTTGCCTTTGTCATTTACTGGTCTCTAAAATGTTTTGTGCAGATTTTGTTTTTTTCCCTCACTCAATAATTGCTTTGAATAAGCAACATGATATTCAATGCCTTTACCTAATAAACATAATGAGCAAAAGTAAAATGCAAACGACAACAGCTGATGCAATGGTGAATCATCCAAATGCCTGATTTTCTTGACTTAAACCTGCTGCTGCTATAGAAGCAACTATTAGCCCAGGGACAGATGGTGCCAGAACCCATTGTCTCTTTTAGTTTTTCTCTCCCTCTCCTTTCTCTTCCCCCTGCTTTTCTGCCTTCCCCTTTAACACAAAGTCACCGTGCTTGGAAGTGTTAATTTTCTTTGAGCATTACTATAACAACATCAAAATTCATCACAGTTGGGTATTTTATTGGCTTGTAAATGGCCAGAAAAAATAGATGTGGTCTTTGAACATAGACTGTTTCTCTTTTGTCACGATATACAATTCTCTTTGCTCACCAGAGAAAACTGGGCTTTTGCATCCATTAGAATAATTCACAATAAATGTACATTTGCATTTCCCTCACAGCTGCTATACATTTTTTTTTTCTTTCTAGGATCTTAACAGAGAAGTGGGTGCTTTCTACTCAGGAAAAGATGTTTTCTTTTCCAGAAGTATTCCTTCTCCATCAAAATACTACTACTACTACTACTACTACTACTACTACTACTACTACTAACTACTACTAATTATAATACTAATAACAACAAACCCTACAACTTATACTTAAAAGCTTGGTAAATTAAATTAACTTATATATGTAGCATGCTTGGAACAGTAATTAACATGTAACATGTGTTAGAGTATGATAAGTACAGCAGAGAAAAATAAAGAAGTGCAAGAACATGCAGAGTGCTTTGAGACATAAAGAGCTGATGGTAACTTAGGATAAGGTAGTTAGGGTTGAAGAGGACTTTGATGAAGACTAAAGGCAGTGAGGGAACAAACCATGCAGTGATCTGAGGAAAGAAGAATGATTATAGCAGAGGGAATAATCAGTGAAAACCTCACCAGTTAAGAGCTTTCCTGACATGTTCTGAAAGTAGCAAGGTCACTGTGGGTGAAATGAATGAGGAGGGAAGTAGTAGCAAGTGAGGTTAGAAGTGTAATGTTCATATGGACTTTGTAGAGCATTTTAGGGAATTTAGCATCTACTTTGGGAGAAATAGGGACTCGATAACAGGATTTGGGCAGAGCAGTGGAACACGTCTGACTTACAACTGAAACTTATCACTGTAGCGTTTTGAGAGTAGAGTGTGGGTAGGGAACAGGTGTGGAAGCAGGGCAATTGATTAGAGAGATATTGCTGTCATCCTGGCCATAAAGGAGGGCCGCTAGGACCAGAGCCCAATTTGAAGTGAGCAGGGCGGGAAGCTTTCATATTTTGGGTTTATTGTAAACGTTGAATGAACAGAATTTCCTGACCCATAAAATGTGAATTGTGAGGGAATTCATGCATGGGTCTCAGGTTTTGTTTAATTTTTGACTGAGAAATCGGGAAAAAAGGATTTTCTATCATATGAAGACTGTGAGTGGACCAAATTTGGAGAACGGGAACTATGTTACGGATGCAGATTTAGCTTTATTAGGTGTGAGAATGGAGATATGAGTCTGAAGTAAAGAGGAGATAAAAGGTCTATGCTAGAGAAAAAAATAGGAGATTTAAAGCTATGAACTGTCCAGGAGTTAAACCCAACTACAGGAGGTTGAAGAAAAGAAAAGAAACCAGCAAAAGATCAGCCAGTATGGTCTGTAAAAAGGTCTAATGTATACGTATTAAATGTTTCTTCTTGTTCTCTGCCAGTGTGGCCTTACTTCAAACTTATAGTATCTATTCCTTTATACCTTCCTGGTGAAAGCATAATAAAATCTATGCCCTGTTTCTCTTTTACCCTTTTTAACCTTAGTGCTTGATACAATGATATACACTATAATGTAAATATATAATATACACAATAATGTAAATATATAATATACACTATAATGTAAATATATAATAAGGGTATCATGGCTAGTGATAGCAGAGACCACAGGGGTTGAATTTTGCTCTGAGTGCTGAGAGTTATGCTCTATTTTTTTAAATAAATAAGAAAGACCTTCACTGGTTTTCACATTCATCTGCTTTTAACTAGATCTGAAGCCTAGGATATCTGCCCATTTGCTTCCAGTGTCCACATCATGTACTAACAAGGAGAAGCTAATCCAGAACACATCACAAAACAGAAAAAGAACTTTCTCCCCACCACCCAAATCCAGATGTATTTATCCAAATGCAAAGGTTCTAGATTAAAAAGATATTTCCCAGTAATTTCTCCAATTGGCCACATCGATAGTGGTGGTGATGGGGGAAGTACTAGAAAAACATATCTTGGTATCCTTCTTGACAAAAATATTTTACAATGCCCAGTTCTATGACCATATCAGGAAGTGCATATATTCTGATGGTAAGATAGACATGATGCTGGAATTGGAATTAGAAATATTGGGTTACAATCCTACTTAGGAGACCTTGCTTGAGTTACTAAGGTTCTCTGGTCAACTAAGACAGAATAGAGTAGAGACTAACACTATGAGGTCTGACTTGAGGACCGGGTTTGATACATGACTCTCTCATTGCACAATCTCTGGGGTACAGTTTGCTTATCTACTGGCACAACTATGCACTATTTAACTTTTCTTTCCTTTTTGCATCTATCAAATGAGAAGAATAATAGCACCCACTCTAGTGATTTCCTGGGAGTATTAGATAAATTAGGACATGTAAATACTTAGAACAGTATCAGCCACTAATAAAGTATTTGTTAAATATTAACTATTAATGACAAGCATGTAAATGAACTTCTGAGATTAGCTCATACAAACACAGAATTCAAGTGATAAAAACAAAGACCATTGGAAATAAACAGAAGCCCTGGATTAGAAAAACATTTGGGAAACTATATTAAAGGGTTGCTGGGAGCTACACTGCATACACATGACCTTTCTAGATTTAAAATCCTTTTCCTTTAATTGTGCAAAATATACTGCATATCTATAGCTATAAAGATATATACGCAAATAGAAAAACAATTTAGGAGAAAGGCACACTTAACATGAAACTAGTGGAGCAGAAATACATTTAGTGCATCAAATAACTGAAAGGAAGTGTTGTTTTATTAGAATGCCTCTAAAAGCCATTAGACTATTTAAAGACGGTTCATTTCTTTAAGTGTACAGAGACTGATGCACTACGGAAAGTTCAGGCAAGCCTCTTCAACCACTTTCCTAATGCCACTTTTATTTCTAAATAGATTATTTTCTGGATAAAACCAGGGGTTTAAAAGCCCTGTGTTAAAACCCTTTGGCTGACAAGATTAAGGATTTTCCTTGAGATAGAAAGGAGATTATTCCAAAATATTGGAAATATATTTCAAAATAAAAGAGTTATGGCTGTCATAATTTTTGTGGGTATTGTACCTTGGCATAACATGTTTTACTGTTTTTTTTTTTGTTGTTGTTGTTGTTGTTGTTGCTGTTTCCCTGGGGTTGAGTCCTTCTTTTATGTGCAGGAGGATGTTTAAAAATAAAAAAAAAAATTAAAAAAGCTCTTTTTAGTTACAGAAAAATAATAAAAAAATGCTTCCTATCAATTTTTAAGAAGAGCAACTGAGAAGTATGTTGAAACCTAAATGACGGATGATTAGGAGCAAAAAAAGAATGTATCACTGGACCTAGAAAAACAATCTGCCATTATGGAGGGACTCAAATGTCTGTGAACATTAGTCCAGGTCATAAGGGGGAACCGTTGCCCAATTGGATCTTGTAGCACTGTTTAAGTGCTCAGGTATGACAAATAGAATATCATGGAGGCAATAATTATTATAAGCGAGAGCCATGATCTAATAGGCCCATCTAAGCTAAATCGGTATCACTAGTAGTGACATGGACGTCAGAATACAAAAGTTCAACTTGTAGAAGTCACGTGGTGGATGACCTGTTCAATTGCCCTGGGGCTTAAGATGCGACTCAGACTTAATGTGGAAAAATTCAGGAAGAAGACAGAAACCAAAACACAAGCCTGATTTGAAAGGCTGGGTGAAAATGGCAGGGGTGAACCCATAGCATGGCAGTGAAATTTGGCAAAGATTAAATGAGAAGAATGGAGACTATAACTTTGTTAGGTTATCAAGATCTTTGGCCCACACCAATGCAGTGGAGTGGTTACTGAGCTTGAAATAATGCTGCCAAACCTGTCAGGGTTGGCCAAGTATGTAGCCTGGACTGATTCAGAAGGTAAGAATGAATCAGCGATTGAAACAAGAGAAAGTAAGACCCAACAACAACTGAGATGACATACCTGAGTCACTGCTGTCTTCATATTATGCATGTGTCCCTTTCTATGCAATACGTTGTCACTCTACTCCCAACCTTTGCAACATAGAGCGGTTAGACCACAAAGGACAGCAAGACATTGCAGCTGAAACAGAATATTCTGACCAGCTCATTTAACAAAGGCTTTCCCCTTGTTCGGCTGTGATGAGAAGCATAATGATCTTCTGAATTGGGTCAGAAGCTATTGATGTAGAGGGACAGTAAACTTTAAGAGCCCCTGGGATTCTGAAATTCGTAATTTCCCGAAATTCTGAATGCACGACCCTCTCTCCTTCACTTGCCCTGGTCAGAATATGCTTTCTCTTTGCCAAACTGCAATCTGCAGTCATAATCATATGGGTAGTCACAGCCAAGGCATCCCCAGAGAATCTGGCCATCACAGGAACAGCTGCCCTCCTGACTATATACAGAAGCTCAAACAATTCTGCTTGGATTATTTATTTATTTGTTTGTTTGTTTGTTTGTTTATTTATGTTGGCTCAGGTGCCTCATGAGTCAAAGTGAGATAAATCCCTATGGACAGAGGTGGGTGGGAAATTATTCTTTCCACTTAATGGAGTAATCCTGGCTCTGCTTGTCCTTTTTTTTGTAATTAGGATGGTAGAAGGATGGCTAAGCTAAAATAGCACTTGTCTAAATAGTGAGGCCTTCCAAGTCCCCGGAGTGATGGGGAGAAGGTATATTTCATTAGGCAAAAATAAGAGTTTGAATTCAGGCTATATGAGCATGAATACCAGCTCCATCTCATCTAGTTATAAAACATTTGGAAAATTATGTAGACTGTCATAAACTCAGTTTGCCCATCAGAAAATGGGAGGTCATTTTAACAGTTGCCTTATAAAATATTATCAGTCCCTAAAGGGTGAGTACTTGGTAAACATGCTTAGCACAATGCCTGATGCAGGATACACACTCAACTAATGCTGTCCCTTACTATCGTGAGTCATTGCTTGCATTCCTCTCATCCCCAGGATGGTTATGAGTTGAGAATATTTTGAATGTGGTAGTGAATGCCAGAGGGTATGCTTGAAGAAATACTGCATCAATGTGGGTTTAAGTACCTAGCTAAGTTTCAGCTGTCTTGTTTTACTGTAACACATAGGATGAGAAATCTGGTTCTTCTAAGAAATTACAAAAGTCCTTGAAAAGATAAAGACCTAGCATGTACATTCACATGGTGGGCAGTAGATAATTGTTGAATCAGGGAGTTCTATGTAACTTACCTATACAATTGAGAGAAATTAGGCTAAATAATGTAGATGATATCAAGTGTCAAGGAAAATTTAAAAACTGTCACCATGTGTGTTCTAATCGCCTTTGAACAAAAGTACTCGCACATGATTTTGAAAAATAGACTTTTTTTTAACAAGAATAAAGCAGTTGTAAACATGAAGTGGTAGATAAATGCTGGAAATATGCAAGATTTACAGAGGAATGTTTTGAGTAGTCTCTGGTCTATGGACAATACACATCATTATGCATTTATAACTTAATGGTGCTTTCATTAAACACCCCACTTCTCTGAAAAATGACAAAATTACAAGGTTAAACTCCCAGTGTGGAGTAGATCTGATGATGTGTGCTAATTAACTATTTTTTTTTAATCAGTGCACTAAAAAAGAAAGAAAGGGGAAAAATGTCCTGCCTGGTTTTCAATTAGTGTATTTTGCTCCTCACCATTTGTTCCCAATTGTCTATTTTGACTAAATCTTGCATTTTCCCTTGTTGAACCTTTTTTTCCCCTTAATGTTGTTCTAAATTAACCTTTTCTTTTCTCTTGTTTGCAACATGGCAAGTAGTTTGATAGGAGACAACTAAATAACTTCATTTAGGAGAAACTAGCTAGTCTAAACAAAATCACAAATGATCGTGCAATGGAAATGCATTTTGTATGCTGTAGCATTTTCATTAGGTTGAGCATTGAATCAAATTGAAAATCCAAGACTAAAACCTGCCTCATAGAAGCAAAGATCATTTTTATTGCAGGGGATATTACCCCTTTCCCTGTCATCTTTTCTGGCTAATATAAAATCATGTTCTGTTATACACAAATGGGGATTTGTAAAATTGCAAAGCTTGTTAACAGTAACTACTTCCTTAGCTTGAGATCAACCAACATTTACTTCGTTTTCCTTGACTATAATTTTGACATATTCCTGTCATTTGGTAGGAGAGGATGTGGATGGAAAAGTCTCAGAAACTGGCATCATATTTTGTGTTTTACATTCTTTTTGACATAATGAACATTTCCCCTTCTTTTGCTGAAATCAGCACTGGGAAAGATCAAATACAGCAGTCTTTTAACAGTTTAAAATTGCCCCTGTCGTTATCTTGTCAGGTACACGAGCCCTTCAGTGTGTAAGGCTATGGAAATCTTTCAAGACAAATTTGCTAGAGGTACTGCTGGAGAAGACTGTTTATACACCCTGAAAATTTTAATCATTGGTAAAGAGATGGGTAATTTAAGGGTTACTTAATGATGGCCAAGAAAGCAGAGCTACACAGTTTTCCAAGCATGGCCATTCAAGGACGGTTTTGGGCAGTTTGGTCATTTTATCACATTTTATATTTATCATCCTCAACTGTTTCTTCCCATGTCAGCCTATACATTTAATAATCTACGCTTAAAATGTTCATCTCCATTAAAATCTGGATTTACCTTCCTTCTTTTGGTATTCCATGTTTGTTGCCTTTGTTATAATTGGTAGGGAAGAGGCCATTTGAGACAATGAGGATGATTCTTGGATCTTCTGTTTGATAGTCACACCACTAGCACACACACTAGTGGTGTGACTTTAGGCAAATTCTTTATCTCCTCCCAAGCCCAATTTCTTTCTTTAGCTGGTATATACCACACTCAGTAAATGGTAGCATTCGTAGCCTCTTAGTCTAACCAAAATTCAGAGCTCACTGTTGATTTCCTGCTTTCAAAAATGTACTTTATATAATTCTTCCCAATTAATCTAGGCTCACACTAGAGCTGTCACTTTTTCAGTAATAACTCTGCATGTTGATTTTTATTTTAATTATTTCCCTATGTCTGTATTTCCAAATTTGGAAAAAGAAGTTTACGCTTAAATGCCTGGATACTGTCTCAAAATCCAAATATCAGTATTTGATTTTTTACTCCTAGGTCAATTTGCTTAAGTCCCACATTTATGCCCCAAATCTGTCTCTTCTTCACCTTAAGAGTAGGACTTCACATTTTAGTTTTTCCTTTTTGTTCTATATTCACTTCATCATGCAGTATCTCTTGGATAGTTATTTACATCCAATGCTGCCACTTGGTCTGATATCCTGTCACTGTGAGTCACAACTAGAAAAATAATTTTCTAATTTCACATCTTCATCTCACTGAATTTGTTCTGCCTTCATACACAAAGCCATTGACCTTCCCTAAAAAATTACAGGCTTTTTAAATCAGAAACAGTATCTTATTCATCTTTTTATGCCCTGGCCCTGACACATAGCAGTCTTTAAAAGGCGTTTGCTGAGTGAATACAAATTTATCATGAAATAATTGTTCTTAGAAATTAAATATTGGCATGATTATCAATAGTAGGTCAGTGACTGCCCATATAATTAAAATGTAATGTACAAAGTAGTATGGGAGCACCTAGAATGTGAGGATAAACTCATCATTACCATCCAAATGTAGCTCTCACAATTAGATTATATACTTATACCATTTCTTCATATCCATGAATGAATTACAAATCCTAACTCCAGGGGCTGCTGAATGGCTCAGTCAATTGAGCGTCCAACTCGTGGTCTCAGCTCAGGTCATGATCTGAGTCATGGGATCGAGCCCTGCATCACATGCTCTCTCTCTCTCTCTCTCTCTCTCCCTCAAATAGATGATAGATAGATAGATGATAGATAGATAGATAGATAGATAGATAGATAGATAGATAGATAGATGATAGATAAAATCTTAAAAAACATAACTACAAAATTTATACCATATTTTATTTTAAGCTTATTGACTATTTACAATAAACTAGGTATTAAATCCTTCCATACCTTAAATGATTTTGTATTCACAATAATCTTAAGAAATACATATCTTTTAAAAGATAAAGAGGCCAAAACAATGGAAATATCTGGTTCAAGTTAAACCGGGCAGTATATCTCTGAAATTAAATTCAAACTTAAGGCGGCCTAATTATAGAGCTCGAACTCTTAAACCCAGCAAAAACTATCTGACCTAGCATGCCATTGCTATTCACTCTCTTTTGTGTAAGTTCAATCAATTTCCCATACCACTCTCTCTGAGAATCCTGATTCCTGTAAGTGGCATTGATTTCTCTGTTCTCTAACTACTTGCATTTGTATTATTTGGCGGATTTCACAGAGTTTAGTGGTCATAGAACTAGTACTTTACTTGCATATGGAAACAAGCAAAACAAAACAAAACAAAAACCTAAAAGCAGGAGTGAGCCTGGAGCAGCCCCAAAACAGAACAAGTATAGAGCCCTTGGAACACTTCACGTTGCATCCAAGAGGTCCAAAGCAAGTGACTAGGGGAGGGCACATGTAGCCTCTGTGAAGCTAGGAGCATGAAAGGAAGTCTTCCCCAAAGACCTGTGTAAAGGGATAAAGTATTTCCAGAATAAAGAATCTGTATGGATTCAAGTACTAAATCCCAGGACTGAGATGGAGATCAGAGGTCAGGAATTCTAGAGGAGACATTTCTCACCTCAAGGAATATAAACAGTAAATACCCATGAGAATATACAAAAGAACCTCCATGGGGGGGGGGGGAAGCCTATAGTTGAAAATCTGCCATATCTGAGGGCATTCTATAGCCTTGACAGTATGATAAACACATTCACATCCTAAACCTTGCCCTTTGCTCTTAAACCTCACTTCACTTCCCTATGCTTCAAAAATAAACAAAGACCAATTGACCATATAAACATGGGTCTATTTCTAGGCTTTCTATTCTGTTCCATTGATTTATGTGTCTATTTTTGAGCCAATAACATACTGGTTTTGATTACTACAGCTTTGTACTGTAATTTGAAATCCGGGATTGTGATGCCTCAAGCTTTGCTCTTCTTTCTCAAGACTGTTTTGGCTATTCGGAATGGGAGAAGGGGTGACATAGGTAAATACCTTCAAGAGAACACTTACCATGATGAATTATGTACAGAGTTGTTGAATTGTTATTATAAAGCTGAAAATAATATAATAATGCATGTTAACTAAACTTCAATTACAAAAAATAAAAATAAAGATCAACCTTGCAATATAAAGGAAACATAGTGAATGAGCAGGGAGGAAAGAACGTGAGGAAGACAAAATAAGACTGGAAGTGCTCCCTCCCTACTAGACCCAAGTCAGGTCCAAACTGGAGCCAGAAGAAATTGAGTTTTGGACTTCCCTGAACTTTTTTAATGACTGAACAAATAAGACTATTTATTCATATTTAAAGGTGATCCAGATTTCAGTCAAGGTTAGGAACTGAACAGTCAACAGAATAAGTTTAAAAAGCAATGGTGAAAGAGAAGGTAGCTTTTTGTTCATACTTCATTTTGTCCAGCTCTTTCAACGAGTTAGTTATCCTTGTTAATGTCTTTAAATAGATAATATGTTGATGGGATCCTTGGGTGGTGCAGTGGTTGGCGCCTGCCTTTGGCCCAGGGCACGATCCTGGAGACCCGGGATCAAATCCCACGTCGGGCTCCCGGTGCATGGAGCCTGATTCTCCCTCTGCCTGTGTCTCTGCCTCTCTCTCTCTCTGTGTGACTATCATAAATAAATAAAAAATTAAAAATATATATATTTAAAAAATAAATAAATAGATAATATATTGAAATATCTCTGGCACTTTTAGTTTTGATTTTTTTTTAAAAGAACATAATAGGTACATATTTGGTGCCCATTGAAGAGTGAAAATTCAATTATTTAATGTAACTAGAAGACCTTGACCCAACAAATTATGTAATCAGTTCTTCAAATTACTCTGTTTTAAAAATTCTTCCTTCATTTGTATCCTCCATTTTAATTTTGAGAAACTAGGGAATATTTTATAATACATTTCAGTTCCTTTGCCAAAAGTCTATCAATTTCCTGCTGATCAAAATCTTTCCATCTCTTTTGAGGTAGTTCAAGTGCAACCTCCTCCTCACGAAGTTACTTCCATACATTTCTCTTGCAAAGTCTTTTTAAAAATTCCTTTCTATTTTCTGTAGGTTTGATAATATAGAGGAGGCTACTTAACTTCTGTGAGTTGAAGCTTCTTTATCTGCAAAAAAAAGGAAAGAGGATTGTTCAGCATTTAAAAAGGAATAATATACAGAACACATATTTTCAATATATCTGCATTTGTGATATGTGTTTAAAAACAGTAATTATTAATGGTATTATATTATTCTTTCATTATTGGATTAGATCTATCTAAAATAAAAAATAATACTTCCTCTAGTGGTGAGCTTCCTTGTATAAGGATTATTCAAGTAGGCATTAAAAAACCATAAATTATGAGGCTAAGAAGGAAAACATTTTTTAAATATTCTAAGGTAATATACAAATTAGAGGTTTCTTACAAATTTCTATACACTTGTAATTATTCTCTTATTTATATTCATTTGGAACAATAATATGTGTATATGTTTTAGAAGTGTGGTGTTGTAGTTTTTTCAGGCTGCTCTAACAAAATAACCATAGACCGGATGGATTATTAACAATAGAGATTTATTTCTTACAATTATTTTTTATAAGATTTTATTTATTTATTCATGAGAGACACACACAGAGAGAGAGGCAGAGACATAAGCAGAGGAAGAAGCAGGCTCCCAGTGGGGAGCCTGATGTGGGACTTGATCCCAGGACCCCAAGATCACAACCTGAGCCAAAGGCAGATGCTGAAACTGTACCGTGCTTCTTACAATTCAAAGCCTGGAACTCCAAGATCAAGGCATTGGCAGATACGGTGTCTGGTGAGACCTACTTTCTGGTTCATGGTAGCTATATTTTTGCTATGTCCTCACTTAGTGGAAAGGGATAAGAGAACTCTTTGGAGATTTTTTATAAGGGGACTAATTTCATTTGTGAGGACTCTGCCTTCATGAAATAATCACCACCCAAAGGCCCCACTTCCTAATACCATCACACTAAGGGTTAGGATTTCAACATATGAATTTTGAGAGGGACACAAATATTCAGTTTATAGCATATGGGGTGTCTGCAAAATTGTGTATAATGCTTTATTTTACCATCTTCTAAATAGATTCTCAATATCCTATAAAACAACTTTATTAACATTCAATATAGTCTTTTTAAAAAACAAGAAATATTACACCTGAAAACAATTTGCCATGTATGTCAGCTACAATATAAACAAAAACTAAAAAAAAAAAGAAAGAAAATTGTTGCCACAGTTCAAATATGAACTAAAGAGACACTTCAATCATTTTTAAATTAAAGAATGTACTTGAAAGTGCTATCCAATTAGGTATTGACTAGTAATTTATAATGTGGGCTTTCTAAAACAATGTAATGTATAATAGAAATATATTCACATACACTAAGTTATAATATTATTAAATATTATTATTAAATATTATAATATTTAAGTGACATGATACAAATTATATATTTTATAACATTATTATGGATAATGTGTTTTTACCCAGTTAATTCTCATAAAATTCAACCAAACAGATGTATTGATACCTTTTAAGTAATGAATCAATTAGGTTAGGTTACATCATTTTTTTGAAGACACACAGGTAATAATGTGTATAGAATTCAAACTCTTTATTTTTGATCCTATGTCTAACCCATCTGTATTGCTCAAGAAGAATGTCACAATTTCCTTCATGTGTGATTGTGGTGTAGCTAAATCCTAATTATGTTCTAAGAATCCCCGTGTGTAAAGTTTTATTTCTTATTCTTGGATCCTCAGGCCCCCTGCAGACTCACAAAGGTCTGTGAATCCTCTAAAAATTTCCCCTGAAATCACTCCCTATATGATCAACTTTGGACCTTTGCTGGGCTTCTAAGCATCATTAAACCCCTGTGGTAGACCAAATAATGGCCTCTCAAGGATGGCCATGTCCTAATCTGTAAAACCTGTGAAGATGATATCATACATGGCAAAGGGACTTGGCAATGTCATTATGTTACAGATCTTGAAACAGGTGGGTTATCCTGTGATTACCCAATGTAATCACAAGGGTTCTCATAAAAGAAAGGCAGATGGTCAGAGTGAGAAGAAGGAATTAGGGCTACAGAAGCAGAGGTTGGAATGATTCCTTTAGGAGGAAGGCACCATGAGCCAAGGATGCAGATGTCTTCCAGGAACTGGAAAGGACAAAGAAACAAATTCTCTTCAAGAGCGTCTAAAGTGCCAATGTCTTGACTTTAGCCTAGCGAGACTAATTTTGGACTTTTTACTTTCTGAACTGTAAGGTAATAAATTTATGTTCTTTTAAGCCACTGTAAGTTCCTGGTAATTTGTTCCAGCAGTAATAGAAAGCTGATACTTTGCTTAAACACTTGGTATTTTTTTCTGGATTTACTAAGAAGTAAACTCAAAATTTTCCACTTCAGTCTGATAATAGCCTAGGATTAAGACTGGTTAAGGAGTATATCAAAGACTCTAAAGTGTCTGAGATTTTACCCTACTAAACTAAAAAGTTAGCCCGAAGTTTCCTGGCTTCTGAGAGATAATACAAGACCTCTGTGTCAGAGACAAAGGAATGTATTACTCACAGCATAGCAAGCAATGAAAGTATCAGCATGTTTGCATTAGTTTCATTTGCCCACAAGTCTCACCAGGGTGAGACGACGAGCCCAGATGGACACTACTCATGCAGTGGGTTTGCATCACAAATGAGGAACCCCGGTCCAAATGCTCAGCATTTTATAAGGAAACAGCAAATATTGTAGCAAGCTAAAAGCCAGTCCCCTACCCACTAGAAGCAAGTAATTTTATGGTAGTGATACTTACTGCTATTCTTTTGGCTTAATTACTTGCCTATGTGATCAGCTACAGGAAGTGTTCAGGACCAGGAGACAGAACGTCCGAAGAAACCACTTTGTTCACACAATTTTTTTGTAGTGAGAAGTTTAAGTATTATTTTAGTAAAAAGCTTAATAGATCTTCATATTTTCTCCCTTTTTATTTGTTTATGCCCACATATATAATACATGGAATAAATATATATTGAGAAGTATTTTAACAGTGACTACATTCTTAATTACTTACATATAGTTTCCAGCAGGATAATATCCCATCTGGATTTCCTTTGATTATTTACTGACATCCACAAATTTATCTCATCCTTCTCCATAATGTCTTAGATATCTTATGCCCAGCTGTTCAGGGAGCACTTTGCCTGCTTACAAGGGTATTTTCCACAGGGATAAGTACAGGGTACAGATCTAACTATTAATGGACTTAAAGGGCAATTTAATGAAAGCTACAGATAGCAATGGCATCATACCTTCAGGAGTCATGTGTTGGGGGAAATCATCAAGAAGGTATGACTTCCTATTAACCCATGAGTGGCGCCAGGATCATTGGAGTCTCCTCATCCCCTCCCCTGTCCTTGGAATGTAGGTTCTGCTTGCCTTGTCCAAGGACTGCCCAAGGACATAGCCTTGGGATAGTAATGTGTAATGCTGAGAACAGGAGGGTCTGTATCACTAAACCTGGTTAAGTCCTCTATATAAACTTTTAAGAATTGGAAAGCAGATAGGTAGATCTTCTCATCTTGTGGCCACCCAAGATAAGTCTCATATTGATAAGCCTTGCTTATTAAATTAGTATCTACCAACCAGGAGTTGCCTGCCTCTTTCTTTGGTGTCTCCCATACCTCTACATTCAGTGGCCGGTTTCAGATTTCACCTGGGAAACTCTTAAGGACATTGTAAACCAACGTCATGGCTTTTCCTCTTTAACGGAAATACCATTTTTACATTTGATTACATCTATTAATTATCATAAGGCAAAACAACATATGGAGGAAAAAATTATGTAATGTTAGGAAAAATTTATAGCAAAGTTCATGTCCTACATTCACTAAATTGATTTTAACAATTGATGTTATGTGTCTTAAAATTGTTGACAAATGAAAGGATGACTGAGTTAACAGAAAAAACATTGTGAAAAAAGCTAATCTCACCCAAACTCTGGTGTGGATTACAATAATCTGAAGGAAGTACATTAAAAATTTTAGATGCTTCACCTCTTATGTGAGATGCTGATTGAACAGATACTGATTTTGGTATTTTTATCAAACTTCCCGAAGTTTAAGTCTCTTCTCTAAGACAGCTTTTTAATTTGGTTCAGACCACCTGATCTCTTTTTCTGAATTTGAAGGTTACTATGGATTGAGTATAGACAGCCTATCGGAACACATAAAGGCAAAATGTAAGCTGATTGAGATAGGCATGTCCTTCCAGAATTTTTTAAGCCAAGAAATATGTGAGTTCAGGCAGGCAATGTGCGTGAGAAGTTGAGCATGCAAGAGAGAAAGCTCGCATAAGTTTATTTAGTGTATTGTCTAGAAGAGACAATGGGAGGAGTGGAGAAATCACAGCATCAAGAAACTCATGGTGAATGCTGAATTCTTGAGGACTGAAGGTGATCCATCTGATCTTGTCAAGGGTAAGAGATATCCAGAGATGGGAATTTTCAAACAACCTAGGATAAAGAAGCTCTTTTTTAATCACTCTAAGATCCAGAGAGCAGACCCCATGCAATCTATACCTTATCCCTTCCCCAGCTACTGAGATAGCCGGTGAACCAGGGAGAGTGCTAAAGAATTGCCAATTTCAGGGCATGGAGGGGAAGATGTGTTTCCTGAAAGATTTCATATCATTAAATAATTATGGAATGCCATCTTCAAAAAGATTATCTAATTTTATAATGGAGACCTTATTTGCACTATAAAGAAAGAATAGCATTGTCTGTTACCTAAGAGATCGAGAAGCTTTACAAAGTTTCTATCCAAGGCATGGAGATTACCCCTATGAATACATTTTAAAGGGAGTGTGGGAGCCTAAATAAATACATAAATAGAATTATATTTTACTCTCATTCTTAAAGTTGTGTACTTGCACTGGAGCAGTACTAATCTGGCATTATGCTGCTCTTTTATTTTTTCCATGGAAAATGAATTTTATGACATTCTTCAGAGGTTCTCTTACCCTCAAATACCACTGGGGACCTCTGCTTTCAGTTCCTTGACATGAGCAATGCTTCCTCCTGACTTCCTCCAACCCCACCAGTGACCTATGCCTATTTTATACGTGATGACACCTTAAGCCTCTTTTTAATGAGCTTTTCTTACTATTAGCAAGAAATCCCCTTAGGCAAGGCCATTTCCAATATAACTCGAAGACTGCTATCAAAGGGTCCACAATTGACTCCATGGCAAATCCCCACATATCCACTACCATCTGTGGGAAATCAGCTTGCTTTCTTTGGAAATTGTCAGACAGGCAAGTAAAATGTCCTGTGCCCTCCAAATTTTGGAGAATGCATCTAGACTTTCTGAATCATTCTGTTTAAAAATTTTGTTTACTACTGACCTTTTCAACACTCTAAAACTACCCTTAATAGAGCCTGGAATTGAGTAATTTACTACATATGGTTGAACCTGGTAGCCAATATGATAGCACTTAGAATTCTTAGACTGAAAGTTCCCTGTAAGGAAAAGAAGTTGTTAATGATGCAAATACTTAAAGTCTCCTCCATATCTTTTTGAATTAATTTCCTACCACTATAATCTTTATTCTTCTATATAGTCACACTGGCCTCTGCTTTTCATAAAAGTTCCTGCTTCAGGCATGAAGTTTTGATGCTCTTGTTTGTAATGCTCTTCTCCTAGGGAGACTGTAACCTCCCTAGAGAGGTTTCGCCAGACTTCTTTACTCTTCCAGACTTTTCTGTTTGTTCCTGCTTAATTTTAATCCATGGCAATTGTATCTGACATTGAATTACATATTCTTTATTTATTGTTTATTATCTATCTTACTCATTAGATTAGAATATAAGCTTCATAAGCAAGGGCAAGGATTTGGCTTTGTTTACAGCTATATTTCTTAGAATAATGCCTGGCATAAACATGGTACACTATATTTAATAAATGAATGAATAGTTCAAAGGCAATTTAGATGTATGTCCTCTAATTACTATATCTAACTCTGGAGGATGAGCATAGATGGGAAGAGTGGTTTCGTATAAAGATATTCCAAGAAGTAGGAATAATTCCAAGGTTTGAAAAATGAAGTTATAGCAATGGAGAAAAAAGTACCGTTAGACAAAAGAGTTCCTCTGGAATCAAGGAAGTGAGAGGTAGTTTCGTGGAGAAGTGAATGAGAAAGTGGTGGAGATAAAGCAAGAAGCAGCAGAAGCCAGGTCACAAAGGATTCTTGATGCTATGTATTTTTTGTGTGAAAGCTTCAAGGTTTTGAAGCTATCAAAGCTACCACTATTAAAGATTTTTAAGAAGGAAAATGACATTACCAGATCTGTATTTTTGAAAAATGATCTCTAGCTGGGAGGAGTGATTGGAGAGGATCCGGACTGGAGTCTTCAAAAGTGAAGCCAGGAGGCAATACACAGAATAGGTGAGAAAGCTTGGACAAAGTCACTGGCGGTGAGGATTAAGAGAAGCAAAATAACTGTTGAGATGCTAAGAAGATACAATCTACAAGACTATACCACATAATGAATGTGATGGAAGTGTAAGAGGAATCCAGCATTACCAGTTTTATGGCTTGGCAATGGTGCCACTCAAAGAGTCAGGAAGTATAGTAGAATGGCAAGGTTTTGGGAAAAATTGGTTTTGTTTTAGAAAAGAGGACTCTGAGATGTAATTGTATTTTATTTTTTTATTTGTATTTTTTAATAGACAAACATTATTTTTTAAGATTTTATTTATTTATTCATGAGAGACACAGAGAGAGAGGCAAAGACACAGGCGTAGGGAGAAGCAGGCTCCCAGCGGGCAACCTGATGCTGTACTTCATCCCAGGACCCCAGGATCCCAGGACCCCAGGATCAAGATCTGAGCCAAAGGCAGACGCTCAACCACTGAGCCACCCAGGTGTCTCTGGATATACTTTATTTTTAAGATCACTTTTGTGCTCATAATAAAATTGAGTGAAACGTACAAAAGAGTTGCCATAAACCTCCTGTTCCCACACATGCCCAATCTCCCCCACTACTGATACTCTGTACCACAGTAGGACATTAGTCAGTGAACCTACAATGACACATGATTTTCACACAAAACCTATGGTTTTAAGTGGGGTTCACTTTTAGTGTTGTATATTCTATGGGTTTTGATAAATGTATAATTACATGTATCCGCTATTGGAGTCTCATACAGAATAGTTTCACTGCCCTAAAGCTCCTCTGGGCTCTTTCTCCCTCTCCCCTAACACAAAGTACTGATCTTTTTTTTTTTTTTTTTTTTTTAACTCTCTCCATATTTTGCCTTTTTCAGAATGTCATATATTTGGAAGCATATAGTATAAAGCCTTTTCAGATTGGCTTTTTTCACTTAGTAATATGCATTTCAGTTTCTACCATATCTTTTTATGCCCCAGTAGCTCATTTCCTTTTAATGCCAAATAATGTTCCATTTCTGCTTGCACAACAGTTTATTTATCCATTCACCTGCTAAAGGACATTCTGGTTGCTTCCAAGTTTTGGCAATTATGAATAAAGCTGCAATAAACATCCATGTGCAGGTTTCTGTGTAGACATAAGTTTTCAATTCTTTTGGGTTCATATCAAGAAGAGAATTGCTGGATTGTAGCGTAAGAGTATGTGTAGTTTTGTAAGGAACTGCCAAACTGGCTTTCAAATAGTCTCTTTGCTGCTATACTCTGGAAGAGATTGTAGGGAATAATTTCTTCCTTAAACATATGGTAGAGTTCACCAGTGAGCCTATCTGGGTTTGCTGCTTTCTGTTTTGGAAAGCTTGTGATTATTGATTCAATTTTTAATAGATATAAGCTTTTTCAGATTGTCTGCTTCTTTTGTATGAATTTTGGCAGATTGTACCTTTCAAGGAATTGGTCCTTCAGGTAGGTTGTCAAATTTATGTGCGTAGTTTTTTTTTAATAATATTCCTTTATCATCATTTGAATGTTCATGAAATCTGCAGTGTTTCAAATATTTTTGTTCCTTTTCTTCTCCTTCTTCAATTCCCATTACATGTATATTCCACTGTTTGTATTTGTCCTGTAGTTCTTGGATATTCTGCTCTGATTAGTTTTAGTCCTTTTTTCTCCTTACTTTTCAGGTTTGGAAGTTTCTTTTGTCATATCCTCAAATTAAGATATTCCTTCCTCAGCCACCTCCAGCCTATTAGTGAGTTCATCAAAACATTCTTTGTTTCTATTACAGTGTTTTTGGTCTTTAGTATTTCTATTTTACTCTGTTTTAGAATTTCTACTTTCTGCTTATGTTATCCATCTGCTTTTACATATCTTCTTGTGCTTACATAGAGTCTTTAGCATGTTACCATAATTAAAAAAATAATTACCTACTCTGATAATTCTAACATCCCTGCCATAATTAATGTAGATACTTGTTTAGTCTCTTCACACTTTGTTTTTTAGCCTTTTTAAAAAATTATTTATTTGAAAGTGAGAGAGAACATGATGAGCTGTGGGGGTGAGGTGAGGAGAGGAGGAAGGGTAGAGGGAGAGAGAGAAGGAGACTCTTCACTGAGCAAGGAGCTGGACTCAGGGCAGGATCCCATAATCATGCCCTGAGAGAAGGAAGACGCTTAACCACCCAACATGGGCCACCCAGGCACCCCTGTGTTTTGCCTTTTAATATGCCTTGTATTTTTTGGTTGAAGTAATCAAGTATTGGTAGCAATAATCAAGTAAGTAAAAGGAATTGCTATAAATAGGGATTTAGTAATGCAGTCACGAGGTGTGAGGGAGAAGAGCCTCCTACAGTCCCATAATTAGGTGTTTGAGCCTTTTGATTAGCTTGTCCCCAGGACTCAGTTTTCTCTTCCACCGGGTAGGTTAGGCTCGGATAAAACCACAACAGTTTAAACTCTGGTGATATTGTTTCTCCTGAGGGCGGGACTTGTTTAGAAGATAAGAATATTCTGGAATATTTAAAGATGTTACTTTTCCCCACCTCTGTCAAAAGCATAAGGAAATTTTTCTTCTATAGTCACTGGTAGAGCTCCTGGAAGAAAACTGACAAAATTTGGGAGCCTCCTTCCCTAGGTCCTCCTGAGTTTTTCAACTCAGTGTTGTCTACAATAAGCCTCCAGGAATTTATCAATTATAGTTCATATTTTTCTCCCCATGCCCTGGTTCTTGAGAAGCTTTCTACTCGTGGGTTTCTGATCAGGTAAGTCATGATTCTGTGTTACGTCCATCTGCCTAATTTTTGTGAGGCAGTTTGCCGTGTGACCTCACTTCTCCGAAAGATCTCAGAAGAATTTTTTACTTTTTCAGTTTGTTCAGCTCTTAACTTGTTAGGATGCAGTGGTGGCTTCTAAACTCCTTACCTGATGGGTAAAGAAACCTGAAATTTGCATATATATTTTAAAATCGTAATGAGGATGGGCAATTGAATATTTTAGTTCTTAAATGCCAACAGAGGACTTCTAGTAAATTATATAAATTTGGGAATGTACAGCATTCAGATTTTATTTTTACCCTCATATTAGATTGCAGATATCTTGACTTAGAGTTTAGAATTGAGTCAGCACTCTGTGATTTCTTCCTATTGACTGAAATATCATAGAGCTATTGACACATTCTTCAGATTAAATGACAAAGAGTAGATTCCAGGCACAGGCAAAATTGTGTTGCTATTTAAGTCATTGAAGGAAGGGGAAACAGATATAAAAGACAAAGGATTATCTTGACCAGTGGTGATGTATTCATATCCAATAACTCCCAAACGGATAATTCTCAGAATCTGTTAATACTAAATGTAGGAGGCAGATTTGGTTGAGGTTACTGTGAGCTGCCCAATGTCACCCATTAATGCTCCTGACTAAAGAGCCAGAACTAGATGTCATATATGCTTAATTACATTCCTTGACTGCATTCAGAGGCAGCAGGTCAATACCTGAATAAGATTTAGCAAGAACCAATGATAATGTGCATTTATAATCTGATTCTATGAAATTTATATACATCCTTGAATATAAAAAGGCACATTTACATCTGTCCCCTTCTTGATTCTGACAGAATCTGAATCTAATTAGTATCTACATTTAGCAGAAGAACTTGAGGCTAAGTGCAGTTAGAGACTTCCTCAATGTCAAGCAAAATGTAAGTAATGGAGCTGGAACTAGTTTCACTCAAAATCTCATGTTTTTTCCACTTCTAGCTGGGCAAAAATAAAGTACATGAATTTATTCTTGACATTCTAGCTTATTTGTCACAAATATTATAATTTGCATTGGGAAACACATAATTGAAGCAAAACTGTAAAATTCAGATGGAAGACCCAAAAAAAAAACCACTTTTTTTTTTAGATGCATGGTAATCTGTTTTCTCATAAAAAGGTGCACATATGCAGGGATATTGTAATCAAAATGCCCAGTGGAATTCACACACTCATTAAACTCCTCAAGCAGAGAGCAATATAAACTAACACAGTGGAAATAAGGTCAGTGAACATAATGAGTGAAACACCTTACAAAGGGAAATTGGTGTGTAGCCTTGAAATCCTCATTTTCTACAGTTTGAGAAAATGTGTCTAGCTGCTAGGTTAGATTACTGCTGTGTAGCTGTGGTCGTGCCATTCAGAAGTAGAGTCGTACACAACTGGATAAGTCACCAGTAGGCACAAATGTGTGGAGAGAGTTGGTTAAATGTTTCCCATCTTCTAATTACCAGCAGTTTTCTTTAGTCATGGGACCTTCAAAAGGACCTCTCCCCAACATGTAACCAAGCTTGTGTATAAAAATTAGAAATAGATGAATATGGAGGGATTGACATAACACAATGTGAAAAATGGTTTGTGATTTGTAAAATGTTATGTCAATGCACGGAGTTTTTATCCATTAACAACTTCATCCTTCCACAAAATATATTACACAGCTATCAGATATCAGATACTCTGGTATCCCTGAGGGGGAAAAATGCATGGAATGTTCTGGTTGTTCCCAAGGGTTCTCATGGATAAAGCAGAGATAACTTCAGTAGAGTTTGGTAAATAGTTTAATAATGATGTGACAATAGACTGTAGGAGGGCACAGATGCTCCCTAGATGGGAGAGTCTTCCCTAAAGACTTAGATTGACCAGGAGCCAGGGAAATTGGATAAAGTAAGCAATAGCAAAGGCATAGAGTTGTGAAATCCCATCATGTGTGCAGAAATGAGTAACTTTAGTGTGACTGTGTCATGGGCTGTAGGATTGCCGATGAGTGTAGAGAAGAGAGTGGAAGCTGGCCTGCTAATTAAATTCTGCAGAGTTCGTGCTGTCTCTCAAAAGCAACAGAGGCTCACGGAGGTCTTCCGGCAGGGTACTATGGGATTGTATTTGTTCTTTTGTGATGACTGGTGAAAATATGGAACATATATAGAGGTAGGAGAAGATTAATGGCAATGATGTTACTTTTAAAAATCATACCATAAGAACTTCACTATTGGAAGATTTTAAGACCACATCCTCAGATTAGTTCTTATTCCTTCTTCGATTGTACTCAATATTACCAATCTTTTAACTTAGATTTAGGTCTGGTCTATCTTTCATCCACGTGGACCTATAGAATAGCAGTTGAAAAATCGATCTCCTCGAATCTCGTGTAGCTCACCTGAAAATGGGACTATTAGTCCAGATGTTCTCTAAGCACCTATATGTTCTAATATTTTTTTTAAGTTACAATTATCACATTATCACAACATGGTGCAGAGGTTTATTTGTGACATTTTGAGTAACATTCAGGAAAAATGCATTTTTGCCTGGGGCTATGTGACTGGGGTGCCACAGAGCCAGCCATTTTCTTGTCCTGTCTTGAACTTTGTGATAGAAGCAAATAGGGAATGGAACCTAACTTCTGTTTGAGGAAGTTCCTATTTTTAATAAAAATAAGTGAAACTATTTGTTTTCCTTCACATACTGGAACATTCTTTCAAGCTGATTTTCATCAACAGTGGGTTCTCCTTGGATTTTCTAGTTATTTACATTTGTATTTGACATCGTCTGTGGAAAAGAATTTTGGATTAGGATTCAGGAAATTAGATTCTAGACTTTGCTCTGCCTCTGAGCAGATGGATATGAATTTTAGATGTTATTTAATACTTTTATTTCATTATTCTGTGCCTTAATTTGCTTGTTTGTGATAGGAATGATGTCTATCAGACCGAACTATAACATGATTTGTGTGTGTGTGTATGTGTGTGAATATAGATTGAGAAGAGGTACTTAAGAATGTCTAAAATGTTGAAAGTTTCAAGCCCTTATTATCAGTAATATTGTCATGACCTTGTTTTTTCCCCCTGGGAAATGCAAGGTATAATGGAATTATAGGAACTCAGAACAACAAAGAAATATGATAGACATAATCAGTTCTCACAACTAGTGCTCCTCATCTTCTTTCCACATGCCTCTTTGAATAAGTGACTGGGTGACTACCCGTGACCAAAGAAATGTGTGGGGAAGAGTCATATATCATTTCCATCTCTTAAAGAAAATCAGAGCTGGAAAATAGTTAAAGTGATAAAAACAGATTTTACTCAGGCACTGTTACAGCAGAGGGCAAAAGACCTCAGTGTTAAAGCAGGCTAAATTCCAAATACAACAAGGAAAAGTAGAATTTAGGCAGAGGGGGCCAGTAGACAGAAAATTATTTAGAGGGTAAAGAAATTCTTGCCAAATTGACCTAAAAGAATTCTTTCTGAAGGCAAGATTGCAACTTGAGGTTAAGGTGATTATATTTTGCCTGGCCATTGCTGGATATCTTAGTCTTTTTGTGCTGTTATAACAAAATACCATAAACCGGGTAGCTTATAAACTACAGAAATTTATTTCACATACTTCTGGAGGCTAGGGCCTCCAAGATCGTGGAGCTAACAGATCTGGTGCCTGATAAGCGACCACTTCCTGCTTCATAGAAGTTGCCTTCTCACTGTTAATTTCCCAAAAGGGAGCTTTCTGGGGTCTCTTATAAGGGCACTGATCCTATTCACTACAGCCCCCCCCCACCCCCGACCCAATCACATCCCATATATGGCTGCTCCTAATACCATTGCATTGAGGATTAGGCTTCAACATAAGAATTTGAGAGAGACATAAATCTTCAGTCTAAAATAGTGAAAGATGAAGAATTTGATCTGCTGTCATGGGAGATTAGATATTGAGAGTGGGGGAATCTCACTAACCTGACTTAGCACTTTTCTTGCTATAACTGGGATCTTGAGGACAAGATCAAATGGCAGGTTCCAGTCAAAAAGGAGCTCAGAGGAGCCCATCTAGAGTTTGGTTAAGGAGAGAGTCTCTGTCACATTCCAAAGCACACACTTGCTTATATGTGACCCACCTGCACTTGGAGTCATCCAAGAAAGCTACATTGTCCCAGATTGAATGGGGACAGGAGGCTTACCTCTAGTCATCAGGTAGCTATGTGGATCACAGCAGCCTCAGATGGTTGGAGAGTGGTCTGGATTTTCAGAAGAATTTGTATGAATTTTAAAAAGTGCCAATGAGAATTTAACATTTTTTTCTTCATTATATCAGCATAACATTGCTCACCCCGGTGATACCAGGGCCCTTTGAAATTCTTGTTAATTTACCTAATTTTTTTAAGTGAGGAGGTGATTTTTAGAAAGATTCAATAACTTGTATAGAGTCCCATGTCTACCTTGTAGTAATTTATTACCAAAAAGAATTCCTGTCTACGGATCTACCAGCTTTTCACTATAATTTCTTTTGTTGTTTTTTTTTTTTTTTGAAGCTATAATTTCTTATCATTTCAGTGTAAGATGAAAGAAGTTTTGTGTGTTGTTATAAGGCATGCATAATGTTTTTAAAAGACAGAAAATATATACTATTGAATATGTTTTAACATAATAGAATTCATTCAGTCATAATTAACAAAGCAACCATTTCCAGAGAGAGCATTTCTGTTTGTATTTGTGAGAAGCCAAATAAGTATCAAACGTGAGACTCAATCCCAGGTCTCCAGGATCACAATCTGGGCCGAAGGTGGTGCTAAACCACTGAGCCACCCAGGCTGCCCAGTTACTTTCGTTTTAAATAAAGTTCAATACTGCTACAATTTTATTTTATTATTATTATTTTGTTAGTTTAAGGAAACTTGGTTTAATGTACCAGCACTTTAGCTGGTTTAGGAACTAAACCAGAATCATCAAAATTGCAAATTTTAGAGTAAAATAATTACCATTTTCTAATGAATCTTGATAAACTTTTTTCCTGCTAATGATAAAGTGAGTCATTGATCATGTAAAATGATATATCTGAAATGTTCTCTATCTATAAATAGAAGTGAATAAAGGAAGACTCATGATGACACTTCATGTATTGTCTTTTGGTAAATACTCATCTAACCCTTTGGAAAATATAAAGGTCAGAAATCCTTGAAGAATTGCTTGAATGATTTAAATTCTGTGTTCTTATTTATTATAATCATAACTCTCATTGTTTTAAAACTGAACATATTATAAACAAGTGTGAACTTCTTTTACCAGTATATTCAGTTTTATTTGAGAAGGTAAGTCTAGGTTCTTGGACTCAAATGTGGTACTTATATAAGCAAAGCATGTCACAAAAGTCACAGTTGGAAGAAATATTCTATTAAATCAGTTCATCTCTCTAGGTATCTACTTTTGCTTTTCTTATCCAAATGTCAGAATTGAAGGAAAATATCTTTAAATCTTTTTACCATGTAAACGCTAAGCATGTCAGAAGCTGAAAAAGCAAAAAGGTAGCAACTGTAATCTACTATCTACTTGCCCAATTATCTTTCTATTATATATTTTATTTTTAAATTGTCCTTTATTTTTTCCTCTGTTGTTCTTAGTTATGGTTATCTTTCCATTTGAAAATATTGTAATTAGTAATTCCTATAGAGCTCTTCACTTTGACACTTCAATTCTTAGAAAAGGTGCTGTGTAATCACACTCAGAATATGAAAGAAAGATATCCTCTGTGAGAAATTCCAAGGCCACCAAGGCCAAAGTGCATGATTTATAAAGTACTTTGTCTTTCTCAGAAGACCAACACTCAAAAATCAACAACACATGAACTATTTAAGTCTAAATCCTATTCAAGCAGAATTCTCCTAGGGACCATCACTGAAATTCCTTGTACAAGTTTTTACAAGCAATATATTAAGGGCAACTAGTTACTAAAGTTGTTGATTTTTTTAACTTGGCAGAAAAGTGCCAGAGGTAAAACTTCTGTTAAAAAATATCATCCTGAAGAAAGGGTTATATTGTCTTAAATTATTTCAGTGTCCCTCTGGATCTGAGTATAATGATACCTCATTTACTTAGTCCTCTGGTAATGAAGCTACATTATAACAGTCAACTAACTTAAACAAAAGAAAAGAGACAGGCACAATTTTTGGGAAATGAAATAGAATTGGCAGTAGAGAGGTGAGAGCAGTGTAAGTGGTGTTTTCTTTCAATGCAACTGCTGATATATAATGCCAGGGAAATCCATTTAGAAACATAAGTAGGTCAAAATAGGCTTCCAGACATTTAGCAAAGGGGAAAACCTAATTTCCACAACTCGAGCATTTGGAGAACCTCCTAGAGAGACAGGTCATCTGGTGATGAAGAGTGCTGAATTGGGAGTCCTCTTCCTATATTTTCACCCTAATACTGAAAACCATCACTGACTCAGAGAAGCAGGGAAACATGACTTAATTCATCTTGGACTGTATCCCACATTTAATATTCACATTATCTGTAATTCATGTAGTTACATTACAGACTGTACCATAAGGCACTAGAACACACTATCAATAGTGAAAGCAATCACGTTTGATGATTCTGGCAACAATAAATAATTCTGTGTAAATTAAAGCATAATGTTTTTTTTAAATTTTATTTATTTATGATAGTCACACAGAGAGAGAGAGGCAGAGACATAGGCAGAGGGAGAAGCAGGCTCCATGCACGGAGCCCGACATGGGACTTGATCCCAGGTCTCCAGGATCATGCCCTAGGCCAAAGGCAGGTGCTAAACTGCTGCGCCACCCAGGGATCCGCATAATGTATTTAGAATCAGTCTTTTCTCTGAATATAGTATTTTCCACTGGTAGCTCTTGAAGAGAGTTTCCTTAAAGTCTCTGTGTTTCACTCCTATTTTCTCTAGAAAATAGGTAGAGTGAGAATTGCCCAGGATGCCTGTAGGGGGCAAATGTGAAAGTATCTGTGGAAAAATGTGGCATAAATTTTCATTATTAGTATGTTTTCTATTAAATGTAACAGTCAATATACAATAAAAGTAACGAGTGGCCTCATTTCACATTGAATGAAAGCTTACAAACTTGGGTTGAAGTTGAACTATTTTTTCCTGTTTTGGTAGACATAATTCTAAGAGTGATCCTCAGTGACCTTGGCCTTGAATTATTCTCCTTCCTTTGGAATATGGCCAGAAGTAGTGAAAATGATGAAACTTCACTCCTGTGATTAAGTTATATTACATGGCATGATTGACCTCAAGATAGGGAGACTATGTGGGCAGGCCTAATATAGTTGCACAAACTCTTTAGGAGCAGAAAATGTTTTCTGGATGATGGCAGAAGGGGAATATAAGGGTAAAATACTAATATTAATACATTGATAAATAGTGAGATCCTCTAAATTCTTCTTACTCATAGATCTCTGTATTGCAACACTGCAAAATTCCCCACCAGCCAAAAAAATACATAAGTCTCATTTATCTAACCAAACCAAAGAGCATCACACACAAAAATAAAGAGAAAGTGAAGAGCAGCATGTGGTCTAGTCTGTTGTACACATCCCTAAGAATACTTTTGCCATCGGTCCTTATAGGGATTCGTTAACTTTTCAGGTGGTTTTCCCAGTTGGGATTTAATTTCGATATATCTTGACTCTATGCATGAGTCTGCCTTTTTCCCTCTGGTATCCCCATCCTCTTTATTTCAAGCACTTATTTTCACTTTCAAATTAAACTCAGAAGGTGCTGGGTTTCTCTTTCATGTCCAATCCCATAATTTTGCTTTGTTATTTCAAGCAAACTTGTGTGTGTGTGTGTGTGTGTGTGTGTGTGTGTGTGTGTGTGTAAAAAGAAAATCGGTCTACAACAAAGCCATCTGGAAATCCTGTTAAGAATTAAAAGAAGGTCGCTTGTGTTTTTTACAAATTTTTATAATTCCCTTGTGAATAATGCAAAGAAATTACTTTCTACTTCTGGAGACGTACCTTCTATGTGAAGTTCAGGAAGGCCTCACTTATCAAAGATCTAAGACTGCAAGGGACCTGAACAGATCTTTTCACTCATGATTTTCTTATTTTAAAAGATAAGGCATAACACCATTTTACCAATGATACCAGGGACATGCAGAAAGGTTATATGGTACTTTTCAAAGCTATGGTATTATGTGATTTGGAGAGTAGAAGGAGCAGAGGAGAGAAACTACATCCTTTGCCTATTAAAAAATTATTATTTGCATTAAAACAACACAGAGAAAATCCCTAGGCTTGAGTCATTATGGCAGATTGTAGAACAAGTTGATAAACATCTGTGTACCTCCCAATCACAAACCCCTGCACAGAGAATGGGATAAAGAAGCATCAAAATAAACCCATCCTAAGGGGCTCAGGAGCATTAGGGAAGCAGAAATTTCACTGAGGACTCTCTTATAATAGCAAGTGATAAACCTGGAGGAGAAAAGTGTAATAGGTTGAGAATTAGTTGGAAACAGTTTCTGCAGTGGCCAGGTAAGGTCTCAAGGGAGAAGGAGGATTTTGATATGTGCCAGGAAGGTTGGAATAATATTTTCTTAAACAGAGAAGTATAAAAGCATGCAATCATGTACAAGTAAGTTTACTTCTGTACCACCGCCTTTTACTTTACCTAATAAAAGCATTAGATTTCTTTTTTTATAAATTTATTTTTTTATTGGTGTTCAATTTGCCAACATATAGAATAACACCCAGTGCTCATCCCATCAAGTGCCTCCCCTCAGTGCCCGTAAAGCATTAGATTTCTCAGGAGTAAGGTGAGTCACTTTAAGAGAGATTTTTCAATGACATGAATCGTAATGAAACCAAAATTTTCTGTTTTTTTTTTCGGTTAGCTTGACTTGCTGTTTATCTTATCTTGTGCTTATTTTTCACAATTAGATACTTCTACCCTACTTTCAGAATAAGTAATGCATAGAACTTATCATTTAGTAATGATAATTATAATATCTAAACTATAGCACTTACTCTACACTAGTCTTCCTTTGAGTTAAGCACCCTCCCTGAATTTTTGTCTTTTAAATGTTTAGACAACACTGGCGTTTTAAGAATTAAATAATTTAATAATGGTGATGTTACAGTTTGGAATTAAACCCAGTATTTCTGATAAGAAATGAGTCATGTAAAAAAAAAAAAGAAATGAATGAATCATGCTTTTTGGTAAAGTGCTTTTTTGTTTTTTTAATACCCACGTGTCTTTCTGGAAAAAAAAAAAAAACTTTAAATTTTAGAGATGAAAAGAGTTGGAAAGAATCTGGCCCAGTGGTTTTCTAGCTATTTTGGGGGGTAAAAGAGGATGAGGTGAATGTGCAGGGATGAAGATCCAAAGCCATGTTTCACTGATGCAAACTTAATCATATTCCTGCTAAAAGTAAAATACATCCACTCCTTCTCAAGGTTCCTCCAAATCTCATCCCATTATGCATCAGAGTCAAAGTCTAAAATCTTACCATTGAAATCAGGTCCTGGAGCAGATGGGGTTCCTGAGTATAATCCCTTAAATATAGCTCCAGGGCCCAAATTCCTTTTCATTTGTGGACCTGTGGTACACAAGACAAACTACCGGCCTCTGTTCCATACAATGGTAGGTCAGGCACAGGATATAAGTGATGAATGTCCAGCTGAGGGAGTGGGAAATAAGAGGCAAAAATAAGTCCCTGTTTAAGAGGAGTTCTGATCTAGTTGAGAAAATGCTAGGAATTTTTTGGTTAGTTTTTTTTTTTTAAGATTTTATTTATTTATTCGAGAGAGAGAGAGAGAGAGAGGCAGAGACACAGGCAGAGAGAGAAGCAGACTCCATGCAGGGAGCCCAACATGGGACTCGATCCCGGTACTCCAGGATTACACCCTGGGCTGAAGGCAGGTGCTAAACTGCTGAGCCACCTGGGCTGCCCTTTTGGTTAAGTTTTAAAGTGTGAGAAGAATTCTTCATGGCTCCTTTCTCCACCCTCTAGTGTCTAGGTTTTGTCCTCTGAGTCATTCACCTTTTTCATTAAAGAGCATGTTTGCAGTTGCTTTAGTTTATCAGTGTATTTCCTGCCTCTTATGGACAGGATGCTTGTGTCTCCCCAAATTTATATGTTGGAATCCTAACCTCTGCTTATATTAGGAGATGGGGCCTTTGGAGAGTACTTTAGTAAGAAGGGTTGGACCTCATAAATGGGATGAATGCCCTTATAAAAGAGACCCCAGAGAAGCTCTTTTGCCCCTCCTGCCATGTGAGGACACAGCCAAAAAAGCTGGTATCTATGAACCAGGAGGTGGGCTCTTACCAGACATCTAACCTGGCACCTAGATTTTACACTTTCCATATTTTTATTATGAAAAATAATTTTTTTTATTATTTAGAAGCCACATGGTTTATGGTATTTTATTATAATGGCCTGACTGAACTAAGAGATTGCCAGGAAAATTTTTGGGATTCAACTACCTCCTTTGGTCCTTTCCTCTGTCTCTTTCAGTCCAAGGTGGCAATATAACTGCTGAAATAGTTTTCTGAGGAACCTTATGGACCTCCTGTGGATTTCAGTAGGGGTCAGTGCATTAGACACTTATAGACAGTTTTGAGATAATTCCTCTCTACCTCTTGTTCAGAAGGACAAGGCTCTCAATCTTCCTAGGCTGATTGAGAAGATTGAGAGGATCACCAGGCCCATTACTAATTTATTTAAGGGCCCTTTGTGTGACTGACTTTTCAATCTTGAGATAATAGCTAAAGGTTATATAGTTGCACTCTCAGCTTTTCCTTATGCCATGTTTTTGAAAGACATTTCTTAATTTTAGCGTTCTTTGCCATCTGGGAAAACTATTTTCAAACCATCAAGATATCAAGATCTGGTTTCTTTTTCCTTCCTTCCTTCCTTCCTTCCTTCCTTCCTTCCTTCCTTCCTCCCTTCCTCCCTCCCTCCCTCTCTCTTTCCTCTCTTTTTTTTCTTCCTTTCCTTTCCTTTCCTCTCCTCTCCTCTCCTCTCCTCTCCTCTCCTCTCCTCTCCTCTCCTCTCCTCTCCTCTCCTCTCCTCTCCTTTCCTTTCCTTTCCTTTCCTTTCCTTTCCTTTCCTTTCCTTTCCTTTCCTTTCCTTTCCTTTCCTCTTTCCACAATTAATCTCTCTCTTTTCACATTTTACTAAATGCAACATAAAACAAAACAAACAAACAAACAAAACACAACACAACAGGTGTTCAAACTTCAACAGTTTGCTTGGAAATCTCTTGAGCCAGATAAACAAGTTTATCTCTTACATGTTTTGCTTCCCACATAAATTGTAGGAGGCAATTTTGCTAAGCTTTCGGTCACTGTAAAACAAGGGCACCCCTTCCTTCAGTTTCCAGAAACGTATTCCCCACTGGATTTTTGTACCCTCATCAACAGTGTCCTTAAATTTCATACTTTTACCAGCAGTTTGTTCAAGGAAGTTTAGGGTTTCTCTATAATGCTTCTCAAAATTCCAGCCTTTGTCTATTGTCCAAGATTAACTCAACTCTCACATTTTGGGGTATTACGGCAGCATCCTACTTTCAGGTATTAAAATGTGTATTTGTTTCCAATTATTATGTGGCCGATTAAAACAAATGTAGTGGTGCAAAAAAAAAAAAAACCCACATTTCTTATCTCACACTTTCCAACATGAGTGAGGAATGTAGGCATGTCTTGCTTTGGTTCTTTGATTAAGATTAAAAACCCAGGCTGGGTTTTTATCTGTATACTTGACTACAAGAGACTCTGCTTCTCTGTTCAGGTGGTTGATGGCAGTGTTCATTCCATCTGGCTATGACATTCACAGGAGTCACATTTCTAATTCCCTCACTTTATTTAGGTTGCTGTTCAAATGTTACCTCACTAGAAAGACTATCTGAAACAATGCTTCCTATTAGTTCTTATGTCTTTTTCCTGATTTATTTTTATTCATAGTATTATTACTTCTTGTCATCATATTGTATGTTATTTTGCCTATTTTTTTTCCTTTCTATTTACATATCAGAATATAATTTAGATTAGGGCAAGGCTTTATTATTGCCTTGTCAGGATTTATTCACTTCATTTTATGTTCATCTAAGTCTAAGGTACTATGAATACAAAATTATTTATTGAATTAATGAATGGAAATCATTCTAATTAGTAAATGATTAGACCAACATTATAATAAGAAAATACTTAAAAATTCAAAAAATGAAAGTTACCTACATCAAAACTCATGGTATTTGGCTAGTTATATTTAGAGGTAAATTCATAGAAATAAATAACACTATTTTTAAAGTAGAATCTTACAAAAATTAAACCAAAATGTTTAAATTAAGAGACATAAATAAGTATATATCAACATTTAAAGATATAGAAAAATATACTTGGCCTTCATAAAGTAGTTCCAGTCCTAAAGTACATATACCATCCTTGAACAAAAGAAATAAAAAAATTATAGATTTAGATTTTCTAAATTTTCCTCTCTTAGCACCTGACACACACAGATACATCCAGAAACATGCACATGGAGAGTAAAGAATCTGAGAGGGGGCATATTTACAGCAGTTATGAGCAAGTGGTTAAATTATGGGGTCACTTAAGGGACACATTGTTGGCTCAGTTTTTCAAGTACCTGACTCTTGGTTTTGGCTCAGGTCATGATCTCAAGGTCCTGGGATCCAGCCCCACCCCCCTGCCCTCTTTCCCACTCTTCCCCCGCCATCCACGTGCTTGCTTTCTCTCTCTCTCAAATAAGTAAAATCTTTAAAAAAAATTAGATCACTTAAAATTCTTCAAAGCTATCTGCGTTTATAATTTTAAGTTATTATACAGCAATAATTACTGATGCTGAAAAATGTCTAATGCCCGTCTCTCCTTCATGTTGTACTTAACTTCTGAAGTATGATGATATGTGATTTAAACGATGAAATGAATATGCCTATAAATGTATATTCCTCTGTGTGCGTGTGTGTGTGTGTGTGTGTGTGTGTATGTGTGAGAGAGAGAGAGAGAAATCACTTCCAAAAATCCTGAAATATAAGAGATAGAAGAATGATTTCTGTATTGAATGAGATAAAAGTTATTTTTGGACTTGTGAAAAAGGAAAGCATATCCTGCCCACAATTCTAAATTTATTTGATAATTATGTACTGATATATCTGAGTATAAAATTTTTAGTGCTATAAAAATGTCTCCAGCCAACACTGAACTTACTGGTCAGTATGATTCAACTTGAAAAAAAATTGTATTGGTACTCTTCTAGTGAGAAGTCATCAGTGTTAATGAGTTTTAGTGTTTTACAGAAGCAATAATAAAAAAAAAAAAACTGATACACTTAGTGTCTAAACATCATTTAAGTTTTTGGAATTATTTAACATTCCAGCCCATGTTAAACACTGTTTATGACAAATGGTCAGTGAGCAGGATGACTTGTATCCAGTTTTGGCTGTGACTCTGTCTCATTGAATAAATTTTTAACAACTTAACCTGTCTGGTTTTAAATTTCTTTTTTAAATGAGGGCATTGGACCAGATGTATTCTATACTTCCTTCCTTCTCCATCATTGTATGCATCTATATAATTTCTTTTCTTTTTGAATTAAGTCCCATTTGGTAGTAATTCTAAATGACTCATGAAGTGTAGTTTAAAATAGATTTTCATTGGAAATAGGAAAAAAAATTAAAGTATTCTAGTACAGAACTATGCTGGCTCAAAATTACATTTCCATATGAAATTAGGTCGCGAGTTTTAGTAGGGTATTTCAACAATTTTAGACATTTCATCAACCTGGAATCAAGCAACAAATTAAAGTTTTCTGGAAAGAATAATTTTAATATTTAAGTGTATGAAAACCATATCTAGTATAAAGAGCTTAAGAATAGTTTTAAAGAAGTCATACTCTTTTTAAAGTTAGGATTCCCCAGATAGAATACAATATAATTACTAACTTTTCTAAATAGTGATAGGATAGTTGATAATAGAATTAAATTGGGAAAAAAAAGACAAATGTCAAGACAGTTACCTGATGTTGTTCCCTGATTATCAAAATAAATTATCAGCATAACCATGTCATAATATTTCCAATTTATTAAACCATGTTTGTGGTGTAGGCAACTATATACCAATTTGTGGGTTTTTTAAAAATAGAACTGAGAATTCAATATAAGGAACTGATGTGACCTTGAACAGTGAATTTTCATATGTATGCTTCTATCTTTCATTAATTTTAATGTTAAAACTTATGTACAGGATTGAAAAAATATTTGGCCAAGATATTTTTATAAAACTAAAATCAACATTAATAATGGTGGTAACCTCTTTATTATTACACAAAGTGGTATTTGAATTAACATTGATATTATCAAGTCACAGAATATGAAATCAAAGAAGTTAGAACTTTAAAGCTTGTGACTTACTTAAATATATAGAATTCATCAACAGTTTTACTTATTTTTAACAAACTTTTACATAGTACTTAACTATTTTAAGAGTTTATTTATTTAGAGAGTGAGCATGAGTCGGGGGGAGGGGCTGAAGGAGAGAAAGAGAGAGAATCTCAAGCAGACCTCACGCTTAGGGGACAGAGCCCAAAGCAAGGCACAAGGGGGGATGGGCTCAGTGTGGGGACTCTATGGAAGGAGCGGGGTTTGATGGGTGTGAGGTCTCAACATGTGGCTTGACATGGGGCTAGATACAGAATCCTGAGATCAGGACCCTGAAATCAGGACCCTGTGATCAGGACCTGTGCCAAAACCAAGAGCCAGTTGCTTAACTGTGCTACCCAGGTGCCCCTACATAGTTCTTTATATATGCCAACCATAGTTCTAAATGCTTTACAATGGTAGCTCACATAATCTGTGGAAATCTTCCTGTGAGAAAAGGGCCAATGTTATCATCTCCATGGGACAGATGCTGGTGCCAAGGTCCAGAGGCTGCAGGTGCACTGCACAAGGTCTCAAAACCAATGGTACAGCCAGTATTCAAACTCCTCACCCCTGTGCTCTTAGTCACTGGATAGACACCTTTTTAGCAGAAAATAAAACCTTGAGAGGTTATGTGACTTACTTAGAGTCTCATAGCTATTTAATGACAAGTCCAATATAAGTAACATCCTCCCAAATCACTTTAATATGTAATAATCAGGGGAAAATGGCAAAATAATTCAGAAAAGCAAGTAGTTTTCTAATGTAAAGTAATTTTTTTGGTTTCTGTCCACTTCCTATTATGGGGAAAATAAACATCCTTTGAAAAAAATTCCCTTAATTGTTTTCCCAGTATTTGCTGAGTGATATTATTTTTTATTACAATATCCCATGTTAACCTGAGCTGAAGAAAGAAGGAAGAGGAGTAATAAGAGGAGGTGAGAGTACAATTAGAAACTGTGAAGCACACTGAAGAACACATATAGGGTTTTAATTTTGTAAACAGGAATGAACAGAATGAAGGGCACTTCTCTGGAAATTTCCAAGACAGCATCCCAACCAGCACTGATGCAGATGCCCACTGGCTCCCTCTCCCTACAAAAATATTTCTCATTTGTGTTTTTCCACAATATGAACATGAGAAATGAAGAACAGAAAACAGAAATGCCTCCCAAAGCAGACAGGTGTAACTATAGTATCTATATCTTAGGCAAGCCTTGTGTGAGAAAATGCAGTCGGGCTGTAGCAGATTGCAATGCCTCTGCCTCATCTGCTTAAAAAAGTCACAGACTGCCACTTAACCCAAGTGAATCGTTGCCATGTGGGAGTGTAAGCCAGGTGTACAAGATCTCTAATTTTGACTTTTATTCAAAATTGTCAAATATCAAAAGGTTGGCCCTTTTTTGTGTAGGAGGGATAGCCTAAGTCTATCTAGAGATGAGCTCCAGACTACTTTTGTAAGCATCTTTCAACCTCTGCCATAAATAATCTCAGACAGAGACTCAATTGTGTTTTTATTGTTTAGAAGGTCAGCACATGCTTCTATGAAACTTTACATAAAACCATCATTATCTAGTTTTGTTTTTTTTTTGTTTTGTTTTGTTTTTTTGAAGCAACTTGTAAGTGCAAAAAGAGTATCGACTGCAGGACAATTTTCAATACATTTTTTTTTATAGTTGGAAAGTAGACACATAAATCTTCTATAGTTTTAAAAATAGATTAAATCTGTTCTTGCTTGAAGTAATTACACTATTGTGCACTCACATTTACCTAAATTAATATTTAAAGATGGAACCAATTGAAAGTGAAATTGAATTAAACTAAAGTATCGTATTGCACCGTGTGCTGACAGTTTGCAATTGATCAGATATGCAAATGTCAATCTATAAATGTAATAAGTTGTGCATACAAAGTGGATCAAATATAAGATGCTTTAGACAATATAACATGTCATTAGAATGTAAGATGATGTGGCATAAGAAGATTAAACTCAAATGCTTAATAAATAATGTAGTAAACTGTAATAGCCTTTAGAAGGTATTTGTGGAATGACATTGGGAATCAAGAAGCAACATTTCATATAAATGTATCTTACACATTTGAACACCCAAAAGCTTCATGATTCAGACAGAAGTTAGTGGCTTACTAAATAATAGAATTAGTTTCTATAATTGGTATTGGATGGTTTACCTGCACACAGTTCTCATATCTAGTGTTCTTGTTATCATCATGCCTGCGTAAGTTCATGCTATTTAAATTATTTCTGAAAAGCACTTTTATAGAATGCTATGTAAGAGCCTCAAATGTATTCTTCATGGAACATAAGTTTCAAATGTACCCTTTGTACTTACAGCACACCTTCACTGCTTTTGGATGATTTTTAAACTCCCACACTGCCTTTTCTCCCCTCTTCCACCCAAGAAAGCCAAGCTATATTACATGAGAATGGTATCTTAGCAGTGGGGAAAGCAGGCCTTTTGTGGGAATGTATGGTTGGGGAGGGACCACTGAGACTTTTGCTGCCAGTTTCTTGACTAGGATCATGACTAAAACCCAATCGGCCTATTGCTGAAGTGGAATGAATCTCTTGTGCAGCATGGTGTGGTGTGCAGGCTTGAGTTTAGATTCTCGCTATTATATACTAGGTCATGCACTAGAAGCCATTGTCTTAACGGTTATAATAGGCTACTTTTTTTTCAGTGATGAAAATCTGAAGCACAATATTCCACACAGATCCTGACTAAGAGCCAACACTTAGATATATCAAGGCTTTAATGTCTTCATTTGTTGTAAGAATTCCATAGTATGTAATGTCTCCACAGCACAGTGTGTGACAGTAGATTTTTTAACAATGACTCCAAATCCTAGAAGCCAATGCTACAATGCGAGGGGGTGGGAAGTATGAGCTAAGAAGACTTAGGATGCAATCTTAAAGCAGAGAACTTTGTGGAATGAGAGGTGAAATTAGATTTTATATTTTATATTTAGAGGATACCAAACATAAGTTCAGATTTAACACAGCCAGGTTTTATAAGACTGAAATGAATAGAGGCTTTTGCCTTTTCTCATCCATTTTTGTAATGCCAGATAACCCAATTTGTAGATGCAAAGAGCACTTCTCAAATACAGAAGAAGTTATTTTTAAATAATTTCCTATTTCATATTTCTAAAAAGTCTGAAATAGTCAAAATAAGGAGGCAAGCTTCTAGAATTTTGCTATACTTCCTTACACTTGTTCCAGAGTACTTACTATTTTGTTTTTATTTAAATTTGTGTAGAGGGGATGAAAGAGTATCGTAAACTCTTCAATGTTTGAAATTCCACTCAACATTTCTTTGAAGTATAACCTTCTGTTTAGTTCAGTTCTCTCTTACCCTACCGGGTTGTTTTAGGATAAAAAGGCCAACTCATCTGAAACAACGGATTATTGGTAATACACTTGCATAGGTCTTATAGAGGAATTATCTTTGGCAAGGCAAGAATGCTTTCACTCTTTAACTCTGCCCATGCCTAATCAGTAATAGCCTTCAGATAAAACCCTATCTTAGAAAACCAATCACAACCAGTCCAATCCATTCTGAGTTTTGTTACAGTTTGGAAAGCAATATGGGCAAGGCCAGGTCTTTGGGAATTTTATAGTGCTTTTCTCTAATAAGAAGAAAAAATTGTTTTGAGATTTTTTTGACCCTCCTGTCCAGGTTCTCTGAAAGTTTGAAGTAAATGCTGAAAATAGAGTGTAGCCCTACTGAACTAACCAAAACGTTGGGGGAGCATACAAGTATTTTTCACTGTATTATGGAGACTTTGTATACAATGGAATTCTTTTTTTTTTTCTTTTTTTACAACGGAATTCTTAGAACAATTGAGGGCACCATAGCCTCGATGTAAATAGGGAATCAATAGACTATAGGTGTTTAATCATGCGATAGCAACACAAAGGTGTGTAAAACATAGTTCCAATTCTCGAGGAGCTTGTGGAGAAGGAAAAATTGGTTGCTATACTTAGGAAAGAATACACGTGGAATTCTTTGATAGTGTGGAGGGAGGAGCGAATGCACATGGGTGAGGGGACTTTAGAGGCCTTGGAAAAGAAGAGACAGCGTTTGAATTGCTTTGTGCTAAGAATCTCCATTTTGTGAAGGACAAAGGACAGCTACTGGTGGTTATTTCACACAGAATAAATTGGGGGTTCAGAGGTCTGAGGTATAAACTCTTGAATTTTTTTCCTTCTTGCCTGCAGAAAAGGTAAAGTGACAGTGGTGACAAGATCATCTATTGTGGGCTTAAGCTCTTGAACAGCAAACCCAGGGTATGTTATTACGCTCAGGAGGGATGTCTAAAAGTGTGTCATAGGAAGCAGCATAAGGTCAGTGGCTTCTGTGCTTTAGGGAAAACCTTATGTGGCAATTAAGCTAGAATTAGCTCTATTCTTGCCAAAAGCCACAACCCCTTGAGGTATTATTAAGGAAAGCTACCTGACTAATCAACCAAACTAACATTGTGGCCAAGATTCTGGTGCCTCGAGTGGGTTGAACCAAGCAATCAGTGAACTTACATAATGGAATCTGCATGAGGCCTAATTTGGCCAGCATGGTTCTGAAGTTGCAATTTCTCCAAATTGGAAGAATGCAGAATTAGGCTGGTTGGTTTGCTTGCTCGCTTGCTTCTATAGCTGTTTTCATTCATTCATTCATTCTTTTTTTGTTTTGTTTTGTTTTGTTTTCCCTTTTTCAAATCTTTAGGGCTAAGGGAAAAAAATTGTCTGCTTAACATGTTTTCTGGATTTTCTAATATTTCTCTTTTTCTTTATAATATCTTCTTCAATTTATAGCCCCAAACATGAATAACCCTGAACTGTCCTAAGTAATAGCAAGCTAATACAAAAGAAGAATGGAAAGCTGGAGTAGAGGTGGCTAGTAGTAAGTGAAAATGCTGAATTCTCAACACTAGTGTGGTGTGTCTGTCACCAACCAGTAAACATGTAAAGCCTGAATGCCTTATTGAGTCCTCAGGGCACCTCACATCGGGGCACTTCTGTCTTTCTGGACCCAGGTAACAGCTGTATGACTGAATGCCCATTTAAGTCAGCCAATTATTGTTGAGCTTCTGTCATGTTTCAGGAATTATGCAGATGACTAATGGAGGGGTCTATTTCCTCGAATTGCTTAGAACGTAATTTAAGGCAGGCAGATTGACTTCAGCAGGTGATTTTAAACAAGTGCAGTGATAGACTTATGCACAGAGCACTTCTGTAATATTGAGAGAAAGGCTCAGGAAAATGTTCCTGGAAAGGACACAACCTAAACTGAGATAAATTATAGGGTAGCAAAGCAAGATTCACTTCAAACGAGGTTGATGGCATCAAGCCAGTATCTATCCCTTAATGCATACTTGCATATATATAATAGTATACATTATATTTAAGTGCATATGTGTATAGATATATATTTTATATTCATGTGTGCCAAATAAACATGCATGTGCATGTGATTACATGTGCTTATTTGTATTTATAGACACACACACATACACAATTCATGTTACTCTGAGAGTTTAATTGGAACATAGTTTTTAGGGAAAAATAGAATACCCTAGTTTAACCTGGCTCTTCTTTCATATAGTAACCCACCCCCCCCACCACCCCCACCGTATTATGATAAAAGAAGTCACAGGGGAATAATTGCAAAGTTTACCGCAAGCTTCCAAAGTCTTTTAAGGGTTATATTCCATTTAATATCATAAGTGGAATAGTTCAGTGGAGCTGAGGGCTCACTTGAGTTGTGCTATCAGGTGGTGTGTTATCTAGGTAGCATTGAACAAGTTTTTCGAAAGGGCTGTGTTGCCCTGTGGCCACCACCAGAGGGCTCAGCCTGAATTGTTATTTGAGCAACACTAGAGCAGTTACTGAAACAGCAACTTTAAAGTGTTTTGCCACAGAAGAGGCTGGGGAGACACAGGAGGGCTTAAATAGATGCCAGGAGGAGCAGTTACTAGGAAAGGAAGCAAATGTCAGCTTCTGGAAGTCCCTGTGCTGACAGTTGCTGCTGCCGTGTGTTTCACCAGGGGCATCTGGTAAATTCTGAGGCAGGGCTGTGGGAGCAATGGGAGAAACGGTCATTGGAGGGTACACTGGCCACTTGTTTCCATTTCTTTAATATATTACCCTCAAAATCAAGGGGAGAAGTGACAAGGGGATCTTTCTTTATATTCCTTACAAAGAACACATTATTACTCAATAGGGAAGACTGGAATAAGTAGGATTTTCAAATGAAAGATAGGATTTTGGATAGACGGAGTAGAGATGAAGCCTTTCCACTTTTGTCCAGTTGTCCACTTGCATAGCAGGGTAGCTCCTTCTTCACTGTGCTGTTTTGAATATGTAATTAGAATGTTTATTTATTTATTTATTTATTTATTTATTTATTTATTTATTTATTCATTTATAAGACTGTGTGGTTAGAAAGAATAACGCCCCCCCTAAAGATGTTCTCACATTCCAATTCCAGATCTGTGACTATACTACCTTACATGGCAAAAGGGACGTTGTTGCAGATGTGCTTAAATTAAGCTTAAATTAAGGATTTTGAGATGGGGATATTAATTTAGAGTAGGCAGGTGGGGTCTATGTAATCGCAAGAGTCTTTATAAAAGGGAGATGAGCAGATCAAAGCAGAGAAAAAAGAGATATGATGACAGAAGCCAATGTTGGTGTGATGTGTTTTGGAGATGCAAGAAGGGGCCGTCATCCAAGAAGGCCAACGAATGTGGCATCAAAAACCTGGAAAACAGGCAACAGACTTTTCTTTGGAATATCCGGAAAGAATGCAGTCATGCTGATACCTTGATTTTATCCATGTAAAACTCATTTTAGAATTCCGACCTCTAGAATTATAAGGTAATGGGTTTGTGATACTATTGTTACAGTGGCAACAGGAAACTAATACTATTACAATATCTATCCTAGACAAATTGTTCCATAAATGGATATTATATCATGAATAAATTGCTTTATGTCATATGAAATATAGTCTTTCAAAAATATTCATTTAGGGATCAATAACACATTCACCTGTTAATTTATTAGCTACAATTTATAAGATCACCAATACTCTGGATGAGGCTTTCAATATACAGCTTCTGTACCTCTCTCACCACTATCATCAGTATTACTAGTATTTTTCTCATTTGTTATTGGCAATATGATAGTCACACTGAATATTAAATTCATTCAATCACTAAAAATATTTTAAACAAACTATGATTATCCCTCCACGGTATCTATTATTGTGGAAACAACACTGCATAAATAGTTAATTTCACTTACTATTTATTGAGTTCTCATTTTAACATGTACTATTCTTATATTCCCCCATCTTTTAACACAGATTAGCTTTATTATTCCTTTTTTTTTTTTTCCATTTGCTATTTAGAATCACCATGGGTGTCAAAATCTGTTCTTTATTAATCAGGGTTTTGGTTAGGGTACAAGATGGAAAAATGGCTAGTTTCTTTTATGCTTTACTTCTCACTTTTGATATTCTGGATTTATTTTTTCTCAAGTATTTCTGACCTTCATTTAATGATAGCAGTTTATTTTCCTGCCTTCAGTGCTCTTTGTTTTTTCGTGGTCATTCCATGGCATCTCAAAAGGGGCAAGACCTTTGTTTCTTCTAAATATTTTCAACTTATGTTACTAAGAAAGTAGTATATTAGACAAAGTTAAACAGGTTTATTTATATAATACATATAGACAATGTGTTCCGAAGCTCTTGACCATCTGGAGATTAACATATGGCGTGCATACTAATTGTAGCCACTCCTATAATTCACAAAACAGTACTTGGAGCCTGATTCTAGCCCATTTTTGCGATGATCACATTTTCTGAATCAGAAATTGAGATTTATCATATGACATTCTTTTTCAAGTTGCAAATTTATTTCTATGAAAAGTTCCTGACAGATAAAGCATTAACTCAAAAGCTTAACTTCCATATTTACATACTACTTTAATTGTACCACTCTCTAACCTCAGCTCTAAGTGTGAAGGCTAAGACAGTTAATTCATTTTTCTGTTGACTGTACCAAACACCATACCAGAATACGGGAGAACTCAATTTATAGATGTCAAATCAATTTGGTAAATCGCTCTACTGTAAGAAATGCTACTATGTAAAATACAGTATATATTGCTCTGATCTAATAGGTTGACTTTTTCAGCCATTAGGAAAATAATTTTACTCTTTATATGAGTATAATGCCGATAGTGAGAAGGAATGAATCTTGCTTTTTCCATTTATCTGTTCGGCTCAATCAAATGATTAGAAAGTCCTCTACCTGTTGATTGTAATGTTTCTCTAATTTGAAGATTGAGGAAAGGATCCAAGAGCTCTACTACATATGATTTTAGGTTCTGATTTGCTTCAAAACTATGTCTATGCTCCAAAGGGCTTATCTAAAATCATATTCATAAATGCTAAACTAAATCATTCTCATCTGAATCCATCTTGACAGTTGTTTCTAAATTGATTTTAATATGAGATCTTTTTATCAGAAAATGACTACGGTATTTTAGATTGCTGACAGAAATGTTGAAGGGCAGGAAATAAAAGCTATTTTTTTTAATCCCACTGGTAACATATATGAGTTCTAATAAAAACATTATATGAACCTCTTTGTTTTATTTTCTAAAAAATGTCCCAAATTTAATTTAAATGTTTTCATTATTTTTTTGTGGTCAAACTTATAAATCTATAAAACAAGCGAACAAAGTACTTTCCAGTTTGAAATAATATTACTCCTCGTATCTTAGTTTTCTTTATTATTGCTTAGGTTTGTTCTATATTCAACTTTCTTCCCCATCCTTTTTTGTTTCATACTATAGTTCTGTTTGTTTGTTTGCTTTTTAATATCCTGGTATGTCTTTCAGCTCCCCTGAGCATTTAGAAATTCTCTTTAAGTTTACTAGTACTATTTCTGGTTGTTGTTCTTGATAGAATTGCTATTATTAGTTTTAATCTCATTAGAATTGCTTTAGAGTTGAATAACCATTTTGAGTAAACTTTTTTTTTCTTGATTTTGGTTATTGTTTCCTAATTTTTTAGAACTGTTAAAATACTACAACTACAAACACAAATCCTTCTTTTGAGAGTTTGAAAGATCATAGGATATTGGAGTCATTAAAAACCTTATGGATTTGATCACTTGCGCCTCTTCTCTTACAGAGATAGAAATACGGGCCTTGTAAAGCGAAGAGACTTATAATTACCAATGTTTGGTTTAGGAACTAAAATCCCGATTTCCTAATCTAAATCTTTCCCTAAAACTTGCTTTGAAGTGACTATTGTTCCATGAAACACTTAAAAGCAATTATGCTACATTTCTACCACCTCTGTGTTAGTAGAATTTCAGTTATCTTGAAAATAAGTGATTAACACCCTTTAAGATGACAATTACAAGCATGAGGAGAAACTTTTGTGAAAGTCTTCTGTTATATGTATGCATAGTCATATGAAAACATTAACATTTAGCAAGGCTGGCCTTTTCCTTTCCTTTTCTGTGATTTAACAAGCTGATACTTACATCTGATTATTTCCCTATTTTTTCCTTCAAAAACAATAGATTTTTTTTTTTACTAGTGAAAAGAAAACTGGATTTAACTGAACAAAAGCAAAAATGTTTTACAACAGACCCTGGTTATCTGCATCCTACATTGAAACAATGAAATGATGTGGGCTTTCTTTTACTTGTATACTTCTATTCTTAAATAACTCCAGCAAAATGACTTTATAAGACTACTAATATATTTTCATTATTTTTAAATACTTTGAAAAAAAATTTTTTTCAGTGAGATGAATAGGGAAGAAAATTAAGTACCAGATGCATGAATTAGGATCTTTTGAAATTGTGGATTTAGAGGCACCTGGGTAGCTCAGTGGGCTAAGCATTTGCCTTCAGCTCAGGTAATGATCTCAGGGTCCTGGGATCCAGCCCCACTTAGGGCTCCCTGCTTGCACACACTTGTGCACCTGCTCTTTCTCTAACAAATAAAATCTTAAAAAAAAAAAAAGAAATCATAGATTTTAAAAAACTTAATATCCCTTTGTGGCAGTAATAAAATGTATTCAAATACAACCCACATGTTAAAAAAAAAAAGCCCCTTTATTTAAAAAAAAAAATTATCTAATTGTTCTATCATTCTTATTCCAATTGACAGAGATAAACAATGATAAGCAGGTAAACTCTTTAGTAAAGATAATTTATTATCTTTCAGTTTAAAGCAGTATTACTTTTTTCACTTGTTTTTGAGTATACTCACAGTCTTTCAAGATTTCTAACTTCCAATGCTCCATTCTTCCCAACATATGGAAGTTTATGCAGGCAGGAATACTTTCTTAGTGATTATAGATATACAATTTCTGATGAATTGAAACTGCCATATATATATATGTATGTATAATTAGCATATATTAATATTATATTAGTAACAGATATATTAATAGTATTAACATATATACTATATGTTCTATTAAAAATAACTGTAGCTGGATATAATCAGGAATTGATTAGAAAGATAAAGATACAATATTTTAAACATTTTTTTTTCAATAAATAGAGTTGTTAGGGGTATTTGGTCTAAATTGTCATGAGTAATGATGGGTAGAGGTAGATGGTGCTCTGTGTTACACATCCAGGAGCAGTTGCAAATGAAAGATAGAATTCTGTATTGTACCTATGAATTGAACTAGATTGAGCAGTGATTCCTACCAGGAGAAGAAATAGCTTTTATTGTGTGACAGGATGTACATTGTTATGTCTTCAGCCATCTAAGACTAGAATAGAGAAGAGGAAAAACAAGATAGTAGAAACTCTATAATGGGAATTGAAAGTGGAAGTACAATATTATTCATTGAAATAAAGTCCAGATAGAACCGTCTGTGAGGAGAAGAATAAGCTGTGAGGAAGGAAACATCTTTGACTTAATTATGAAAGACTTTAGTACTCTTGCAAGAGACAAATGGCAAAATGGCGATTTCAGAGAAGTGAGTTTTTAGTCATTTCTCATTTTTCTGTTAAGAATAATATATTTATGTTTATATATTATAGAAATAATATAATACAATAAAATATATTATTATCTGTATATTTATATCTAAAATATTCATTTTCCTTCTCATTTAAAAATATTGGGAATCACTTAACAACTCTCCTACTTTTAGTTCTCTTGTTAAAAGATAAACTGAAGCATATTAAACATTTTAAGAATTTACTTGAACAAAAATTGATTGGAATTGGACAGAGCCGACCTGGAAGTGGGGAAGTAAAGAAAAGAAATTATTGACTGGCTGTAGCTTAAAGACTAATTGGCTGTTTGTGATTGGTTGTCCTTACACTTCGATTTTGTAAATGCATTTGTAGGCTTAGATCTTGGTTTGCTTATAGGCTAACATTGCATTTGAGCCATCGAAGTCTAATGACCTCCTTGTTTAATTACACTCTCTTGTAAAATGTAAGTTTCTCTGGTTTTATCATGGCATCAGAGGGTTCCATGTTACATTAATTAATTGATTAATTATTAACATTAATATCATTACAATTATAATAAATTATAATTAATTAATACGTTCCTGCTGTGAGTTTCTCAATGTTTCTTTGTTTTTTGGAAAGGAGAATGATGTCAAAGATTAACAAAACCTGACACTAGTTAAAGTGGTAAGCACAGGTTTTAATCAGTAATGTGTTATTGCTAAAGGGCAAAGAGTCAAAGGTGAACTGAACTCCGATTTGAACAGAAATGACCAGACATTCTAAAGGAAGAATGAGAGAATAGCCAACAGGGTGAACAGGGCCTTGACAGAGTAAGAGAAGTGAAAAATTACAAGTGGGAAAAGGAGAAACCCATGTGGATTTGCTGGTAACTGATGCTCATCGAAGCTAGGCTCCTACTCTCCCACAAAGACAAAGAGACAAGGATCCTGTCTTTGGTTGTTGCCTGGACAAAATGGTAAATTCTCATGGCAGGCTTCAGTTTTCTCAAGCAGCCACGTACAAGGAGACCATGGTCACCTTAAGGACTTGGCCTTGAGTTATTAGGAACTGTACTAGTATTTGCTCAGGTCTTTATAGGACAAAGCTGAAACCTAGTCAAGAGAGCCTCACAGGACCCTTGCTAAAATTTGGTCAAGGAAAACCTCTTTGTCAGTGGGTTCATAATATATTTTTGGCAGGATTTGTTTAAGAGTAGTGTCCAACTGCCATTGTGATGATAAATTGTATTCATCAATTTGTCCAGGCTCTGGTGCCCAGTTGTCTGGTCAAACACTAGTCCAGGCATTGCTGTGAAGCTATTTCATTGCTTTGATTGACCTTTATAATCGGTTTAAGTAGATTACCTGTGATAATATGGGTGGGCCTCTTCCACTCAACTGTGGCCCTTACTACAAAGACTAGTGTTTTCCTGAGAAGAAGGAATTGAATCCTGTAATTGAAATACTGCCTGATTTTCAGCCTGCCAACCTGCACTACAAATCCTGAATTTACCAGTTCTGACAATCACATGAACAAATTCCTTAAAATAAATCTCTTTGTCTCTCTGTCTCTTTCTCTCCCTTTCCAGATATATATACTTTCCTGGTTCTGTTTCTCTGGTGTTAAAAGACAAATTGATGCATATTAAAAATTTTAAGAGTTAATTTGAACAAAACAAAAATTGATTCAAATTGATCTAGCAGTTAGAAAGGAGCCCAAAGGAGCTGTGCAAACTGAAAGTTTTTTATAGACAAAAGAGATCAGAGATAAGGAAGTTTCACTAGGCAATAAAGCACGCTGGTTATGGCAAGGTTATTTTCTTTTAGGAGATGGAAGGGGCCTATCAAGCAGATTATCTAAATAGTGCTAATCAGGCAATTCCTAATTAACTGGTTTAAGATTCCATTTTTGGGACAGCCAAAAATGTAATTAATTTAAGTCTCTGGTGATATGGAGCTTAGCATGAACAACTCCATTTGGGGCCTGTGGTCTTGTTTTTAACACCGGAAAACCCTGACTGGTTAATGGACTCAAGAAATTGACTGAAATTTTAATAACAGCCAATTTCCAGGTTTGCAAATCAGATGAATTAACATGAGCAGTGAAATTTCATTAAGAAAATATTGCATAACATCCTTCTGGCAACATACAAAATATTAAGGGTTCCCTGGCCTGCTCAGTTCATACAAATTTTAATTCAGCTTTCTATTGGTTCTAAGGGAGTGAGACACCAAAGTAGAGGAAGTTGTTTAATGTTAAAAAAGTTACAGAACCTGGGAAAACTACAACTGATACAAAGACATAAAAAGGAGGGTGGCTGGGGGGCGGGGGGAACAAACCAAAGTAAACCCTACTTCTTTGGATCCTCCTCAGTTTTGATCTGTTTGTTACTCTCTCTAGGTTTCTGCTACCCTCTACTTCCCTATTCTCTTCACTAGCACACTCATGCTTCAGAAATGTCCTCTTCTATTTTTCAATGTTTTGGATATCATCCAGAATACTGCTGGGGTATTGCTTCTGAAGGACTTTGTAGAAATGTTGAGCTTTAAAACAAATATACCATGCAAAATGATTTTATTTTAGTATCTGAAACCAATCGAAATGAAGCACAAAAGGGGAGGATAATTTATGGAAAATAATGTGCATTTACTTTACCCAAGAATGGAGAAATTATTGTCTCTAAGCTTGTTTGCTCTCTCAATCCACATTCTGAATTTTTATATCTTTGTCAGTTTCATTTGTCATAAGAAAATATCCCAGTATAGTATTCTCACACCATCAACTGGCTTTTTGCATAAAACAGGTAAAGATACATGTCAAGTTGAAAAAAATATAAATAAAGGCATCAGGCTACTAGAGATATGCAGATATTTTGTTTCCCAAAGTCTCAATGTAAAGAAATTTATCCTATCTCCCAAAGAGCCAATTTAAGCTCTTGTTAAAAACAAGACAGGCAGGGGCACCTGGGTGGCTCAGTGGTTGAGCATATGCCTTTGGTTCAGGTTGTGATCTAACCTGAAGGTTCAGGGCTCCCTGCAGGCCTGTGTCTCTGCCTCTCTCTCTGTATCTCTCATGAATAAATAAAGACAATCTTTAAAAAACAAAACAAAACAAGATAACAAATGGAGTTGCTTGTGCTAAGCTCCAATCACCAAACTGAGAGCTGACTTTTATTTTAAAAAGATTTTATTTTTTTATTCATGAGAGATACAGAGACACAGGCAGAGGGAGAAGCAGGCTCCATGCAGGGAACCTGACATGGGACTAGATCCTGGGTCTCCAGGACCACGCCCTGGGCTCAAGGCAGCACTAAACTGCCGAGCCACCCGGGCTGACCTGAGAGTTAACTCAGTTCCAGTTTTGGCTCTCCCAGAAATGGAATTTTAAAAGAGCCTATCAGGAATTGTCTAATCAGCACCAGCCAGGGAATCTACCTGAGAGAGCCCTTCCATCCCCTAAAGGAAATGACCCCTTTTTGTCCAGCATAACTTCGTTGTTCCCACTCTCTTCTGCCCATAGATGTCTTTCCTTTAATATAGTACCTTGGAGCTCCTTTCTATCTGTTAGATTGGCTGCTGCCCAATTCGTTCAGTTGAATTTTTTAGCACTTGAAATGCCTTTACTTTAAGGTAAACAAATGAAAAGCGTATGGTCACAAGGAAACATGCATCCAATTGTCTTTATTTCATTGTTATATTAATTCTGTATCAGCAAATTTATGACTCTAACAGGTGTATCAATTATTCCATAAGTGATGTTTTCATTTATCTAATTCCCTCCTCAAGAGGTAGAAGATGTCTAGAGTTTTTTTTTTCTTTTAAAATTACCAATTAATTTCAACAATTGGAGTTTCACATATAGTCAACTCATCTTGAACAGAAATATTTAGAGAAAAATGGATTTTGTCTTCAAAGCATTTCTAAATGCTGAATTCATGAAGCAAATCTGAAAGCACCCAAACAGGATGTAAGAAACCAGCTTGTACACAAGCAGACCCAAAGGCTCTGAAGTTAATAGTCCTACTGAGGCAGATAAAAATTTCTTAAAACAACACATATCACTTACATTTTAGTTTTTTACTAATGACAACCACTAAATGAGAGATTGCAATACTGTAAAAATTGAAAAATAAAAAGAGTGAGTTGTAGTGAATTTCATTAATTTCAAGGCAATATTAAACACTTAACAAGGCAGCAGATAAACATGTTTTGTCTAATGACATTCAAGCCCAGCATGTATCTTATTATTATGAAAAATGAGTTTCCTAAATTCAAAGATCCTGCTGGATTACAGCTGGTTTGGCATAAAGATAATTTTGGAATCCAGCTTTCAGAATCATGCTTGATGAGAAGTATGCTACCATGAAGACTTATTTTGATAAAGGGTTTTATTAAATTTGAGACTGTTACAGTCAGAAGTTTCTTTGAGATCATCAGGGATTTTCAGGATGAGAAATTTTAGCCCATTACTGCTAATTTCAAAAATATAGATTAGTGTCAATTCAGACATAAAAACTTGCAAGAATAGTGCTCAAAAAAATCCATGTGTTCTTTTTTTTTTTTTTTAAGATTTTATTTATTTATTCATGAGACAGAGAGAGAGGCCGATAGACATAGGCAAAGGGAGGAGGAGGCTCCTTGTGAGGAGCCTGATGTGGGACTCCATCTCGGGACCCTGGGATCATGACTTGAGCTAAGGCAGGTGCTCAATCCCTATGCCACCCAGGTGCCCTCCATGTGTGTTTTGTCCAGTTTCCCCAAGTGTTAATGTGCTGCTACGTATTCTTATGTATGCTTTCTTTGTGTTTATCTGTTTATGCACATCTGTGTGTAATTACAATTTTCCTTAATCACTGGACAGTAAGTTGTAGATATGATGACTCTTTATCCCTACCTAGTTCAGTGTTCATTTCCTAAAAACAAAGGCATTTTATTGCATAGCCACAGTAAAATTATCAAAGTCAAGAGATTTAATACTGGTACAGTATTATTTAAGCCAAAATCCATATACAAAATTTGCCAATTTTTAAAATAACATCCTTTATAGCAAAAGTAAACTGGGCTTATGAATCACATTTATTTGTCACATTTCTTTAGTTTCCTTTAATCTTAGACTGTTTTTGAATCTTTCTTGGTATTTTGGACAGTGACGTGTTCAAGGAATTCAGGCAAGTTATTTTGCAGAATGTCCCTCAAATTGGGCTTATCTGATGTTTCTTCATGACTAGATTCAGGTTATGCACCCTGGGGACAGAATTACAGCAAAATTGATGTTGTATCTCTCATGGCACCTTGTATCAGTAGGCAGAAAATGTTAGTGTGTCAAAATACTGGTGGTGTTAGTTTAATACTTGGTTAAATTGCTGTCTGCCAGGTTTTGACATTATAAAGTTATGATTTTATTCTTTTTAATTAATAATTATCCGGTGGAGGGGTGCCTGAGTGGCTCAGTCAGTTAAGTGTCTGCCTTTGGCTCAAATCATAATCCGGAGGTTTAGGGATTGAACCCCACCTTGGGCTCCCTGCTCAGTGGGGACCCTATTTCTTCCTCTCCCTCTGCGGGCCTCTCCCCTTGCTTGTGCTCTCTCTAAATAAATAAATAAAATATTTAAAAAGAAAGCATTACAAAACATTTAAAAAATATCCTGTGTAGAGGTATTCTGAAATTATGTGACTATCTTAATCTTTCTCAAAATTTCCTCCACAAGTTTTAGCATCCATGATGTTTCATGAATGAATTTATTATTATTACCATGGTTAACAAATTAGGATTTATTTTGTGATTCTATCGCTGTCTATGTTTATTAATTTTCTATCTTAAGGAAGAGTTTTCCTTTCTATATCATCTATCAAATAAATATTAATCTATCATCATCATCATCTCTCTTGTTTATTTTTGAATCTGTGTGGTTGCTCAGATTATTATTTTTTTAAGTAGTTTATAATCCTTTACTGTCATTATGTATTTTGAGACTCAAATTGTCCCAGATTCCACTGGTTTAAAAACTCCTTCAGCTGACTCTGGCTCCTTTTGACCTATCTCTGTCATTTCTTTTAATACTTACCTGTTTTCTCATTTCAGGATTATCTTGTTATTTTTTCAGCTGTATCTTTGGATTCAGGCATTTCTTCACAGTTTCTTTATTGTGGGAATGATATTTTGAAATCAAGATATAAGCACTGTGTGTTCACTGTTTATGAGTTTTTATTGCTTCTTAGCATTCTTAGCCAATAGAACTGGGAAATTATGTAGCAGGCGCGCACAGACACACACTCCCCATAACTGTTTCTACTTCTGTATCTAACTGTCCATAATATACGGGAACCTAGGATAGCCTCAATCCCAACTCAACACCACATGGTTTATTCCATCCTTTTCCCTTCTGCATGATAACTATTTTTTTTGACAAAACTGATTCTCATCAGCCACAACATATCTACATATTTGCCTAGTCCTGAAATTTATAGAAAAATTAGCTTCTAAAATTATAGACCAATACATCTCTGTAAGAAAGTATACTAAATATATGTGTGTGTGTATATATATACATACATATATATGCATATGTGAATTATATTATATATATGCAATATATGTATAAATTGCTTTTGGTTTAGGTCATAGATCTAAATAATGTGTTCAAAATATAATTGGACTACTTCTTTCTGCCCATCCACTCTTCAGTGTACTTATATTATTAACTTAAAATAGTAAATTTAACTTACTCTTTAACTTGTTTCTGTTTTGTTCAACTTTAGGGTTTTCTTTCAAACTTTCTGATTTTATTTTTTTCTCTTTGAGTATTCGAAATAACAGCATGTTTTCAAAATCAAGATTGTAAAAAAAAATAAATCTGGAGATGTGCTATTCCCTCACTCTCTTCCTTCTATTTCTTGTTCTCATCCAATACTTATAGGTAACCAATTTCATTAATTTTTGACTTATTCTATGTTATTTCAATTGTTAAATTTCTAATGGCTGAACTCAGTCAGTTTTACTGATATCAACTCCACTAAAATAGGTTATTTCAGTGGATTGAAAGATTCTGGTCTTAATATTAGAGTGTAAAAGAAGATACATGTGTTTTGGAGTGACCAGAACAGATTCAAGTCTGGATTTAATATTTCTATTTACTAATTGTGCAAGATTCTTAGTTTTTCTGACACATTTTAATTTTACAAGGTTGCATGTATGTGGAAAATAATCTCCATAATTTGCCTAATACTCATTACTCAGTATTTAGATTTTTCTCAATAACTGACAGCTGCAATTATTTCCAGTGCTAACATCGTTTCTAAAGTAACAGTGGATGTTCTGCTTCTTACAAACACATGGTATTCATTAGCAAATCAATGTAACAGCCTACCAATACATTGTTATTGAATCTCTAAAATGCATCTTGTTTTACTGATGAGAAAACCGAGGTTCAGAAAATTATTCCAAAAGGCTTAATTAATAACACTGTGTTAATGTAAGATTTGGGCCTAAGTGGTGATTTTTTTTTCCAATCTAGGAAATAGGGCAGCCCTGGTGGCTCAGCAGTTTAGCACCCCTTCAGCCTAGGGCATGATCCTGGAGACCCAGGATCGAGTCCCACGTCGGGCTCCCTGCATGGGGCCTGCTTCTCCCTCTGCCTGTGTCTCCACCTCTCTCTCTCTCTCTCTCTGTGTGTGTCTCATGAATAAATAAATAAAATCTTAAAAAATATATAGGAAAAAGTCAATCCAGGAAATCTACCAAATCCTGCTAACTTTTCACTGGGACGTAAAAGGACTTTTGTTCAATGTCTGGAATTAGAATTCTCCAAAATAGCTCCATGGGTTCCATTCATGTAAGAAATTGAAATCCAGATGGGGAAACACAGAGAATGCATGTAGATTTGCTCCCAATATGCATCCCATAAATGCTGTGGTTTTCACAGAAAAATAAGACAGATTTCATGAAAGGGGAATTCAACTATACTTGTCAAAAAATAAGAAATAAATTAGAAAAATTCTCTCACATAGAGAATGATAGGTTCATTTTGAAATTTTATATTTTGACATTTAGTTAAAGTGTCTTTGCAATTAAGGGTATTCATAAAATATGATAACATTACTAACATGGTATTCAAATGTGCTATTTATTTTATGAAGTACATAATTTACCTCTTAGTCTCTATGGTTGACTCTAGAATGTAGAAATACCACTTGACTACATTACTATGGAAACTTCAGGAAACTTTCTACTTTAATATTTGAAGGACATTTACCAGAGATGTAAGGTCACTAGAATCTTCCAGTTTAGTTTTTATCTGTAGAAGCACTCAGGTCAGCCACTGAAAATTTTTCTCAATTAGAAAACACAATAATGTATGCAAGTTATATGTACTCAAGGAAGAGTACATTCTGCCCTGGACATGCAAGCTTTAGTGACATTTTAAGTAGAAAGGTTGAAGGAATCAAGTCCATTTTGGAGTAATTTTATAAGCTGAAGTAAGATCGATCCATTCTGCAACAGGAAGCTTCTAGACCAAAATAAAAATAAAAGCAGTTTATAAAAGTGATGTAATGCTACAGAAATCTATTCTTTGGTTAGGAGAAAACACGGAACTTAAAACATTGCTAAGACAATATTTCCCTCAAGTCTCCACTGTAAATATGTGAGTGTGAGCATGTGAACAAAAGAACTTCCTAGATATTACTGAAATGGAGTCATCAGTTTGCTGGGTTTGTATCCTTGCTCTAGATCTTCAGCCATGAATAAGAATGTTGCTTACTCTTAGGGGACAATGATTCCTTCCTTCTTTCTTGCAAAAGAAGACTTTTTTAAAGACACGTTGTATATGTACCTGTCGTGATTAGAGCATTTGGTCAAGGAAGAGCATTGCATTTTTTCCGGACCACACCCTTTCTTTCTCTGCAGCATTAGAATCAAGCAGATGTCCACAAGAGCCAGCTTTTTCTAGAGAGAGTTGACTTGGAACTGTCAACTGGTTTATTGACAAATGTTCCATCCATGTGAGTCTACTTGCTTTCATGTCTGTTTTCATTTACTGAATACAAGTAAGTATTTATACTAGGAAGAAGTTTTTAGCTACAAGGAAAAATATATTTAATAAATTCTCATCATAAAAGGTCATTTTTATGTTTTCCGTTTTCATTGAATAATATAAGCAAGCAATGATTTGGCAGTATTGAAAAGCTTTCTGAAACTCATGGTCAGTGAAAAACTAAATGCTGCCCTGGGGCACATCTTTATGAAAACAATTAACAAGACTTTTCCCCCTCGAATTAGATTTTGCCATTTAATGAAAAATAATTCATGCGGATTCAATCAACCAAAATATACGTGTTTACTTAGCTATTACCCTTAAAAGTGGTTTTAGACCTTGAATAGAAATATCTTGGTCAGGAAAATTTGCCTCCCCAGGGAACATTTTAGGAAGAGTCACTCTGAAAAGCTGAGTTAAAATCATTTTGGTTCACGAAGTGCACTCTGATCATTAACTTGGAACCCTTATCATAAGAAAATCCAATATTCAAAGCAGTACTGGGGGAGAAATGAAATAAAAAGGAAATAACGCTACTGCATTTGAAGTGGATTTTCAGTGAGAATTTGGCACATGCTGAAAACAGTACTCATTCTGAACTCTTTCTTTCTTTATCTCCCCCCGTGGGACTATTATATTAACAGTTGCATTGTGGATGCAGGTTTTCTAAAATGATTGCTCCAGTGCCAAATTATTTTCCTGGTGGTGATTTAGACTGGTGGGGGGAGGCATGCTAATTCTGTCTACTGAAGAGTGTATAGGGCACATTTTTATCAGAAATTCAATTTGTTCAATAAGGATCTCAAAATCACCACCTCCCCTGATTCTTTCTCTCTCATTCTTTCTTTCCTCCACCCCAGCCTCAATCCTACTTCCTCATTCATGATGGATAGTTACATTTCAGAGATTTCCTTGAAAGGACGAGAGGAAAAAGTATGACAAATATAAATTCTAATCCTAGATGTATTTCCTACAAGTTCTGTGATGTCAGTGATGCTCCACTTTTGATTGTTTCCTTTTATTTTAAAGATTTTATTTATTTATTCATGAGAGACACAGAGACATAGGCAGAGGGAGCAGCAGCCTCCCTACGGGGAGCCTGATGGAGGACTCAATCCCAGGTTCCAGGATCACAACCTGAGCAAAAGGCAGACACTCAATCACTGAGCCACTCAGGTGCCTTCTGTTTCCTTTTTTAAAATGGGGAATAACAATTATAGGACTTTTGTGAGTCCTAACTGAAATAGCATTATAATTTGCTCGGCACAATTTTGGTGAAGAATAAGCTCAATTCATTTCTCCTTGACATTGCAAAGAGCTATGGAAAATATATCCTAACGTTCTAGGCCTCATTGAGGGCAAGTAGTTGTTATATGCATTTGCAATTGTGTGTGTGTGTGTGTCTATAATGTCAGTAACTGACATATATGCACTTATTCATATGACATAGTTCATAATTTATATGATAATAGAGATTTGTCGCTTTCACATGCTGTCTTTCTGCTTTTTTAGGTCATATTTATTTGATCCCAAATTTGTAGGAACACAGCCTTAGATCCTCACACTGTCTGAAAAGATTCAGCCTGCTTTACTCCATGCTGTTCTATAACAAACTCAGTTTCAAGGGAAGTATTGTAATAATAATAATCAGGGAGTATATATAGAATTCTTCTAAGTATTTATATTTATGAAACTTTATACTGTGTTTCTTTTGTTATCTCATTAGTCTACAATGATTTTTGAAGTCATTTCTTTTCATTTTGCAACTATCTATATTCTGTACAATGCGAACATCTGTATAATGTTCACATTCTGTGGTTGCTTGCTCTTAATCGCACCTCTGCCAATGACCTTGAGCAATTTTTATCTCTTTATATCCGTTTCCACATTTGTAATGCTATGATTAGAAAATCGTCTTTTCCCCTAAAGAGACATCAGTGGAGGGCGTTTAAAAATACTGGAAGAGAATCGATGATCAAAAAATAAAATGTAAATAAAACTTGTATTTATTTCTATCACAGGCTTTGAAACTGTTATGATTCCAGAAATGTTACGGAAGATGTGAGTCATAAGGTAGTAAACTGAAGTGAAAATATTAAGTTGATGTATCTTATTTTCTTACCTGGGATACAAAGTGACTGAAAAAATTTCAAAGTCAAAGCTGTGTGCCTTATGCTATGCTCTTAAGAATGAGAATATTTGTTTTGGAAATTGTCTATGAATGGGTTCCAGACTCCAGATAGAACTGTGAAATTTCTTCCTAATACACAATGATTATAGACCCACAAAACACAGTGATTGAAGAAATCTGAAGTCGGATGATTAAAAGACTATCTGTAGTGCAAACAATATTCTTATTTTGTTTGGGCCTTGATTTGCTTTTTATGGAGACAACATTATACTACTTCTTTATTTTAATTGAACAAACTGAAAGTTACTGAAGGTTACTTTTTAAAAAATAAATTGTAGTTACTTACATAACCCATTTATTTAGGCTTCATCAGGATACAGTCTCCAATTAGACTATTTTTCTTTTTTTAAGTTAAGACACTATGGCACAATCTCCCACCTCCTTTTTTCATTATTATTATTATTATTTTTAAGAAATACTCCTTTTTAAAATGTCTGTCCCTTATAACTAAGAGCCTCCATGGCGGTGTCTTATATGGACTCATTTACAGCTTTCTTGTGGAACATTTCCCCCCCTTTCTTTCTCTGCTCCATTACCTGCTTGCAATAGACACATCTCCATGAAGTCATTTGGCAAAACCCCCTGTCTTTGCCTGCCATGAGCATGGCACTGGCCATGCAAACGTAGTGACTGTGATTGTACCCCCAGGTTCTAGTTCTCAGAGTGCCTCGGTGTTGCTTGGTTCAGTGTGAAAGCTCAGAACAACTTATTTCCCAACTTCTGACTTATTTTGTTATGTGTACTTTGAAACACTTCTTATAACTAAAATATTATTACTTGACTTGTGAAAGTATTTATTTCAGTTTATCAGCCATTATGTATTCACAAATGCTTAAACCCAGCCCAATTGGTTTAAATGAAACCATGCTTCCTATTCCTCACACCTTCTTCCCACAACCACTTGGTTACAGTTTAGACAAATGAGCATCAACAATGGCAATCCCATGTAAATTCATGACTATAATAGTTAATTTTGTAAAAAAAGGAGGAATCGTGCCTGGAAATGATGGTAAGTATCTTTCTAATAACGATTATTAAGATCTAATTAAGTAAAAAATTACTTTAACTATTAGAAGTAACCAAGTATCAAAACGTTATTATTTTATAAAATTAAAAAGATATGAATTTCTTAAACATTGTTGTATCATCCACTAATTTATTCTTTAATGATTAGAACATTTGGTGTAAATGAACTCTCTCTTTTTTCATAATTGATGCTATCATTTTATTTTACAAACCTGTTTCTATCTAGCTTCTAAGAACTCTGCTGCCATTCAGGTAACTCATGTTTAATCACTTCATCTTCACTAGATAGTTGCTTATGACCGGTTATGTTTTAAATTCACACCATCTCTAGAATCCATTTTCTCTCATAATGATTATTTACATTTTTATTAGGTCCTCAATTTATCTGAAAAGACAGTTCCATTATTTTAGCGTCTCTTTGCTTCAAGCACTCTTACACAATGTCATGAGATTACCATTAACTAGCTCTCAGCGTTATAAAATTTACGGTTTTAGATGTTGAGATTCAGGTTTGACCAAGTTTGAAATGTGATCATTAACTAAGGGTTACTGAAGCAGTCATAATTGTGGAACTTTAAGATGAGGTTGTTGAAGTCATCTTTGATTTTGTTAGCAGCTGTTGATAAGAGAAAGAACATAATTCAGGTTCTAGAATGGTCGTTGAAAAAGAAGTAACTTGGAAGTCACTCCAGTTATGGCACTCTCCAGCGTTTACCATGTAATGAGCTAATTTATACACAGCTTACCTTCTTTTACAAAGTCTAGTCTTCTTGAGTGATGATTTGTGTATTATTTATTATTGCACTATTATTCCAACATTTCTAAAACTATGCCAGTCATTTTTATGAATGCAGAAACATTCATTGAGTAGATAATAAATGAATATTAAACATGGTAGGATATCTATCTACTCCATTACTCACTTTTCATGTGAAAATTGAGGTCAGGAAGACAAATAAATATGCAAAATATCAGGTTTGAGAAAAATGAGGATTATAACCAGGTAGATTATGTAACACAGATTACCAAACAGAGTTGAGGTTTATGTTGTTATCCTGGAATAAGTTTTCATAGCACCACTTTCACTGTCACTATTGTCCTATAAGGTCTAATGTATACATAGTCACCTAGTTAGAACTCCGAAGACTTGTGATTTTTCTACTATATTTTTTTCTAATTTTTGAGTAAATTATTTGAATATCTATATGACTAAATATATATCATAAATGAATAAAGAAGTTATCCATATTCAAGAACTGTTACCCCTGTGGATATTTTGGTAGTGGGTCGAGTATATAATTTTATTAGTAATAAGCATATTTAAAGTATCACTTGATTTTTTGAATTAGAATTTAGATGGCCATATGTGATTTGCTATTTATTTGTAATTGTAATACATGTTAAATAAAGGATGAAAGAGCAAATGATGAAAACTGAAGAAAAAGCAAAGATAAGAAAATAGCAAATTTTACTGATAATTTACCTATGACAAATTCTTTTGTGTACTAAGTGTATTTACTAAGATTATTCCTTCAATTCAAAGTACCAGGCAGTATGTATTCAGTTCATAATATGATAGATTTTTATTTTGTGATCTGTAATTTTAAATACTGACCCAATGAATTACTCCATTCATGCACCTCAATCACTCAAAGGTAGAAATAACAGTACTGTTGTTTTCAATATAAGGGAGAAGTTACTTCTTACCTCTGTCTGATCCCCTGGGCCATACTGTACCCAACAGAGTATTTTATGTCTGCATGTCTCCTTTTCCTTATGCAAAACCACTAATTCAGGATATATAAAATCCCTACCTCTCTTAAAAATTATATTCTTCTTTTCATTTGCAATCATATAATGCTTTTATATTATACAATTTAGAAAATACAGATGAATACTAATTTTTAAAATGCCATCAGATGGAAAGAAGCAAGCATTGTCATTATTTTTAACAGTGAATCTTTCCAGAATTCTCCCTATACATACATGACACATACTGGTAATGGACCATGATCCTCAAGCAAGCTTCCATTCAAATCTGGGCTCTACCACTTATAGCTATATGACCTTAGCATTATCCTCTTTTAAATGAAGCTCAATATATCCTACACAGAACTCGTTACTTACCAAAACCACAAATTGTTTTTCTCATGTTCTTCAGTTGCATCTTCTTGATGCCAAATCATCCACACAGATATCATCATCAACTAATCCCAGCTTGCAACAAGCAGCAGATCCCTCTTACATCAAGAATCGGTTTCATTTCAGTTCCCTTCCTTCATCACCTTTGCTATCATCCTGGTCTTTGTGATGATTATATCTCACCCAAGCTACTAACAATTTCCTCATGAACTTTTCCGCATACTCTCTTGAGCATTGTCATATATTTATTACACAGTATCTAGAGTGTTGCTTTAAAAATGTGAAAAACATATTACAAAAATGCTTAGAAAGTCACATGAGAGAATGTCTTCATAAACTTAGGATCAGCAAAGATTTCTTAGGAAACAGAAAGTGTTAATTATGAAAAAAATATTGATGAAAGAGGGTAATTAAAATTAAGAATTTCTAATATTCAAAGTTACTATAAAAAAGCTGAAAAGACAAGTCACATGTGGGAGAAGATACATGTGATTCATATATCAGACACAGGATGTAGATACAGTGTATTAACACACTCATAAATGATCAGTAAGAAATGCAGATAGCCCAATTAAAAAGTGGATAAAATATTAATACTGGACTTTATGAAAGGGGATATCCACATGGCCAAATTATATTTAGCTATCAGGTGGATAAAAATTAAATACTGAATGAGGTATCACTACCAGAATAGCAAAATTTTAAAGGATTGGTAATATTATGTGTTGTCAAGGATTTGGAGCAACTGAAACTTTCAAACACTGCAAGCAGGAATATAAATTTTTACAACTGCTTTGCAAGACCACTTAATAAAGTGAAAAGACAACACAGTAATCCACTCATTGGAATACACTTATAAGTGTACCAAAAGACATTAAAGAAATGTTATAGAAATAATATCCATGAAAACTTCAACCTGGAAACAACACAAAGGTTTAATTACAGTAAATATATTATTAAAATGTGATAAAAAGCAATGGAAAAAACAAACCTGAACTGTATAAATCACAGGGATGAAGCTCATGGACATAATACTAATAATATTGAATGTATAAGGTTTATTTAAATGCAAGCTAAGTGTCCAAGTAAAAAAAGGTTCTCTGAGGAAGGATAAAAAAGTAGAGTATGTCATAAACACATCCTTACTTTTGAATTTGTTAGCTTCTCTTGCATCTTTATCATAATTGTACCAGATACAGATATTTCAAATGATCTCTCCTAGTATAGACTACTTTCACAATTTAGTAGTTTACACTACTAAACTACTTTCAGACTACTTCCTCCCATCTCCGCTACTTGTGTTTTAATAAAGAGGCCATTAAAAAAAAAATCCATTTGTTATTGAGTAATAGTTTTAAAACTAATTTCTAACAGATATTTTGGCAACAATAGACATGGATCCAGTATTCTATGTCAGATAGATTATCATATCCAAATCATATGTTGATGCTGTAAAGTCAGCATGATAATGACCTTGAAGTATAATAATATTTCAATAAATAGATAGCAATTCTGACTATATACTTCACAGGAAAATATATCATAGTCCATGTTGAGAACACAATACCCTTTTCTGTTTTGCTGATTGTTCAACACCATCAGAACAATTTATCATGTTAATAGGAAGGATAATGGAAAAGAGAGATTTTGTCTTATATTGAACTGTAATTAAAACATTAAAGTTGGAATCTGTTTTTAATATAAATGAGAATTCAATAATAAACCCCCTGTGACACAAATTACTTATCTTAGATAAGCACAGGGGACTTCAGAATTAATAATTATTTAAATATGCATTTAATATAACTATGAACTAAACAGCATGAGACCAGAAAAAAGGGTGAATTCTGAGTATATTCTTAAATATATTAAATATAAGACTCTCCGAACTAAGACTCTAGATCATTTTTATCACGGTGTCTCAATATAGTCCCCTTCAAATTTAATTTTTCACTCTTTTCGATAATATTTTATTTTCTATCCCTAAACCCATAATATCTTTTCTTTTTAATTTTTTGCAAGGGAGGAAAGAATACATATCGATTTTCAAGTGGATGAGTATTTATATCTCAAAAGAGGAAATACAGAAGATCACATTTCATGGGAGATAACTACTCTAAGAAAGCAGATTGTATGTATACACATTCATGGATACACAGGTTTGGGGGTTTAAATAGCTTCTTTCTGATTCACAGTTGTGCCAAATGTGAGTCTGATGTGATTTCAGCCACTCAAGCTAAATCTGCCTATCAGCAATACCAAACACTAATTGATTAAGCCAATATTGGCAAAGAGACTTGTTGCATTTCAAAGTTTTGTTTTGTTTAGTAAAATAGGGAGAGAAGGAATTGCAATCCTTCATTATATTCTAAGATGTCTGCATTAACATATCTTGTGAGTGTTGGGGCCCCTGGGTGGCATAGTTGGTTAAGCATCAGACTCCTGGTTTCAGCTCAGGTTGTAATCTTAGGGTCATGTGCTCAGTGTGTTAGGCTCTGTGCTCAGTGCAGAGTCTGCCTAAGACTCTTTGTCTCTCTCCCTTTGCTACACCTCCTCCCGCCCCCACCAAAAAAAAGTGAAAGTTTAGAATATGATAATGTTGTCATGCTTTATTTCTAGATTTCTTTCCCATTTTTTTCTTCAATATTTGCAAACAGGGACAGCTAAGGGGGTAGCCAATAAAGTCCTTAAAATATTCTAAGAGAAATATAGACTAAAAAATTTTTTTAATAAAGACTATATCAAAAAAAAAAAAAGACTATATCACTAGTAAAAATGTTTCATTAAGTTCAGACCATACTGAGCATAGTTGCGAGTACTTTAAATTAATTAACTTATTTAATATTCACATTAATCCTCTGACTTTGAAACATTGAGTAAAAAGAAGTTTATAGTCTGCTCAAGGTCACAAGGTTAATAAGTGGCAGAGGAGAGATTTGAACTGGTAAGTCCAACCACAGAGTCTAAACTTAAACGTCAGAGAACCCAGAAAAATCTGCTGATTTAAGCAGCTGGGTGGTTGCTTAACATTTTCACTTTTTGTTTGGTTGGCATCTACTTCTTTGTGTTGAATCTAAGCAGTGTGTGTGTAATTTTAAGTGCAACTCTTGCAATATTAAAAAGGTAAGATGTTATGTGATTCAATAATCAAAATTTATTAGAAAATGATGTGAAACCCACTGGAATCCTTAAAGTTCTTTCTCTTGTTTTGCACAAATATTCCTCTGCTCTTGTAAAAAGAGTTTTATAGAGCATCTCTCCAATAAGCATACATATTTTTATTAGATAATTTAGATCACTGGAAATGTAAAATACACACAAAAGATTGCTAGTTTTATACTTTGAGGGATACCAAAATTATAAAGGAGTTTCTGAAGAAATTCTTAAATGTTTAGAATGATGATCACAAAGTTAGTTAAGTATGTAGGTTGCTAAGGTGACTGATTTGAAGGGTAGGGAATGCATGAAATCCTATTTCTGTTGATTAATCAGTTGCTATACCTTTTATTTATCATTTTAAACAGCTTGTTCATGTAATTGGATTTTTATTTATTTATTTATTTTTGGATTGCATCATCTATGAGACCCTAGAATTGAATCACCTGTGAATCACCTTGTGGCAATTTTCTGTCCACGGGTTAGAGTTGGCAATGTTTGAGGGGATTTTCAGGTAGGGCTTTTGTAAGTTACAGGTTGAGAATCATTGTCTTTAAAAGGCAAATATTACTATTTCCCTAAATCTTTTTCGAATTCTTTAATATTTCTTCATATTAGACAGTCAAGAAAAAGTTTCTAATTCTGAGAACTACGGTAGAATAAATCTTAATAATTTCCTAAACAAAGTTAGTATGATATGTGATGTGGGAAAAATATGGTTGACCCAAACCTCAATACCTTTAAAAACAGCAAGGAACTGGCTATGTAAACCTGATTGTCATAAGACTAAGTAAATCTCAATTAAAATAGATTGCACTTCAAAGAATCTCCCTTTCTATCTTGAAAATTTATTTGTCCAGGAAGACCAGGAAACTTCACTATAACATGGTTGTATAGATACGTTTTTCTATTCTTTCTCATCAATTTAGAGAATTATGAGGGTAAAGATTTCTTTGACATAGTCTTCGTTGAGGTGCTCAGGCCAACTATGACCTGCACAAATACCTTTGTAGTTTAAGGTAACTTTTTGAGGGGAGACTGTTTTTTATTTTTTCTTTCAAGTTTTTGTTTAAATTCCAGTTAGTTAACATATAGTATAATAGTAGCATCAAGTGTAAGATTTAGTGATTCATCAATTATATACAACACCCTGTGCTCAACACAATTGCACTCCTTAATCCTTATCACCCATTTAACCTATTCCCTCACTCACTTCCCCTCTATCAACCCTCAGTTTGTTCCCTATTATTAAGAGTCTGTTTTATGGTTTGCCTCTCCCTTTTTTATCCCCATGTTCATCTGTTTTGTTTCTTAAACTCCACATATGAGTGAAATAACATGGTATTTGTCTTTCTCTGACTGACTTATTTCACTTACATAATAAGCTCTATCTTCATCCATGTCATTGAAAATGGCAAGATTTCATTCTTTTTTATGGCTGAGTGATATTCCATTGTATATATTTATACCACATCTTCTTTATCCATTCATCAGTTGATGGACATTTGGGCTGTTTCCATAATTTGACTATGGTGGATAGGCTGATATAAACATCGGGGTGCATGTATCCCTTTGGATCAGCATTTTTTATATTCTTTGGGTAAATACCTAGTAGTGCAATTGCTGGATCATGGATCATAAGGTAGTTCTATTTTAACTTCTTGAGGAAACTTCATGCTGTTTTCCAGAGTGCTGTACCAGTTTATGTGGGAAAAAAACAGTCTCTTCAATGAATGGTATCTGGAAAACAGGACAGTAACATGAGAAGAATGAAACTGGATCCCTTACACCAGACACAAAAAAATTAATTCAAAATGGATGAAAGACCTAAATGTGAGACAGAAAACTATCAAAGTCCTAGAGGAGAACACAGGCAGTGACATCTCTGACATTGGCTATACCAACTGCTTGCTAGATGTATCTCCAGACATCAAAATATAAAGCTTCTGCACAGTGAAATAAACAACGAACAAAACTAAAGACAACCTACAGAATGGAACAAGATATTTGTAAATGATATATCTGATAGAAGATGAGTATCCAAAATATGTAAGGAACTCAAGAGTCAAAAACAAATAAACCAGTTAAAAAATGGGAAGAATACATGAACAGACATTTTTCCAAAGAAGACATCCAGATGACCAAAAGACACATGAAAAGATGCTCAATCTCACCAATCATCAGCGAAATTAAAATGAAAATTACAATGAGATACCACTTCATACTTAGAATAACAACATTGGAAACAACAAATGTTGGTGAGGATGCAGAGAAAGGAGAACCCTCTTAAACTGCGGATATTTTTTTAAAATTATTTTTTAATTGTAAGCTTTCCTCCATAGGCCTCATTTTACATTTCCATCCATGTCATCATTAATATATACCCTAGAGCCCTCTGAAATATGCAAATACACCAGATTACCACTTGTAAAACATATAACCAAGAGTGTTATTACAAAGAAACACTAAATAGTTTCTAATAAATTTTGGCTCAACCCACTTGCCTGGACATTATGGAATTTATGTGCACAGATGTCCTTTTTTTTCTTCTTCACAATGATTACCATTCTGACAATGCAAAGGGAAACATTGAGCTGGTTTCATTCATGTTGACAATTTCTAGTACAGAATCATAAAATAGGAAATATAATTACCATGTAACTCTGGGATATACTAAAATCTCATTTGCTGGCATTTATTTCATTCAAGCATAGACTTAGAATGGAATGTGATTGCCATGACATAGATTTTATTGGCAATAACCATGAAAAATGCCATAGTGTTTTATAGATTATAAAATGCTTTACTCTGGTTGATACTCAGCAAATTCTGTGGGTTGAGTGAATATTATATGTCATCTACTGGAATTAGTTGACTGGCCAAAGATGACTGGCAAGTAGGAAACCTGGAAACTTAGCCTGGGGGTCCCAGAAATGTCTTGTTTCAATGAAATATGTATAAAACTTGAGAATAACTTTGTCTTTTCAATATTATATTTACCTGGGGTGCCTGGCTGGTTTAGTTGGTAGAACATGGGACTCTTGATCTTGGAGTTGTGAGTTCGAGCCCCATATTGTGTGTAAAGTTTTCTTAAAATCTTAAAAAAAAAAACTATCAAAAAAACTATCATCTATTCTTACTATATTTCTTTAAAATAAGTAAATATTCTCACCAAGAAAAGGAAGTTAAGATTTACTCTGAGAGTGAAATAAGTACTTCACATGAACGACATTGACTTAATGAAGAACTATGAATCAGGAGTACCTTTGGAAGCATGTAAAGAAACCATATTAGGATGATAACTAGAAACTTATTTTTTCTCATAAAAATGATGTCTAGAGGATCTAGTTCAGATAGAGTGCAGCTGCTCTACAAACCTTTCAAGAACCTAAGTTCTTTTTAGTTTCCTTTCTACCAAAATTTAGTTCCCCTTATTTTAACATGTTTGGTCAATCACCATCCATTACTTCTGCATTCTAAATAGGAACAAAAAAGAAAGATAAAAGACATATTCTGGTATGTTTCTCAGAAGCCCCAGTCCCAGCCTATTCAGATTTGCTAATGCCTCATTCACAGAAATTAGGTCACATAATCAAATCTATTTGCAAAGCACGCTGGGAATATAAAAGTTATAATAAGACACTTTTCTAACATAAAATTAAGAATTTTTTATCAAGGAAGAGGGGGAAGTCAGTAGTTGGTGCATAATTAGCAATGTTCGCCATTAGAACCCAAAATATTGTGCTTATTTTCATATCACTGGTGAAAAATTTATTCTCAACTAGCACTGGCCCTTGAATGTGTACTTGGGAAATATGATAGTAGTTCCTGTCTCCTAATCATAAGTACTCTGCTTTTTCTCAGCTTTACTTATCTCTGAAATATTAAGATTGATATAATGAATTCTGGGGGTGAGTAGGAGTTATATGACTGTAGTAACTATTTTTTGTTTGTTTGGTAAATAATATATGAAGTTTAAGTGTGTATGTGTATTGACATTTTTTCCTGAAATTAAAGGTATGAAGTATTCTCATTCATGTGCAACTTCCCATCTTTTCTTCTGAAGAAAGTTCTAGAATACGTTTCAAAATTATTTGTAAAAAAACTGGAAAAATCACATTTTATATCTTCCATGAGCACAAGCCCTTTTCTCAATAACAAAGAACCCAATTTCAAGAGGGGATGCTTGATATACATCATGAATCTTATATAATACATGTAGAAAAGGCACCATCACACATATAGATTCAATAGTATAAAATGTGTGCAGTAGAAGAGAGACCTCTTTTGCCTTTTTACTGATACAAGGGTAAAAAATATAATTTATATTATTATCAATAATATTGCACTGTTTTCCAATTCTTCCTTATAAAATAAAATAAAGATAATTTGGAGCTTCTGTTGAGATAAACAAAATTTGCTAATTTGCTAAGCACTGACAGACAAGGTAGTGTAATAGTTAAGAACTTGAACTTAGATGCAAATGGTTCAGGATAATAGACTCAGCTCTACCTCACGCAAACTAAAACTTCTAGCAAGTCAGTAACATCCTGGAGCCCCATTTCCTCATCGGCAAAGTGCAAAAGAATGTAAAACACTTCCCACTAGGTGTGAGGATAATTAAAGTCACCTGATAATGCATTTAGGTATATGCTTAATAAATTAATCATTACTATTAGCCATCGTATTATCTTTTCTAGGAAGATACCAGTAAGTTTCAGATCATATAGGTACAAAAACAAAAGAAAGAAGGGGGAAGGAAGAAAAGAAAGAAGGAAAATAAGAAAGAAAGAAGGAAAGAAAGGAAGATAAAAGAATAAAAGAAAGAAATGGAAGGAGAAATGATAGGTATGAAAAGGGAAGCAAAGAAATAAGAAAACAACATTTAAAATGTTTTATCAGATGCATCTTTGGATTAGCTAATACTACTCTGTCAGAAGAAATGAAATAACATTTTCCGTAGATGGTTATTCTGAAAGAAAAAAAAAATGAAGTAATATTTTCCTAAAGGTGGACTGTATTTTTGCCCCTTCATTTCCTAAAAGTCCATATAAAGAGAAAACAGGAATTTATAAGATTCACCACGTGATTGCATTAAAACTAACAAGGGATCAGAGACAGTGCTCCTTCAATAAGACTTCAGAAAATGTTTTCTAGAAGATTTTCATTAGAAAGGACTATCTCCAGAACAGTAACAAAAGCTTTAGCAACACCTGTACAGTAAAGACATGACAATTCAGTAGTAAAAACAATGTTATTTAATATTTGTAACACAACTGCCTTCTCCAAAGTCTTTATACTCGAGTCTTTCTTTTCAACATCACAGATTTGTATGTGGAGACTTTGAATAAGCTCAGTGCTAACCAGGCCTCACTCTTGGCTCCCCCAAGAGAATGCAGAAGTAAAACATAAAGGAAAACAAATACAAGCAGATTTCCACCTTGTGAGGGTGGGAGGTCAGAGACAAGGAACTCTCTAAGAGCTAAGAAAATATGTGTGGAAAAGCAACATAACAGAAACTTATATGTATTTTCCCTAGAGTCTGTTGGAATTAAAATTGTACCATCTCCCAAAGAAACTTTGCACTCTGTGTTGTGTGTGTGTGTGTGTGTGTGTGTGTGTGTGTGAGAGAGAGACAGAGAGAGAGACAGACAGACAGAGAAATCGATCTTCCTTGGGCAGGGAAGAAGTTGTTGAATCCTGCATTTTATTGTCAGGGGATGAAAAAATGGATCTCATGGAAGGTAGCCATATATCTCTGCCATGCATTTTATACAGAATCTAATTTTCCTCATTATATAGTGGTATTATAACACAAATGTTTTAAAAAATTATATTTTCAGTCAAAATAATATTGCCTTTGATAGTCTGTGGTAACCCAAGGCTAAAATTTAGAATTCATCTCAGAATCTTGAATAAATATAATTTCCACATAATATTCTTAATAAAAAATTGCTTTTGTCGTTTTAGGATCACAGTATTGCACAAGTCCAGAGGGTTCGATTCACTTTTTATGATGTGTGAATAGCAACTCCTGAAGTAGAACTATCTGGGACCACACAGTGAAGAGACCTTGATCTCTCAAAACTACTGTGGACATGAACTACATCGCCAGTTAAGAACAGATTCATACACTTTAATAATTAGATGAACAAGTAGGTATATGAGATGTACAAAGCAGTCAGGAAAATACTATAGCCTGGATAAACACACACACACACACACACACATCCCTTCTAGAAGGGTACATCAGTACTCCACCAACTTCTTTGGACATAATCCTTCTGTAAATCTTCTTATAACATCCATAGACACAAAAGACTTGTACTTCTCCAATTTTTACTCCAAATATCAAAACATTTGTACTCCTCCAAGGAAAAAAGATAGTTTGTATCTTACCATGAATAAGTTATTTTTGTTGTTTTGACATGCCAAGATTTTACCATCACTGTACAGTTTTCAATTTGTGTATTTCTTGGAGATTTTATGATGAAGACCTATTTTATGGTCTGGAAATGTGCTTGGCACTTGGTATCTTCCATATTTGTCATCATTGAAACCTATCCTATTCACTGTTTCAAGGAGAATGGAAGGTGCACAGAGCAGAACCGGATCCCATTTTCCATAAGGAAGAAACCCTACAGAAGCTGCTGACCTCCACTGATTCACGGATGTGTGCTGGCGAATTAATGATGGTTGTGTTAAGCCACTGACTTTCTGGATAGTTTGTTTCATAATATTATTGTGGTAATAGCTTATTGTCACATCATTCTATCTTCTTTAAGCCCTTTTAATTTTGTGTTTTCTGCCACTCACAGTTAAACTACCCTTAATTAAAACATTGCACACAATATGTATTACCTTTTGAAGAACTTCACTTATTTTTCTTCTTCTTAACTCAGTGGCAGAGGCTTCTAAATTGCAGCAACAATCCTCAGCTGCCTTGGCAGACAAGAAGAGTGTGATGAAAGGGTGATCCCTACATGAACTTTATTTATGAGGAGCACACAGCTTCTGATAGCATCTCATCTACTATTTTAAATGCTAATAATCATAAAGTGCATCTTTAACAATTTTGACTTGTTAAAGAAAACCTATTTGATTTTGTTCGTACAATTGTCTCCTTGAGGAAAATAGTGTCATATACACTTTACAATTTATGAAATCATTTATACAAAAGCCATTATGTGATCAAGGGATATGGTATTTTGAGATATATAAGCTTGGGTCAAAATGCCTCAAACTGGCCAAATAACCTTAGAGTTATTATTAAAGTATTCAGAGGCATAATTGCCTTGTCAGAAAAACAGAAATATTAATTAAATATAATTTTTGTAGTTTTGTTGTGGATATAATGTTATCTGATAGGTTTTAATATTAAACAAATGTGTTGAACAAAGGAAGACAATTGTCAACGATTATGAATATTTCCATGCACTTGTTTCTTTCTTTTCAATTCCCAAACAATGTTAATGGTATGCAAACATCATAACAAAGATCACTGAAATTCTCCTTTTCCTTTCCTGAAAAATGTTGTCATACCTCAGAGGTCACTCTGTAAACTTTCTCCTTCGTCCATATACCTTTTCCCCAATGATTTTTCCATCCAGACTTTTCACTCTCCTCTTCTAGCTCACAAAGCACAAAAGATCCTCTAAAAATAGACTGGGACTTCCTGAGATAGCGTGGGAAGGAGAAATATGAAACAAAATCCTGTAACAATGTAGGAGGGAAGAAAGGTTGGAAATATTTTAAAAAGTGTTATCTTATACATAAATATCAATATAGACATAGTTATCTAAATATCAATATAGACATAGTTATCTAATTTCTATAACTATATCTATACCTATATCATCTATCGTCTTTATGTCACATAATGTGGTACATCTTTGAAGCTCAAGAAATGTTAATACTCTACTATTATTTTATTTGATTCCCATCAGCTCTTTGAGTACAAGAGATGGGAAAAATATTATAAATATTTCTTAATAAAGAAGACAACAAATTTAGAAAGGTTGAGTAAAATGCCCATGACCATATGGCTAAAAAATGATGAAAACTAATTATGAACAATAGGGAAAAGCCTAAGGAATATGTATGTGTGTGTGATGTATGTGCATGTTTCCATCTCAATATTCAATATTTAATGTATCCAATATTCTAACTAAAGAAAGACTTTAAGACCTTAAGAGTTATTCTTTGATATTTTTTAAAATTAAAGCATAATTTATATGAAGCCTTATACAGAAATCTTCAGTGTCCAACTCAATGTACTTCAAGATGAGGTATGCATACACTAGGAAAACTCCATCAAGATAAAATTACAGAATATTTCCAGCACACCAGAATGCAACTTAATATTTCTCCTCAATAATATTCCCTATTTTGATTTTCACATGCATAAAATATTTCTGTCTATGCTAAAATTTAATATAAATAAATGTATGCAGGTTCTACTCTTTGGTATCTTGACTTCATTCTCCCTACATTTAGTCTGTGAAATTCATCCATTTCATTCCATGTATCTGTTCTTTCATTTTCATTGTCCTATTCATTGTATGAATAAACTAATTTGTTACATTATTATCCTTTTGAAGTCATAGAAATTAATCCTAATTTGAGGCAATTATGAATATTATTGTGTTTTGACATATGTAGGCCTTCATTTTTCTTGGGTATATGCCAAGAATGGCATTGCCAGGCACTATCATATATGTATAATTAATTTTATTCAATAATGACAAATGTTTCTCAAAAATATTTATTAATTTGCAATGTCACAAATAATATGAGTTGCAGTTGTATAATATCTTTGCCAAATATTAATAATATCAGTCTTTTGATTTTAGCCATTCTGGTGAGTGTGTAATACCACCTAATTATGGTTTCAGTTTACATTTCTTTGATGAACAGTGATGCTAAGTACACTTCATATATTTCAGACATTTTGATGACTCATGCAAACTATGCCGATTCAAAACTTAGTTATGTTAAAATTTGATTGTCTTTTTCTTATTTGAAGAGGTCCTTTTTGTAATTTAGATACATATCTTATGGAAACTTTATGTATGGCAAAATTTTTCACTACATTATGACTTGCATATTTCATTTTCTTAATGGAATTTTTTGATGAACAAGTTATCAATTTAAATAAACTCCAATTGATCTATCTTTCTTATATGATTAATGCATTTTTTAACTTAGGATTTTAAAGTTAGCGAACAAGTATAATAACTTCTTTTTTTTTTTTTAAGATTTTATTTATTTATTCATAGAGACACAGAGAGATAGAGAGAGAGAGAGAGAGAGAGGCAGAGACAGAAGCAGGCCCCATGCAGGGAGCCCGACGTGGGACTCCATCCCGGGTCTCCAGGATCAAACCTCAGGCTGCAGGCGGCGCTAAACCGCTGTGCCACAGGGGCTGCCCAGTATAATAATTTCTACTTACTATGTAATATGTATGTGTTATATTTATATATGAAAATAATTTATATATCTATGAATATATATCTGTCTTAATATACAAATATATACACATAAACACACAAAGATGAAATACTCTTTATTGTATAAATTGTGTGGAAGGGGAAGAGAAAGCAAGGTACAGCTTGAATTTGCTTGAAAACAGTTTGTTCCTTGTGAGGTTAAATTATTTTTTATTGTGTGCAAATTACTATTCTCTACTTCTTATAGAGAAAAAATTTGTTTAAGCTAAGCTGACATATTTTTTAAACTTAGTTTAATTTATGTCAAATGCAAATTGGTAAGAGTTAAATTTATAGTTTTATTTTATTTTTTAGTAATATAGAGACATTCCTAAAAAATGGTAATTATAATTAATCATGAAACATAGAACACAACTAGAAATAGTGGCTAAATAAGAAAAAAAAAGAGGGAAAGAAAAATGTCTTGATAAAATGTCATTACAAATCAGCATAAAATTAAAGTCTTCACAATATTATATTCTTTTTATCTTTTGTTTCAATAGAGTGAAATAAGATTAAATCAGACTTTGAACTCAGAAAGAAAACTAAGCAGCTTAATTTGAACACTTGATTTCTTGTTAATTCCATTCATATTTGAAATATCATTAAACTATGTTTCTCAGGCAAGAAAGGAACATTTGAGTTTTGAGTTATTATACATTAATGTTATAATACTTGAATAAGCAAAATAAATTATATTTTTGTTATAGTTTAGCTTGTTAATGGCTAAATAAATGGAATTAGAAAGAAATTAATACTGAGACATTTATTTCTGTCTAAAATTTATTTTAAATGTAGTAAATAACTGATGCTATATGGAGAGGAAAAGAAAAAATAAATTTGCAGTATTGTGCCCCAAATTACAAGGTGACAGATGTTTTCATAATTTATAGATGTAGAGAAATTATTTGAAGATTTTTTTTCAGTTTTTAAGTAGTCTGTGAGTCTTAATTACATGAGCACCAAGAGCAATTCAAATCTCTAGTGTAATTCTGAAATTTTTGACAGTAAAAAAGAAACGATCTAAAATCTCTTCCATAAATACAGACTTTTGTTGATATTTATTGACATATGGTGGTCTTTAACTCTGATTTCTTTTCTTTCCTTTTTTCTTTTTTTAAGATTTTATTTATTATTCATGAGACACACACAGAGAGAGGCAGAGACATAGGCAGAGGGAGAAGCGGGGTTCCTGCAGGGAGCCTGGTGCAGGACTGGATCCCTGACCCTGGGATCATGCCCTGAGCTGAAAGCAGAGGCTCAACTGCTGAGCCACCCAGGTGTCCCTAACTCTGATTTCTGAATATAAAAGAGATGGAAAGATTCTTAAAAATTATTTGGTGGTAAACAGTAATCATTGTTTAATTTGGGACTTAGATTATTGAACAACTCTCGACATAGAATAATTCTTAGTCTTTTAGGATGTAAATTTTCTGATTGTGCTTCCTAGGAAATATATATTTCATTCCTAGGAAGCACTATATATATATCTGGAGTTCTCTCTCCAAACTTAAATCCAGAGGAAAGGTCATGAGAGACACAGTGAACTCAGGTATCTCTTCTTCTTATAAAAGCACCAATCCTATCAGATTAGAGCCTTACCCTTATGATCACATTTGAGCTCAATTACCTCATTGTATTCCTTATCACCAAATACAATCACAGCTATCTATTAGCCAAGGAAAAAGGCTGTACTGGAAATCAATCCTGTTGGAACCTTGATCTTAGACCTCTAGATTCCAGAACTATGAAAAAATGTGTATTTGTGTTATTTATACCATTCTGTGGTATTGTTATGTCAACCTAAGCAGGCTAATATGGGGCTTATCCAGTTGACTTTAAAATAATCTTTATCAAAACTTCATATGCTCAAAATGCAAACTTAAAAATGAAGATATCTGACACAAATAAGTTTGCATCGTATTTACAATGGATATAAGTGCAATATCTTTATTATTTTGTATTTGTATTAGGTGAAAGAACCTTTTTCTATATGCATGCTATACCAATCAAGAATCATCTCCAGTGAAATCTGTCATTGTTCATAAATACTCCTAATATATAGGCATCTGTGCCTCTATTTATGCAATAGATGACCCTGGAAGTGTCTTTATCATTATTTCCACATATCACATTTTTATCCATTTTGAAATCCGATTTTTCCAAGCCCATACAAATATCCATATGTTCCATGACAATTTGTTTTACAACTTTTAATTACATCAGTTTATATTGATTTTTTTCTACCCTTTGGATTTCCAAGGATTTAGTTGAGTCACTACTAAGTTTTAAAACTGCCATTTAGTATAATCCTTCTACCACATACATAAAAAACAATTCTATATAATGTTAATATGTTTCCTGGGTAAATAGTTAAAAGCACCATCTTTGGCTTCAAACAGATCTGAGGTCAAATATCTGCTCTTCTAATTATCATGTTTGTGCCCCTTAAATAAGCCATTTAGTTAATACTCAGTATGCTTATTTATAAAATAAGTGTAGTTCTACTCATCTCAACTGTTTTTTGAGAGAAACATGAGCTAATAAACACAAAGCATTACAAGTTTTTTCCTGGCATAGAATAGGCACTCAAAATGTATTAACTATTAGTGCAGGTTTTATGTTATTGTTAATGTTTTTATAATCATTTTCCTATCCATAGATATTTTATTAATACTTATTGAATTGAAATGAATAAATTAAATAATTAAGGCTAAATAACTATTTTAAAAGTACTATATCAAAGTTATTATACACAAAATACATACTGAAAGCTATTAAAAAGTAATGAATATTGTCTACATCTATCTCTAGCAAATCTTCAAATGAGGCAGATATCATATATATTTTTAAGTATGAAGAACAGAATGTATTAAATTTTATATATCATGTAGAAACAAAATTTTGAAGTTCAAATGTGAGAGAGAGAATTTCTGCTTGGGGAATATATTAGAATATGGATTATATTTGAGCAAGACTTGGAGTTATAATAATTTCAAAAGTTTGAAATGAGTTATATTAATTCCAGGTGTAGGAAAATGCTTTTGGCAAAGGCACAGGGTTCTTGTAAAGTGGTGTGTTGAATGATCTGTCTTCTTTGCATTAGGCTGTGCAGAAAAAAACAGAATGGTAAAATCAGAAAATAAAATTTGGCAGAAGTTGAGGTCAGCCTTGAATGCCTGACCTAGGTCCTATTCTGATTTTGGCAGATCATCATGGAGAAATTGTGCATTACCAGTAGCAGTCCATTAGAAGGCATGGGGTTGTGACCAATGCAGGAAAGAGAGAAGTTGTACTTTAGGGAGTTGTTTCCATGGTCTAAGGTGATGGGTGTGAAGAGCTGGTCTATGTTAATGAGAGGAAGATCAATATTGAAAGATCAATATTTTGCCAAGAATGTATATAAAACAGAAGACAGGATGAGTTTTTTGAGAAAGCCTTTCACTATGCTTGGAATTGTGCACTCTTTCCTTACCAGTTACATGCATGGAGACCAATTTAGAAAGATTATGGAAAACCTTAAGGAGGGCTCAAAATGAATAATTACATTTTTGAAAATTACCACCTTGAGATAAAGATAAGGACATAGGGGATCCCTGGGTGGCGCAGCGGTTTGGCGCCTGCCTTTGGCCCAGGGCGCGATCCTGGAGACCCGGGATCAAATCCCACATCAGGCTCCCGGTACACGGAGCCTGCTTCTCCCTCCGCCTGTGTCTCTGCCTCTCTCTCTCTATGACTATCATAAATAAAAAAAAAAAAAAAAAATTTAAAAAAAAAAAAAAGATAAGGACATAAACTTATTTTTTAAGGTCTAATAGAAATAAAAAGCTATTTAAAATATTATTTTACTTGGGTATGAAATAAGTATTAATGGATCATGTGGTGCATACCCAAAACAATGAAGACAATTTTTGGCCCATCTGATGAGACCTACATTCACCATGACTTTATTGATAAATTGAACATCCTGATGGTATTTTCATTTTTTTTTCCTTTTTTTGAAATTTTGGATGTTAAAGGATACACATGCAAAGTGTGCCTATGAGAAAAAAAAAAAAAAAACTATACTAATTCCCTCTCCTGTCAGTACATATACTGAATCCAAAAAAAAAGCATAATTAAATGAAATTTTTACTGTCCAAAGAAATTTTGTACACTTTCAAAATGTTAAGATTTATTTCTTGTTCACCTTTAGGTACATATCAATAAAGACTATAAACATAATCTCTTTTACACAAATATTTGCTTCAAAATCATAATTTTGAATTTGATATTCACTTAAGGAATAAAACAGTATAGGGTAACAGCTTGCCAGCACAAACGTGTATTATTTCAATCATCTTAAGAAGAAGCGTTATTCTCATGGGGTTGATTTCAACCGGGAAGCACTCAGCAATGGGGCAAAGAGACTGGCTAAATTTAATAAGGCTGACAGGTTCTGACTTATTATCTGGCCCACTCAGGGATAGCAATCTCTTTCAAGGGATATAAACAAGAAACCCAAGAATAAGTGTTTAGCTGAATCATCATTTTTATTCTGAGTACTACATTCTAAAACAGAGGTTTTTGTATGGGTTTGGGGAATGAAATCAGGAACAGCATTATTTCTTCATGCACAAATAAATAAATAAGTAATTCATAAGAAAGACATGCAAGGAAATATCAACTTAGTACAGCCTAACTAGTGATTTTTTTTTTCCCATTAACATTGTAGGCTTTAAAAAATTCTGTTCCTTTACTTCCATTAAACACTGAAACCGGTCCACTGTTGGCTGAATAATAAAACTCATGGGATGTGGAAATTGACTTTGAAAAAAAGAATGTTTTATAGTCTTGACCTTTGATCTTTGCAAAATCTGAAAAGTTTGCCTTGTATTGAGATGGAAGCAAGTTTTATTAGGAAATTAAAATAATCTCTTTTATTAAAACAACAACAACAACAACTAACTGGGAAGTGCAGCTAATTCAAAGCTACTGCAAAGCAAGCCCTGAGGGTGAGAAGCAGATAAGAGGAAACCACACCTTTGTTTGTTTCCTTCTCTTCAATAGAAACTATAAATGTTTCCACTGAGACAATAACTGCACAGTTAATAAGGAACCTGGAATGTGCATAAAATCATCACAGAAGTGAATGGCATTCAACTACCATAAACTGAGCAATTGTCTATGTACGTTTATAATCAAATTTGCTCACTTTCCAGGTAGTTCAATTAAACTGTACCTCATTAATTCCTTCGAGAATAAAAAAAAAGCCATCTTGCAAAATTTTAAATGAACTCAATCAAATCAGCTCAAAAAACACACTGAAATTGAACTATCTAAAGAATTGACCTTGAAAAGCCTCTGTGTGCCATCGTAATCTTTTTAAATTAAATTATCCCTTCTAATTATTTACTTGCTCTTTAATTCCCTTACATTTTCTTTCATTTCCAACCTTTAGCTCACCTTTGGCACAAAATTTTCTAAAGGCAAGGGGAGGAAAAAAAAAGGGAGGGGGGGATACTTTCATCATTATGATGTACTGTTGATTCTGTATCTAAAGTCATTGTAATTCTGGAAGTTGTTCTAAGGTTCAATGGATGTTTGCCAGAATTTTAGTCTGTGAGAGCTAAGTACTCTTGTTATATGGAGTGAGCAACACTACCTGCATGGAAATAAGTTTATGCTCTTTACCTACCTAAAGCTAAAATCTGGAAGGAAAAGTAAAAGCTCCTACCATGCATGCCAATAGTCCCTGTCTGCATCCCTCAACTCCAGGTGTGAGTAGCATGGTGCCTGCATAGAATACAGGGTAAATACTTGCTGAATGAATTGAATGAATAAATATACATGCCTGAAATAATGAGAATGATTTCCATAAGCTACCCTCAAAAAATAGATTTTTTTACTTTTTGGTAATGCTGTGACGATATAAGCAGAAGCAATCTCTTACTTCAATCCCTTCCTTTGTTAGATCTTTGCTACAATACTATATAATATTTCAAGGTGGAGAGAGAGAGAGAGAGAGAGAGAGAGAACACCATCTGCCCCTCCAAATTAACTTTTAACAGCTTTTAAGAAACTAATAGAATTGTTTTTGATCTGTTGTGCAAAATAATTGCTAACTTAGCTAGGAAAAGAATAAGTAAAAATGACTACAATGCAGTTCAAATATACTACATAAATGCATGTTTTCTGACAGTGTTTGACACGCATACTAGTCTTGGTTATTTAAAACCAGAAATGGATAGAACTGCTTATAGGTGCCTGATACTGTCTTGTTTCATCAGAAATCGATTTTTTAAGAGCAAGTTTCCTCTTTCATTCCTTCGGCAACGTGCCCCTTCTCATATATTCAGTTATGCTACATTGCTTGGGGCTGTGCTTCTATGAATCCTTAACATGTTTCTGCTGCCCTCTCTGCTTGTGATTACCCCCATTTCAGTTCACTTTACAGCAGCATTTGGGTATCCTGCTGTCTTCTATTTTCTGCACATGTGCAGCTCAGTAGAGCTGTGCTATGATGAATATTGTTTCAATGTCGCCAGGCCAGTTATATTAAAAGACTGTATTTCTGTGGCTGTGTTTCTATCACTTCTGTTCAGTAGTGCTCAGAGGTAGGTTGATGAAACAGACTGTGAAGCCATATATTTTATGGACTCTAAGAAGCTTCCAGAATGCTCAAGCCCTGCTTAGGGTGCAGTGGCTGCTTTAGCACTGTCTTACTTGAAGTCCAGAGCTTCAGAATTACCTTGGAAGTCACTCCTCAGCTGACCCCTAGCAGGACTCCCCAACTGTGACTAGTTTAAATCTATCCTTTGAGTTCCTACAAACACATTCTCTCTCTATATTAACCAGACAACTCTTGGGATACCAAGAGGGCGAAACTATGGGTTATCCATTCAAGTGTGCCTTCTATACTGTCTGGCACAAAGTAGGAATGCATAAATACATTTATGGATTAAACAGGAACGATATTATAAACTGAGAAATGGGACAAAACTTTTGGCAATATTAAAGTAATTCTGCTGTTGCTATTTCTACTACTTTCTTTCCCAGTCTTTCCAGGATCAACAGCTGCCATGCTGAAAAGATTTTACTTCCTCTAGGAAGAAAGTACCCAAAAGAACCAGAGGAAAAAAAGAAGTCACTGAGTATCTTAATAGATTTTGTAAAGTTCTAAAAGCAGGGATAGATATCTAATAAGTCTGGTGATTTGAGATTTTCAAAAGAAAATTTTTACAATCAAAATTGAGCTGTTCTTCTTGTTTAATACATAAGTTAAGAATCTAATGGACTCGTAGTATAATGTATGTTTTAATAAAACAAGTGTGTATGCATATCTGTGTGTATGTGTGTGTTACATTTTAAGGGTGTGGGGGGTATATGTTGATTGCATAAGATCTCGTTTGTGAACAAAAAGACATAATCTAGTAGATCCCTACAAAGATCACATAGAAGAAAGAACAAGGAGGACCACAGTATCATCAATAAAGGCTTCCCACTAGTGGATCAACAGAGGAGTTACAAGAGAGGAAAAATGTGTTTGTTCAGAAAGTGTCTGGTGTACCCTTTTCTGTAACTTCTGATGACCCTGTGAGATACAACAGATTGTTATAAAATGTTCCATGTGTCAAAAAAAAAAAAAAAAAAAGAAAAGAAAAGACATCAAGGAAATCTAAGAGTGGGCCAGTGGAACTAGAGACACATTACATCTCATGATGAGGAAGAGTAACCTCAGTGTCCTGGTATTCTATATAAAATAACTGGCTTATAATCATAAAGAAATGTCAATGTCATGAATGTTTGAGGGAGTTAAGGAACCTTTGGCAGCTAAGCACTGGGTGATATGGGTATATATCCTGAAAAGGTGAGAACAGACGCCACTCCAAACCAAAGGTTGATAAAGTAGGAAAATCTGAGTTACCTTCTTAGTTTTGCCCATGTGATTCTTCTTATGCCCTCACCATCATTTAGATTACCCCACATCCCACTCCCATCTGTTTTTATCACAACTAGGGAATAAGAAGAACAGATGAAGAGGAGAAACCTGAATTTACTGAGAAATTCTGATTTGGATTGAAAAAAAAAAGTAAATTGAAGGTTGACAGTTATTAGATTCAGTTAGAAAAAGACAATTTTAGTTTTCTATACACTATTAGGTGGAATTCATAGTACTACAAAAGTTTCCATCTAAAGTAGAGAATAAAAATTATATAGACAAAGTTATGACTTTCTTATCAGTGCTTAGGTAAATCTTTAATCCTTCTCCTAATCCTTTTTACTCCAGGATGAATTTCTTTATTACAGCCTTTCCTCTCTTTCTCCCTGCTCCCACCAAGCCTGTGATTTTGTCTTTGTATAATAGAAGTTGTCACTAGTCCTTATATGGAAGTTGACTCCTCTTTCTTCCTTCTGATCACTAATAATTGAATTGAATCACATCTTATATTTTCAGCATTTACTCTTAAAACAAGACACCCATTTGAATTAAATGTTAAAGGAATGAAAATTTCCCCAGGAATTATACTTTCAAGCTTTGGATGGATTGCCATAATGCAAGTGTGCAATTTTACCAATTATTAGCTCGTTTCCTGTTATCTCCTTTTTTTCTCTCAGTATATCGTGTGTGTGTGTGTGTGTGTGTGTAATATGCATATTTCTAAACATAAAACAGTAGTTTTGGGGATCCCTGGGTGGCTTAGTGGTTTAGCACCTGCCTTCAGCCCAGGGTGTGATCCTGGAGTCCTGGGATCAAGTCCCACATCGGGCTCCCTCCAGGGAGCCTGCTTCTCTCTCTCTGTGTGTCTCTGCCCACCCCCCCATGTCTCTCATGAATAAATAAATAAAATCTTTTAAAGAAAAGTAGTTTTAGGCATCATTACCCTTTATCCTTTCAATGTTTTAATTTGCATTTATTAAGAATATTTATGCAAGAATATTTTTCTTTAGAAACCTCAGCTCAGTAAAATTAATACATTTATGAAATTTAGCAGTAATACAATACTTTATTGTAACCCAGAGTCTGACTCTGGTTAATGCAATTGTGCCAATAATGTTCCGTGTAGGACTATTTTCCATATAGGATTCTGGCCAGGTCATGTAATGAGTAAAGCTTGTGCATCTCTCCAGACTTCTTTAATCCAGGACATTTCCTCAGCCTTTCTTTGACTTTCATGACATTGAGATTTCTTGAAGACTGCAAGCCAGTTATTTTATAGACTATCAGTTTGCATTTGTCTGATGTTTCCTCATGATTAGATTCAAGTACTGCATTTTTGGCTGGCACACTTTTTAAGTGATGCTGTGTCCTTTTCAGGACGTCACAATGGATGACTAGCAGGCTCCTTTGCAGTTTACTGGTAATGTTAATATTAATCACTTGGTTAAAATGTTGTCTATTTTACCTATTTCATAATTACTACTTTTCTTTTTGTAATTAATAAGGAATTTGAGGAGAGGTCCTATGAAAATATGTAAATATCCTGTCCCTTGTCAAATGTTCACCTACTGACTAAGCATTATTTATGATGCTTGCCAGAATCAATTCATCCCATGTTGGTTGTAAAGGTAATTTCTAATTATATTCTTTCTTCTCTGTATATTAGTTGATACTATACTGAAATGAAGTATTCTCCTTATTCATTATTTATTCTTTTATTTATTTATATATTTATGCACACATTGGTGTATGTATGCATGTATTTATTTTCAATACAGGCACAAAGATTCCTACTTTACCCAAAAGGAACACTAAAACCTTTTTATATTTTGACAATACATTGTACCAGTTTGGCTAGTTGGCATCCTGTTGACATGTCCCCATTGTTATTTTTAAGCAGTCCCTTACATTCTGGCCCAGCTAGATGTCTTAGTTTCATTATTAAGCTTTGAGACCGGAATCAGTCATTTTCCCAAAGTTTCTAGTGTCTTTTAATAGTTAATGGTACTTAGAAGCCATATGAGTGATAAATAGCTACCTAAATAGTTTCCTCAAAATTCAGTGCTAAAACAATTTTAAACATTTATGTCTCTCATAGTTGCTGTGGATCAGGGATTGAGGAATATGGGGCTGAGTGTTTTTGGCTAGGGTTTCTCACAAGTTTTTTTGGTCAGTTGTCCACTGGGCCTGCACCGATCTGAAGGTTCAATTGGGGTTGAAGCAGTCACGGGGATTAGTCATGTGCCTGGCCTGTTGATATTGGCTGTCTGATAAAGACCTTAGCATGCTGTCCAATATGGTCATTTCCCCAGGATAGCTTGCATGTTTGCATGATAGTGTGGCTGGCTTTCCCCTCTGAGGGCATGTTCTAAGAAAAACAATACAGACGTGTTAATATCTTTTATAGCCTAACCTTAATAATCATAAATCATCACACCTGGTATTTCTTAGCCATTCAAGCCCTGATTCAGTGTAAGAAGGAAATACACTAGGGTAATGATGTGAGATGGTAAGGTCATAGGGTAAATCTCAGATGCTGATTACAACAGAAATCAAGAATCCATCAAAAGAGTATGGTACTGATACCAAACTAAATACATAACACAATGGACCAGGATAGAAAGCCCAGAAATAAATCCACAACTGTCAATTAATCTATGACAAAAGAGTCAAGAATATGCAATGGGAAACAGACAATCTTTTCAACAAATGGTGTGGGGAAAACTGGACAGCTACATGCAAAATAATGAAATGAGACCACTTTCTTATACCATACACAAAAATAAACTCAAAATGGATTAAAGACCTAAATGTGAAAGCCAAAGCCATAAAACTCCTGAAAGAAAACATAGTAATATTTTGAACATTGGCCTGAGAAACATATATATGAATTTATCTCTTGGGCAAGGGAAAGAAAGCAAAAATAAACTATTGAGATGATAGAAAAATAAAAAAAAGCTTTTGCACAGCAAAGGAAACCACCAACAAAACAAAAGGGCAAGCTAGGGAGTGGGAGAAGATATTTGCAAGTGATATATCTGATAAGGAGTTAATACCCAACATTTATAAAGAACTTACACAACTAAATGCCAAAACAAAAACTGAACAAATAAACAAAGAATCTGATTAAAATTGGGCAAGGGACCTGAATATTGCTTTTCCAAAGAAGATATACCGACACATCAAAAGATGCTCAACCTAACAATCATCAGGCAAATGAATTTAAAACCACAATGAGGGGATCCCTGGTGCTCAGTGGTTTAGCGCCTGCCTTCAGCCCAGGGTGTAATCCTGGAGTCCCGGGATCGAGTCCCGCGTCAGGCTCCCTGCATGGAGCCTGCTTCTCCCTCTGCATGTGTCTCTGCCTTTCTCTCTCTGTGTGTATCTCATGAATAAATAAATAAAATCTTTTTAAAAAATAAATAAAACCACAATGATATCATCTTACACCAGTTAGAAGGTTAGTAACAAAAACAAGAAATAAGTGTTGGTGAGAATGTGGAAGAAAGAGAATTCTCATGTATTTTTAGTGGGAATATAAATTGGTGCAACCACTGAGGAAAATGGTATGGAGATTCCTCAAAAACTTAAACACAGGAATACCATATGACCTATGAATTCAAGTACAGGGTATCTCCCCCCAAAAAATGAAAGCACTAATTTGAAAATACATATAGATCCCAATGTACATTGCAGCATTATTTACAAAAGTTAAATTATGGAAGCAACCGAAGTATCCATCATAAGATGAATGGATAAAGAAGGTGTGGTATGTATACACACATACACACACACAAACATTGCATATCTATGTGTACATCATATATATATATAATACATATATATACAATACATATATAATGTAATATTACCCAGCCATAAAAAAGAATAACCTTGCCATTTATGAAAACCTAGATGAACCTAGAGGGTATTATGCTAAGTGAAATAAGTTAGATAGAGAAAGACAAATGCTATATGAATTCACTATATGTGGAATCTAAAAAACAAAACAAAATAACAAACAAAAACAACAGACAGACTCTTAAATAAAGAGTACAAACTGGTGGTTGCCAGAGGGAAGGTGGGGAGAAGGATGGGTAAAATAAATAAAGGGGATTAAGAAATACAAACTATGTTTAAAATAAATAAATAAGTCACGGAGATTAAAAGTACATCATAGGGAATATAGTAAAAAATATTGCAATAGCATAGCATGATGACAGATGGTGACCTATGTAAAAAAAGTAGATATGTGTTTATTTTCTTGCCCTCCCTTCTTTTTTAAACAAAAGTTTATATACGTACAAACATACAGTTTTTTTTAACTTACTAATAAATATATCGTGAAATATATTCCATATCAATGAATAGAGAGTTTTCTTTTTGTGTGCTACGTAATACCCTTTTCCTATGTGGAAGGACTTTTCTATAGCCTTGATAATCTCAGATTCAGTCCTCTTTATTTTACCCATCTTTCCACTCTCTGGAAGCCACCAGTTTTTTCTCTTTAAGAGTCTGTTTGGATTTTTTGTTTGTTATTTTGTCCTAAAACCCATTCAAAATTTTCCCACTAATTATTTTAATACTGTCTTTCTGTTGCTTTTTGGGGGTTGGGAGTGGGGGTAAGGATTTAAATTCAAGAGAATCAAATATGAGTGTCCACTGCAAATACTTCTATCATATATAGATATAACTATATGTTTCTAGACTTCAATTTCATGGCTTGTAAAAATCCCCAAAATATCACCTTAATTTCAGAAAATTCTTCATACTTTCTGTTTTTCTCTAGACTTCTTTGCCAAGCTTATAGGGAAACTACTTCAGCTTTGCCCTAATCATTCCTCCCATTCTCCTCACATCGAGTTTTATGTTATTAGAATAGACTTTAGTAGATCACTCTGTATTATCCTATTATGTTTCTGCTCTGTTTCTTCTCTCTCATATTTTTTCCTCCTTTTCTTCTTCTTTTCTTTCTTATGCCGATTAGTTTTCCCCGAATCCTAGTCTTTGGGGGCATTTGCTTTCAGCACCCAAGCACTGCATTCCATATTCTAAGAGGAATTCAGGTGGTATCTGTTAATATGATAAATTTCCTTTAGGTGCATTTGTTCCTTAAGTACGTTATGTTCAGCTACAATAGACAGAAACTACAGGAGACCAGGTGCTCATGGGAGCTAGAACTTAACTGTGTGGTGGTTCCAACATTATCCCAAGTATATGTCTCCTCATGGTCCACCATGGCTCCTAAAAATCTTACCATCTATGTCCACTTTTCAGTAAGCAAGAAGGAAGATGAGATTAAAAAAGGGATGTGACTTCTATTTAGGGCTACTTCCTGGAATTTTCACAGAGCATCTCTGTGACAAAAGTTAGTTATTTAGTCACTACTATATTTTAATGGAAGCTGGGGACTGCATCTGCATTCCCAGCAGCCATGTGCCCAGTGAAAAATTGGAATTTCTATTACTAAAGTAGTTGAAAAATCTATCAGGATAATACTAGATATGTCTGCACCAACAAAACATTTTAATTGCCATTGCTGTGTAGGGTAGAAAAAAAAAAGAAAGCATACATATTTTGATAAAAGAGAAAACCTGAAATAGAAGAAACAATTATATGAACACAAACAAGGAAACCAAGAATATAGAAAATGAAGTAAAGATGCAGAATAGAAGAGATTCATTTCACAATGACTTCCATCCTACTATTAGGGCACAGTAGACAGATGTAGAAATCAATATGGATTCAATCTGGGTATCAGAATATGCTACTTCTAACTTGAAATTTTAGTATTCTGTTGAGAATATTTTCTTTTGTTTTCCTTTTTCTCATTTATTTGAGAAATATATGTTGAATTATTTCTATGAATCAAACAATATGTATCATACTGATAAAATAAAGAGGAAGAAGAAATTCCTTTCTATGAAGCAGTTCTTGATTTAAGGGAGAATCCAGATACACAGGCAGAAAAGTAGATTGGGTTATAGAAAAAAAAAAAGAGATTTTCTTAGACACACTGTAAGATGTTAATTTTTTTAATATTCAGACAAACAGATAATATGAAATAGAATGCCCAAATTGTAAAGTACCTGGCAAGCCACTCTTCTTTGCCCATTAGGAATATGCTGTCGGAAAAATTTGTAAAGTACTACAAAATAAGGAGTGACTTCATTGCTTTGTGCAGGGACCTGAGATTGTCAGAGTTTTCTATGGGAATTGGAATTGTAGGAGTATTATAAAGGAGGGGTGTCAATCAGATTTGAAAGAAAATTCTTTTTTTTCAGATTAGAAAGAATTTTTATCACATTCTAAGAAGTAGGTGATGAAATCTTGATTTATAGTAGTGATTAAAATGATGAAAAGGAGGAGTATAGATTTAAGAAAAATTTAGGAAATACAGGGATGGGGCTAGATAGTACGAGGCTAAACAGAATAAGTCAGAGAAAGACAAATACTACATGCATTTACTTACATGTGGAATTTAAGAAAACAAACAAGCAAATGGAAAAAAAAATATTAGAGATAGAGAGAGAGACAAATCAAGAAACCAGAAAGATTTTTTGTTTTTGAAACAGATTCTTAACCTTAGGGGCAAACATTGTTCCCAGAAGGGATGTGGGTGAGGAGATGGGTTAAATAGGGGATGGCGATTAAGGAGGGCAACTTGTCATGATGAACGCAGGGTGATGCATGGAATTGTTGAATCACTATATTGTACACTTGAAAATAATATTACACTGTATGCTAACTAACTGGAATTAAAATACAAATTTAAAAGACCTGAAAAAAGAACAATTTAGGAGATACGATATGTAAGACTTGTTAATTAATTAGAGGTGGTGGATATGGGAAATGGTAAGTCAAAAGGGGCAATGCTATATTTCAACAGTGAGTGACCAGCTGTATAATAATGCTGAGCATTGGCATGGAAATTATCAGAAATATTGTATTTAATGGATAATATATATATTATTTTAGAGCTTATTGAAATTGAGGAATTGATATGTGCATTCTGTTAAAGATGTTGAGCATACATTTCTTTTATGACTTGAGAGACTTGAACAAGATTATAGAGTAAATGAAATGAAGCGTTTTAGGAAATCAAAGAGAAGAGAAGAGAGAGTACCCTAATGGTGGTGAAAGGTCCGGAGATGACAAAGAGAGATGGGGTCAAGAGTACAAGTGAATGACTGTCTTTAAGTATGAGAAGAGAGAAATCATTCTTAGTACCTGAGTGAAAAGCCAAATTCCAGTTTTATCACTTGTAAAAATTCAGAGTACTCTTTTCTAGCCAGTTTTATAGATGAGAAATCTCAAGATAAAATCCAAAAGTCATACTATTAATTGGCAAACACAGGAATCAAATTTTGTTATGCTAAAATTTCCCCATCTTCTTTTTATTACATGCTATCCGTGATGACGTGGCCTGGGAAAAGTTTTAGTTTTTGCCCTTCCAGGATTTCTGTTGAACTGTTTTAACAGCTGAAATCATTTTTTCAACCACCCTCACCGATTCTTCTTGCCACATACACATGAAACATACAAATTGTGTCATCATTATACATAAAAATAATTATATGTAACAACAAAGATGGGGTTTCCTTTTTATTTATGCTCACATGACAGTATTTCTTAGTTCCCCAAGCCAGGACCCAGGCACCTTAAAAGAAGTCTAGGAACTGCAGACCTGAGGTACTCCAGTGTTAAAAAGATGGAGAGATTAGTAAAATTCTGCACAGAGGTTAAGAACTAAAAGCAGTCAAGAGGTAAGAAGGTGCTTCTTTTCAGGAAGCTAAGTGAGAATAGTATGACAAAGGGGATTAGGGATCTGCTGCGTTAATTGTTTTGCTATGTCAGGTGAAATGAGAGCAGAGATTCACCATGATTTATCAAGGTGAATGGTTATGGTTGTTGTCAATCCTGACAAAAGCAGTATGAGTGCTAGAGCCCAAACTGATCGGAATGAGCTTAAGGCAGCAGAGGAAATGGAGACCTTCAAATATATTCAGTTTCAGAGGATCCTTGCTGTAAATGAAAGCATAGAAAATGTGAATGGCAGCTTGAGTAAGAGAGGGATTTGTTTATTAAATTTTTAAAGTGGGAAAATATTAGCACAATTGTGCACAGATAGGAATGATCCAATAGAGAGGCACCAGGTATTGCTGGAGTCACAGGCTGGATATGAGATGTCATGCATAGCTGGATGGGTTAGTCTTACACAAATACAGAGTAAATATATATTAATAAACTGAAGCAGGGGAACAAATTGAAAGGGTAATGGCAGTTTGCTTATGGATTTTATTTTTTTTAGGACTGTTTCCATTTTTTTAGTAAAGTAAGAAATGAGGTCGTACTTTCTATGTGAGAACAGAAGATAACATTCTGGAGATTTTGATAGAAAAAACAGGATATTTGACAATTGTCTAGGAACATGGTTAAGTGGATAGATAAGAGAAATATAGTATGGATGCTGGGCAACAACATAAGCTCAATCAAGAAGAGTGGTAGTAACTGAAAGTAAGACCAGTTAGCATGGTTACGTGTGCAGATGCCAAGCCAGCAGCTATTTAGCAAGGTTTGGTTTTATATTATGCAAGCATCTGAGGAATGAGAAAGAAGTAACATTATTGAAGTTATAAAATAACGAGATGATTACATGGCTGGGACAGGGAATTTAATTTGGATAAAAAGTGAAGTGAGGAATTATAGCGGGTAAGAGGCCATGAAGAGGGAAAAATAATTATTAAAATATAATTATCAGAGGGTGTCAAAAGTTATTGGTGTCTTGGTACAAGTTACTGAATGACAGAAGTGGAGCCAGGGTGGGGTGCTTGAACCTGAGACGCAGAGAGGCTTTAGTTATTGGTAATGATATGTCTAGAATCTGGCTCAGGAAGTAAGAGGTTGGATAGAGGCAAGACAAGTGGAGGAGAAAAAGAGAAGGAACTGACAGACCAGGGGACTGGAAGCATATCTGTGAGAACTGACATTGCCAAGAACATGGCAGGAGTAAATTAGAGAGGGTGACAGTGAAACAGTTAAACTCTTCAAGGAATGATTGAGAATGATTTTGAAGTTGGCAAATGACAGAAGCGAGAATCTGTATGTATGATGTACTCTTGACCTTGATTCAATATTGGCTGTTTTTAGGGAGCGGAGGAGCATAATAGTCTGGAAATAGGAGTGAGGTGCAAGAAGGACACCTACTCTACCTCTAAGCTTAGTGCTCTGAGAATTGGGGACTTCATAGGAGGCCAAATTCTGAGGGGGAGAGCCAAATTAGAGCAAGAAAGCAAGAGGGACTTTAAGGTGAACGGTTGAGGATCAAGGGATTTAGCTGCTAACTCTATGTTTCAGATGATATAATGGAAAAGTTTCAGGAGTTAATGAGGGGTAGGGAAGTGAGTCAAAAAGAGTGTGTGCACTCCAGTCTAAGGGATTAAAATCTAGGCATAGGAAATAATCTATACATCCCAGGATTCTTGTGGTGACTGATTTGACCAGAATAATGACATCATGAAGTCAGCCATCATGGTGTCTAGGCAGTGGTGACAAGGAACCATGGAGTGCCCCTGTGGGGGGCAGGAGGGGTATCCTCCTGGTGATGGGACAAGGAAGCTTAGGCAGCAGCTGCAGCACACAGCACTCTGAACCACAGCCTGTGACCATGCTTATTCAAATCTGAGTTTAATTTCTAGCAGACTCTGTCAGCCTTCATACCTTAAGAAATGAGAAGTATCAAAAAATATATCAAGAAATATTAAGAATTATCAAGAAATATAGAACGAGGCTGTTATTCTATTTCTAGTAACAAAACAGTACTTAAAAGGGGTAGAAAAAGGTCAAGTAGAGGAAATGTTTTGTATTGTGGCGACATTTTACATGAAATAGACATAACACATTTTGTAATTTATAATGCACATTTATAATGCACATCTGTTGAAATTTACAAGGCTTTCATTTGAGTCTTACAGAAAACTTTTTAATGAAGGTAACATTAACAGTTTTATCTCCATTTGAAAAATAAGAAAATAGACTTAGAAAGCTAATTAGTTTGCCCAACATCATACCACAAATACACATTAGACCCAATGATTTCAGCCAGGTTTCCTCTCTTGGTTATGAATTTTCTTACTATTCTACAAGATACAGAGTAAAGGCTTGATCTAGGAAGCCAGTGGTATCACAGATTTGGGGCACCATCAATAACCCTGGGACTAGGTCAGGGTACTTCACACTGTTTCCTAGAGAGAAAAAAAAAAACACAAAAAAAACCCACAAAAACCTAGCAGTTCTTAGGAAGGTAGCTGCAGGTTGACTTCCAGGAAAAGTTTAACAATTCCACTGTGGTTACCTCCCTTCTTCTCTTACGCTTGGTATTCTTTCTGTCCAAGATGTTTTCAGCAGTTAAAACTTTGCTTGAATGGTCATCAGGATTCTTCCTCAGTAAAATATTTATTGACCCAGGGATAGGCTATAACCTCTTCTTTAAATCCCCTGGGAGTTGTCGTTCTACATTTATTCCATCACTTTATTTATATTCCACCTTACACTACAGCCATTTGAGTAATCATCCAAGTACTTACCTGTAAAGTATAGATAGTAATAACTAGTGTAGTTGGGAACCTTTAAAAGAGGAAAATATATATATTTTGCAATGTTATTAGGGATAAATGAAAGGTGAACGAAAGTGTTTTGTACAATATAAAATGCTAAGTACATATAAGTTTATATTCTATTGTTAATATTAAGAACACATAGCAGAGCATCATGGTTAGGACTTCAGGCTGTAGCTTGAGACCTGTGTTAAAACCAGTGTCCTCACTTATTTGTTTTATATTCTATTGAACTTCTCTGTATCACAGAGTTCTCATTTATAAAATGAGGACAATAAAATCTGCTTCAAAAAGTTGCTCATTCATTCTTTCAGCAGTTCTTTATTATGGGTCAAAAATTGGTCTAGTGCATATTAAATAAATCGATACTTGTAAAACAGCTATAAAAACATTTGATACCTGGTGAGATCTCAGCAAATGTAAGATATCTGTTTTCCTATTAATATATGGAGAATCCTTGAATATTGATGACACTCAAAACATGGCTATTGAAATTCAAATTAACTGTAATTTAGGAATATGCAAACAGAATTTTAAACTCCAAAATAATGAGTCAAATGACCATTATCTTTACATATGGTCTTATGAGAACCGAATAGATCCAGTCTCTATGAAAATCTCAACAAAAATATATCTGCCATGCCTAATATCTTTACCTTATGTCAGAAACCAATTCTGAATTATACAAAAATACAGGACATTTAATCAAACTTAAAAATATACCATTAATGCATAAACCATGATTCATATGAAATACTTAAATATTAAAGAAAGTCAAAATCCTTTCTGACAGTGTCTGACCTTTATGCTTATCTATTTCTAAAATACATCTTGCCTATCAACCAAAGCTTTAATCACTTTCTCATTTCAGATATTGAAAGAGAGATTCCATTAAATCAAGTAAAGGTCATCTTTCTTTGAAATATAGATTATTCACCTTCACTCTTTAAAGAAGCAGAGATTGGAGAGCAAACTCAAAAGAAGCGCCTTTCTCCCACTCTTCAAAGTAATAAGTAAGCAGCGAAAAGGATTAAGGATGATTATGTTTAGCTCTCAAGAACTGAGTTCCAAACCAGATATGAAATGCAATTCCAGTATCCAAGAGTAGGGTCCATATGTTGAAAAAAAAAAAAGGACATATTCCATTTCCCTGGGCTTCCTTTGAAGCACTTAATGAACTCCATTTGGGTTTAAGCAGTCATAGAAGCAACACAAGATAAGTAGGACTGGGTAATTTATCTGAAATTTTTCCTAAAGAAGTAAACTGTTGTTGGTTAGAATCTAAATTTCTAAAGCAAATGTGTATCATGCCTTTGCTCTAAAGTCCCCATTTGTTTTACTAAGTAGCTTAGGAACTCCCTAGGGGAAATTTATCTCTAATGGAAATTTAGGTCTTTTAATTCATGCATGTTTCCTTTAAAAAAGAATGATTTCAATTTTCTTAGGAGATCAAAGGTGTTTGCTTTCAATCCTCCCTAGTAATAGTGCTGTTCATTACGTGGTTACCTCCAGATATTTCACAAACATGTGAGTCATTAACCATTAACACATAAATGGCAGAAAAAGTGGTGCACTTTATAAAGTATCTAGCAAGGAGATACGTCCATTAAAAGACTACCATTCCGCAGTGTATTTATATCCTGTCCTTGCATCAAGCTCATTTAATCTATTTTTTTTCCTTAAACTTTGAACCAACTGTTTTTCCTCCTTCTGAGTGCTCACTGTATTTTCTTTCTTACACAGCAGCCTTTTAAATATATTCCCCTGTTCTCTTACTTTTTTATAGAATTTTCTGAATTTTTAATCTTTCCTGAAATAGTTGCTCTTTCCCCTACAATGCTTAATAAAATGTAAGGCCTCTGAACTCCCAACTACCACTGTCCCTTAATGAATACAAAATGGCCCAATGGCCTCCCTTCCTTGAATTCTCATCTAAGATTTACCACATCCTATAGCCACACTCCTGAGATTGTGTCAGTACTGAGGAGGCTTGACATACAGAATTCTTACCAGATTTGGACCACCAGAACTCACACACAACCAATGTCTGGAACTTAGAAGAATTTGGATGGATTGTTTCTTCATAAGTGGATTAAGTGAAGACAAAAAGTAGATGCTGGTTCAACAATTGGGGGTATGTTGCAGGTCTAGGGTGAAAAGACTAAGAAAGCAGACACCAGTGCTAAATTGACCTACTGGTTGATAGTATCTAAATTACAGGTTCAATTATGTATGTTTCATTGCTAATTATACTTATTGAAATAAAAATAGTTAAATATATAAAAGCAGTTTTATTTGTAAAAACACTTCTGGTTATGATAATTTAAAAAAAAATTCTTACCAGGTATGCATGAATGGATGTACACAACGCATTTCTTATGTCGAATTTACTTATTAAATTTTATTTGTAGTCAAAGCTGAACTTACTCTACTGCTGTTATAAAATGGTCATGAGCATACAGCTTAAAATAAATGGGCCATTATAATTGTGCAATGTTAACTTCATTTTAAAATATGAAGTTTGCTCCAACTTTCAAGAACAGGATAAGTGGGAGGGTGGCAATATTGCCATTGCAGAATGACTTTGTGTAAAATGTGGTATACTAGAAGGATGTAGAAAAGGGAACATTTTTCCATTTCACAGGGCTCAGCAATTCCAAACATGAGAAAATATAATTCTTAGAAAAGAACACTATTAACTCACGGTTCAAAGTCCATTAAAACATAGTCAACTTGCTGTTTTATTATTTACTAGGTTCACATGGATTTTTTTGCATAACTCCTTTGTTAGTATAATGTAAATTAAGTATTTTGCACTGAACGTTATAATTGATCTATGAAATTGCACAGAGTAGCCGCAGAGTTGTATTAAGAAATGACAATTGACTAGTATTATTAAAAAAAAAAGAAAAGAAACTATTTTGTGCATAGTAAAGTATCTCTTCAGAGGAAAACTGAACAGTTTTCACTTTCATAATTATAATTAAAAATGGAAGAAGCTCCAAGCAGTTTTTAAGATTTTATAAATATTTAATGTAAGGAATGTAAATGTTTGTTGTTGTATTATTTTCCGGCTGCAGATTCCCAATTTTTCAGCATCCATGATGCATAAGCAATATGCAAATAGTTAGTAAACAGAATTAAATTATAGGAAGAAAAATCTTTAACACACCATGGGGCCAGAGAAATTTACAGTGCTTAGAGTTCCCTGATGAATGCTGATATTTTACTCTTAATCAATTGCAGCAGGTAGGAAGAACATGATTTTGTAAGCCAAGTGGGAATGTATATCCGTTTTTATAAAGTGTGTTCGTTACTCTCATTTCCTATATCAAAAGCAATATATTAACAGAAGTTACTTCAACATGCAGGAAATAGAATTCATTGCTGGTAAAATGAAGTCTGGGGAATGTCTATGTTTCACAATTCAATCACTTACCTTCAAAATGAAGATTGTGAACAGCACAAGTTATTGCAGTGTGGCTGAGAAGGAAGAAGGGACTCCTTTCATTTTGCTTACTCCTGCCAGAGACACATCATTAGAATTGCTGCCACTCCCAGGCTTATTGCTGAAACACTGTGATTTTGGCATTCCAAACTATAATTATAGTGAAAATCAGGGCCTGTAAGACAATGGGCATTGCCTCCATCAGCATTACATTTAAAATCTTTTTTCCCCACTCCTGGTTTTTTTTTTTTTTAATTAATTAATTATTTATTTTTTTATTACTGAGTTGAATGGCATGTTTCCAATCTCTTAGAACTAAATAAGCTGCAAGAGACTCAGAGAAAATATTTTTCCCTGTTATAAATCCTTAACTAGCTGAGAGGGTATGAGATATACCAACACAAAGTATATTAATATATATGTATATATATATATATTCATTTTGTTATATATTTCTAGCTATACAATCAGAAGACCCTAGAAATGTATTCATGCTACTGTTGTAGTGCCCTGTTTCCATAGAAAGGGGTTGTAGAAGAGTATTTCACACAGTTTCATCTTCTAATAAGAACAGTCCCAATTACAAGTGGAGCAGAAGATAATGACTCCTCAAATTGCAAAATGGGGAATGTGAATATACTGGGAAAACACACTAGGGATATATCTGACCACATAGTAATGTATCAAGCTGATGTGATCATTTAAACAGTTTAACACCCAATTCCCTTTCCCAAATTATCTGGCTACTTCAGGTGAAAGTGATTTTAGGTTAAATCGTAGAGATCGTTGACTTAATCTGACATGTCACTTTGTATGACACCCTGGATTAAAAAGCTCACACAGCTGGTTCTCAGAATCCATTAATCTTATGAAAATGGTACAGCAGAGAAACAAAGAACATAAATCAGTGCAAATCACAAGGTCAGGAAACACTGCAGCCATATACATTTATTTGATTACAGACATGACCCATCTAAGTCAGATTCTTACTATTTATCTCTTGCTCAGTAGTTCTAAAATGTGCTCTACACAATCTCCACTAGAGTTGCTGAGTATTTGACAGATTCTTGGGCCCCACATGTGGAGATTTTGATTTAGTGCATCTAATGGGAAATCTAGAAATCAGCTTTTTAAATCAGTACCTTGTGTGGTTTTTATGAACATTGGTAACTGCTGTATTCGCAAATGCTAGACCTAAAATAAGTACTCAAATAATTATTTAATTACACTGGAACATGGCTCAATGAGTCCTCTCATAGCTCAGAATTTACATTTCAACTGTGTCTCCTGCCTCATTTTTTTGTTTCCTCTATCACTTGATACATCTTCCCAACTGTCATTTCTTTGCCTGAAACATTCATTATTTTTAAAGAATAATGAATAAAACCCAAACTTTTTAGGTTTTCATATTCTGGGTACATGGAAGTTTCCATCTTTATTTTCACAATATATACTTTGCACACAAACTGATTTGGGCAATTTCTGCACCTTGTATTCCATGGCATTTTTTCATATGTCACGGCCTTTGCCTATTATTCCTCGCATGCCTATCTTTTGAAATTCTCTCCTATTCACCAGGGCCCACTTTCTCTAGGATTTAATTAGAGAGGATTTAACTCATTGTAATATTCATGCCATTTAAGAACTTAACCCATTTTATGTGACGTTGAAGACCTTCATGCAGTATTTAGTAGTCTCCATTAGAGAGTTACTAGAGCTGTGTTATCTAATATGGTAGCCACTACTAGCCACATGTAGCTATTTAAATAGAAATTATTTATAATTAAATAACATTAAAAATTTTTCTAGTCATGGAGAGCCTGGATGGCTTAGTTGGTTGATCATCTGACTCTTGATTTCAGCCCAAGTCATGATCTCAGTGTTGTGAGGTCAAGCCCTGTGTTGGGCTCTGTGCTCAGCAGAGTCTGCTTGAGATTCTCTTCCTCTCCCCTACCCCTGCTCTTTCTCTCTCTCTCTTTGTAAAATAAATAAATCATTAAAAACCATTTTCCCAGTCACATTAGCCACATTTCAATTGGATGATCGGACATAAACCACTTCTATCATTGCAGAAAGTTCTACTGGACAGTGCTACACTAGAGGATTAAGACTCTCTTATGGGATTTTTTTAAATATGAATTTTAGTGCAGTTCCTTCATTAAAGTAATTTAATTATTATGGAATGATGGTGGCCCTCATACGCCAAAACCCCTGAAGGAGATTCTGTATAATTACACAATTATTTTCAATATACCATTGTCATTTAGTGCAGAGCTCATACTTTAGCATACATCACAATCAACTGGAGAGCTTGTTAAATAAGATTGTTTGGCTCTATCCCTGGAGTTTCTAATTCACTAGGCCAGAGCTGAAGATTGAGGATTTGCAGGAGTTCTAACAAGTTCCCAGGTGATTCTGATACTGTTGGTCTGGAGGAGACATTTTCAGAACCACTGGTTTAGTATATTTATTTTTCCTCCAAAGTCTTTGATAATTAATCATTATTTACTTTCAGCTTTGTATTTTGTACCTGGCAACTTTCACGTACATATTTAAGTAGGTACAAATCAAATTGATTCAAGATGGATTAATTTACTTGTCCTAAATCTGTATTAGTATTATATTATTATCTATATCATATTCTCTATCCTTGTAGAAATTGGAATCTAGCTGGAGAGATGACATAAAGATACATTTAAAAAATATTAATCCCAACACAGCATTGCCTATTATGATATTGAAAATATCTTTATACAAATTATTCTATTTGATCTATGCAATAATACTGTCAACTAGTATGGACATAGAGCATCCCCGTGAAAAAACAACTGGATTAACATGTGCTTATGGTGGACTAAATCAGAAAAAAACCTACACCATGTGTTTTGCTTTCAAATAAATTTAGAGGAGTGAAGCACATTTTGTTGGAAGGATCCTACTAATAACCTGGCTAGAACTTTATTATTATTTTTTCAGTTTCTAGATATTAAGTAGCAACTTCTAAAACATAGAATATGGTACAGATTAAAAGCCCCTGAATAAAATACTAGAGCTTTTGGAAGTCCCGGAAATGTATAGACTTCTCTTTAGATATAAAAGGGTTGAGGAGCCAAGAAATATCATTTAGGAAATGTTGATAGACACTAGCTTCTTTTATTTCTTCTTTTCTCTAGAGCAATCACACACTTGAAGATTGGGAATGCACAAATACTTTGAGTGCCTGGTGAAAGTACTAAGCCATTCAAATCTAACATGAGATCCTACTGTGTTCCTTTTGTCCCCAAGACAGTTGTAATTAAATTAATCTTGCTGCCAAGATGAATGTAGCAAAATGGGTCAAAATCTTCATAAACCCTTAACAATCTGACAATAAATTAACAAATTGACTAATGTCTCTGTAGTACTTGTAACATCTGGGACTAAAGGAGGGAAGATGAGATGAGAGCAGGAAAACATGTTGTTCCTTAATTGCTCTGTGGACTTTTTCTATAGTGGATCATCCTCCCAATTCAATTTAAGTAAATCATTGAGCATATGGTTTGTACTAAATATAGAGCATCTGTGGTGCTCACTGCTACGCATATTTGCCACGCAGGTGTCTGATTTTGGACTTGTCATATGGACAGATGGGATTTTTCTGTTTGTCTTTTTTATTGGTAATGGAGTAAGGGAGTTAACCCTCGCTACTATTGAGACATCTCTCTCACATCAATATACTTACTCTATTGTAAAGTGAGTTAGTACTTATACTCTCTTTTGTCACTCAAATTAAGTAATTAAAGTTATGCTAATAAAAATAGGAATAGTTGAGTCTTCGGGATATAAGATAAAGTGTTATAATTATTATTTTTTCTCTCTTAGAGACACTTGAATGCATTTATCTACATTAATTAATAATGTAAGTAAGTAGTGTAGGTTGCCTATGATGGACTAGACAATACTTAAGAAGGTTAGAGGCATTTCAACATTTAATTTCATTACTTAATGTTGGTATAATTTTCATCCCCATTTTAGAGATGGAAGTATTGAGGCACAAGAAAGTTGGAAAAGATAACACAATGTTTGAGAGTTGGAACTGAGACTTGAACCCTGGCTGTTTGCCTTCAGACTCATTCTTCTTAACTATTACACTTTACCACACATCTTCTTGGCAGATTTGGTTTATGAATTTAGACTTTTTTTTCAGAGTTATTTCTTTAATTCTTTATCAATGCCATTATTAACACAAAATTCAGAGAATCATTTTATTGGCTAGTGATAAACTAATATCAAATATGCTGCTCTCTTTGATGGTGGTGGTCATGACAGGCAAGATTGCACAAAGATTAATAGCTACAAGGTGAAACTTTTAGAATAGGAAGCATATTCTCCTGAAAATATCTCCTAAGTATGAAAGATCTGATAATATGGAAGAAAAGGGTCAAAGAATGCATAACATTAATAAATGTATGTTTCCTTTCTAGGCATTCTCAGTAGAGAAAAGCTATGCTTTATAGTTCTAAAAGAACTATAGAGACACGGGGCCTCTACTGGAGGTATGCTCAGCAGTATCTTTAGAAATTGCTAAAGTTTCTACTGCTTGTCCCATCCTTGTCATAATAGATTTTTTTTCCAATTTGTTTATTTGAATCAGTAGATTGTGTTACAAAATCAAAAGTTGATGTGTCTTCCCAGTGAATTCAAGGTCATATGCCCATGATCTGGCTGCAAAGATATTTGCAAGGATAAGAAGCAATTGTGGATGAAAATAAGAATTGTCTCTTAAAGGGAGAGTATTCCCAAACTATTGGTAGGGGGTTAAGACACTGTACAAGCCAACATAGAAAACTGAATCTCAACTGAGTCTGGAATAAGACATTTTACTACATGATACTTCTGAAAACAGGGTATATAAGAAGACCAAAAAAAAAAAAAAACCCACAGAAAACAAAACATGTGTCTCAGCCCACTACCTCAGCTCATAACTTATCTCTTATGCTACAACGTTACAATATTATGCTGGATTTTGTGATGATAAGGCATTTAGCAAGTCCACACAAGTAATATTACCAAAGTATGACTGGCAGATATGGTAACTCTTATGCCAAAATAAATATTTGAATAAAAAGAGAGTTCCACCTTTTTATAAGGGGGTTCAATGTAATAAACCTACCACCAAGTGACAGGTTTGTATCTCTGGATTATGGTGCCATTGTGGGGACTCTATATTGATTTTTGCTGTCCTACAGTACATTTGGCAGTTGCTAAGTCAGCTTTAGGATCAGAAAGACCATGTACCATCTGGCCTCTTTTCTTGACTTTGTTGATTATATATTGGAGCTGAAAGAAGAAAAAAGAGGACAGATCTATAAAACAAATCAAGTTATCTTCATGATTAATTGTAACTTTCTCCACAGTGTTGGGTCTATTGAACATTTACATGGGCATAAATATGGTCACACTAAGAACTGCTCCTTGGGAGGTACATCCATATAGAAACTTATTGTCCTACATTTCTGGAGGCTAAAAGTTGAGAACAGGTTTTTGGCAGGGTTGCTCCATCTAAGGGCCATGATGAAGAATCTGTGCTATGTCTCTCTTCCTAGATTTTATTTTTTTTTGACAATTTTTATAGTTCCTTAGCTTATGGATGCATCGCACATTTTTTTTTGCCTTCTCTGCATATGTGTCTACCTCTGTGTCCAAATTCCCCCTTTTTATAAAGATTCCAGTTGTATGAGGGTAGGGCCCACACTAATGACATCTTACTTGATCATTTGCAAGGACCTATTTCTAAATACAGTCATATTCACAGGTATTGTGGGTAATATTTCAACATTTGGTAGATGGGAGGATATAATTCAACCCATATATTCAACCCAATAACATACTTCTTCCCCTAAACTCTTTACTAACAACTTCCTAATATTGCACCTTTCATGTCTGACTCTAGCTGTATATTATCCATTGTTAAAATATCTGTGTATTTCCTAACCCAAGCCATCTAGCATTCCAAGGAGGGGCACATCTTGATATGTGATCATAATTTCTGCCCACTGAGGCCTCTTTTTCCCCTAAGTGGGAATAGAGTTTTGTACTTCGGGTCCTGCGCTGTTCAGGTAAAAGCATATCATATAGTAGCATCTGTAAGGCTTTATTTTATTTTCTTCAAATTAGTCAATCAGTCACAGGGGATTCTTTGTCATACTGTAGAATTTAAGAAAGTTGGCAGAATGGAAGAAGTAGACAACAGTGATTATAAGCCATCTGTTCAAGCTGTTCACCTGTGTCTTCAATAACTGTTTGGGGTCATCTCTGATGTAAACTTTCACTTAAGAGGGAAAGCACATAAAATTTATGGGTCTGTGTATCATATAACATTCAGTTTAGGATGGACAGCACCTGTCATATAGAGAGAAGGTACCTATTGTTGATAGCCAGGTTTCATTATCCACAGGACTCCATTAGTAAGAATTGAAAGAAGAGAAAAACTTTATACTATCCTATTGGGGCTTGCCAATGTCTCCACAGCATTCAGATACTACAGATAATTTAATTGTGTGGCTAAGTTGTATATCTGGCTGCACTATAGTATGTATTAGCCAGAGAGCTTTCTCTTCACTTTTTATCCCTTTCAAAACTCAAAGGCTTTGCTCACCTGGGAAATGGATTGAAGTAATATGCTTTATGGTAGAGATTGCTTCCGAAGACCGAAGAAGGGTAGTTCCTCTTTCTTAGTGGTTGATAGAACAAAGGGTGGCAAATTGTCCTCCTTATAGTTTATATTATAATGTACCAAGATCACTCAGCTCAGAAACTTTGCTGAAAAGCCTGACATTCATGAGATGGACCTTCCATCCTTTTCAAGAGTGTGGTTGAACAAAATGACTGTCATCGTTTTATGCTAAGTGTAAAGCCCATGGCTCAGTGCTTAAGTAGCTACAATGTCCAGAATCATGCCACAGAGATTAAAAACAATGGTGTTAAAAAAAAAAAAATGATGGTGTCACTGCTGGAGACAGATTACGTCACTTACAGGGGGAAGTATACTGATATCAAACAGTGCATGTTTCTGCTACAATAATTGAATGAATCCCCATATGAATCCCCATAACTAAATATGGCTGCCAAAGGTTTAAATATGCTCTTGAAAATGGATGCTGTATAATTTCTTCAAATCTCTAGATACAGATCAAATTCAGGGGGCACATACATTGTTTGAGATATCTTACAACATATACCTATATCTTCTGTGACACAAGTCAGAAAAGTAAATATTGGGCACATTCTGCTTCTAATGAAAGACAATATCCTCTTCTTAAGGCAGTGTACTTTCCATCAGCAGAAAGGAGTACAAATGAGTCTCAGTTTTTTTTTATAAGCAGGACTCATGGGTGTATACTTCCCATTACTGCAACACATAAGGACTCTTCCTACCTGTGCCTTTGTCACATGTGCTAACATCACCTTGACCAAAACATACCACATGGTCAAATCCAAAGTCAAAGGACAATCCATGTAGTAAAGACTACAGATTAAAGAAGGAGTGAAGAATTAAGGGTAATAAAATCCACCACAGTTGTCTCTCATACTGAGCTGTAAGCTTCTTTCCAAAATATTTTTTTTTGTTTTAGTTAAATTGTAGAGTAACTGACTCAGCTAAAAACACTCAATAAATATTATTGTATTGAATAAATGTGTCAAAAATTGTACTGTATGAGGCTGAAGCTAGGTGTACAATGGACTAAGTGATGTTTTGGCATGCTTCTACACACTTTTACAAAGTTGCTATCCCCAGACTTTAAATTATGTCAGCTTCTTCATTCATGAAATTAGATGTAAATATTTTTCAAAATATGAATTCGCTTAAAAATCCATCAGGAGTGGAGGATGTTAAGTATACTCTAAGTCCTCCTTGAAAACTCAGCTCAAAATGAGACAAGAGAGAAATTGGCTTAGAAAGCTGATGTTTGATGTTGCTACTTCTGTGACTATGTTCTGAATGGTTCCAGCACATTCCTGCCTCTCTGTTGACTGAAATCTCCAATCATTAATCCATCTGTCCTTTTTACTTTTCCCTCTGTGAATTCCCTTACAACTTAAACATGAAAGGACAAGAAGGACATCATGATTCATTCAGTGAAGGGCAAATAACAGATATTTAAGACCATGAACTTTAAATTCATAAATGGAAATGGATTGCACTATTAGAAAAAAATGAAAGATCAAGCAAAGAAAACTTTAAAGTTTCTAATGAAATATATAATTTAGATAGTGTGTCATAGCTGTGTTGTGTTAGAATTGGAGGGATTTCCCCAGACAAGCCTCAAGCCACAAGCATTTTATGCTAGCTATTACAAGCCTCTGTCATAATTTTTAAGACATTATTATAGTCATTGATTACGTGTCTGCCATTGGACCATAAGTAACTTCAAGAAAATGAGCAACATTCCCCTCATACTTGAGGATTCAGTACTCCATATTTTCCTGTGATACAAAATGTAGTCAATGCCATAGAAAATATTGGATCAACTGCCAATGACACATCAAAGGAGAAAAACAGCAAATCCAACAAAGCAGAATACACAAATATTGCAACTGTCCTGAAATGGAAAGAATTTAAGGGAGAACCAGGTATTATGAGCAAATGTCCTTAGTAATACATTCAGTTAAATTATATTGAAATCATGGTTCATAAAAGGATAGAACACAAAGAATGACAGATTTTCGAGCTGCTGCTCCTTTAAAAATAAAGCATTTTTTTTCTTAGAATAATGAGCTGGAGATTTATTTGATTTTCTGATTTTATTTTTAGATGCTGTCTTGCTAAGGCCAATTATCATCTAGAACAGTTTAAACACCAAACACATTCCAATCTAATCAGAGAGAGATACACATTGAACTCTAAAATAATAAACACAAACTCAAGATGAATTGAGATGAACAAGTACAGAACCACTTTGAAAAGGACCTTGCGGTGTAATAACCTATTAAACCCCCGCTTACATTTCACAGAAGCAATTAATAAAGTCAACAGAGGATAGAGAGAGATCTTTACAACAGTAGAATGTAAATCAAATACTGTCATGATATATAATTTGATAATATTCCTTAATAAATCTTTGTACATGCACAAGAACTTAAATTTTCTGGTTTTGGTAATGTTCACTGGTTTAAAGAATACTTTTGTGGATACCTTAATTTAAATGATTTTATATAGCATAACTATTCATAATTCAATGCTCCGTGCATGTACTTAGACAAGAATTAATCTTTAAGGTTGCATTGAATCACTAGTTTGTTAGTGTCCCATGTCATTTATGCCATTCTAGGAACATATTTTATGTTTACTTGTTAGTTATCAAACGAAGAGAAGATTGTACAGACACAAAATACAGTAAGTGCAACTTGTTTGAAAATAGAAATGGTATGATATGAGGTTGGATACTTTCAGGGAGTGTGTTAGGAATGAAGAGGATGGTATATCATGCACTAAGGCTTTTTCATATTGCAACTAAATGAAAGAGAATATCTGAAAAATCAACTCTCAAAAATAAGGATACTTCAAGTATAGCAAAGGAGACAGAAGAGGTGCAAATTGACAAGAAGGCAGAGATCCAGTGCTTGTGCGGCTTTAGTCATGTCCCCAAGCCTTTCCTCCATGGTTTTTCATCCTCTCGATCATCAACATAAACTAATCTCACTTTACTTTTGTTTACTTTCTCTTTCTGTCTGTACTCTCTCATGGCCACCTCTAACACCTCTTCTGCCCCTCACAGTGATTTTGCATTTGGGCTCAAGAAGAAGAAATCTTTGTCTATGATGTAATAAAGGACTGAATAAATTAATAAAAAAATAAATGAAATGTGTGTGGTTCAGCTACTTAATACGTATTTTTGATTGCTTCATTTGTATCTAAGCTTTAATATTTTACATATAGAGGGTATATATGTGAAACTCTTTAAAGGACTGAATAAATTAATCAAAAAATAAATGAAATGTGTGTGGTTCAGCTACTTAATACGTATTTTTGATTGCTTCATTTGTATCTAAGCTTTAATATTTTACATATAGAGGGTATATATGTGAAACTATTAAATAAGAGTGTCTCAAGACCGGACTCCATGCAACAACATAGAAAACAATTTATTCTCCTGCAGGTCAGAAGTTAAAGCCTAATATACTATTCATGGAGAATTCAGAAAGAAATACTCCTCTCAAGAACTGCCTCTCCAGCCTTCTCACTTATAAACTTCCATATTATGATTTTTTTTAACAATGCATAAATAGAGCGAACCTAATAATTTTTATGTCTCTTTGTAAAGTTTCATCTAAATGGCCCCAACAAGAATATTTTGATGAAAAGAATGTTGAAAAATATCTCCTGTTGATAAACTGTGTATGAAAAGTTGAAGGAGCCCGAGAGAGGAAGAGACAGAGAAAGGAAGATTTAGTAAGCATAATTTTCCCCCTTTTCTGTACAAAATGTTATTACATCAATTAATTTAAATAGAATTTCTTAACCTGTTAAATGTCTTTGTCCGTCCTTCCTTCCTTCCTTCCTTCCTTCCTTCCTTCCTTCCTTCCTTCCTCCATTCTTTTCCTCTCTCTTTCTCCCTCTCTCTCCTTTTCTTTCTCTTTCTCTCTCTCTCATCTATTTATACCTATCTATCCATCTTTCAACAATTTAGTTATTTAGAATAATTCTGTCAGGAAAAAAAAAGTGTCTGTAATATGGAGAAGTAGAGATAAAAGATTTGATTCAATCCTGATCTGTGTGTGTCTAAGACTCAATATCTACAAGACGGAGCATTAGAGGAATACAGAAAAAAATCAATCCATAGTCCACATATAGGACTTAAATACCTGGGTGTTTGATGTTATTTAAAGGTGAAGGAGGGATCATATCTACAACTCTCATTTCCAGGCTAACATACCTCTAATTCTTATTTAAAGATGATTAAGAGAATTAGACTTAATTTCCTTCATACTATAAAATAATTTGGAACATTTAAACAAAAGCATATTATGTATAATATATATTGAAACATATTATAACTAGTAATAGAAATTACTGAGTCAGTTTTTAAAGGGATATTTATATTTGGACAATATGACTCTCTGTTGTCTTCATTTATATGGGAAATATATGGACTTAAATAACTTTTTGCAATTATAATCATCAAATTTGGCTTATTTTATTGCTAGCCTTTAAGCATATTTTAACAAAATAGAGTGCAATTAAAATGTTAGTTTTAAATGATGGAAATTATTTGGGTCCAATAATTTTTTAAATGTGTCGATTTATGTTCACATATTCTGAAAACATATTACAGTGATATAATAAGTAGATTATGCGGTAGAAAGTAAGGGGGAAAAACAAAGTAATCACAATTTGAAAATCAGGTTTTCAGACATTTCTTACTAAAAGCCAATGGTATCCAACCCCCACCTGCCAAACTCACACTGTCAAACCCACACAGGCTTCCACAGTAACAGAAATTATATCACACTCTTCAAAGGAATAGATTCATCCCAGTGTGCTTAAAATGAAAAACACATAAATGACATATGGGTTGGCATATGCTAAATCCTCTAGACACCCTGCACCAGCACAATCATGGGGCCCAACTTGATTTCATAAAATATTGCACATTTATTTCTGCCAAACAGGATAATAACAAAGAAGTATTTGGGGAAAAAATAGAAAAAACAAGACGTTTTTCCATCTGAAGCAAATCTTTTGAAGAAATCTTTTTCAAAAATTGTCATCCAAAACCAAAGAATAAATATTTTCCTGATTTTGTGAGAGTTGTAGGTGAAATCTCAACAATGCAATTAACCACTTTATTCTCACTATTCAAGGATCATACATTTAACACACTTCTGAAATTGCAGAGTTAAAACACAAACTGTGAGTTAATTCTTTTCTTTTTATTCAAAAATAATATGTAACATATAGTTTATTGAAGGGATACCACTAATTGTAAGTCACCAGATGATCTAAGTGTACAGGAAATCAACTCAATTCACCAATCATAGTTTGCATTGCTTCTGTCATTTCAAGCTTTGGCTATTTAAAGAGAAAAAATATATTGATTTCCCACATAGACTTAAAAATAAACTCAATTCATTAACAATGATTGTCTTCGGGATAAAGAAACAGTGCAAAAATTGGGTACTTTAATTTTATACTGTGTATTGATTCCCTTATTCTCTTTGTTTTTTGGAACTAAGAATACAAACGCAGAAGAGATATGTATTACAAAACAAATGAATGTAGGGGGAAAAAGAGAGGCAGACCAAGAAACAGACTCTTTTTTTAAGATTTTCTTTTTTTATTCATGAGAGGCATAAAACGAGAGGCAGAGACATAGGCAGAGGGAGAAGCAGGCTCCCTGTGGGGAGCCTGATGCGGGACTCGATCCCAGGACCCCAGGATCATGACCTGAGCCAAAGGCATACGTTCAACCACTGAACCACCCAGGCATCCCAAGAAACAGACTCTTAACTACAGAAACAAACTGATGGTTACCAGAGGGGAGGTCAGTGGGAGATGGGTGAAAAAGGTGATGGGAATTAAGGACGGCTCTTGGTTGATCAATTCTTTATAAATTTTGGATACTAACCCTTAATCAGGTATGTCATTTGCAAATATCTCCTCCCATTCTGTCAGATGGCATTTAGTTTTGTCAATTGTTTCCTTCACTGTGCAGAAGCTTTTTATCTTGATGAAATCCCAATAGTTCATTTTTGCTTTTGTTTCCCTTGCCTCTGGAGACATGTCGAGTAAGATGTTGCTATGGTCGATGCCAAAAAGTTTGCTGCCTGTGTTCTCTAGGATTTTGATGATTTCCTGTCTCACATTTAGGTCTTTCATCCAGTTTGAATTTGTTTTTGTGGATGGTATAAGAAAGGGTCCAGCTTCATTTTTCTGCACGTTGCTCTCCAGTTTTCCCAACACCATTCATTAAAGAAACTGTCTTTTTTCCATTGGATATTCTTTCTGCTTTATCAAAGATTAGTTGATCATATAGTTGTGAGTCCATTTACGGGTTCCCTGTTCTGCTCCATTGATCTATGTGTCTGTTTCTGTGTTAGTACCTCACTGTCTTGATGACTACAGCTTTATAATATAGCCTAAAGCCTGGAATTGTGATGTTTCCAGCTTTGCTTTTCATTTTTAAGATTGATTTGACTATTTGGGTTCTTAAAACAGTATGGAATTTCCTCAAAAAGACAAAATTAGAACTATCTTATGATCTAACAATTGCACTACTGGGAATTTACCCAAAGGATACAAAAATACTGATTTAAAGAGGCCATGAACCCCAATGTTTATAGAACATTTTATATAGAATATGGCGTTTATAGAACCCCAATGTTTATGATTTGGCTATTAATGATAGCCAAATCATGGAAAGACCCCCAAATGTCCATCAACTGATGAGTGACAAGGAAGATTTTATATATATATACTATATATTATATATTATAGTAATATATATTTTATGTATATATATATATTACTCAGCAATCAAAAAGAATAAATTCTTGCCATTTGCAATGATGTGGATGGAGCTAGAGTGTATTATGCTAAGACAAATACCATATGATTTCACTGATATGTGAAATTTAAGAAACACAGCAGACGGACATGCGGAAGGGAAAAAAAAAAAAGGAGAGAGAGGGGGAAGCAAACCAAAACTCTTAACCATAGAGAACAAACTGAAGGTTGATGGAGGGAGGTGGGCAAAGGATGGGCTAAATGGGTGATGAGTATTAAGGAGGGCACTTGTGATGAGCACTGGCTGTTACATGTAAGTTCTCTGAATCACTAAATTCTACTCCTGAAACCAGTATACCTTATATGTTAACTAACTAGAATTAAATAAAAACTTGGAGAAAAAAAAAAAAAGAATGAACTTGCGATGAGCACCGGGTACTCTCTGGAAGTGTTGAATCACCATATTGTACACTTGAAACTAATATTGCATTGTATGTTAAGTGGAATTTAAATAAAAACTGATCAATATCTATTTAATTCCCACACAGCCTCTGGAAACTATTTCTATGAGTTTGACTTGCTTTATTTTGTTTTATTTTATTTTAATTTTATTCCACACATAAGTGATACCATGCACTCTTTGTCTTTCTTCTGGCTTTTTCATAATGCCTTAGGAGAATACCTCCCAGTCCATCCATGTTGTCACAAATGGCAGGCTGTCTTCTTTTTTTACACCTGTGTACTATCCCAGTGCATGAGATATCTCATTCTCTGTATATAGAGGTATATTAATACCATGTTTTCCTGGCCCACTTATCCACTGGTGGATAATTAGTAATTTATTACTAATTATATCTCACTGTGGCTTTGATTTGCATTTCCTTGATGATTAATGATGCTGAACAACTTTTCATGTAACTTTTCATATGGTCATTTGTATGTCTCCTTTGGAAAAATGTGTATTTTGGTTCGTTGTCCATTTCTAGATCAGTTTTTTTTTTTGGTTTTTTTTTTTTTTTTTTTTGCTGCTTGGTTGTATGACTTTCTTATATATTTTATATATTAACCTGTTATCGGGTATCTGATTTGTAAACAGTTTCTCCCATTCCATGTTATCTTTTCATTTTGTTGATCCCTTTGCTGTGCAGAAGCTTTTTCATTTGATAAGTTTAATGTAGTACTACTTATATATTTTTGTTTTGATGTTCCATCCAAAAACATCATTGCCATGATCAATGTCAAAGAGCTTTTCCTCAATATTTTCTTCTAGTGGTTTTATGGTTTTGGGTCTTACATTTAAATATTTATTACAATTTGCATTAACATTTACGGGTGGTATAAGGATCCAGTTTCCCTCTTTTGCATGTTACTATTCGGTTTTCAACACTGTTTATGGAAGGTGTATCCTTTCCTCGTGTGTTCTTGACATTCTTGTTAGAGATCAGTTGATTATAAACGTGTGGGATTATTTCTGGACTTTCTATTCTGTTCGATCAGTCTCTGTCTTTTTAAAAAATTTTATTTATTTATTCATGAGACACACACACACACACACACACACACAAACACACACAGAGGCAGAGACATAGGCAGAGGAAGAAGCAGGCTCCCTGTGGGGAACCTGATGCGGGACTCAATCCCAGGACCCCAGGATCACATCCTGAGCCAAGGGCAGACACTCAACCACTGTGCCACCCAGGTGCCCAGTCTCTGTTTTTATGCCAGTATAATACCATTTTGATTACTTTGATTAGCTTTGTTATATGGTTTGGATTCAGGAAGTACGATGCCTTCTGCATGTTCTTTTTTAAGACTGACTTGGCTATTTGAGGTATCTTACAGCTGTGCTTACTGTAAAGCCTCTTATGTCACCTGTTACTGTGCTCCTCAATGTCTTACCTACTATTTTGAACATATCTTCTGCTATGTACTTGTGGATTATTCAGCTATCTTGAGGGTGTTCTTGGTTGTATGATCAACTTATTAAACTACTCTACATGTCACCTATATAACCTTTGTTAAGTAGAAGGATAAAATGTAATTATTTACTTCCTTTGAGACATCTCTTTTTCTATTTTCAACTTTCACCATCCAAAAAGACCATTGCTTTCAGTTTTATTTTAATTTTATTTTACTTAAATTCAATGAATTAACATATAACGTATATTGGTTTCAGAGGGAGAGGTCAGTGATTCATCAGTCTCATCATACGAGAGCTCATCGTATCATGTGCCCTCATCAATGTCCATCATCCAATTACCCCACCTCTACACCCCCTCCTCTTCAGTGACCCTTGTTTGTTTCCTATGATTAAGAGCCTTTTATGGTTTGTCTTTAGTTTTAGACTTTTATATCACCTGTCTTCTTTCTCCTTAGAGTCTTTTTATCACAACATCCCTTTGTGTTCTATTGGTAGTCTATCTGCCCAAATTGCCACACTGATCAGAATCATCAGTTGGCTGCTGCACTCCGATTTAGAGGTGCCTTAAGTACGTTTCATTGTAAAATAAATCTTTATAAAACATCGTATCTTTATAAAAGATAATTTATCTACCAAAATCCTTTAATTTAACACCCTGTATCAATTTGCTATAATTCCTCCAAATATGTAGAGCAATGTGCTTGGAAAATCCATGAAGATATAGCAATTCAAACTGAGTAATAGCACTAGTGTAAAGTATGTTTTATCACAAAGTTTGCTCTCAGAAACTTTTTACAGAAGTGTGAAGATGACATTCTAGTAGTAATTAATAGAATGTCTTCCAAATTTTAGAATTTGAGTAAGTTTCCTAGAGCTCCAAACACTTCCTATAAAAATTATGTCACAGAAGGTTGTTTAAATTCTGTTTTCTAATACATTATTTTACCTTCCATATAATTTTCGTGTGTGTCATGAACCACAATTCATTTTGAATATGATTTCTGGGCTTTCTTATACTTTCTAAGTCTCAGGAGAATAGATAATTAAGTAGATAATTAAATTTGTATGTCTATACCCAAACTGGGTTAATTACTTTGGAAGATAGGAAAAAAAGCTTCCAATAGCAATAATTTCTAGTCCGATGTTTCCAAAAACACATTTTGATGGAAAGTGGCATTAGTGGCAGTAATTGACTCTGTAAATGGCAGTAGATAATCAGATGAAAGTTTGCTTTTAAATCAGATGTTTGTAAATAAGTAACTAGCTATATTAAGAATTTAGATAATCAACATGGGATAGAAAATATCAATAGTCCATTTGGCACACAATAAGCATGTCTAGCCTTGTAATTTTATTTTGATGAAATTATCTTGACACACTACTTGTTCTCTACAGTAAACCATACCCAGTAATGAAATCACTGTATTTCAATGAGGTAAGAATATTTCCATCCTCCCAAAATTAAATCAATTTTGTCATCAAATATCCACAGAGATTCTGGTGCTTATGAATTTTAGAAAGTTGTAATTGATTTTAGAACTTCTAACACATCTAAATCCTATCAAATGTGGAGCCTTTTTTTTTAACATAACATTTTTTTGTCTACCTAATCTAGCATTCTTTAATTTGCAAGTAGTTCAGCAAATATAACATCATAGTTAGAAGAGAAAGGGCACCTTTTTGACCACAAAGAGGAATAACTGCTCATAATATGGACAGCCTTTGGTGGTAAGATCTTAGTCTTGATTTTGAAGAATTGGCTCATGCCTATATTTCATCATGTCTAAAGAAAGAAAGGTCCAAAATCCTCAAATAGTTTAATCTTATTATTTCAATGTCCCAGCCACAATTCCAACTTTCTTACCGCAAAGTTCATTTGGTACGCTTTTTCCACTTTCCAAGTTCTGGGTTTAAACTCTTATCTTACCATTGTCTCTTGCATTTTGTTGGATTCCAGATAAAAGATAATGATTTGGAGTAAACCTACTGACTAAAGATTAGACTTCCAGCAGATTGAGTTACTTAGTTCTTGTTTTCTTTCTGAAGAATGGTTTTGGCACTCTAGATTTTATTATATTGAATATACGAAGACTAAAAAAAAAAGGAGAGAATACAATATAATAAAAGTCTTCCCTTAATGCTTAAGGCAATGATAGTCTAAAGCATTTTTCTATGTGTACTTTGTGTGGGCTGTATGCTGGTTCAGAGTACCCTTCTGAAGTTCAGGAACCTGGGGCATCTGGGTGGTTTAGTCCATTGAGCTCAGGTCATGCTCTCATGAGTTTTGGGATCAAGTCCTACATGAGGTTCACCACTTAGTGAAGACTCTGCTTGAGGATTCTTTCCCTTTGTTCCTTCCCACTCTGTCTCTCTCTCAAATAAATAAATAAATCTTCAAAACATATAAAGTTCAGGAGCCTGCAATGAAAGCAGAAAATATTCTTATCTACTAAATCTTCTATATTGAGAAGGGAAAATGATATCTTTTTTTAAAAGATTTATTTATTTATTTATGATAGACAGAGAGAGAGAGAGAGAGAGAGGAGGCAGAGACACAGGCACAGGGAGAAGCAGGCTCCATGCAGGGAGCCCAATGCGGGATTCGATCCCGGGTCTCCAGGATTAGGCCCTGGGCCAAAGGCAGGCGCCAAACCGCTGAGCCACCCAGGGATCCCCCGGAAAATGATATCTAATAAGGTAATTAATCAAAGAGAATAAACTTCTTAGATCTTTCTCCATTTATAATTCCTGTAATGACTTTATTCGTCCTACGTATCGCTATCCTAGGTAAGGGAGATGTCCTAGTAATCATTGTTGTCAGTTTTCATCATTTTTCAAGGGACTCTGAGATCAAGATCTTTATGTGTAAGCCTATATATTTTATTTATTTATTTATTTATTTATTTATTTATTTATTTAATATAAATATATTTATTTATTTATTTATTTATCTGTTGATAAGACATAATTTTTTGAAAGACTTTGTTGGGCAAATATACCAGTTTAGAACCTAGTACATTTTACACACAACTGCTCAGAGTTCATATGTATCTGTATTGTGACTTGTTCTGATAGACATTTGATGATATGTGCCCAATCCTTCAAAGAGCAAAAAAATGTGCCTGCAATTCGTACTATTAATACTATCTATAAAGTCTTTACAACTTGCGGTACCAACTTTCCACCCCGTACCTTAGCTCATGTTCTCACTTCAGACATGCAGAATTCCTTACCACTTGGTATCATAACAATGATACCATTCTGCTGGCATTCAAGGTTCTACCTTTTATTGAATGACTCATATCTATGAAATGTTTGGGTCTAGGTTTAATGAGTGAAAGCAAGAATTGAGGGAAAAGTAGAACTTCCCCAGATGTGGCTGGAAGAGTTGCAGGAGACATCTTTATAAAGAGAGAAGCAGGATTCTAAATTGGTAAATGAGGTTAAAAAATAGGATATAGTAATAAAGAATTCTCCCTTTGAAGAACTTCCTTTTTGTGGTTTGTTTTTTTTTTTTTTTTTGTCTGTTGTGGTTACTCTTAGAAGCTGGGAAATATTTATTTGGACAGTGTTTTTTCCATTTATCTACTATAATCCTCTGTTTACATTACCTCAATTCCTTCTTTAAGATACTCTGGCTGGGAACAGTATTAAGAGCATAGTGGTATGTGAACAAGAGAGTATATTTGACACCTTATGGGTTTGTTATTGTCTGTGCAGAGGAAAGCAACCTGTTTCAAGACACAGGGCCAAGAGTTGCAAACAGAACCAGAGCCATAATGAGCTCACGGGGGTGCATTTTAATATAGTAGTTATTAACAACTAAATTTGAGTGTTTTTCATGCATAAATTCTTTCAACCTTAATAAATACAGCACAACCTTAAAACATTTATCTCTACTTTACAGATGAAAAATAAATACAGAGAAGTCAATTACCTCTCCAATAACTAGTAAAGTAGAAGATCCAGGGGTCAATCCAAAGTGTTTGACTCCAAAGTTCATATTGTTAACCAATATTCTATACTACAGAGGAGTGTACTAGAATATGCCAGAATAAACACATAATTAAGAGGTACAACTCCTGAGGGGACAGTCAAGAAAAACAACCTAGAAAAATAAATGGAAACATTAAGAAAGCTGTCATGCTTTATAAATAAATTCATATAATTTAATTTTCAAGAATCTAGACATTTTGGTTGCCTAATTATATCAGAATTCTTGAAGTCTATTCTTCACTAAGTTTATTAATTTGCCATCCAAATAATGATTAGTTCCTTTAAAACCAACCTTATATTTCTGTTTTGAGAATACTGACAATCAGAGCATGATGCCTCTCCTTCACTTTTTTTTTTTTTTAAGATTTTATTTACTCACAAGGGACAGAGAGAGAAGAGAGAGAGAGGCAGAGACACAGGCAGAGGGAGAAGCAGGCTCCATGCAGGGAGCCTGATGTGGGACTCTATCCCAGGTCTCCAGGATGACGCCCTGGGCTGCAGGCGGTGCTAAACCGCTGAGCCACCCGGGCTGCCCTCTTCTTCACGTTTCATATGCATTCATGACCTTTACAATTTGAATGTGTATGTTTATATAAATTTAATTGTGCCTACTCTTTGTTATTATTTTTAATTTCAAATGTTCAAAAATCAGTGTTGAAGTTATTTATAATTAAAATTATTCCTTAAGACACATATGATTTTACCAATACAAAATCTTTATTTTTTATTTTTTTATTTGTATTTTTTTGTTGGAGTTCTATTTGCCATCATATAGTATAACACCCAGTGCTCATCCCATCAAGTGCCCCCCTCAGTGCCCATTACCCAGTCACCCCATCCTCCTCCTCCCCCCTGTCCACCTCCCCTTCCACTACCCCAAAATCTTTAGAAGCATTTTTATATTGATTGATCAATGCATATATTTACTAATTTTTGAGTGTATAAGTATCAGGCATAGTGTGACACACTGGAGAAGAACCAGAGAATCTCAAATTGGGATCCCTGGGGGGCTCAGCAGTTTGGCGCCTGCCTTCGGCCTGGGGAGTGATCCTGGAGTCCCGGGATTGAGTCCCACGTCAGGCTCCCTGCATGGAGTCTGCTTCTCCCTATGCCTGTGTCTCTGCCTCTCCGTCTGTGTCTCTCATGAATAAATGAATAAAATCTTAAAAAAAAAGAGATTCTCAAATTTTCAATAATTGTCAAAGGATAGGAAACAGATAATTAAGGCAACAATTACAGTAGGATGTGTTAAAGCTCAGATACAGACATTGGAAAGGTGCTGAGTTATTCAAATGTGTTGAGTATACTTTTCTATGTTTATTGGATACTATAAATTTTTTCATTAATGAAATGCTTTTTTCGTTTCAAAACTACTACAAAGCAGCACTATTTCAGCGTTCCTTGGATCATACATTCTGAGTTTTGTTTTGCTTTCTATGTTCAGATGCCATTGGAAAATGCTGGAAATCCTACGGCATGCAACATTTTATTATTTATAGGGATGTAACTGAGTGTAGTTTACTGCAAGAAAAAAATTAAATCACTTCTCTACTACTCTTAGGTATGTGATATTGGGTAAATGGAAAAATTATTTTATTCCTCATTTATAAAATAGAAATTATATAGCTAAATTAACAAGTGATATAATATCTGCAATATGGTTAGCATGATGACTTGTTCATAGGAAGGACCTATGAACAATTAATTTTGGTTGTTTTTATTGTTATTATTTGCTCTATGTTGTTTCCTACATAAAAACACAAAGAAAAGTTTTTTAGATACTTAAGCTCTGGAAAAATAGAGCTACTTTCCTATTAAAAAATAACTTTTTTTCTAATTTAAAATATTGAAAGTCATCACCAACTATAATTTTCATTTAATTTTTTGCTCCTGTAAACTAAAACTGTGTGTGAAGCTGTACTTTAATAATTTAGAAGGATATGGTCTGAGAATTTCCTACTTTTTAAGTTTTTCTTTGGTCCTGACCTGTATATATAGTTCAATTTTTACCTACTTATATTTTATCATTGTATTATATGCATACTTACAAACTGATTAGTGCTTTGTAGAATCAGGAGATATGAATAAATGCACATATATGTTTATATAACATCGCTCTGGAAGAAATGAACATTTCAAAGACAGAATTCACGGTATATTTCTGTTACCTAATTAGTGTTCTTGATATAAGGGGCAGATCCAATGAAACCTGAACCTTCATTCCTCTGAAATTAGTGAATCATCAACACCCTTAACCTCCCCAACAAATTCAAATCAGTGTAAGAAAATTAGTAGATAAATGTGTGCACAGTATTTCATTTTAAAGTGCAGCAGATAATTTTCTCTTATACAGAGCTAAAATCTGTTTTCTTAAAAAAAAAAAAAAAACACTAGGATTTATAGTTACTATTATGAGAGAAATCCAGAACATAAAGAAGTTATTTTGCCTCTCTTCCTCTTTTGAACTGTCTTACATATTCATGTTGTAATCATATTCTTCAAATACTAGTTTCATTATTTTAACTTCTTCCTCAGAAACAGAGGCTCTTAAAATTCTCCAGCAAATACAAAGTCAACGTGTCTACCAAATATTATTTCTACCATGTATGAAGATTTAGTTTTATATTAACTGTTTAAAATACACCCACATTCAAATCATAAAAGTCTGCTTGCAATTGATCATACATCTCATATTGATTCCTACCGCTGAGGCCTCTGGCAGTCATTCTTGCTTATTTACACTCCTATAGCCTCTTGCCTCACTATATAACATAATTTCAAAGTACTTGTTTAGAAAACTCACCAGCAACCTTTCCTGAAAAGTCTTACCCAACTCTAAAATTTCTTTTGCTAAACGTCACTCAAAACTTTACCTCATCATTTTAGATCACAACTTGTTCTTTCTTTCAACATCATTCTCTTGGGACATTTAAATTGAGGCCCTCACAAGAAGGAAGGAACATTTGTTGACAGGGACTATGCTAGGCAAAGTCTAAGGTAATATTTATTTGTATTCAAGTTATATGTCTCCATATTATATAATGTGAAATACATCCTAAGCAAAATACAAAGCAAAGTACAACAAACATAAAATTTGTTTGACCTACTGTTTCTATCTTAATTCCTCCTATAGGTAATGAATTTCAATTACTTTGACTAATTTTGTTATCTGTGTTAGGGTAGTTATCTCTATAACTCTAATTAACAAAATGAAACTTTAAAAAAGCCTAACATATGATCTATTGACATTCTCTGCTGGATGGTGATATAGTTATAATGTACGTGCTCTATATATATGTTCTTTAAAAAATATATTTATTAAAGAGAGAGTGAGCACAAGTGACAGAGGGAGAGGAAGAAGGAGATAGCCTGATGCAAGACTCGATCCCAGGACTCTGGGATCATGACCTGAGCAGAAAGCAGATGCTTAACCGAGTCACCCAGGTGCCCCATACATATAATTCTTAATCCTCCCGTAACACACACGGATCACCTTCCAATGGTACCTTAACAATCTTGTGATCAATATACTTTTAGTTCATAAAGTTGTCTAAGTGCCTAAAATCAATGCTTTTTTCATAATTTGGTAAGATTGATGATCTTAAAAGGTCTCTCAGCTAATTAAATGACCCATGGTGTGGGAGACTAGTGATAACATTTATATCCATTAAAAAATAAAAAAAAAGTGTTACAAGTTTAAACACTTTTTTTTCAAATGTTATTTGGAATCTGGGTTATGGGATGCCTGGGTGGCTCAGTGGTTAAGCATCTGCCTTTGGCTCAGGGCGTGATCCTGGAGTCCGGGGATCAAGTCCCCCATTGGGCTCCCTGCATGGAGCCTGCTTCTCCCTCTGCCTTTGTCTCTTTCTCTCTCTGTGTGTCTCTGATGAATAAGTACATCAAATCTTTAAAAAAAAAAAAGGTTAAAGAAGTGCTACTAATTAAGGGTCAGTTGAAGACAATACAGTATAACTTTAATTCCAGGAAGGTTAGGATTGCATAGGTGGATCTACTTGATGGTCAGAATCCAGGTATCTGAGCAGTATGTCTGTGAACTTGACCCTAAAGAATTACTTTCATTTTCTGGATTGCAGATGCAATCAAGGGAAACTGCAAGATATAGCTTCATTAAAATTGATGCTTTATTTTCTTTACACTTGCTCTCAAGAACATTGTGTACCAATATTGCCTGAGAAGCCTTACTTGGCACTTAATGTTTAGATAGTTGTAGGATTGTTTTAGAGCAGATAAGAAAACATGTAACTAATCATATTTTTATTTCTTGATTACTAAAATTTCCAAATCTCATATGTCAATTGACTTTCATATTTATATTATGTTTTTGGTTCAAGACATGCTATATTTACATTTATCTATAATTTTTATCTACAACTTCATAATTTTACCCTATTTCAAATGATCTGCCTCAATAATAAGCTGTATAAGTTGGGTATTATTGAAATAGTAATAATGAAACTTCTGTATTTTTTGGTGTTATGTGTACTTCACCCAGGAAATAAAAAGAGAACACTGCAGTTCTATGCTAATATTTATTAGTAACATTGATGACAGGATACTTAATGTTACCTTGACTCTCTTATTGTCAGATGAATGAGTTAGCATTGACCTTTTATTCAAGGCCTAGCTATTAGCTTATATTAAACCACTACTAAAATCATTAAATTTTTTTTTAAAGATTTTATTTATTTATTCATGAGAGACACACACACACACAGAGGCAGACACACAAGCAGAGAAACAGGCTCCATGCAGGGAGCCCGATCCTGGGACTCCAGGATCATGGCCTGGGTGGAAGACAGGTGCTAAACCACTGAGCCACCCAGGGATCTTCAATCATTAAAAAATTTTAAAATGTAACTGGCAATATGAACACCACTGAAGGAATTTTAATTTCACTGTAACTTTTTGTGAAATAAGGAAATGCACAAGTGAATCTTAAAATACTATGTTATACTATAAGCAACTGTAAGTTTCAAGATATTAGCATTTAACATGATAATGATGTTCATATTTAGAGATTGCTGCTAGAAGTACCTTTATTTGATTTGATTCCAAAGAAAACTAAGGATAATGTGTCCATCACACTATAACAAATTACTCCAATATTAAGCAGCATAAAACAACAAATGTTTATTATCTAATAGCTTCTGTAGGTCAGAATTGACTTAACTAAGTGGTCCTGGCTCATGGTTTGTCATGGAATTGATATTAAGATAATGTAAGATATGGCTAGGGATGCAGGGCTTGACTGAGGCTAACGGTTTGTTTCCAAGACAGCTCCTTCACTTGGGCTTTTACCACTTGAGCCTCTCCATACAGTTGCTTTGAGGGCCACACAGCATGATGGATGGCTTTCTCCTAAGTGAATAGTGAAATAGAGAGAAGCCATATTCTGTTGGTCACAGGGATCAACCATGAAATAACGGGAAGATGATAAACAAAGGCATGAATCACAGAGGACAAGTTTTATTGGGGAGCACCATGGAGGCTGGCGAGAAAGAAAATGGACTTTTGATTTTTGTCCATGTGTCATACTGAATGATTGTTCACAATCTATAGATTCTGTAGGATATTTAAAAATGCAAATGACTTGAATGGCTAAAATTAACAACATGAGAAACAACAGATGTTGGTGAGGATGTGGAGAAAAGGGAACTCTGTTACAGTGTTGGTGGGAATCCAAACTGATGTAGCCATTCTGGAAAACACTATGAATTCTCCTCAAAAAGTTAAAAATATAACTACCCTATGACCCAGCTCTTGTTCTATTAGATATTTACCCAAAGAATACAAAAATACTAATTGGAAGGGATACATACACCCTGTTGTTTATTATTTATATTATCAAAAATAACCACATTATAAAAATGTCCAATGACTGATGAATGGATAAAGAAGTGATACACACACACAGACACATACACATACACACACACATATATGTATATAATGGAATATTACTCAGTCATGAAAAGGAATGAAATCTTGCCATTTGCAATGACATGAATAGAGCTAGAGCATTTTATGCTAAGTGAAGGTAGTCAGTTACAGAAAAACAGATCCCATTTGATTTTACTTACATGTAGAATTTAAGAAACAAAACAAATGGTCATGGGGAAAAAAGAGAGAGGGAACTCAAGAGAGAGAGCCTGAGGGAAAACCAAGAAATAGACTCAACTATAGAGAACAAACTGATGGTAACCAGAGGGAAGGTAGGTGGGGGATGGATTAAATAGGTGGTAGAGATTAAAGAGTGCACTTGTGATGAGCACTGGGTTTTGTCTGGAAGTATTGAATCACTAAAATGTACACCTGAAATTAATATCATGCTGTATATTAACCAACTGAAATTTATTTATTTTTATTTTTTTTCCAACTGAAATTTAAATGGAAACTTAAAAAATGCAAATGATTTTGTTATTATTGGACATAAATTATAGACTCATCAGTTCTAGGACAAAATTTCAAACATAGTAGTTATTTAATGAACAACTCTTGAATCAATGAATTTTATTTATTTATATTATTCATTTTTAATATTATATATGGCTATTGATACATAATGAATACGCAGCAATATGGGATTATTTTCTAATGATTTTTGACCACTGATCAGTTGTATGACTATTTCAAGGTTTGACATCTTTTTTTTTTTTTAAGATTTTATTTATTTATTCACAAGAGACACAGATAAAGAGGCAGAGGGAGAAGCAGGCTTCCAACAGGGAGCCCAATGCAGGACTTGATCCCTGGACCCCGGGATCATGACCTGAGCCAAAGGCAGATGCTCAACCACTGAGCCACCCAGGTGCCCAAGGTTTGACATCTTTTACTAAAAAGCTAAGACAGTTCTACATTGTATTATAGCCTCTAAAAATGCTTTTAATGGAATGGCATAATGCAAACTTAAACACACATTCACCAATTTATTTTTTGTTAAGTGTTTTTGCTATTTGTCTCTTGCTGCTGCATTTGATTTTGAATTTATTTCAAATGTGTCATATAGCAGTTTTTTTTCAGCAAAGGTATGTACAAGGTATTACACAGTTTCAATTTTGTTTAAAATATATTTATTTCACTCTTATTCTTGAATAATACAGTAGTTGGATACAGAATTTCAGGTTGAAAAGTATTTTTCCTAGTTCTTTGAAGATATTCTATATTCTATGGACACTGTTTTTTCTGGTAAGAGGTTTGCTTTCAATACTTTTTAAGTTTCTATGGGTATTTTTCTTCTCTTTTGCTTTTATGGGTTTTTGTTTCTAAAACTCGGAAGTATGGATTTGTGTTTATATACTTGCTTATAAATAATTCGATCTAAAGACAATTTTTTTAGAACTAGAAATGTTTCAGGTGTTAGGTTTTTATATATTGTCAATTGTCCATTCTGTGTATTTTCTCTTTCTGGAAACTAATTCAATATATTAACAACTTCCATATCTGTTAACTTCTTGCATTTACATTTCCTATTTCATCATGTGGTGATCTCAGTGCTTCCCTTGAAGTGATCTTCCACTTATTATGTCTTTGTAAAATTCCTTAATTTGCTGTTCAGCATGACCATTTTTTTTTTAAGATTTTATTTATTTGAGAGAGAACAAGAGATCACAATCAGGGGGAGTGGCAGAAGGAGAGTGAGAAGCAGGCTCCCTGCTGAGCAGGAACTCCCACTCTGGGGCTCCATTCCAGACCCAGGGATCATGGTCTGAGCTGAAGGCAGATGTATAAACCACTGAGCCACCCAGGTGCCACAGTATATCCATTGTTTTCAGGTTTTATTGTTTTTTTTTTTTTTTTTTGGCTTTTTAGATTTATTATTTGAGAGAGAGAGAGAGGGAGGGAGGGAGGAAAGGCACAAGGAGAGAGAGAAGCTCACACAGAATCCATGCTAAGACAGAACCCAACTTGGGGCTGGAGCTCAAGACCCTGAGATCATGACCTGAGCTGAAACCAAGAGCCAGGCATTCAACTGACTGAGATATCCAGGCACCCTTTGACTCTTTTTTTTTTTTATTGACTTTTTATTTATAAATAAAAGTTTACTCACTTTTACTGAGGTGCAATGTATATACAATACAATTAGTCCATTTGAAATGTACAGTTTGATATATATGGCAATTGTATACAGTTGTTTAACCACCACCACATTGAAGAAATTCCCTCATGCTTTTGCAATCAATATCCTGCAACTGTACCAACCCATAGACAACAAATAGTATGTTCTAATCCTTGATAATTGTCACGACAATGCTAGTTTTTCTAAAATTGTATCTATATTATATCATATAGCCTGTCTTATTTCATCTAGAATAATGTTTTTGAGATTTATCCATGGTATTGCATTTATCAATAGCTCATTCCTTTTTATATCTAAAAAGTTCAAATTAAGAATGTAAAACAATTTATTCATTAACTTGCTGATAGAAATTTCATTTCATTCAACTTTTTCACCATTATAACTAATGCTACTATGAAGATTAGATGATCTTTGTGCTATCATATGTTTTGATTTCCTTTAGGTATTTACCTAAATATTTACCTAAATATTTAGGAACAGAATTCCTTGGGTGCATATTGCACATATAAGTATATGATATGATTTCTTCTAAGAATTTTATAGTTGAAACTCTGACATTTAGGTCTATGATCCATTCAGGTCTATGATATCAAAATAATTTTCTTTGTGGTGTGAAGTAACTAAGTACATTTCTTAAAAATATATTGATAGTTGATTGTTCTAGCAATATTTTGCAGTAAGGCCATCCTTTCAACAATTGGATTACCTTGGCAACTTTTTAGAAAATCAGAAGACCACAAAAGTCTGGATCTATTTCAGGAATCTATTTATTCCGTTGATCTACATGTCTGCCTTATGCCAAAGTCATACTTTCTTAAGTATTGTAGCTTTATCATAAGTCTAAAAATCTAATAGTATAAACCTTCAACTATCTTCTTTTTTTAAAGATTTTATTTATTTATTCATGAAAGTCATGGAGACAGAGGCAGAGGGAGAAGCATGGTCTCAGACGGGGGTCTGATTTGGGACTCGATCCCAGGACCCTGGGATCAGGACCTGAGCTGAAAACAGATGCTCAACCACTGAGCCACCTAGGTGCCCTGCAACTATCTTCTTTTTAAATTTTCTTAGCCATTCTAGGTTATTTACTTTTCCATATATATTTTATAATCATCCTGCCAAATTCTCTTTTAAAAGTGTGTAGGACCTTGATTAGGGAAGTATTATATTTCTAGATAAATTAATTAATTTTATTTTCTCACTCTATAATCCATGAACATGGAACGCATGGTCCATGATAAAGTCCAATAATATCACTGGAATAGGGGTACAAGGTTTTACTGAACGTTTGAATTTAGGCATCTAGATTTATTTCAATTTTTTTTTTATTTCAATTTGAAAGACCATTTTGGTCTTTGGAATCTTCTCAACACAGATGAGAAGTGAAAAGTGTTCATGAAAACATGAACTTACTTCACAGGATACTTTTATTTCCCATGCTATAAATATAATACACCATTTCCATTCGCATTCTAAGGGTCAGATCTAAGATAAATAATTCAACTCCCGATAAGACATATTGGAAAATATAGCTTTGTTTTGGCTCCAGAAAAAGAGAAAATACCTAGATATTGTTGAACCATTACAGTCCCTGCTGTGATCCTTATTACTTGCACCTGAAATTTCTCTTCCCAGTGTTGAACCTGTCTGTATATTTAAAGATACTTATTCATGACAAATACCCACCATTTGCTTCAATGTGGATGGAACTGGAGGGTATTATGCTGAGTGAAATAAGTCAGTCAGAGAAGGACAAACATTATATGGTCTCATTCATTTGGGGAATATAAATAATAGTGAAAGGGAATAAAAGGGAAGGGAGAAGAAATGGGTAGGAAATATCAGAAAGGGAGACAGAACATGGAAGACTCCTAACTCTGGGAAACGAACTAGGGGTGGTGGAAGGGGAGGAGGGCGGGGGGTGGGAGTGAATGGGTGACGGGCACTGAGGTGGGCACTTGACGGGATGAGCACTGGGTGTTATTCTGTATGTTGGCAAATTGAACACCAATAAAAAATAAATTTATTATTAAAAAAATAAATAAATATGAGGGGACACACACACACACACAAATAAAGATTTATTAAAAGGTAAAAAAAATTATATTTACTTTATGCAAAATATATGCATTAGTTCAACTTCCATACAAATAAACTAGCATTTCTCTTATAAATTATTACACAAATGATTTACTCATTAAGAAAACTTGGAAAATATAAATAAAAAGAAAGTGATTCACCTGAATCAGAAATAAGAATACACAGTTAATTAGTCAGAACACATGTAAACTATCATTACAGTTAATGTTTGCAAATTTTGCATTTATTTATATATTTTATAATATATCATATATGGCTATATATCACATATATGTATATGTATTACATATGCGTGCATATATTATAATTGTGCGTGCAATATGATACATATCAATCTGAAACTAGCTTTTACGTTTAAATATAAGCACACATATACATACTATATGTATGTTTATGATGTTTGATATTTATTACAACCATTCAGTAGATGTTTTCCATGATTTATCTAACTTAATTCCCAAAATAACCTTATAGTGTAACCCCATGAAGATTCTGAGGATTAAAAATTTTTGTAACTTGTCATACTTTATACTTTTACACAGAAGGGCTGGGATTCAAATTTCCTTATCCGGGATGCCTGGGTGGCTCAGCAGTTAAGCATCGTCTGCTTTCAGCCCAGGGCCGATCCTAGATCCCACACCAGGCTCCTTTAATGGAGCCTGTTTCTCTCTCTGCCTATACCTATGCCTCTCTCTGTGTGTGTCTCTCATGAATGAATAAATAAAATCTGTAAAAAAAAAATTGTTATTTTCTTATCTAACTCCCAAACCTAAGTGCTAAACCATTCTGTTAACCCTTCTTAGCACAGTTCTTACTGAGTACTTACTATGATCCAGACACAGAGTAAGTGTATTGTTGATATTTATTATTGTTTCAACAATTTTGTGGTAGACAACGTTATCCCATTTTTCAGATTAGATAAATAGAGCTTGGAGATTTTAAATACACTTTCACACCTGACAGAGTAGCATGTGGAAAAGCAAGTTTTTAAACTCATGTTTTTGACTCAGACCCTGGCTTCCAACAACAACACCTTATAGACATCACGAAGGTCTCTAATGGCAATATTTTTGCTAAATAAAACAATGACTTTAACATCTAATGTTTAATTTATCACATTGCTGGGTTCAAAATATTGATTTTATATCAGCTCAGGAAAAGGAAGATGAAAGATGTTTTTAATTAAGCATCTATTTTGTGACTTTGAATCATAGATAATCTTACATAACAATAAATAAAAATCAAGTTATTTCTAGAGAATATTTTTATTTAGAAAATTAAATAGCTACATTACCATACATAGTTACTGTAATATAAAAATGTAACTAGATAGGAGCAAGAGTTTTAAAGATCAAAAAAAAAAAACCACAATACCACAATTTTGACAGGCAATTTTTTAAAAAAAATTGAATTAGAGAGGAATTTGGCATTATGTGAGGACAATGGAACTAAAAGATATCTGATATGTTATAGGCCAATTTCTTTATTTTATCTTAAGCTCTCATCTTTATGATTTTTTAGAAAGCTGGACTCATATTGCTTGCCTACTGTAATTCAGAATGGAAATTTCCTACTAAAAATCATTTTATTACTTTCTTCCAGCTTCATGAAATTCTGATGATTTGTTTTATTTATTTTTTAATTAATGTTTTAAAAATGTTATTGCTATTCAATTTGCCAACTGTAGTATAACACCCAGTAACATTCCATTGTGTATAAATACAACATCTTCTTTATCCATTCTAATGATTTGTTTTATATTTTATTTCCAAGATAATGTAGTTAATACCCTAAACTCTACCTAAGTTCACATGAGATCACAGTTAGTCAGATCAAAGTCGCTCCAGTTAAAACTACGTCTCTATTATAGACCAAACTGATGTGTGAGGATATACAGATTGGTCTATGAGAAATCTTAAATCCTCCAAAAAAGTAACCAGTACCATCCTCACTTCAATCAATCTTCTGCTACATTATACTACAGACTGTTTACCTAAATTCTAATTAAAATGTTCTTATTTCAAGCCCCTTTCCTCTTCTTTCATTTTAAATTTTGATATTTGTAAAAAAATTAGACATCTTCTTCAGTTTTAGCAACAAATATATATTAATATAACCTATATTGATATATTTTTTATATATTATAAATATTTATATAATATTGCCTTTCATAATTTTCAAATAAAGACTGAATTATGAGAGAAAAGATGTACCAAAAATATAACTTTTCAAATATTCTTTTATATCCAGGAGTCAATACTGTAACTAACAGCATTCCTTGAAGTTTTCACAACACATATGCCAGCTTTTTCAAAGATATAGTTGTAAATAACAATAAATATAGCAGGAGCTATTAGACATTCATTATTCAGATATATAGCATCAATATTTTTTAATTAAAATATACCTTCAGGAAAAATCCTTTCTTTAGTATTCCTTGTAGTTTCAGTAACAACATAGCCTGTCCTAAATATGTCCAGACCGGTGACCTTTTTCAAATTAAAAAACATTTTCTTAAACTTAAGGCAAACTGTCAAAGTTCCCCTCATAAAGAAGTAGAAATGGTTTAGCTCATTCTGTTCAAATCATAACACCAGATATTTAAAGCTTTGAACTGTGGTGCCATGACACAGAGATACTATTTCAGAGCTCTTGACATTAAATAAAGCTTTCTTATCAAATCTTTTTTTTCCTTATCAAATCTTAAGGAACACTTATTCTTTTATATTTTTTATTTTCCTAGAAGTTTCCTTTTTATTCATTTATTTTAATCATTAAACCCTACTCTTAGAGTCCAAAAGATTTGGTAAATATTGAGACACAGTAAATTCACGAAATCATTGCCTTAAAAGATCTAATATCTAACAAGATAAGACTTCCTCTGGTTCATCAGCTAAGTGGTATAAAGCATACAAATAAAAATACAATGATCACAGAGTAGAGTCAATATTTGTCAGTATTTATTACCTGAGAACTTTGTGAAGAAATGTAATTGTAGTCTTTGGCAAGGATTACTATTGTGGTGTTAGTGTGCTAAATTCAAGAATTAAAACAAAATATTTTTGAGATTTCCTTATTATTTTAATTCATAGCATTGTTTGGTTGGTTTGTCCAATTTCCTTTCACCACAACTCAAAAAGTGCCTCATAACATAATTCATTTATTCTAAAAAGAACTGATGTGATGATAAAAACACACAACATTGCAAATACATCTTGATGAATAATTTTCAATGAAGATAGATTTAGGGAGGTACTGACATGGGCCTGAAAAAGCATTGACCTTGGAATAAGGTCATCTTGATTTTGTCATATTTTAGCTCTGTCCCCAGGGTAGGTCACTGAATATCTCAACTTTACTTTCTTTCTTTCTGGTTTTTTTTTTTTTTTTTTTTTTAAAGATTTTAACAACTTCACTTTCTGTGTGTATAAAATTGCCATTTCTGCGTATGTAAAATTGATTAAAAATCTTCTAAATAGTAGGCACCTTATCAAATTTGCTTCATTTTTCATCCTTCTTTATCAACATCTTAGATATCTTAAATATTATGCTCTCAACTTGAACATTCATCTTTTAAAAATTAGGGTATCATCAATCCCATGCAGAGATTTTAGCTTTAGTCCTAATAACATCCCTGTCTCCCCAGAAATGTCTTGGAAATATTAACTCTACATCAAGGAAGGGAACCAATAACCTCTCATACTCTTCGGGAATCACAAAATTTAGAATTACCTTTAGAATTACAAAATATCTCACTTCAAAGATTGAGCTTTTGGGATTTAGAGAGATTTTAGTCCATCGAAATTCCTTCTTCTCCCTGTATTTTCAACTTTTTTTTTCTTTTTTTTAACTTTTTTTTTCTTTATCGATGTTTATGTTCCATTAGATCAAAATATATCCAAATATTCCCCATTGAAAATAAACAAACAGTTCTTTCTTGGTTTATGTTTCCCTGTCAATCTTGCTGTATCTCTCTCCTTATTTTCTTAGTACAGTTTAATGAATAATTGGTCTACATTCAGTATTTCAATTTTGTTTCCATGTGCTTTTGTCTTTTCACAAAATCTACAGCTGCCTCAATATTTACAGATACCTTTTAGTCATGAAATCCAAAGAAAAATTTCATATTTAATTAAGGGTTTGCCTCTGTTTACCACTCTCTCTTACCTTCAACACTAAACTGCCTGGCTTGCAGGATGCATTTCCCTTTCTTTTCCTGTCTTTTGAACTCCTGTTCTTCTGCTGCACATAATATTTGTGTTTCTTTGGCTCGTTTTGCCTTCAACGTTTTTCTATGTAACAATCTTTGCACCCCCGACTTCAATATCCTATACTCTCATAATTAACAGTATGGATATTCTCAAGCCCAAAATACTCTTTGAGCTCCAAATCCATATATCTAGTGTTCTACTGGATGATTCAACCTGTGTGTGAAATAGGCACCTCAAGTGCAGGATGGTACAAATTGAAATCACTCTTTCCTCAGATTGGTGGATTTTCTCCATTCTGAGAAATCTTTATATTATCTAGGCAGCATCCATAACCAGAAACCAGTATTTGATACGTTATCTATCCCATATTCCTTATATGTTTTATTTATCCATTTCATTTCCAAAGCATATGTATTGGCCATTTTATACCAGGTACTGTTTTAGGTGCTAATGATAAACAAAATAAACAACTGTTCTCCCATAATGCTTATGATCTAATGGGAAGGTGGTAGACAATGAAAAAGTAATAAACAAAGAATATAGTTTTAGATCATGGAGGAACAAAGCATGTTAAGCATGGAGGGGAAAAGGGAAACACTTATAACTAGATTTAGCTGCATAAAACATAAAACCTAAAATAATAGTGACTTAGCATTCAGATTTATTTCACTCTTATTGTAGGGAAACTCTGTCTGTAGGCACCAGAGCTTATAGGGTGGCATCATTTTCTTTAGGTATATTTGAGTCACTTTCTTCTACAAACCTTATATAGAACTTCTTTATGGACTGAATGTTTGTGTCCCAAAAATTCATATGTTGAAACACTACCTCCCAGTATGATGGTACTAGGAGGTGGGGCCTTTGGGCGGCAATGAGGATTAAGATGAGGCCATGAGAGTGGAGCCCTCATGAAAGAATTAATGTCCTTATGAGGGTCATGAGAAAGCTTGCTTCCTATCTCTGCTTTCAGCCTACATGGCATACAGAAGAGGGTTCTCAACAGAACCCAGTCAGGCCGGCACCCTATTTGCAGATGTTCATCCTATGAGAAATAAATTCCCATTGTTTACAAGCCACTCAGGCCATGGTAGTTTGTTATAGCAGCCTGAACTGACCAAGTGAGCTTCTAACTCTTGACTCATGAAGGCAGCTGGAACTTAAGTCATTGAGTCTAAACTAAATTCTAGGCCAGCAAAAAACAGAGGGCATGGAAGAGAAAAAAGAGGCACATACCAACATCGTTAAGAGCTTTCAGTAGTATTCCTGGAGACTCCAACAACAAAAAATATGTTCATTTAACTATAATCAGCTAAATCGCACTGAAAAGGATGCTTTATGCTAGTTACCTTGCTACTCCAAACAAAATTGCCTAGTGCTATTGCATGAAGAAAGTATTTAGGGTAAACAGATGTTTCCAATACAGGTGGCTATATAGTTAGCATTAGCAGGGCCTTTCTGAAGGAGTAGACCCTTAACCTGCATTTATGATCATCCTACACTACTGATTTCATCCCCTTAATAAGCCATTTTAATCTGTTTTTTAGTCTCCATTCCCACTGCCCTTGCTCTATGTTAGTAAAGGTTTTCCGACTCCTCCCCTCTCTCGTAGCTTCCCATCCCTAACGAGGCTCACCCCTTCAGTCTGATCACCACAGAATCAATTCTTCTGGACACTGCCCTAGAGCTTTTAAAATTACACATCCAAACCTTGAACTTCCCTAATTAAAATCTTTTAATGTTTTCCACTGATTCAAGGCCGTATCCACAGAAATCTTTCATGAGAAGCTCCCTGACCACCCAGTATTTTACTCTTTTCTTTCTACCTCTAAACTCTAATTTCTGGGCATGAAAAATGGCTTTAAAAAATTGAGTTTAAAAAAATTGAGTTTTTTTCACCATTCTATTTGAGGTCACTGGTTCTCTTCCAAATATATCTTTCCCCATCCAGCCATGTCTGGAAAAGGCAGACACATTTATCCTTTATCATTCATTTGACTGCTACCTATATGTTTAAGGTCTTCCTGAATATCATACTTTCATGGCAGGCTCCTATCTTTAAACATACAAACCATTTCTGAAGCTCCATTACTTACAATTGTTGTCAATTTTTATTGTCCAAGCTATTGATCTTCCATGATAAACTGCAAACTATCTGATAGTAGGGACTGGACCTCTTGTTTCTGGACCCAATTAATTGCCTCTTTCTGAAACAAGCACATTTGAGATACTCTGTAAGATTTTCTTGAGTGAATTAAATTCATTAGCCTCCTAGACTGAAAATGTTACAGTCATCTCTGCTACCGCCCAGTGCTTAGGTCTGGCATCATTTTCTATTTATCCTAGCTCTGTAATTCCTCTCTCACCCACTCTGTTCACTAATCCCTACTTCCACTGTCTATTTCCAGTCATTTTTACCACACAGTTGAATCATTACAATATTATAATTCCTTTAGTACAATATTATTATTGTAATAATTACAGTAATTTTTACATTTTTACAAATAAATTTACAATTATTATTGTAAAACTTACAATATATTATTCCTTTATTCTCTCACTTGATATTTTTTTTCATGCCAGTGATGCAACACGGATTTTACTATATCTGGCACAAAGTTCAAATACTCTTAAATCATTCACTTAAATTCATGTTTTTTGCAGCATGAAGTTCACAACTTTTCAAGAATTAGTTATATCCTCTTCCCAGGCCTGTCTTTTACTCTCACCTCTGCTACCCCCACCTACCTTTTGGTCATTGTCCAAAGGGATATCTCTAGAAAGAAGGCATTACTGAACATGAGGCTTTCTGTCAGAGATGTCAATTCTGTGGATGGTGTGTGTACTCTGGGAATGTGAGTGAGGCCAGTGGCACATAAAGCAGATGACCCAAAAGACCCTGAAAGTTTCATGGGAGACTGAACTACCAGGTAGGCATGACAGGCTGGTTCCAGCAATGTATTCTTTCCACTGAAGCTTTCACTGGAAGGAACTAGGGGAGGGGGGAGGGGTTCCCAGTTTCAAAGTGAATTCTGGGCTTGCTTAGTAATGTGATTTGAAGATGAGGAACCCAAGTCGGGGACTGAGAGGAGAGAGAAAGAGCAAAAAAAAAAAAAAAAGATAATTTAGCAGATTGATTAAAAAATGTTTTTTCCCCCTTAGGCGGATTGCAAAGTGTTCCCTTAGTGTAAAATAATGTTACTTTAATTTCTTCCACAGATTATTTTATAAGAACTCAATGAAGCACATAACTATACCCTTACAACATTAATTTTATTAATCCTCTGGCAGCATTGTGTTACATCAAAAGCATATGCAACTAAAAGAAAGCTGTGTGTGAGGTATACTTTCATGTATTGCCGCCTGTGTGAAACAAAATGCTCTCCTAGTAAAAGATATCCACAAGAATCTAAAAGATCATGCACCTGATTTTTCTTTCTCAGTAGCGGAGCGTGCTTTGCATTGTGAATAGGAGAAAAAAAAAAATCCTCTCTTCATTCCCCCTGGAGTTTTTGCTTCAACCCATAGCAACAAAACATCATCTGTCTCTCCTAAAGTGTCTGAGTGATAAAAATGCTCAAAATTGTACCCCTTCTTCAAAATCAAAATTAAATATTACCTCCTCCGCGAAGTTGTCCTCAATCTCATCAGCCAAACTAATCTCAACTACTCCCAGAGCATTTGGTTTGTACTTCACCTTGAAAATGTATGAAACTCCGTCTTGAATTGTATTTAGTTTATTCCATATCGGTCCTTTTCACTCTATGGCAGTCTTTAGAGCTTCAATCAGAAAAACTTAGCTCCGTGTCTTCCACTAAGCCTTGTGCAGTGTCTTGTACACAGCTTTTGTACAGAGCCAGTGCACTGCCAGTTAAATGCCTGGGATCTGGGGTCTGATTGAATGAGGTTGATTGCTGATTCCGCTCTTTCCTAACTGTGCAGCCTTAGGCAAACTGCTTAAACTTTCTGTTCTCTGAGTTTAATCTTTAAAATTGAGAAATACGGGCCCATTTAGTAGGATTGTTGTAAGTTAAAAATGAGATCAATTAATCAAACAAACAGATTTGTGTGCTTAACAGGTAGTCCATAAACATGACTCACGGTCATTACGTGCTTAGTGACCAGATACAACCTTTAGGACACTGAATTTAAATATGCCTCCTATTTATCTGTTAAGGCTAAACTCAAGGCTCAATTTATTTTTTTTATTAAGTTTTTGTTTTAATTCCAGTATAGTTAATGCTCAGTGCAATATCAGTTTCAGGTATACAATATAGTGATTTCACAATTTCATACATCCCTGGGTGCTCATCACAAAGTGCACTCCTTGGAGTGCCTGCGTGGCTCAATGGGTTAAGCAACTGACTCTTGATTTCAGTTCTGGTTATGATCTCAGGGTCATGAGGTCAAGCCCAGGGTAGGGCTCCAAGCTCAGCACAGAATCTGCTTGAGATTCTCTCTACCCGCCCCTCGCCCCTTCCCCTGCCCACTCACATGCACATACACTCTCTCTCTTTCTCAAATAAATAAATAAATTAATTAATTAATTAATTAATTAAATCTTTAAAAAACTAAACAAAATAAAGTGCACTCCTTAATCCCCATCGTCTATTTCACCCATTCGCTCATTCACCTCCACTCTGGTAACCATCATCTGTTCTCCATAGTTAAGAGTCTGTTTCTTGGTTTGTGTGTGTGTCTCTCTCTTTTCTTTTTTTTTTTTCTTTTAAAGCTTGGTTTATTTTAAAATTTTATGTGATGCCGCCTCCATATAATTGTTTTCTTTAATATTTATAACACAGGCTACCAAACTAAGCATTTAGTTATGAACTTCTTTGCTCCATGTTATAGTTGGTGTTCACCTCTTTCTGAATATCATGATACAAGTTCCATGATTAATACTAAATGAATACTCAAAGGTAGCTGAACTGGGAACTATACCAGGAAAACTCAATTGCTACTTTGCAATTGTAGAGAAAAGAGAATAAGGAAGTTTGAGTTTGGTTGCTTCCCACTTCTTCCTCTTTCCCCTCTGTCTTCTACATCTTGATAATTCAAGCCACATGTCTTCCAGCCTCATAAATGGTGTTCATTTGTTTGATTGGTTTTAGTGTGTTTTGTTTTGGTTTGGTTTTGGTTTTGGTTAACGATATGATCACACTTAAGGACTTGCCATTCTCTTCCTTCTGTTAGGAAGTACATATAACATAATTACATCTCCATGTTAGAAGGGATTTTATAGTTCAGTTCTTACCTGATACCTGGCTTCCTGGGAAAGTAGTCTCTACCATTTCAATTTTAAATTTAAATTTAAAATTTTAATTGCTGGAATACTTCTGTTTAACTGAACCTATATTAGTTTCCTAAAAGCAAATATACATAACTGATCCATATTTGTCTCCCTAAAACATATATATATATAATATATTATATTATATACAATGCTATATATATATATATATATATATATATATATATATATATATATATAATGTTTTCTGCACTTTAGAGTTATGCAGAATCTAAGTTCAATCTTCCATGACATGTTAAAACTCAGATATTTGAAGATAGTTCTTAGGTCCTTCTTCAATTTTCTTGTCTTCAGGTTGTAGAAGAAATGAATGATGGTGTCTCATGGGTATATTACTTTCCTTGCATATGCAGGGATAAATGAATATATCTATTAAAAGTACCGCATTTGAAGTGAATACCATCCTCCATATGTAACATGGCTGGAATGATTATCATCATTCTTTTGGACAGTCTGTTTCAATTAATGCAGCCTAAGCAAATTTATCATTTTCTTTACTTTGTTTCTCTGTTTTAGCACCTTTATAGTTTAGGTGATTCGTTTTGGGTATATAATCAAAATATTAGGTTGTTTTCTCTAATTGTATTGCCATATCTGCACCAACCATTTCAAACCTTAGCAGTTTGAAATAACAGATGTTTATTTAGGTCACAATCTTGTGTTGGCTAGGCAGTTCACCTAGTCTAGTTTGAGCCAACTTAGCTGATCGCTGCTCATCTCAATCATGGGATGTGGTAGCTGGTGGTTTGGGTGATGGTTGGAGGATCGAAGGTGGCTTTAATCATATGCCAGGCAGTTAGTTGCTGGATTGTAGACCAGGGCAGCAGAGGGTTCTAGGCCTCATGTTTCACATCAGGTTTTACTTCTTCATCTAGCAGTTATAGAATTCCAAAATTAGCAAGAATGGCAGTTGCCTGCCTGAGGCCTAGGCTAAGAATTGACACAACATCATTTTCTTCACATTTAATTAGTTGAAGCAAAAAATAAGACAAGTGCATCTTTATAGGCTGAGTAATAGTTTTCTACCTCTTTGATGGGAGGAACTGCAAAGGAATGTGGCTCTTTTTGTAAACTAATACACTTGGTATCTCATGCTTTCCCAAAAATGATGAGTGCCTAAGACAAAGGTTTTATTTTATTTTATAGATTTTTTATTTGTTTTAAGATTTTATTTATTTATTTGAGAAAAAGAATGAATGAGTGGGGTAGGAGCAAAGGCAGAGGGACAAGCTGACTCTGCACTGAGTGTGGAGCTCATTGTGGGGCTTGATCCCATGACCCTGAAATCACGACCTGAGCCAAAATCAAGAGTTGGCTGCTTAACCAACTGAGCCACCCAGGCCTCCCAAGACAAAAGTTTTACATAAAGACAGGTGAAGTCTAATTATTTCAGCTTAAAGGCATTTTATATTTCCATTTATGCCATGTGTCAAGATATCCCTCTATGTTATATACATTATGATCGGCCAACCGTGACAACACATGACTAATATAATTAAGAAAAAAAGTCCCAAACCTGCCACTAGAGACCCTCATCCCAGCTGATTTTTTTTATGAGGTTAATTGTTCAAATAACTACCGATCCATTTAACTATATTCCCTCTTATTATTCATTTTCACAAATATTCCATGAAAAATTGTATCATGTATTTCTCTGAATGCAAGTGTGTATGTCTTTGTATGTGTGTGTAAGTTCACTTCTGAGTACTCTTTTTTCCAAATTGTAAAGTACCTTACTTCCACTGCAAACTCCTTAGGTTCTTTCTTTTTTTCTCTCTCTCTCTTTTCACATTATCTCTTTAACCTTTCTCTCTCTCTGTCTCTCTGTCTGTCTCTCTCTCTCTCTCTCTCTCTCTTTTTTTTTTTTTTTTTTTTTGTTAGGGTCCACTCTCAGTTTGGAGCCCAACACAGGGCTAGAACTCACCACCCTGAGACAAGATTTGAGCTCGGATCAAGAGTCTTACTCTTAACTGACTGAGCCATCCAGGTACCCAAGCCTTATGCTTTTATGCAGTCCTCTGATTTCTATTTTCTTCTAATCTATCCACACTACCCTCATCTTCCTTTTCCTACACAATTTATAATCCTATTAATTCATAATTACTCCTTTTATTACTATCCAACAGTTCTTGAGAGCTTACCACAGGCCAGGCACTGTTGTATGTGCTTTATACATATCAAGTATTCACAACAATCCTATGAGGCAGGATTGAGATAATGCTGTCATTATCTCATTTTATGGATGAGGAAGCTAAGGGCCGAGGATGTTTCTGCCATTGGTCTTCTGATAAGACGCAATGGCCCTCTCATGTTCCATTATGTAAATCACTCCTTTGTCAGTGTTCTTTTTTTGTCATCTTGTTCTTCCCTCTCCTCTTTCACCAGTGTTTCATAGAAAAATTGTAAATGAGGCTAATTCCTTCTTCCTTACCTCCCAATGACTGATTCTGGAAAATCATCTTTAAGCTATACATACTGATTCAGGTCTCAATGACTACTGTGGAGACTCAACTGGGGAAGAATCTGCTTTCAAGCATATTCAGGTTGTTAGCAGAATTTGTCTCCTTATGATTATAAAGCTGAGTTAGTGGTTTTCTTGGTAAACATCTACCAGAAACTACTTGCTGCTAACGGCCACTGTCTGGTCTTAGCCATGTGAACATATTTCATTTGCTTCTTCAAGGCCAATAAGAAAAATCTCCCAAGGGTATCAGAGCTCTTCTTTCAGGAAGAGCCCAAATCTTTCAGACATTTGAAAGGGTTGACTAGATCAGGCCTATCCAGGATAATCTTTCTTTTGATCCCTCAAAAACCTTAGTGACTTAAGTATAAATTTAAACCCTTTCCTTTGTCATATGATGTAACCTAATCATGAGAGCAAAATTAACCGTATTCACAGTCCTGCCCACATTCAAGGAAAGAGAACTAAATATGGGGCTTGTACACCAGGAGGCAATGTCAGAATCCCTGTATCTTACTCCATTTTTTCCATAATAGTTCATCATGTGCTTAATTTTTGATTTCTCCTTCCTATCTGACCCCTTGAGCCATCACTCTCAGTAAATAATATTATTTCTCAGGAAAAAAGAGATAGAAGCCACCAAAATAAGATATTTTTATTTTCAAAATATGGCTTACTGCTCTCACTCTTACCTCATTCTTTTTCTTGGAGGAAGAAGTATCATTTGTACTTTCCATGGTTAATCTTTTTCTTATAATCTGGATCCTTTTGAATCCCATCTTGGTTATCATCTTTATTGATTTAAATGTTTTTCCTTATCTTCTGGCATCCAAATATTTCTTTTCTGCAAACTCCTCTATTTTAATACAGTGTTTCTCAACCTTCATCATCATTATTATTATTAGCCCCTGAAGGAAACTTTTGAGACATTTTTTTTCCTAATTCCATCCATGAAGGTGAATACCACAGATACACTCTATGCCTATTGTTGTACTATATGTATCTTAATGCTTTTTATACAAAAAGAGTAAGATTGCTTTCATTCCCACTACTCCTCAAAATTAATTTTCTCCTGTGGGTGATACTCTCTCTGCTAAGAATACACTATAGCTACCTTGACCTTTCTAGCTACTACCCAATCTCCCTTCTCCTTGTGATGGAAATACTTGAAAGACTAAGGTCTTACCTCCCATCTAGCTCACTACTCCTGTAATTTAACTTTTGCCCTTACCATTTTTGTTGAATTTTTCACAAAGGTCAACACTGTCTTATACTTTGCTTAATCTAATGGATACATTTTAGTCTTTACCATATTTGAACTCTTTTTGACATTTACACTGTTGATCTTTTCTTTTCTTCTTGAAACTTTGTCATTCCTTGTCCTCCAGAAAAGCAATGTTTCCACTGTGACCTGTATCACTCTTTTCTCTGTGGTATGTTTTTCTTTGACTCTTAGTGTTCTGTTTTGTTTTTTTCCACATCAAACACTCAGTGTTAATTCCAGGCCTTCAACTATCACCTCTATGCTGATGATGCAACTTAGAATCTCCAGTTTAGATTTCTGTCTGGAGCTCCAGATGTGTTCACTTTCCTGATTTTCATGGTCCATAAATACTTTGGACCCCACATTCTGATCTCATATGCTGGTTCCTGCCTACAGCCTATTTTGACAAATGGGATTATTTTCATCCTAAAATGACAGAAGCCTGAAGATCTTCATCCTTGACTGTTCTCTCATTTCAGTCACCATAACTATTTTTTTTTATTTTTAAGAATATGAAATAAATTGATGCTAACTTATTTTGATGCTTATTGTGAATCATTTGAATCAAAGCATCAACATCAATCCATTGATAGAGGTTTTGTCTCCAAAGCAAATATCCTCCAGTACATTATTTATACTGTACCCAGAGTGGTCTTTTAAAATAGAAATCTGATCATTTTACCATTTTGCTTAAAACCATACAATGATATTACTGGATTCAGAATAAAACACAACATTGATTATTATTTGAACACTCTTGCCTGTCTTAAAACTCAGGTCTGTAAGAACTATATTATTCAGGATTTTTTTTTTTTCAGTGAGCTCAGTTGCTATTTACAGCTTTCAACTTACATGAGAAGTTAGTCAACTCATTGCAATTCTATCCCATTAATGTCTATTTTTTGCTATTTTATTTTGTTATTTTTAGGTTCTCCCATGAAATAAATCCTTTCTGATAAGCCCAGCTTGAAATTCCTCCACCTGTCTTTTCATTAGGGTTGAGTCTAAGTCCCAGGGACTTATTTTGGTTCATGACATGGGGCAGAAATAATATCTCAGGGTTAATTCTTGCTATGTATCCAAGCCAACATCACCAACCTTGCCAGTCCCTTTGATTTTTTTTTTTTCAATATACTTTTATTGTGGCTGCAAGGTCTAGGGACCTGTATGTCCCTTGATGGTTCTCAAGGATATGTCCAATCCCTTAAACTCAGAAAATTTAAGGTGAAGGCTACAGGAACTCTATAGGCCTCTAAGTTGCTTCACACATGTACTGTTCTTTCTAACCTACTCTTCTGTGTTAAGGTGCCTCAATGTTTTTTGGCAAGGGGGTTAATTCATCTTAAAACCCTAGTTGAGAAGCAGGACATAGGTCTATTTACTTTCAGATCCAAATATTTATTATATATTTTTGTTCTATATCCTTTTAGAATTAATTTTAGCATATTGTTACACACAGTTTCTTATCACAATACCATCAGCTGTTAACCCACTTCATTCCCTTGAACTCTGTCCCTGAATTCCTTTACTTCCCCTGGGCCCAATATCAGAAGTTTGGGAGGTGAGAGCGTTGGTGATTTGGATAAGCTTGTGACACTTTTCAAGATAAATAGGGCCTGACTGTAGCCACTGCTTTATTTACCAAGTCTTATACCCTGTTTGGGGGCAGCTGGGTCAGTAGCACTTTTTTGGGATATGTCTACCTGTGGAAAGTAACTTTTCTTAATCACATAAATTTTCTCATTTGCTTGGAGGACTCCCTTATCCCCAGTCATGTTCTGGTAAATTTAAAGAACTTTTGGTTATTGAATGTGTCCTGCTCTCTAGTGTTCCAGGGCCTTTTATACATAATTTCTCTACCCCCATTTTTGATTGCTAAATAATTCCTATTCATTCTTCAAAATGCATCTCAGGGGTTATAACACTGAGGAAGCCTCTTTAGATTTCCCCTTTTGTGGCCCATAACTCCTTCATTTAGGGATGTTTTAAGTATTAAGTGAGTTAACATATGTGGACTGCTTAGCCACATGTTTCTGCTATATACTCAGTACTGAATAACATAACATAGTGCCTCATATATTTTCAGTGTTCAATATTATTGGTTAAAAAGTCAATGATAAATTGGGTGAATAATATTAAATGTTATAAATCTTCACTCTAAACTGTGAAAATCTTACATAACTTTGAAAGCCTGGTCCCCATCCAGTTTTGTCTCCTACCAGCTGGTCTCCAACTTTTCCTCTTTCCTCTGAAATTCCCTTGAAGTTAATTTGACCTTTTTTACTACAAAATATTTTTATATCCCTTATTATAGCACTGAATATAGTTTGCATTGTGTTGCCTGAGTGTAGACCTACTTTTCCTTTTGTTTTCTTAATTTTTAGACAGGTGGCATTTTTTTTTATTCTGGACATATACACATTTATATTTATTTTTTTTAATGTTGAAATACCCAGGAAGAGAAAAAACTAAAGCAATAGCCTGGAAGGCTCTGTCTATAGGCCCAAACCTTTGATCTATACCTTCCATATTATGTGTGTGTACATATGTGTGTGTATGGATTATGTTTGTTTTCCTTTGAAATCCATTTGTTGAGACTCTAACCCCTAATGGGATAGTATTAGGAGGTGGAGCCTTTGTCTTAGGTTTAGACAAGGTCATAAGTATGGACCCCCATAATTGAGGTCCTTATAAGAGGATGAAGAAACCCAAAATCTCTCTCCACTATGACAGAATTCTGTAAGAGGCATCCAAGGCAAGGAAGGGGTCCTCACCAGGAACTGAATTGGCCAGCATCTGACCTTTGACAGAACTATAATAAATAAATGCTTACTTATAAGCCACTCAGTCTGTGGTATATATGCTTAGTAGCCTGAACTGACCAAGACAGTGAGATAAGAATACATTTTTGTTGTTTTAAGGCTTTATGTTTATGGTAATTTGTCACACATCAACATCAGCCTAATAAATTATTTTAAATAAATTGGAGTACCTGGGTGGCTCAGTTGGTTAAGCACCTGGCTTCCGCTCAGTTTACAATCCCAGAGTCTTGACATGGAGCCTCGTGTCAGGCTCCCCACTCAGCAAGGAGTCTGCTTGTCTCTTTTCCCCTCCCTGATTGTGCACTCTCTCTCTCTCAAATAAATAAATAAAATATTTAAAATAATGAATAAATAGCCGAAGAATTTATTTTCTTATTACAATTTGTACACATCTTATCTTTTGTTTGTGGCCGGGTGAAGAGCACTAAGGTTATTCCACAGAAGTGCTTTATGGGAAAAGCCTATGAAGTTCTGCAGAGGAAATGAAGTATACCCTTAAGCATCAGTATCTAGGAGAGAATACCTATGGCATTCACTTTAGGCCAGGCTCCACAGCACCAGAGTATACATGATTTCTTAACAGAACCTGTTCAGTCTTTTGCCCCAAGAGGACTATATGCTCCTTTGCTAATGACACAGTACTGAGAAAGAAAGTAATCACGTAAAACAGCTCTACTCCAAGAATTATTAAATGGGACACCTATATTTATCCCCTTCTTCCCACAAAATACCTTGAAGTGACACTATGGAGAGCTCATTTAAGGCTAACTGCAGAGTGACAGTTTTCTCCTTCTGCAGGAGAAGGATAATCAGGTTCATTAATCCGTTCAGACCTCCAGGGTATCATTTATTAAATTGCTCCCAATGTGCCTTATTCACTCCCAGGAAATAATTTACATACTAGGGAAATTTGATTCACTATCAAGCATATTCCATTTTAAACAATTCTCATTTTCATTCCTTGGTAGAAGGTAATAACTTATGCAAAATACGTGCAGGCATAGATTATGCCATGCTGGGAAATTATTTAAGTATTACTTTCAGGATGTCAATATTGCATGAAAATATCTGTAATATATAATTCAATGAATTTAATGAGGATTTTTCCCCATGTTTTTCTTGCCCTATCCGCCCCCCCCCCAAAAAAATAAAAAAGACAATTAAAAGTAATCTTGTAAAAATGTTAGGGTCTAGAAGCATAGGCTTATTGATAAACAGGAGTGGAAGTCATATAAGTGACTTCTCTCTTTCATTATGCTGTGTCCATCTTTCAAGTGAATCCAGCTGAAGCGATTTTGTATTATATAAGCCTCCATCTAGACAGTTAATTGCACTTAAAGACACTTTGTTTCCCAACTGAAACTACATTAGCTGTCTTATTTAGAGGGAGAAAATTCATTTGGTTTATGTTTCAATAATAAAGTTATGCTTCAACTGATTAAGCTTTGACTTTCTTTTTCTGAAACAAGAAGACTCTAATGATAACTACTCATGTGTAGCACTTAGCATGTGCGGAGATATTGTTCCAAATTTTACACATCTTCCTTCAAGTAGTATTTCAAACAATCCTGTGAGGTAGATACTATAATGATCACAACTGAAAGATGAGGAAGTTGAATCAGAGCAACCAAGTAATATAAAAACTGCTTATGAACCTTTCCATGTTGAATAGCCTCTATTAGTTTGCTTGATTTTTTTAAACATAAATATTTGAGTCCTGTAGAGATAGCTACTGAAATTGATACTATGAAAATGATAACATATTGCATGAAACAACACATAAAAAGCTATTGGGTGGCACAGTTGGTTAAGTATCTGACTCTCGGTTGGCTCAGGTCATCTCAGGGTCATGAGATCCAGCCCCTTGTTGGGCTCTGTGCTGAGCATAGAGTTTACTTGAGGTTCTGTCTCCCTCTCCCTTTGCCTCTCCTGGCTATTCTCTCTCTCTCTCTCTCTCTCTCTCTCTCTTTCTCTCTCCTCTCTCTCAAATAAATAAATAAATATTTAAAAATAATAAGCTATTTGGTTCTCACCTTCACCTATGGTCTCTAGTTGCTAATAATTTATGTCAAATGAGAAAAATGGGATCCAGTTACAGCACCTCCACCAAACTAGTTGTGCCTCCTTAAGCCTTAGTTATCTAGAAAATAAGTTCATGATGCTCATGAAAATCCTTTAAGGTATGAAACTGTAGAGAAGAAAAATTCTTTCACCTTTCAAGTTCTTCCAGTTGGACTAAATTAAGTTTACATGAAGCAGATTAACAGGAGAAAAAAAAAATCAAAGTTTTATTATGTGTACATGGAGGCCCAATAATGAAATTGAAACCTATAGAAAAGACCAAGAGAGGCAGTTTTTATACATTTTAGATAAAGACACAATACATCTGTGAGGAATTGACAGGATGAACAGAAACGAAAACAGAAGTTTGAGAGCTTTAATTTGTAGGGAATTCTAAGTAGAAATTTAAGCTAAGTTAGGAGACTTTTTAAAAAAGTAGAAAGATTTTTCCTATAGCTTTATCTTTTTCCTTTTTTTATTTTTTAATTTTTTTTCTTTTCCCTTTTTTTTAAAAATGTGTCTTTATTTATTAATGAAAGACACACAGAGAGAAGCAGAGACAGGCAAAGGGACAAGTAGGCTCTCTCTGCAAGGAGCCCCATGTGGGACTTCATCCAGGACCCTGGGAACATGTCCTAAGCCTAAGGCAGATGCTCAATTACTGAGCGACCCAGGTGTCCCTACAGGCTTTTTTTTGTTTGTTTTTTTTTTGTTTTGTTTTGTTTTTTGTTTTTTTGCTTTTAAGTCCTGATCTCTGGTGATAAGGATATATCTTTTCACTTCTTAGTAAAAAAAAAAAAAAAAGAAAGGTATTTTTCTTATATTTGTTTCCTGATTTCAGGGGAACAGAGGATGGTCTAAGGGGCTTTATACTAGCTCATTCTTAAAAAACTCATTTAAAAATAATCAATATGCCAAAGGACCCCTACAAAACTCTACCTTTTCCCCAGCATTATCTATAATTAGTATATGATTTAGTTAAAGCTGAAAAGGTTACCACCAGGAATATGTTGAGGGATGTATGCCCTAACAATCTTACCCTACCCCCCAAAAATATGTTGCACAATTTAGAGTCAAGGGAAATATTTCAAAGTGTAAGTATAAAGTAAATCTTCCAATATGTTGAGTTTGTTTCTCAACACACCTGTCATATATCCAACTCCAACTGTGATTCCAAAGTATATATTTTTTTGAGATAGCAAATCACAGCTTATACAATCAATATGCTGGCCAACAGTGGATTGAATGTCTGTCCCCTAAATATGTTATTTTTCCCTGACATAGCAAAATCTTAAGATCAAATGAGCAGTGATTGAAACTTCTCCCTCCTTTCCTAGTCTCAGAGCAGCAGTTTTCAGAATGCTGTGAAGTTCACATTACTTCCCCTGCTGCAATCGGTCATGTATTTTAATCTAAAAAGATGTAAATTGTAGGCTTATAAGAGTGAAAGTACCGTGTCCATGCTGGCAGAAAATATTTTAAATTATTTTCTGACAGTGCGAAAATATAGCTACTGAGATTTTTAGCTGATGGACAGTTGGGAATTTGGAGCACAAATCAGAAAGTCAGCTAAGGAACAGAGTTTCCTCCTGCTATTGTGGTTGTTATTACTGCTATTCTTTTCTCCTCCCAGTGCCAAGTTTTTAATTTTGGCATTTGTGAGACAGTGACAGGCAAGCCTGCTTCACAATTTCAGAGCCTAGAGTACTGCCAATAAAATAACAAATAAATGGAATGGACATGACTGAAACTTTTATTCCCCTAAATGCAAATGAATTATTGTTTGATATTTAACTACTTAACCATTTAAACATGTAGATGACATTGAAACACGGGTTTGCCATGGTGTGTGTTTGTTTGTTTGTTTGTTTTTGACATAGTTTTCTAACGTTTTTCTTTAAAAATACAAAGGAAATGGACTCTTTAGAAAAATACAACTCAGAAAAAGAGGAGAAAACAGAAAAAAAAAAACAGTGATCACAGAAACTGGAGCTAACAAAAGCATTTGGGTTGTTCTTGATTACTATATCAGGGGATGAATAAAATCCACTTTGAAGGCAGTATGACCTCTGCAAACAGACAGAGCTAGTATCAACTTCTGGGCCTTCCATGACTTCCTGTGTGACATGTGGCAAGGAGCCTAACATTTCTCTTTGCTCCTCTTTAAAAATAGACAGGTACTTTATTTTTTTTTCTACAAATTATGCAACATAATGCCTAGCAAGACAATAGCACATTTCTTGATGCATAAACCACAGTCAAAAAGAAATGTTTATTATTTCTGTGAGCTAATTCCAAAAGCTTTAGAAGAAATTGAACAAGTGTGTGTTGATGAGTTATAAAGATGCAAAAGCTATTAGGTTCTATAATATTGGGTTGCAATGTAGACAGATGCAGGGCAGGAAAACTGTCTCTTACCTTCTACCTTTCTAGGTTGTCAGGTGGATATTTGTAACAAAAGACAGATTAACAAGAGAAGAGCATATAAATTTATTAATGAGAATTTTACATAATACAGTAGCATTCCTAAGAAAATGAAATCTTAGAAAATGGTTAAACCTGACAGTTTTTAAACTGAATTTGATGATGAATGGAAAGTCATGGGAAATATGATAGGATAAAAACATATGAGCTAAGTGTAGTAATCTGGAGGAAACTTAGCAAGGCTTGTTAGTTCAGATTCCTCTCAACATTTCTCCATCTTCAGGGATATCTTCCCTTCAGTTATAGGAAAGGCAACTCCCAAATGAAGGTCTAATGACCTGCTTCAGGGGAAGATCACAGAGTTCTTCCAGAGCCTGTTCATTTTCCAATCCTATCAACTTAAAATATTTAACATTCCAATGTACCATATTTTGGGTAGCATGTCCTGATCTCCATTGTAGGGGATGCATTTTCAGACATTCAAAAGATGTTATAAGAAAAAAAGGAGTGAGGAGGAGCTAAGATGGTGGAATAGTAGGAGGACCTTAGGCTTGCATTAACACAGCTAGATAAATAACAAATCATTCTGAATACTGAATTCACCACATTCTGGCCAAGATCCAAACACTCTGCTACAGGCAAAAAAACAAAAACAAAAACAAAAACAAAAACCCAAAAACAAACAAACAAAAACCCTCCCCAACAACAACAACAAAAAACTCTGCAGAGAACTGATCTGAGGGAGAGTAGCCAAAACACAGCAGAAGAGTGCACAGAGCATATCAGAAACACTTCCTGAAATGTCAGTCCCTGGGGAGCATATGATCTTGTCTTCATAAAGCCATTACTCACAGTAGCAGGAAACATAACAGGCTTTTCTAACACAGAGAAGAAGACAGAGACCTAGACAAAAATTCCAAGAAGGAGGAATTCATCCCAAAAGAAAGAACAAGAAAAGTTCACTGCCAGGGATCTATTTGAAACAGAAATAAGTGACATACCTGATTCAGAATTTAAAACAAGAGTCTTAAGAATGCTAGTTGGGCTTGAGAAAAGTATAGAAGACACAAGAGAGTCTCTTATCAAATAGATAAAAGAGCTTAGAACTACTCAGGCCAAAATGAAAAATGCCATAACTGAGATTCAAAACTGATTGGATGCAATGACCACAAGAATGGAAAAATTAGAGGAATCAACCAACAAGTGGATATAGAGGATAGAATTGTGTAATGAAGCTGTTCGAAAGAGAGAAAGAAAAATCTTTGATCATAAATGTAAACTTGTGGAAATCAGAGACTCCATAAAGCATAATAATGTTCATATCATAGGAGTCCCAGAAGAAGAAGAGAGGGAAATGGGAGCAGATTTCTTTGAGGAAATAATAGATGAAAACTCCAGAATCTGGGGAAGGAAACAGACATCCAGACCCAGGAGGTACAGAGTATCCCATCAAAATTGACAAAAACAGGCCAACACCAAGACATATTGTAGTTAAATTTGCAAAACATAGAGATAAGGAAAAATCCTAGAAGCAGCAAGACAAAAGAAGTCCCTAAGTTACAAGGGAAGACAAATAAGGTTAGTAGCAGATCTCTCCACAGAAACTTGCCAGGCGAGAAAAAAGTGGCATGATACATTCAACATGCTGAAAGGGGAAAATCTGCAGCCAAGAATACTCTATCCAGCAGGGCTGTTATTCAAAATAGAAGGAAAGATAAAGAGTTTACCAGACAAGCAAAATCTAAAAGAGTTCCTGACCACTAAGCCAGACCTGCAAGAAATATTAAAGGGCACTCTCTGAGTAGGGGGGGAAAAAAAACAAAAGTAACAAAGTCTAGAAAGGAACAGAAAATCTCCAGAAACAATGAGAAAACTCATTCTGCAAGGTCAGCATTACCTTGATTCTGAAACCAGACAAAGATTATACTAAAAAAGAGAAGTATTAAAGAGAGAGACAGAGACAGAGATATCCCTGATGAACATAGATGCAAAAATTCTCAACAAAATACTAGCAAATCAAATCCAACAGTACATTGAAAAAATCATTCACTATGGTCAAGTGGGATTTATTCCAGGGTTACAAGGGTGGTTCAATATTTGCAAATCAATCATTGTGATGCACAATTAATAAAAGAAAGAAAGGTTAAGAACCATATGATCCTCTCAATAGATGCAGAAAAGGCATTTGACAAAGTACAATATCAATTCTTGATAAAAACCTTCAACAAACTAGAGATATAGGGAACATATCTCAATATCATAAAGTCCATTTACAAAAGACCCACAGCTAATATTATTCTCAATGGGGAAAAACTTAGAACTTTTCCTTTAAGTTTAGGAAAAAGATTTGGATATTCACGCTCACCACTGTTACTTAACACAGCATCTGAAGTCCTAACTTCAGCAATTAGACAACAAAAAGAAATAAAAGGAATCCAAATTGGCAAGGAAGAAGTCAAACTGTCACTATTTGCAGATGACATGATATTCTATGTAAAAATTCTGGAAGACTCCACCAAAAAATTGCTAGAACTGACATACAAATTCAGTAAAGCTTCAGGATACAAAATCAATGTACAGAAATGTCTGGCATTTTGATAAAACAATAATGAAGCAAAATCAATGCACAGAAATGTCTGGCATTTTGGTAAAACAATAATGAAGCAGGAGAAAGAAAAATCAAGGAATCAATCCCATTTGCAATTGCACCAAACCCCATAAGTTACCTAGGAATAAGCTTAACCAAAGAGGTAAATAATCTGTACTCTGTAAACTATAGAAACTTATGAAAGAAAATGAAGATGATACAAAGAAATGTAAAAACATTTCATGCTCATGGGTTGGAAGAAGAAATATTGTTAAAATGTTTATACTACCCAAAGCAATCTACACATTTAATGCCACCTCTATCAAAATACCACCAGCATTTTTTACAGAATTAGAACAAACAGTCCTCGAATTTGTATAGAATTACAAGCGACCCTGAATAGCCAATGCAATCTTGAGAAAACAAAAACAAAGGGGGAGGCATCATGATTCCAGACTTCAAACTATATTACAAAGCTGTGGTGATCAACACAGTATGGTAGTGGCACAAAAACAGACACATATTTCAATAAAACAGAACAACAACAACAACAACAAAAACAGAAATAGACCCACAACTATATAGTCAACTAATCTTCAACAAATCAGGAAATAATATCTAATGTAATAAAGACAGTCTCTTCAACAAATGGTGTTAGGAATACTGAACAGCAACATGCAAAAGAATGAAGCTGGACCACCTTCTCACACAATACACAAAAATAAATTCAAAATGAATTAAAGACCTACCTGTGAAACAGAAAAGCATCAAAATCCTAAAGGAGAAACCAGGTAACACCCTTTTAGACATCAGCCATAGCAACTTCTTTCTAGAAATGTCTCCAGAGCCAAGGGAAACAAAAACAAAAATAAACTATTAGGACTTCATTAAGATATAAAGCTTCTACCGAGTAAAGGAAACAATGAACAAAACTAAAAGGCAACCTATGGAATGGGAGAAGGTATTTGCAAATGACATATCTGCTAAAGAGTTAGTATTCAACATCTTAAAGAACTAATGAAACTCAACACCCAAAAAACAAATAATCCAGTTAAGGAATGGGCAGAAGACATGAATAGACATGTTTCCCAAAGAAGACATCCAGATAGCTAAAATACACATGAAAGAACATCGCTCATCATCTGGGAAATACAAATCAAAACTACAATGAGACCACCTCACACCAGTCATAATGGCTAAAATTAACAACACAGAAAACAACAAAAATACCATCATTCCATATATCTTTTGTGCTTTAGTTAATGCTTACCCTAAACACACATTAAACATTCCATAAAACTTGTTGAAATTAAATAAATTATTGAACCATGGAAGGTACAGATTTTGAACATCTTACCTTAAGAAAAGTATATGTATTAACAGGCAAGAAAGGTGATATAGGTACTTTTCAAAACATCTGAAGATAAATTCCAATATTTATTCAGTATTTGGACAACTGTTATATGTAGTCAGTTATAACTGTCTAAGTATTTGCATTAAAAAGTTTAAAAATTATTATTGGAGAATAGAAATAGTGGTTATAACTAATGTCATTATTTAAAAATCTAATGAAAGCATGTTATTATTTTGAAGATTCTATTGCCATAATACTGGGTAGTGTTATGGATCTTGGTCTAAAATTTAAAAATTATCTTGATGTTTGATAGAGCATGGACTCAAGCAGATGGGTACAGTTTGGTTCATACTACTAAATAGATTGTTTCTTTGAAACTGTCCTTAATGTGAATTTCTTTAAAGAAATTATATTTTATAATTCATTTTTATGACAAATAAAAGTAATTTCTATGAAAAATATCTTAGAAAATGGAGATATAAAATTAAAAAATGGGTTTGGTTGCTGCTTACCAGTCCAATCATCCTGGGAAGACGTTAAAATACTTTTGAATTTTTGCAAAATATTTTTTGTCTCATTCCTATATGTTTTGAAAATTAGACATAGTAGTTGTCATTTGCTGCTTTGCTTACTCTCTCCATATCACTAACCTTTGTGATCTAGAAGCCCTAGAATTCTTTAGGATACTTTCTTGTACATATTCCCATCAGAGATGAATATAGTTTTCTTTCAGTTCACTGAAACACTGCCAAGTTTTATCAAAACTTCAACGTAACACGCCTCAGTATTGAAAAATGTCACAAGAAAGTGTTTCATGAATTCCTAAACAGAAAATGAAAGTTCAATGGTCTTAGAATACTGCCACATAACAAAGGAGAGGCTCAATTTTGTGTTCAATGGCCTGTCTGAGAAGGAAAGAAGAAAGAAAGAAAAAGAAAGAAAGAAAAGAAGAAAGAAAGAAAGAAAGAAAGAAAGAAAGAAAGAAAGAAGAAAGAAAGAAAGAAAAAAAGAAAGAAAGAAAGAAAGAAAGAAAGAAAGAAAGAAAGAAAGAAAAAAAGAAAGAAAGAAAGAAAGAAGAGAAAATAAAGAAGGAAGAGAAAGAGGGAGGAAGGAAAGAAAGAAGGAAAGCAGGCAAGCAGAAGGTACTAGGAGAGGGAAGAAGGGAGGGAGGGAGAAAGAAAATAAAAGAAAGGAAAAGGAAAGCAAAAAGAAGAGAAGAGAAAAGAAAACAAGGCAAGACAAGCCTTTCTTCTTCCTGCACAAGCTTATAGCCTTACTCCTTTCTGGAGGTGATTGACTCATGAAATTCCTTCATAGAACCCAATGAAAGCCCTCATCAGTTCCACCTAATCATCATAAAACACTCTCAAACCCTGGATTATCCAAACTTAAATAACATCTGTGGTGGACAATGAGCACTAGCAATCTAGTCAAAATCTAAAATGATTTTATTTAATGATTAGGAAATTAGGAAATCAGAGTATGTGAAATCACTATTAGGAATCACAGTATGAAAAGTACGTGTGAAGTAAAATGAATGTGACATGCGTTCATATATATAGATACAGATACATAGGAAAAGAGCTAGAAGTATGTTTTTTTTTAAGATTTTATTTATTTATTCATGAGAGACACAGAAAGAGAGGCAGAAACACTGGCAGAGGGAGAAGGAGCCCAGTGCGGGACTCGACCCTGGGAACCTATCAGGGATCAGGCGCTGAGCTAAAGGCAGATGCTCAACTGCGGAGCCACCCAGGTGTCCCTAGAAGTATGTTTCTAATGATTATTTTTAGGTCATAGAATTAAAAATTATCTTTTCTTTATTTTTTTATTTTCTCTAATGTTACTTTCATAATGGAAAAGAGAACTTGGAACTTAAAAGAGGAATTAGTGAGTAAGAAACACAGAAGATAAAGCCATAATTATGATACTCTGATTTAGGATTTTTTTTTTTATCAGTGTAGTTTTGCCTAAGAAAGCTTTTAAACTATGATCAATTTCTTTATCTTCCATGATATAAAATGAGGTGAAATATTAGCGAGACTGAAGAGTCCATTTCTTCTCCAAAAGGAAATATGACTGTCCCATCTAGATGGTTCTAGAATCAAGAATGTATACTATCTTGGAGTCTATTTAGGATTATGGTGTTTTTACAGTCTAGAATTTCCCTTTTACTATATTCTCTAAATGGCCATTATAACGATTATAGAAATTTCTACTGGATAGATACATGTTACCCATCTTAGTAATTGTTTGGACGATGTTATTTTTCGTAGCAAAGAATTATGAAAATAAGAAGGCAGTGTTATGTCTTCACTTTGAAGATTACTTACTGAATGAAGAATTCATGCTTTTAACTACACAGCTGTCATAGCTATTTATGAAAATGCACTCTCTTTGTAGCTTCAATTGTTAACAAAATTAACAAGACAAATACATTTTGTGCTTCACCAATCTTTCTAAATTATCTGTTCAGATTAACAATGAGAATTGAATGAAAAGGTGAATGACTACAAGCTAAAAATAAAATTTTAAACCACAAAAAACCATGGGTTTCTGTAGCAAGGAGCTACACATTTATGTACACTTATAAATAGTTTTATACAAATATTTCTACAATAAACTTATTTTCTTCAAAATAGTTTGCCATCAATATGGTAAGTGACGCCTGCTTTATTTTTCTTGGTCAAAATATGTGTTGATGCTTTGAGAATGGAATTAATTCCTATAAGTATACCAGTGCTTGCCTTGCTGATATATAAAGAAACATGCTGCATTTGGCTTATTAATAACACTTGCCTTAATGACACTTTATAGTAATATGAAGCAACTTAATTATTTTTGAAAAATGAAGAAGAATTTCAAAGAATTTAAATTCAAAGTTATGATAAAGATCTATTTTTAGATCAATGGTCAGTAACACAAATTAGGCTAAAAGAGCCATGCAACATACATAAAGTTGCCAGATTTAGCAAATGAAAATACAGGATACCCAGTGAAATCTGAATTTCAGATAAAGAGTGCTATGACCCAAATGGGCCATACTTATATTAAGAAAATATTCACTGTTTATCTGAAATTCAAATACCTTCATGAACTGAATTTTTTCTGACAACGCTGAGTGCACAAGGATTCTTCAGTCCCTATTGCCAATCTACAGAACTCTATATTCTTGGGCTATATTTCAGTTTTGGTTCTAGAAAATTATTATACTAGAAATTTAGAGCAACTCAACTGTGTTCATTAACATACATATGAAAGGAATCATCACTAAGATGTATCAGGCTCATTTTAATTTACTTTAAAAAATAAGTTGCTTTATGCATTCATCTCCTTTTCAAAATTTATTGTTGTTCCCCATCACAAAGTAAAACTTCTAATCACTATAGCATAGATTTTATTCAGTAGGGTTTAACATCAAAAGGGATGAAATGTGTTGATAACAATGATTTATTTCTTTTAATGAAACAAGCAAAATCATGTATCTATTATTGCACCATGCATTAAAAAAATAAAGCTTCTCATATTCCAAGATGTAGGTTATGTCAAAAACAAAAATGTTTTCAAATAGTTATGTATTCATTTACCAATATATGAATAAAACATTTTACAGAGCCCATGAATTCTTTATATCTTACCCAGTGTTCTGTTGTTAAGCAGACATTGTTTCATCCTTGAGTATAAAGATTTAATTTGATAACTTGGATGTTTTATCTTCTGATATTTACAAACTTCACAAAAGTATAGTTCTTTTATTGTTTTTCTTTAGGTTATTTTAGAGATGTGTAAATCTGTAACTGTGATAATGAAAAGGGAAAGGCAATTCACTTTGTTTAACTCACTTATATTCAATTTCATGAGAAATAATATTTCACATAAAGTAAATTCAAGGTATTCAAGTAAAAATATAGATGGTTAATGTTGTTATATTTTTACCAGCAGATGTGTGATATTGTCAGGAATATGGTGCTAGAATTGTTTGCCTGGGTTCAGATCCCTGAGTTCAGTCTAGATGCGTGAATTTGGGGAAGTTACATAAATTTTCTATGCTATACTTTCTTAATCTGTATATGGGAATAATAATACTTCTATGAGGGAGAATGGAGATGAGATTTAAAAGAATTGATTCTTGGAAAATGCTTAAAACAGTAAATGCATCCTAGTTAAACAACTAGTTTTTATGTCATTACCATATTTTTATATTCTGGTTTATATATGTTTATATCCTAGTTAAACCACTAGTTTTTAGGTTATTACCATATTTTCAATCATTTTACAGCTAATTGCAATGAATCACTGTAAACACATTAATTATTTTACTTATACATAGATTTGGCATGATAATATCAAATGTGTGAAACAAAACTACCATACTTCTTGATTTTGAAACTCAGTAGTATACAAATATCCAATCATCTGAACAAAATACTTTAGTGACTTGTCAATGTAAGAGGTTAAAGTTAAAACTGTTATGGAGGGATCCCTGGGTGGCTCAGTGGTTTAGCGCCTGTCTTTGGCCCAGGGATTGATCCTGGGGACCCAGGATCAAGTCCCACATCGGGCTTCCTGCATGGAGCCTGCTTCTCCCTCTGCCTGTGTCTCTGCCTCTCTCTCTCTCTCTCTCTCTCTCTCTCTCTCTCTGTGTGTGTGTGTCTCATGAATAAATAAATAAAATCTTTAAAAAAATAAAAATAAAACTGTTATGGAGTGTTATCATTCGGTGGAACATAGTCAATTCTTGTTTAACAAGTGTCTACTACATTTCTTTGAACTTAAACATTAAGCAGAAATGATGTTAGCACTCTAGATTCAAGAAATGTAATTGTTCTGGACTAAATCCAAATTGGGATAGTAAAATAGATCTTAGATGTTTTTGAGTAATGATCCCACAATAAAACTTCACATCATAACATAAAAAGATGTTACATAGTTAACTTTTTATGGTGTCATAAAAGTCCCATATTTCTTAAACCACATCAAAATTATATCAGTACAGGTTTCAGATTACATGACATCTAATCACTATGTTGGAACAATTTTAAAACTTTTGATGTTTTTTAAATGTACTGATTTTTTGAGGTGTGTGTGCATGTGTCTTTCATAAACATAAGTGAGAATATGAGCAAAATTGAGGTATTTCTATATAGATATTAATAAACAGATACTCATATTAAGTATTTCCTCTACATAATCTTGGCTTATTGTTGTTTCTGCTGTCATTGTTATTTTGATTTCTTATCATGAGATTGCATGGTGGGTAAATACGATGCCCAATGAAGCTTCTGAAGCATCCACCATGACAAGGACATTACTAGTATCTCATCTTCTCACAAATAACTGTATGGTCACTTCCTGGCATTAGAAGAAAATTAGTAAAAAGGCCATTCATTATACTATTGACAGCTACTGCTCCTGCCCCAGACCAAACATCATCAGGAACTTCAGAAACGATCACAGGTAGTGTCAAGTAGGAATTACACACGAACACCCTCCTCTAAGAGACTCAAGATAGTTCATTTCTCCTCATATCAGCCTTACTGAACCACAGTCAGAAGCTCAGGTCTCTAGGATAATCCTGCTCTATCCATAGTTTCTAAATCCCCTTGTTTGACCCAGTCCTTCTCCTCACCTTTTCCAGATATCACAAAAACTATTTTACTTTCTTACACTCCAGATCTATGATTGGCAAAGTTCTTTATGCCCTTAATACCCTTTAAAGTTTTTTTTTTTCTTTCTCTTCTTGGTAGTAATTAATCTTCTGAAGACATCACCTCCTTCTAGACCTCTCAAATGGAGGATGCTCTTTAAATTATAATTATTATTGTCTTTATGGTCCCACATTCAATGTGTAAAGGTCCACTGCCTCTTCCAATCCATATATCTTCCACTTTCAAAAGCTCCAGATTTCCTGAGTATATTTCATCAAATGTAGTACCACCCATCTAGTCTGTCAATGCTATTACCTTCAGGTTTCCTGCTTATTTTTGCATGGTTATTGCCAATCACTGAGCCCTGCTTTCCTCTTCATCTCTACGCCCACAATTCTTGCAAATCTGTCATCCATGGACATGACTCATTAAGTAACTAGTTATCTCAGGTCCTTGATTTTGCTTCCCACTTTCCTTCAGCTACTCTCATAGTCACACCCAGAGACCTGCTATGGTAAAAACTCCACCTCTTTCAAAACTTTGCTTTCTATAGCCTCAAAATCCAACTATCTCTTCCACCACTCTAGTTCATTTATCCTAGGAATCATATTTTACATATTTTACCATTTTTTCACCAGATTATATACCCTAGGCTTCTAACATAAGGTCTTTTTTCTTCCATTAGTGATCATTATTCTTTTGCTTTTCATTTCCATCCTTCTATGAATTTCAACAACCATTGAATTCAAATATCCACTCTCCTAAAGTTTCTGGAAATAGCCATACGTTTAATTAACCGGTTTCATTTTAAATTCAAGAAAATAAACCTCAAGTGGGTAACTTTACCAAGCAATCCAACTGTGTCTCAATTAAATGTGTTTTGTTTTTAATTCAGATAACTCTTTTGTATCTTCAGGTTTCTCCTCAAACCATGTGAGTCTTTTCCATTCTTCGGTAATTGGTGATAAACTTGCTTCAAAAATCATTTTGAAAATGGATCCCATCAGATAAGACTTCCATCATCATGTGATCACCAGTTAATTTTATTTACATGTGGCTCCACATTCTTCATCTAATTTTACTGTGTAAAATTATTTTGTTAACAGCTATCAAAGCCTATTTCTTTCATACTTGCTCTGGAACTCATTCTTTCTCTATTAGTCATAAACTGTACTCTAGCAGTTACTGGAAGTGTGCAAATGTGTGTATTTGATCACATATCTCTCTTGGTCTCCTGGGTCATTTCTCTTCTATTTGCTGAAAAAACATTTCACATGAAAAAGTGCTGAAACTGCCTTTCCTTCCAATGACATTTTAATTTACCTAATCCAGTTTCCACCATACTGTTTAGAATTCTTGTGAAGGTCAGATATGATTTTCAATGCCCAAACCAATGGAAGTTGCTTTGTTTTATTTATTTATTTATTTATTTATTTATTTATTTATTTATTTATTTATTTATTTTTGTCTTCCTTTTAAGCTACTGCTCAATAGTGTTTTATACAATTGATCTCCTTGAAACAATTCCTGATATTCTTCACTGGATGCTACTTTTCCATATTCTATAATTCTAAAAATTCTTTTAAAAATAAATATTAAAAAAATAGCTTTTGAATAGATTGAATATACTAGGAAACATCCCTGGGGCCCTTTTTATGTATTTTGTTTTTCTTTTCTATCTGCATTCTTTCCCTAGATCATTTTACCTACATTTAACTTCAAGCCACATAGTTATGACTCTCAAATATATATTTTACCTCCAATGTTTCTTTCTGATCTAATTATATATGCAAAACTTACTGCGTAATTGTTAGAGTTTGATGTCTAAGTCATCACAAAATAAATGTCAACAATTTCTGAATTTATGTACCAAATTTTATCCTCCATCATTTTTTTTTTTTTGCCATTTTATGTATATGACCTAGCTAAGTTCTAGGATCCTTCTCTCTTCCTCTCCAATGATATCATCCTAATGCAAAGGACTTTGTCTTGTGGATGAGCATATCTAATGTCAGACACAATATATGGTACATGATAGTTACTACGTAAGTATTCTCAACTAAAAGAAAGAAATTCTACAGGTTTTTTTTTAGAGCTGTTATTTCCTTAAAAATTAGAAAAATTAAAGAGTTGAGAGGTTTTAGTCTTTTGTTGATATTCATCAAGTTGCAAGAAATAAAATTGGATAAATCTTTAAGAACGCTTTTGATAACAGTAGGTCAAAAAGTACATACTGCGAGGTTTTGTATAACAACCCAGTTTTGATATAAAAAAATCCAGGTTTTCCTTTTCCTTTTGCAATTTTCAGTGTGTTCTTTTTATTACAACTGTCATAATTCCCACTATCACATCCGTATGTAATAATGATCCAAACAAGAAGCAAAGAGTGATGCAATGTTCTTTCTCCTTGCACTATTATAATGTGAAGAGCCCGCTGTCTGTGATAGTCAACAGATAACACCTTCACATAAGTACCTTTGACCCAGATCCTCCTACTTGCCTCCCTTCAGTTCCCTCCCTCCTTAATTGATATGCTAGACACCCCACATGTGTTATTTGATTAAATGACTCTTTCAACATGCTGTGACAAATTTAAGGAAACAATTTTTGGGGAGATATCTATGACTGTCAATTAGATTTCATATGCAATCAATTAGTTGAACTCCTACTGTTATGTAGCCTCTTTCTAACAAACAAATCCCTTTACTTCTATAATTCTGCTGCTTCTCCCATTACTTTACAAGCACCAAACTTTAGTTGGTGAAGCACTCTTCCCCAATGGTGTGAGCATTAATAAAGCATGATATATCTTTTTTTAATATTTATTTATTTAAGAATGAGAGAGCGAGTAGGGGGAGGTACAGAGGGAGAGGGAGAAAGAATTTGTAAAAGACTCCCCGCTGAGCATGGATCCCCATGCAGGGCTCCACCTCAAAACCTTAAGAACATGACCTGACTGGAAATCAAGACTTGGATGCTCAACCAACTGAGCCTACCCAGGCAGTCCTAACCTATGATCTCTTATGCTTGCTGCTGGTCATAGCATTAGTGAAGCCATCCCTCTTTGTGTAAGGAACAGTGGAGCTGGATTTGATTCCTTTAGGGTCAAAAATACAACTACTCTCAGTTTTTCCTTCCATAATCAAGAAGAAAAAAATTATTTCAAGGGACCTCAGTAGCTTCTCCTTATTTTTCATCAGCTATATCAAATCATCACTTTTTGTCAATAATTAGCAAGGGGAATGAGATTGCTGGGACTGAGTTTGGTCATGATTAACCTTTTAGGGCTTACCAACTGGAAGGAAAAAGAATTCTGCTAAGTAATCAGCAATGTCTGATACAATTACCATCGAATAGGGATTCCGAAATTTAACAAATAAAAATAAAGGATAACCAGTTAAATTTGAATGTCAAATCAGCAAGAAACATTTCTTTTTTAGTAATAGGTTTAAATGAAATTATTTAGGACAATTATGTTTACATATAATTGTACAAAAATTTATTCATTGTTGATCTGAAATTCAAATTTAACTAGATTTTCTGTATTTTTCCTAATAATCCTACATTTAGCCAAACTGTGAAGAAGCAAATATTTTTTCTTATATCCCAAAAGATTTTAAAAATCCCTCTCATTCTATAAAATATTTGTATCTCAGATAAGCCAGACTTCATACTGACACTAGTCAGGACTTCCTCTTTTGCCCCCTTTACAAGCATTTCCTCTGCTCTTATTATTTTGTATACAGGTTTGTTTTTATTTTTTTTCTATCAAAAGCAGTGTGGTGTTGAGAAAATAATTTAGGAACTAATTTCAGAGCTAGAACTAATTTAAAACTTAGTTGAACTGTTATCTATGTAACCAGGGCTATGCCACTGTTAAAATGTATATAAGTTGATATGAGATTAAAGTCATCTAAAATACCTTTTAGAAGATACCATAGGAATATATTATAACATTATTATACAATAAATACGTACCAAGGGACCATTCATTCTGAAGCTTGAGAATCAAGAGTTCATTTTGCACAGTATTAAGTTCTCTACTCACAAGATGTATGTAGGAGCTTCATGAAAAACAATATTGTTAATATTGTAACAGAAGGAGTTTCAGACTTCATGGTAGCTTCCAAGTGGCAATGCCATCAGCCATTTCATCAGCTTTTAAAACACACAAAGTTCAGAGAATTGTCTGCTCTGCTTCTACAATATATTTTCTACCACCTGCTTTCCAAGAAATAATACAACCATTTCACCGTTATAAGGAGAATCAATGTAACCAAATTCACATTGCTATAGAATTTCCAACAAAAACAAAAGGAGCAGTGACATCAAAATTTTCAGATGTTTCTAACTCCACTCTGCAATATTTTGTAACAAGGATGGCTTTCCAGGGCTGATTAACATTCCAGCTAATATTAGTAAACCTATCCTCTCAGGATATGATATTATCTAAGTTTATCCCCAACAAAAGTATGAGCATGCTCTTAAATCAAGGAGCTCTCACAGATGGCCATCAAGGGCACTAGTATTTTTGCTAAGTTTATGTTATTATAGCCCTGCTGCAGGAAGGCATGATGAGTCTCTATGATTCACCTAATCAGGAGGCAGACTACCTCTAATTTTTACAATTTTTAAAGAAAAAAAAAGTTAAGAGAGAGGGGACACAGGGGAGATAGTTTCCTTTCTGAACCACAAAGAAATTTGATCTAAGAGTCAGATGATTTAGGTACAAAAATAACATTGTGGAAAAGCAATAAACATTTGACAAAAGGGAAATATAGTCATCTAGAAAATGTAAGTTTACATTTGTAGTTTTATGTACCTTGAGATTTTCTACTTTCTAGTTTTCTTTTTTAATTTATGTGGTTAAAGGCCATATTAAGCTTTTACATACTTTTATCTTATACACACAGCTAAGGGCAAAACTATATTAGCCATTAAAAGAAGATAATAGGCCAACCACAGAGGATTTTATGGAAGGGAAACTACTTAGTATGATATTATGATGCTGGATTTATGTCACTGTAAGTTTGTCAAAACCTATGGAATATATAGCACCAAGGTTGAACTTTGGGAGCTAATGACGTGTCAGTGTAGGTTCATCGACTATAACAAATGTACCATTCTGGTGAAGGTCATTGGTACTTGGGGAGGTTATGCATGTATGAGGCAGGGGATATATAAGAATCTCTGTAGCTTCTAACTTATTTTTTGCTCTGAACCTAAAACTGCTCAAAGTCTATTAGAAAATCTATTAGTGTAAGAAGTCTAAAAAACATCTAGTCTATTAGTATAACTATAGTCTTAACTTTGGCATATTTGATAAATATGACCTTAATAACCCAAACTGTCATACTGATATTAAATGTGAAATTTTTTCTCAAAATTTTAAGGTGAATATATATGTATATTAACTCATAATATATTAAAAAATAAAGTGCATGCTTCAACTTTGAAACAGAAGATCTTTGAAAAATAAGTTAGCAGTAGTGGGTAGGGGCAGCATTCAATCTTTATAGAATATCATAAAATAAGTTTATTTTTAGAAGTTATACAAAATGTCACTTATAGTTTGCTTCTAAATATTATTTCCAAGGATAATGCTTGAAAATTGAATTTTAATTTGGGTAAATGCTCACAAGGCATGTTTTTCCATGGATATAAACACAATTTAAATTTAGTGCCAGTTTGCCATTACTTTCTATTCAGAACCAATAAAATGAGTTGGGGTCAGTCCCTTTCAAAAAGAATGAAAACTCAAAACATCAATTTACTTTCTTATTTATTCTTCAAATTCAAGATTAATAAAAAATGACCCTTTGCCTTCATTAAAGTTGGCTTATTTAAATAAGTGTTGCAATTAAATTCTAACCAGTGAATATCAATTACTTGCAGATTAGGAATGAATTTATTTAGATCACTAGGGAAATTGATCTTATATGTCTTCTCAAACACGATAAGATTTTCATCGTTTATTTCATTTGGATCAGATGAAGATCTGGCCAGCCACATTCCCTTTACTAATTTTCTTTCCTAGCCTTGAAAATTATGTTATATTTTTGGCCAGGTGTTTTAATATATTTTAATATATATGTACTACTTTAGTAGTCTAAGCATAAATTAAAGCATAATCACATTTCTTGACACTTCTTTACAACAACTTCCTGATAATGCTTTATCCTTAGAGAGTACAGTGATATTAGAGTTGGTTCATTTATGGTTTAATAGAATTTTTTGAAAATGGCTTTAAAATTATCTTTAATGAGTTGATATTTTCATGAGGCAGTTACAAATAGAATATTTTCTTTAATGTAAGTAAAAAAAATCAAAATCCGATTTCTTAAAGCTAATTATTTTCAGAAAATGCCTTAATATGTGTCATGAAAGTTGTATTAAATAGTGAACAAAACACAATCCCTTTTTGCTGCTATAAATTGCTTACTTTATAAAAGATTAATATTCAGGGAGTTCTAGGCGAGTAAAAGAAACAAGAAAATAAGAAAGAGTGGGATGGAAAATGAGAGTCAAAAAAACAGAAAAAAATAAACTAGTTCACTTGAGGAATGGTATTTCAATTGAGAAAATATTTTCTGTGATAATTTGGTATTTTTAGATTCTGTATATCAGTACATATTTATTATAATATTTTTAGTTGTCTCTGTAGATATGATTTGTTATGTAATGTGTGTTTCCTACAAATAACTAAAAATCTAAAGTCAAAATACCTAAATAATAAAGGTGTTTATTATCTCACATAATAAGCTCTGCTGGCAAGTTCACATCCCAATCACATTACTAAGAATCCATGTTCTCTCCATCTTCCAGTCCTCTCAGCCTTAGTAGGCTTTTACTTTACCTCCTGGTCCCTCAATTGCTACAGCAGCTCTGAGGATCACAACCATGTGCACTATTCCTTTCAGGCAGAAACAAACAAAACAGTCCTTCTGCCTTCTTGTTAAAAATCAAAATATATTTCCTATTTGCCCAGAATATTTTTCTCCAATGCCTCATTGATAGAAATTTTGTTGCGTTAGCTACCCAATTTAATAATTGGAAAGGGAGATTAAAATTACCATCATTGCTTTAGATTAGTTAGGATTCACTCAGGTGGCTAGGGCTATAGATAACATTTTTGTGAGGCATGCAAAAAAACATGGGCACATAAAACAAATCAAGGGGCAATTATTGAGAGAGAAGAAAAAATTGCCATTAGATAATCAACATCAGAGTCTACTGCCATGCAAGTGTAACTCATGCCATTTAAAAACACTAAGAAATAAGTTGAAAGTATAAATGAAAAAAAAATACAGGTGTTACATAATGTAATCATTTTCATCAGGGCATATCTTAATAATCAAATCTCATTTTTTAACTTTAATTTATATTATATAATTGAAGCATGACGATTTAAGCTATGGTCAAATAAGAATACTTTTCTTTCTCATCACAGCTTATCTAAAGTAGTCGATTATTTGAGATGTGTGGACCAAAATGACTTTGACTCTTTAGAATTCAAATCTTGATAAGTAAGAAACAAGAGGGAAGGAAGGAAGAAAGGAAGGAAGGAAGGAAGGAAGGAAGGAAGGAAGGAAGGAAGGAAGGAAGGAAGAAGGATGAAAAGAAAGGAAAAAAGAGAAAACTAGAATCCTTCTCTTTCTACAGCATAGCACTTCTTTCTTCCTTAGTTTGTGTTCTATGCCACAATCTATTTACTTTAATTTCATTTTATTCTATTCTATTCCTTCTGTTTCCATGTCCTCTTTCACTCTCTTTTCTTCCTCTCCTCTTCCTTTTCTAAGGTATTTTTTGCCCATGAATGTACAAGCCAGTCTTTTATTTAAAAACACTGGAGCAGTACTTAGTTAATCAAAATGATAATAATTATAATGATGGCAACCTGATAGGAAGAGGAGAATTATTATAATAATTTATATGTCAGAGATTATACATGCATTATCTCATTTAATCCTACAAGTATTTGGATAAGTTGATATTTCTCATATTTACTGGAAAGGAAAATTATAGGTAAGGGGATGTGACATCCTGCCAAGAATTACAAGGTTAGTAGTTCAGGGAGGTATCCCAAAGCTAATATTCTGGTCTACTACACTTCTGTGACTTCCATGGTAGGTGGTCAGTTGAGGATACACAATTCAAATTAACTATGAACTTTTTGGTAGGCAAAAAGTATAGGATTGGAAGAAAACTGTAATGGAAACATTTTGCCCACTTCTGTTCCCACATAGATACTTCTTCTTAGTTAAGTCTTTTGGGATCCACTGTATTAACTGACACACAAAAAAACTACTTCCATCAACATGATAGTTGTTTATCTTCCCAATTGCCAGATAGGGAATATTTCTCTTTAGTAATTTCCTACTGCAATAAAAGTGACTTCTCATTGTTAAAGGCCACTGTCATGAAGCAAACATGACTTCTATTTAAAGGAAGAAATCTAAGACTGATGAAATTCTGGAAGCAACTAAACATCAAACATAGTTCCCAGTATTATTCATATCAGTAAAAGTGAAGATCTTTTTAACTTGAAAGCAGGATTTACATATTTTAACAATTAGTTTACTCTGTGTGTCTTGAAAGCATATATGTTCCATTCATATTTGAGACAGCTGGGGCTTACAATTGTTAATGGAAGTAGTGACAACAATAAAGCAGTTTCCAGTAGTAAGTGTCAAAAAATGTGGGCCAGTCTATCATTAAAGGCCAAGGTTTAAAGCATAGTTTTTGAGTGTGTTCTGAAAGTGAATTTGCTTATCTCAGACCATAGACCTTTCTCAAGGTTAAGACTTGGTATGGAAATTATTCTGGTGAAATAATAATCATTATGATAATTAATTGATTGCTTAATATGGGGAAGAGACCTAGTGAAGTATCATGTATCATTATTACACTTCTTTCTCACAATAATCCTGTAGGACGAGTAGGGATATTTCCCTTATTTTAGAGGATAAAACAGGAAAAAGTTTAGATAGAATGATTTTTGGCAAGAATCACAGAGGTAAATTGTGTAGCAGGAGTCAGAGCCCAAGTCTGAAGTACCTAAGATCTCACTATCTTCAGGTTTTTGTTTTACAAAAATAGGATTTCTCACATTCTCATCAGATTTAGCCAGGAATTCTTGGTTTTTATGAGAAAAGAAAAGTCAGATTATCAGCAGCTCTGGCTTCACCTCTGCTTATCTCCATGTCTGTTTTTCTCCAACAACTATAAGTGATTACCTAAAGCTTGCCAATGCCTAATAATCTTCTCAGCAAAGTGTTTATCCTGTATTTAGAAGTAACATTTCAAATACAAACACAAATGATTCAATTTACCAAGTGCCAGCTATTTGACATATGTGTAAGGTGTAATTTTATCTTTTAAATAGGTGAGTATCAATACCCCTTTTCGATAGAAAAGTAAAAAACAAGACTCATTGGAATTAGGTCCCTCAAGATTACATGGCCTCATTCAACATTTAAAAATAGTTTTGAGGGTCTACCTAGCTCCGGACTAGTTTGTGAGATTTCATTTACTGCACAAGGGGCTTTGTTTCCTTTCACTTTGAAAGGGTGTAGGCAATCAGGCTTATTCTACCTCTTTCCACTCAGCCATTTTCTTCCCCTACACTAATAGTCCTTGAAATTTCACATACAGGCATAAATGAAGTATGTGAGATGTTTCTCTTGATATAAAAATACGCCTAGTGGTAGGTGAAGAGTTTGTGCACCTAGAAAATGCAAGTTGGTTCAAGAAAGAAAAGTAATAGCGAATTTTTCTATTAGTTGAACAACCATCCTGTATTCTTCCTTGGGGATACACAGTAGCAAAAGCACTGCTGTGTTTTGTTTTGCTTTTAAACGATTTCAAAGACATTGAAATTGAAAACAAATTTAAACACACATAATAACAATTGAGGTTGTTTCATATCATTGAGTTTTAATGTTATTAAAATAACTGTTTAGGTTGACAATGACCTTGGCAAAGTGCAAGATTAACTTTGACATAAGGACACATTGATAATGTGTCATTCTATCAGCTAAGTCTGTAATTTCTCTTGATCACCAATGGGCAGTTCATTAAATTAAATGATGCTACAGTACAATGAAGTTGTTGATAAGATGAAATTTCTAAAACTGTATCTTGGTCTAATATTGTGAATACAAAGTTCATATTTTTGCATGTAAATAATCCAAGAACTCCAAGAGGGAGAATAAAAAAAGAATACCTCCATTATTTGAATACTTTATGTAAGACCAATCCATTCAGCAATTGAAATTTAAATTTGCATATAGATATTGAGCCGTATTGTCAAAGAAATGTTTATTTTCTGGGTAAATTAAATACCTGCATATCCAAATTAGCTTTTTTGTTGTTGTTGTTTTAATTTTTGAGACCAGAAGCTTAGCAAAATATTTCCTATTCTATTAAACAAAGTGTGAGTGTGATTCTTTTTTTTCTTCCTTGTCTTTTTATTTTCATTATATTGGACCACACAAAAATGTCTTACAAAAACTTGTGTCTTTTGATATTTGGAAGTGCTTTCTCTCGATGCCTCATGGTTGTGCCATAAATGTCTCTCAATGATGAAGGAAAGACTCTCTGTGTGCCATTCAATTGGATAGCTGCTAGCCACATGTAGTATTTCAGCACCTGAAAGAAAGCTAGTATAACTAAGGAAGAAATAGTCACATGTGGCTAGTGGCTATTGTATTACAAAATGTGGGTATAGATGGCAATAAATATACCTTTGAGACATATACATACCCTTTATTTACTTCCTTTATGCCCTGAATTGTGTGTGTATGCATGTGTGTGTATATATAAATTTGTTTTCTCACTACTTTCTTTGCATCCTTTAGTATGTCCAACAATGATTCCAAGCTCCAAGTGTCAATACTAATTGACACTTATGTGCCATATTATGCCAGGGTTGATCTGTATGATTAATGGTATATGATAGAACCTATGGTATGTCAATTCTGAGATTGATTTGGACTGTGGCTTTCATCTTGGGCTATTTGCCTCTCTATTTTTTTTTTCAAATAGTTTGTAAAGAACTGAGACTGACCAACAACCACATTAGTGAGCTTAGAAATGTCTACTTCAACCCTAGTGTGATCCAGAGTTGGCCAAGGACCAGGCTGACAGCTTGATGGCAACATTCTATGAGAAACGAGGCTGGAATCACCAGCTAAGCAGCTTCCATATTTCTGGCTCTCAAAAACTATGAGACAATAAATGTTTATTGTTTTAAACTGTTATGTTTGGGCACACTTGTTATGAAGCATAGATAAATACAGCAAGCTACCTGTTAATCTATGTATGTTTGTATACTGTGCTTAATGAATTACTTTATTATTAATTCTAATATCTTTCACAAGTAATTGCTTTGTATTTCCTAGATAGACAAATATTTGGTCTTTCAAAAGTGGTATCTACTCCACACAATGCTTATTATTTTTATTTCATCTTCATATTATATTGTTCAAGTATCAATGAATACAGTGAAATAATAGGGATGACCCTAGCAATGTGATTATGCTAAATATAATATCCAGTGTAATAAGAAGTAATAAAAAATGAATTTGAAATATTATCAGATGTATTTTGGTATTCATTGAAATAATAGTTATTTTTAATCCTTACATTTGGTACATTGAAAGACCTAGGAGTTATCTTATATTTTTGGAAAAAAAATAAACTAGGTTTGTTTTTGGCAACACAAATATCTGAATATTTTCTGTTTAAGCCAATGAAAGTGTCTTTTAAATTAGAAGTTATTATTGCATCATTAAATAATATCAATATTATTACTTCTAAAATTTCTTGAACATGTATGCTTAGCAGGTGTCTTTTTGTTTTGTTTTTGTTTTCGTTTTGTTTTGTTTTGTCTTTATGGTTGACACAAATGAATCCATTCTACCTGGAATTAAGGACTATATTTTCCATTCTTTCATGCACATATTCTTGTTATAGCATCAACAACAATGTTATATTTACGAAAAAATTTTAACAAATGCTTGGACAAGGAGCAGGTTATTGAAGGACTGGATTGTTATTTGAAGATCTCATTTTTGTTTATTTTGTTTTTTTTTAAGATTTATTTATTTATTCTTGAGAGACACAGAGAGAGAGAGAGGCAGAGACACAGAGGAAGAAGCAGGCTCCCCACCGGACCCCGATGTGGGACTCAGTCCCGGAGCCCAGGATCATGACCTGAGCCAAAGGCCACTACCCAACTGCTAAGCCACTCAGACATCCCAATATCTCATTTTTAGATCATTCAATTTTAGTATATATTGGAGACATCTTCCAGATCGAACATTTAGTTATCCTTTGAAGATCCTTTTATGATTCAGAATCATAAGTCAACATTGGAAAACTTTCTTAAACATTGTTCCCTTGGGAAATAAGATAATCTATTCATTCATTCATTTATTCATTTATTTATATTTGAGTATAGTTGACACACAATTTTACATTAATTTCAGGCATACAACATAGAAGTCTGACAATTGCAATGCCGCATTAGGGAATATCTTTCTAAACAGTTTCACAGGTAAATTTAAGACTGAGGTCAATAAAAGAAGTAAAAATGTCACCATTTTACTATCACAGAAAAGAAAAATGAAGTTCCAATCAACTAGTAAATGAATGTCTTTCTCCAAAGTACACGGTCTTGAATTAATAAAGGTAGTGGTTTTAAAGAATGGGGTAAGAATTAAATCTGCCCACTATCTCATACATTTTAGGGAAAAAAATTTCCATTTTCCCTGTTCCTTAATTTCCTTATTATATATTCTTTCTATACTTCCACCAGATACTCATTTGTTCTCAGCCTTTGGCAGTGACTGGAGTGCTTGTGTTCATAGGCCATGGATTGTATTTCTCCATTTCCACTTTGTTACATGACTCATGTAGAAAAAACTATGTAGGCATTGGAGATTAGAAATGATAGTTCCCCAAATCCTATCTACTCCATAGTCAAAGTTCATTGTGTAGGTGGTGATTCCCACAGAAACAACAGATAATAAACATATCTGTGTCAATGAACTTGAAATTAGCAGAATCAGCTGTTTTGAGTGGCTTAGGAGTAAATCTGAAACATTGGCTTATCTTGGCCCTTGAACCTGCCAGCTTTCAGACTATAATTCACACCACTGGCTTCTTGGTTCTCAGGTCTTCAGACCAGAGCTATATACATCACCTATCCCAGCTCTCCAACTTGCTGACTGCAGATCTCAGGACTTCTCGGCTTCCATATTGTGTGGTCCAATTCCTATGATGAAATTCTAGGATATATAGGATAAGAAGAAATAGGAAATATAAGTTCTGTTTCTCTGGAGAACCCTGATTAATACAACTTATTTAAATGAAATATCACTTTATAGATAAAATATGATATGATATATTTTGTTTTAGCATTTTTGTCTTAAGATGGTGCACCTTCGAGGCATAAATGATTTTCTTACATATGATATTTATGTAAATTGATATTCAAATTTTCTTGGAGGAATTTTAAGAACATGTCTAGGGGTTTGTTAACAATGGGTCAACTTTTTTACACTACCATCCTTCCTATCCCCACTAAAGCCATAAAACTCCTGTTGAGAGAATGCTGAAGACATATTTTGTTCACAGTATGAATTACAGTATGAATTACTCCACAATACTTAAAATATAGGAAGTGTCAAAGTCCACGTTTTTCAAATCAAAAGAAATCTTTCCCCTGGTTTCTAAAAATCGCTATGACAAGTAAATAGTACAATATTAGTTATTTCTTTAGGATTCTTCACTTTGGATTGTCACAGGATCTAGATGTTTAAGCAATTCTCTATGCTGAGGGAAGAAATTTCTGTTCACAAAACCCTTGAGTCAAGTCAGCTATAGGGACTGATGTAGGTACAGTAATGATTCCCAGCACTACAAAGCTTATTAACCAGCTTTCATAGACAATATAGCCAATCAAGCATCTATGATTTACCACTTTCAGCATGCTGGCTGCACCTGAGAGGTTGTATTTTAAGTAACGTATTACATCTTAATGCTTATTTCTATAGAAGCCTGCTTATGTATCTCTCAAACTCTTTTAAAAAATTGGGATGAAACAATTGTTCTATTTTTCCAGGTAAATTATATCTTTCACATATAATATTCTAAAGGCCCTAATTTACTTCTACAACATTTTTATTTCTCAGCAAAACTCAGCATACAATTTTCATTAGAAATTGTTTTAGAAAAAAAAAAGAAATTGTTTTAGAATTTATCTAGTATCATGCTTTTTGATAAATTTTCGATAATTTTAGGAGATTTTAAAAGTCACTTCTTTTTCAAAAGTAACTGGAAGCTTAATAATCTTAAACAAAAATAGTGCCCATATATACTATCTCTTACGCATTATTCAGTAACTACCATAGAATTACAGTCACTCACATAGAAAACTTAAACCTAAGTAAAATGAGCATAAATTAGACGCATATATGAAAATCTAGATTAATTAGAAAATAGGAAAATAGTCTGTGTATTTAGATTTTAACATCTTACATAGTGGAGTACATCAATTAAGCTATTTTTTCTAATAAAATGGAAATTGGTGTGGATGTTTGACTTTACATTTCCTACCTTCCATCTATTGACTTGAGAAAACTATATAGACAAAATGCTTATCAGTTTTCTAGTTCTGAGAGGACTTAAATTCCTGGAATTGAGAACCCAGAATCCCTGAATAATGTATGCATATAAAACCTTGGAAGGAAATTGTAGTATGTTGGTGGAAGTTTTATATGTCTTTTTATTTCATATAACTTTCAGACAAAACCATGGTTAAGAGATCTCTGAAATTTAATTTCAACAATTGTACTGCGATCTAATTAAAAAGCTAGAAACCACAGTGCATGAAATGCAGTTATTGCTCAATAAATAACAGTAGAAAGAATAATTTATGGTTCTCAAGATTAAACATGATCTGAGCATATTTGAAATATAATAGGGCTATTCATTGTTGAATATATTAATTAGTGCAAATCTTTTAATTAATAAGCCTTAAAATGAGGCAATTTAAAATAATGGTTTTTGGTTGGAAGAAACAAATAGAGTTATAAGATTTTCAAAATATCATTAATAATTTGAAACTTAAAACAGTGAAGTGTTTTAAGTATATGACTTTGGCAGTGCAAATAGTGGGATTAAGGCCAAATGAACTGCCCATCAGAAAAGATTAATTTAGATAACATGTGGATCAGAAGATCTGAGTTGAAAGGTAATCAAATTGTATAATCAAAGTACTGTCTAGAGACATATAATCCAGCTTAGTTATATCTTGATCCTTAAAGTGTATGTCTTGTCAATTCAATATCCATCTTTAGATACTAAAAGAAAGGAAGAAAAAACTATACATCCTAGTCTTTTGTGAAAGTTCCCAAAGAAAGCCTTCTTTCTGAATTACCTCATTGGTTCTACAGAGAAAATGTAATTTGTTGATTAAAGGATAGGTCGGTAGAGAGATGTATGTAGAGATATAGAGACAAAGAGATGGAGAAACTGGTTATGAAATTAATCCATCCCTCACTGAATATACTCAACTGGATTAGGACATATTAGATAGTGAAAGTATAACTTTAGATGATATAATCATACAAACAACATACATTTTCCTTTACAACCTATATAAATTTAGTAAGTTTTAAGGGCTTATCAAATAAATATAAACAACAGGGAAACAATTGAAATGTTTTGGGATAGACTTTAATAAATTTAATCTCAATCTTATGTTTATTTTTTATCATTTTAGTATAAAAAGTATATACATATGATATATATATATGTCTTCCTATATGTGATACTTCTAAGTAATAATTTCAGGTAATATTCCTTTATCTATTTTTAGATGCATTAATTCATTAACATATAAATTCAATTATTCCTTTATATATCCTTTTATAAGTTTTTTAAACATGTCACATACTAGTTGTAGGAAACTAGTATGTAACAAAGACCATGTTACATACTAGTTGTAGGAACAACGATTAATTCAAAAAAGTATAGTTGTTATCCTCAGGTAGGATCAGTTTTTATATTATTGAGGAGGAAACACATACGTTTGATCCTGATTTAAAATCAAATAACATTAAGTACCACAAAGAACACAAATGGGCATTAACAATATTTATTTTAAAATATTTTTATGATATTGAAACTTACGGAAGCTCTTTATTGCTTATCACAATTATTGTCAAATCTAAGGGTGTGATTCGTTTGTCTGATAGGATAGGGGAGGACATTGACCTGGTTGGGAAAGGAAAGGAAAAAGAATATAGAGCATAACAGGATATCTTGAACCAGGTGATATATGGCATCTTGCCATAGTGTGAACTGGAGAAATCACCTCTGCTAAAGAAATAAGAAAGTATCAGGTGCCTGGGTGGCTCAGTGAGTTAACTGTCTGCCTTCAGCTCAAGTCATGATCCCGGGGTCCTGGGATGGAGTCTTAGGTGGGGCTCCCTGTTCAGCGGGGAGCCTGCTTCTCCCTCTTCCTCTACTCCTACCCCCTGCTTGTTCTCTCTCTCTCTCTCTCTCTTGCTCTCTCTTGCTGTCTCCCAAATAAATTCTAAAAAAAGAAGTAATAAAGGATCATTTCCTAGTTATAATTGCTCCTTCTAATCTTAGGAAAGATTCCAATCTCCATTGCCAGGCATTGTCTAGAACAGTGAAATAATTAAAATAAATATTTTCAAAACTTACTAAAATCAATTTAAAATCATTACTGCATGTTATATTATATATAAGAATTATTTTTATTTAATATCATTCAAGTTCATTTTATTTTTTTAAGAGAGAGAGGAGGTGGGGAGAGGCAGAAGGGAAGAGAGAGACAGAATCTTAAGGCTCCATGCTCAGCGTGGAGCCCGAAGCAGTGCTCCATGTTCTGACCCAGAGATTAAACCTGAGCCAAGGTCAAGTGTCAGACACTTAATGAACTGAGCCATCCAGGTGCCTCCAAATTCATTTTATTCTTTAGTGAAAATTTTATACTTTTTTGCAATTGTTAGACATATATTTTTACAGTAATGACAGAGATTACAAGATTAATTCTGGATGTCTCATAAACTGCTGAGATTACTGAAGTCTTCAGGTCATTAGTTATCTCAAAAAGTGATTTTAAAAATGTGTAAATAAATTTAACCATTAAATGGGTAGTTTATGTGGATGAGGTTTAGGATGTTAAATGTTTATGATTATTTGAGAGAATAAAAAGCAATTTTAGGAAAGCCATCTGCTGATTATAATAATTTTAAAAAGCATTGTTTACTTTTACTTGTTTCCCTAATTTAAACCTTGTTTTTAAAAAGAATTCAATTTAGGGGCCCCTGGGTGGCTCAGTTGGTTAAGAGTCTGCATTTGGCTCAGGTGATGATCCCAGGGTCCTGGGAGTAAGCCCCACATCTGGCTCCCTGAAAAGTGAGAGGTTGCTTCTCTGTCTCCTTCTTTATCTTCCCCTGCTAATTTTCTCTTTTTCTCTCAATAAATACATAAAATGTTTAAAAATTCAACTTATTCCTGATTTTATACAGACAAAACTGCTAAACTGCTAAACAGTCCTGCTTTCTACTCCTTACCTCTCCCTCCAAAATATTAAATCACCACAGGCCAACCATAAAAAGCACATGTGCAAAATGATTCAAGAAATTAAAAGAACAATTACTGCTGTTCAAATGGATTTAAAGAGAATAAATCTGGACATGCAGAGTTTAATCCTTGGATGAACTAAACCTTTGGGGTCCAGCTAAAATGTTTGTGATACAAAGGCAGTTTTTTTTTTGATGACGTTGTAGTAATTCAAATTTATTTAGGTTAGATTGCTGTCTTCCTAAGGCAAGATACTGTTTTTACCAGCTCTTCTCAAAAATAGACTGCATGTGTGCATCCTTGATTAGTGACACATATTAAGTTTTCATTTTATTCTTTGTTTTTAAATTGCTCCTTGCCAGAGGCAGGCATTTACGAAAGATTTCATTAAATGACATTATTCCATCCAAATTTTATGTGGAGGCAAAAATAAACTACTTTTTGTAACAGAACAGACTTGAAGATAATTTGTTTGGAAAATTTTACTTTCTTGAAATATGAAAGAGTATATATTTCATTTAAATTTAAATGAACTTGTAATTATTTTTTCACATAGTTTTAGGGGTAAACTCTAGATGGCAAAATTAATTTGGTGCCTATTTTTGCCCATATCATGGAGATTTCACAATGGTAAATAAATACTCACTATACAGGTTTTCTTGATGTTTCTAGTTATGTTTATTGAATTTACATAACCTTTTAAAGCATTTCTGTCAGTTCATAAAAACACTTTTTAAAGTACAGAACACATATAAAAATATTTCTTAAAATAGCAATAAAATAATTTTTCATAGGATATGTTCAGCTTCAAGGAACCAAATGTTCTTGGGTCCCAACTCTCATCTATTTTAATGAGAGTAATGAGGATAAAACTAGATCGAAAACTGAAATGATAGTTTAAAAAAAGACATTTTTTCTTTTCTTATCCCTTTTTCCATTCCCTTATCCTCATAGATATCTGTGCCATATAGAATATTTGAAATTTCCAGCAAATGTAGGTATTTATAGAACAAGATCGATAATACTATTGTACATTCCATAAAAAGACATTTTAGTATTGTGCTGCCTCTTTTACAAATGGGAATATTTAAATTTTCCAGATGAAATATATCAGGACCCATAGCTGCTCACCAGTAAAGGTCATGCACGTTTCAGGGATATTGTTGCTGTACTTAGAAGATGTGTTTGTAATGCAGCGTGACCATAAAAATGTCAGAATATAAGTAAAGTACCTGTTTTTTTCTAATTATTAAAATAATTCAGTATTAAAATACATTTCTCAATTCTATTCCCATACAACAATATATCAAAGCAATTTTGGCAGTTGATGTCTTATTTATCTACTCCCTTACTCTGTATTTTCCCTCAGTAGAAAATATGCTCCTTGAGACCAGATATCTTAGCTGTATTGTTTCTACAGATCCTATATGACTAGAACGGTCCCCACAAGAGGATGGAATCAATCACTATCTGTCAGATAAAACAGTACAAATGAAAGATTGAATTAAAATTCAATTTTAATCGAATTTGTCAAAATTCAAAATTGTCAAAATTTTGTCAAAATTTACAGTCTTTTCTAGTCAAATGCTATGGTACTGTCATTGTGTACTATTTCAGTTTGTATTAATTCCAATTATCTGCAAAATTGGAGCAAAAATAAAATTGCCTTTAACTATGAGCATTAGTTTCAATTTTGTGTTTACATCCATACAATTCCCTGCTTCTACATCAAATTCTATTTATTCTAAGCAAATTATTATACCATTTTGTGTGTTGTATATTTTCCAAGCATAAGGTAAAATAATGTTATGTATTTGTCCACCACTGTGATTCTCAAGACACAACTCAAATCTAGGGTTTTCTTTTCAAGCTGTAAATATTGACATAGAATGCTATAATTTTGAAAAAAAATCTTTTAAAATGAATTTTGAGTTGTCTTTTTAGATCCTTGAAGAACTAAATAAGTTAACATATTCATAATTTTGAGTGTTTAAAAATGTGACAAATTCCTTGTAGAATGATCTTAAAAATTAAAGTTCTATATATGTGTGAATTTGAAGCATTATAATTGAAAATCATGAGTGAATTAATTATAAATATTAAGCATAAAGTCAATAGGAATATGAATTAATAAGTATCAATCAACAAAAGCTACAAATAAAAGGCAGGTACCAGAAAAATATGAACCAAACTTCCCAGCTGAGCTACCTTATATTAAGTGATCCCAAGCCTACTCGAAATTCATAAGTGAGAACGTATGACTGGTGTTTTAAACAATGGAGAGTTCAGAAATTAGTGTCAGGAGTGGAGTCCTCTTTTCATTTCCTTTGAAACTAATGCAAAAATAAGCAAACAAAACAAAACAAAAACCACACACACAAAAAAACACAAATAACAAACAAACAAAAAAACATGAGTAAAAATAAAATTAAGGAGCCAAAGAAAATTCTCTGCTGGTAGGGAGAAGGACTGAATATTTACCAACTATAATTTAATCTATCATATTTTGCTATTCTGGGAGTAAATCTGGTTATTTTCAGATAATTTTTGGATTTTTTGTGTCCATGAGAAATTAGGGCAAACTTGGTTTTTCTAAGTGGTATCAAAGAAGAACAGAAATGTTGGGGAAGAATAGTAGAGAATAGCTATAAATTATGGTATAGTATGAAATATAGTGGAGAAGGCTATTTCAATATTTAGATATCTAGATTTCTAGTAATTCTCTGAATATAGCATCTAAGAATGCTTACATATATATATATATATGGCTATATACATATATATATTCAAATGAATGAATACATATTCAAATGCCACTGGATGGATGAAAAACATGCAGTGTATGTTATAATGGCCAGATATACTATACATAAGGTCACAGGGATAATTTGAAGAGTATCAACTTTCCTCCCTTGTTCATTAATGGCTTTAATTACTTTAATCGGGAAAAAAATATATTCGTTTCTGTTTTAGTTTGCCAGGGTTGCCATAATAAAACACCACAGATTGAATCTCTTAAACAAGAGATTTATTTATCACATCTACGAAGGCTAGAATTCCAAAATCAAGATGTAAGCAGGTTTGGTTTCTCCTGAGGCCTCTCTCCTTGCCTTGAAGATGGCCATCTTCTCACTGGGTCCTCACATGGTCATCCCATGGTCTCTTGTCGGTGTCCTACTTTACTCTTTTTATAAGCACACCTATAGGTTGGATTTCACTTTGTCTGAATTACTCCTTTAAGGGTCTAGGTCTAAATATAGTCACATTTTGAAGAACTGGGGTTGGGACTTCAGTGCATGATTTAGGGGTGGAGCAAAATCCAGCCTAGAAGTTCTCTTTTAAAAATTCTGTGAAATAATAAATAATCATGAGAAAGGTAATCTGCTGACTTACATGGAATATCAATGGTTGTAGAAAATTGAACTACGTCTGGGGGCAAAAAGCACCTCAGACTCAGAGCATGTGAGAGTGTGGAAAGTAACACACAGAAGCCCTAACCAACACATTCATTGCCATACACCTGGCCTTTTTAAATTAAAATGAAACAAAAAAGAAAATAAAAAACAAAAAAAGGTTGAAAATAGATATTAAATAGTCAGAGACACTGTGTGAACCAGAGCTATATTTATTAGAGACTTAAAACTAAGCTTCTCAAACTTTGCTGTATCAAGAATCATGGAAAAATCTTATTAAAGGCTCAGATTTCTGCACACTAATCTCAGAGCTTCTCATTGCTATGCTAGATGGGCCCAAAAAATCTGTACTTTAAGAAGCATCCGAGAAAATTCTAATAGATTTAATCACGGATCACATTTTAAGAAACAGTAGCATAAGTGAAATGCTAATTTTGGCTTATTCATTTATAGTGTTAATGCTCAACTCTCAATAAAGGGATATGGTCCCACTATTTTAATGCTATTTGTCTGAAGGAGTGTCCTTTATTAGTTTTCTGGCATGTTATTAATCACTCTCTGTTTTTGAAATTTCCATCTGTAAAATGGGGACATTAATAACACCTGCATTATAGATTGTTAAACAACTTAAAATATATTTATTAAGATAACGCTTCACAAAAAAAGATAATGCTTCACACATAATTAATTAATCTTAGCTATTATTATATGGAGAAAGGTAGGATAAGGTGTCACAGTAAAGCAAACTTAGGATATAGAATGTCTTTATTACCAGAAAGAAACAGACACAGTGTTAAATACTTTTGAATTAGTAGACTAGAATTCTGAATGAATATATTGAGAAAAGGTAAAAACAAACAAACAAACAAACAAACAGAACTTGAGTGAGGCAGAGGAAAGCAAGGGTGGAGCTTGTAAGTGGGACTTCAGAGATAAAGGAGAGTAGCCCTCACTGAGAATTTTCCATGTACCAAAATCCTTAGCATAAAATTCTTGAAAAAAGAAAAGTGGAGCTGTATAAATACATTTTATAGTCCCCATTTTACCTACCAGAGTACTAAATCTCAGAAAGATGAATACGTGAATGTAAAAAAAACAAAAACAAAAACAAAAACCCTGATAAATAGGAAGTAAAAGAAATCAAAATTTTGTCTGATTGATGCAAGAACCAACACCATTACAATAAATTTCTAGGCAAAAACCATGCCACCAAAGATCCTCTTTTTCTTATAGAATCATCAAAACCCAACTAATGCATCAACAGTGAATTTTAAGTGACTTTTGAGTAATTTTTGCTCAAAAATCTTGCTGCCAAACCCTGAGCTACCCATTGCTTCAACCTTCTCCAACAATCAAGATACATAAAGAGAGAAAATAAAAATGAACACAATTTCTGGGTAATGTGGTTGTATAAAATGAATTTTATTATACAATGCGTATTCGCTTTCAAAATATCTTTTGCCCAAGCAGGGAACACTGGGATTCAGTCATTGCTAGCTTTCAAAATAGTTGTTTATTTGAGTGCTACAGTCTGAGTGATGCTTGTAAATCTCACACAGCAAATGGTCCCATGATATAAAAACGAACCTAGCAATGGAATTATTAAAAGTTAAACAATTCCTATATATCATTTCTTGAACTTTGAATGGGTTGCTCCACTTCACTTAGCAACTGCCGAATTCCTCGTACAATGAACTGTAGAGGTAAAATTAGGGTGTCCAGGAGGTAGAGAGTGCATGTAATTCATCGCTTTTGTTATTCAAAATTGTATTAATAAGAAATCCCACAGCTGGATATTTTGAAGTGGCAATATAGTATTCTTGCTCACAGGTCTTTGTGTAGACAGGGTTCAGAGAGCAGTTTTTGCACCAAGTATTACATGTTGCTGTTAAATGGTCAGTTGGGTCTCTTATGGTCTGAAATTTGAATGGGCTGGACTAATTCCAACGTCTGGGGTGATAAAGTTCATTTGAATTGGGGACCTGCAAAATGGAGGCAGCCCCAGTGTCCCGGCCTACATCACAAATCTACACCTGTCAGACTGCAGTTATGGGGAATGCTTCGCTGTCAAGGAAATCTAATATACACCAATCACAATCCTACATCTCAGCTTTAGCTAGTTTGCCCTACCCTAGAAAATAGGACCTCCTGGGCTTATAAAAGCCTCACCAATTACGCCTTGTTTCCGCCTTGCCTCTTGCTGTCTGTAACATTCTATAAAACTCACTCTTGCCCCAAATCCCTTGGGAACAGTGCTCCACTGCTTGTGAGACACTGTACTCCCCTAACCCACGGACTGTTTTCCTTTGAGTAAAGGACATCAAATAGGTAACTCAATTGTTTTTGTTTTTCCCTTTTTATTTGACAGGAGCCTTGGCTGGGAAGGCTGAAACAACTCAGGATGGGTTCGTTATTGTTTATTCTCAACACTGCATTTTTGTATGTTAGCGTGGTCTACTGAACAACATGGAAATATCGGGGTGGTCAGAATCTTTGTATGTAGACTGGCTTCCCTAGAGCGTGCATTTCAAAAGAAAGGAAGCAGAAGCTACCAGGCCAATCAAGCCTCGAGCCTGGAAATGGCCATCACTTGTGCCATATTCTATTGGTAAACAGTCACAGACCCCACTCCCTGGCCTTGATTCAAGAGAGTAATTATCCTCACTACTTGATAAAGAAGTAGCGATTCATACTGCAGAAGAATATGAGGAACAGGAGATATCATTGTGACCATCTTTGGCTGGATCAAATCAGTGAAAGAGAACAACCATTAGCATTTTGGATTAAGAAATTTATTAATGGAATCAGATGTTATATGATTGTGGATCCAGGGCAATAATGATACGAACATCAGAGTTGAAGAAATAGGAAAAAGTGTGTAGAATTATCAAGGGAATGTTGAAGCTAGTTACAGCTACCTGCTAGGGTCTCAGCATGAAAGGGGCTGGTATAACAGTCTGTGGAGGGTTTTGGTTCTTCGTTCTTTGTGGCTATCACCTGCACTCTGAGTTTTGCAGCAGAGCATTTGGGAGTGGCCTTGGGGTTGCTGTTGTTTAGCATGGTAGCCATCATAGGAAGCAGGGTTGGGTGAGGGCAGAGAAGAGCAGAGACAGATTGGAAAATATCTGTACCACTTGTTCTCTCCTAAGACAACATGTCTATCTCAAGCTAATGTCTAGGTCTTCCCTGTGCCTCCCAAATACTCATCATCCATTGCAAATGGGAGCGCATAGGTAAGAGCTTCCTGGGATAGATATTTCCTAATATGATTAAGTTGGCCATAGAGCAACACAGTAACAGATCATGGTTTACAAACATGTCTGTCAGGATCAATTATGTAAAGCGTGACTTAGAAAAAAATTATTGAATGAGGTTCTTCTTTTTTTTTTTTTTTTTTTTTTTGCTTTTATTTTGAGATAGAGAACCATGTCCTAGTGAAGTATCACAATAACTATGTAGGTGCATTAGGTATAATCGAGTATATGGTCCACCACTCCGATACATTTTTATCAAGTGGCTTTGTATTATGCTTTAGTATTAGTCACCTAACTACCTCTTCCTTCATTTGTTCAACACGCATTTATTGAGCACTACTGCATGCCAGATATTGTGTACCTCTGATGGCTCTATTTGCAAAGTTAAAATATTTTCCTTTCTTATTTTATGTGAATTGCACATTGTCAAAAGCCATTTTTAATCAAGAATTCATATATTTGCATTGGATAATAATTTAGGGAAGGGCTGTGAAAGGTTATTCAGGCAAAACTACTCCTAAATCACTGGTTCTCTCCATATTTCCCTGGTGTAGCTGGCACAATCAACACCAGTGCAATGAACCAGCCTGAATGATGACATGTCAACTCTCATTAATAGCCGAATTGATATACAAAAGTTCTGGGGAGTGTCTACATTAGTAATGGAAGTGGATTCAAATATGTTAGAAAACTGTTTCCCATTTCAATCTGATTTTTTTAAGTATGTGATTTAACATCTTGTAAATGCATTAGTGCTGTGAATACCACTGAGAAAAAAAGCACATTTGTAAAGATTTCCTTGCCTTACTTTGTCTTGATGTGTAAGTTGAAAATTATTTTCACTTTTAGGAATATAAATGGTTTGACATTTCTGCTTGTTTTTTTTTTTTCTTTTCACCTTTAATTTCCCACCAGCAAACCCTTTCCACAAGCAAGACAGAGAGGCCTACACCAATACTTTCAGCAAACTGGAGTACTGCCTGGGAACCATATTAGGCACTTTTTCCTTCACCGTATTATTGATTATCGTAACATCTTCAATCAGACAACAATCTATTTCAACTTCACACAAAGGAACTAAACTTAGTTAGAGAGTAGAACTGAAAGCAATAGCATGAGAGAGAAAAAGAGGGGGATGATAAAGAGAAAGGTTTTTTTTTTCATTATTATCTGTCAATTAGATATTAAACCATTGGATCTCATATCTGACCTCAAGAAGCTATCTTTTCCATATACTTTCTTTAAAAACAATAGAGACTATGTGATATTCTAAATTTCTCTAAATTTTGGTTACTGAGACAATAGACCAATCAATGCTGAGAATAATACATATCCTTTGCTTTTTAATCTCAAAATGCATTTTTAAAAGTTATAACATGACTGTAACATTAAAGAAATTTTAGTCTTTAGGTCAGCAATTCTGAATTAAGAGAACACGGTCTTAAGAGATTGTATCTTCAGGACAAGTTAGTCCAAGAACTGCCTTAGCAGACATTTAAATATCAACTTTCTTTTTCATGAACTATTTTCCTTATTTCCTCTTTACAAATAACCAATGTACCTAAGCTCTTCTTTTCTGTGATTTTTAATTAACATCTCATGTTTTTCTTCTAAAATTCAAAATTTGACTCCAAGAAATGACAGGTATTATTTTTACTGTATATTAAATTAGCATTACTTCTTAATTTTTTCATATTACTAGCTGATATAGTTGAAACCTTCATTTCATAGTACATTTATCACAGAATAAAAAATATGACTTAAATTCTTTTGCCTCTTTTCTTCATGTCCAATGTCACAAAATGGCTATTCTCTTAGTTTAGTCCATGAATTTTATAATGTGGATGATTTTCACAACAACCTCTTAACTGGTCTTATCACCAGTCTCAGTTCAACTTTGCTGAACCCTTTAAATATATGATCTCTTCCTACATATCCATATGTGTGTGCACACACAAACACACACACATTCCAGATCACTTGACAAGCATGTAGCAGAACTTGGACTTGAATCCAGGTCTTTCTAATTTCTTAGTTTATATTATTTTAAGCAGTACTCTTACTTTTGTCTTCACACAAAACCATGACCTCTGTGAGGACAAGAACTGTATCTTAATCCCCTTCAAATACTCCAGGCTTATCCTAGAGCCCAGAGAAGAGTTATAACTCAATAACTATTTAATAAATGAATCTATCTAAGTAGAAAAATCACATTGGGCTTTTCCTGCTGGATTGAGACTAGTAACATGCTAGATTACCTACCCAGGGTGTAACAGGCAAATGCATTTAGTATGTACGTGATTGCTTTATGTAGTAGCCCCAGGTTATATATCCTGGGGTCAAAGAGTAAAACTATTGGTAGAACATTTGAGCAATTATGAGAAAAAGTTTGATGGTTAGAACTGCCTGTGATGTCAGCAAATTCCACATCAGTGAGGTCATTTGGGCAAAATGTGAGCCAACCCTGGACCTAGCCATTAGGGAACAAACAAGAATGGGAAGGATTATTAGACTATACTCTGGTTCAGGCCATTTTATACCCAAATAGCTTTTCTATTTTCTTTTATAACTAAATCCAGAAAATAACTCTACTTTCTACCACAGTTCCACAAAGAGATTACAACAGAGAACACATTCATTAGATGGCACATCATCAATTTCTTTCTCTTTCAAGGATTAGTTTATTTCTTTAACTAATTTTATTCAAATAAAAGTGTTTAAAAGGTTTAGGGTGCTGATGACAAAATAGCAAACCTCTGGGGACAACTATGCATATTTGTGTCTCAGCTGCCAATGTTAAGACGTCCTAAAACATGGTCCAATAACATAACAAATCAAAAGTGACACAGTTAATTCAAGGAAAGGGGCCAGCGTACACTATGTAATCCTTTTTTTGCTGACTTGCACAAGAGCAAACATCAGTATGTAATGATGCATTATGACACAAAATAGCAGGGGTTAGGGGCAAGCACAGACCGAAATCTTTTCTGCAGCATTTATGAAAGATTCAGAGCCACTTACTGTTCTTTTTTGCTGGTCTAAGCATGAATCAGTTTAACAGCTCAATTTACAATGTTATTGCTCATGGAGGGGATAAAAAATATATCAGATGCTCTAAGAAATCTATGTAAGTGAGAAATTAGTAATTTTCAATTGTGCACAGTGAGAACATTTGTTTTATTTTTTCAAAAGCGATTTGGTATTCTTCGAGAAAATGAATATTTTTTTTTTTATTTTACAAAAGGGCTAGAGCATTGGTAGGTGAATGTATTCAGACGTAAAAAATGAAGTAATTTCACATGGTTCTGAATTAGCTTCTGCAGAGTTAGAGTAATTTTAGGTTTATTTCCCTTTGTGAAACTGTAAACTCCTTTTTATTCTTCTAGTGCAATATGTTTTAGATAGATTTGGGCATTTTACAACAATGAGATTGATAAGTCAGGTGATAATAATTAAATACCAATGACTGAAGCAAATATTATTTAAATAGGTAACACTGAAATCAACTGAAGTCGATTTTTAGCCTGGTAAAAACAGTAAGACTTCTAGAAGAATCGGGTTACTTTAATTGAGAAGTACACAAGCACACAGGGCCTAATTCACACTCCAGTTTAAATTCCCAAGTTAGACAGGTTAAATTTGGCTCATTATTTTAAGGAGTGTTATACCTTAATTAAATAGAGCAGATATTTTTAAACTTGTACACGAACATAAAGAGATTGGTAAAATAACTCTTCACTTGTAGGATTACTCATAATACAATGAAGGGAAAAAAAGCACCACAGTAAGTGCTAGGGGACCTGGGTTTTAATTCTGGTTTTTATACTAATTAGCTCTGTTACTAGATTGAGACTCACTGTGAAGGATTTATTTCTCCTCAGTGAGGCTGTGCTTCCAAAGTCTTCATATGCAGATTTAAGGTTTCAGATCCAATGATCTCTCAGGTCTCTTTCAACTCAAACATTCTGAATTTTGTGATACTACTTTTGGATGCAGTTATTATTCCAAAAATTGCAGAGAACATTCATATTGGTCATTGCTTCAAAAAAGGTGGAAGAAAAAACAGGAGAGAAGTTTTGCATTCTGAGTTCACAAACATATTCGGATTTAAAGCCTCAAGCAGAATGATATGAAAAACATGCTACTTCTTGGGTGAATTATTACAAATTCAGGTCAAGATATTTTATCTTGGAAATGGACGATGCAGCAGGAAAACATTTACCCCTTATAAAGACTGGAACCTGCATGGTGGCACAGAATTGTCTGTTGAAGAAGGCCTCTCTCTTCTGTAGGATAGTTTTGGGTCCTAAAGTGGCCATGTCCAACTGGGTGGTGATGGGGAAGTGACTTAATTTGTGTGGACTTCATTTTCCTTGTTTTAAAAAATGGAGGTACTGGGGGGGAGGGGCAAGATGGCGGCAGAGCAGGGTCTCCAGGTCACTTGTCCTCAACAAATTACCTAGAAAACCATCCAATCATCCTGAAAATCTACGAATTCGGCCTGAGATTTAAAGGGAGACCAGCTGGAACGCTACAGTGAGAAGAGTTCGCGCTTCTATCAAGGTAGGAAGACGGGGAAAAAGAAATAAGGAACAAAAGGCCTCCAAGGGGGAGGGGCCCCGAGGAGCCGGGCTGAGGCCGGGGCGAGTGTCCCCAGGACAGGAGAGCCCCGTCCCGGAGGAGCAGGAGCTGCACCGACCTTCCCGGGGGAAAGGCCTCCCGGGGAATTGGAGCAGGATCCCCAGAAAGGCGGGGATGCCCTCGGGCTCCCTGGGGCAGTAACAGAGGAACCGCGCCCCGGAGAGTGCGCCGAGCTCCCTAAGGGCTGCAGCGCGCACGGCGGGACCCGGAGCAGCTCGGAGGGGCTCGGGCGGCGGCTCCGCGGAGGGGGCTGCGGGGCAGGAGCGCGAATCCAACAGCGCAGGCCCCGGAGCACAGGGCGCCGGGACACAGCCCAGGATCCGGCCTCCCCCGGGACAGGCAGAGGCCGGGAGGGCGCAGGACAGCAAGGATGCTCCTGCCTGGAACTGAGCAGATCAGCGGCCCCGCCTGGGAGCCTCCAGGCCCTGCAGACGGAGAGCCCCGGAGCTACTGCGGGAGCTGACTCCAGGTTCCCAGAGCTGCCCCCGCCACTGGGGCTTCCTCCCGGGGCCTCACGGGGTGAACAACCCCCACTGAGCCCTGCACCAGGCAGGGGCAGAGCAGCTCCCCCAAGTGCTAACACCTGAGAGTCAGCACAGCAGGCCCCTCCCCCAGAAGACCAGCGACACGGACCAGTTCCAGGGGAAGTCAAGGGACTTAAAGTACACAGAATCGGAAGATACTCCCCGTGGTTTTTGCTTTTGGTTTTTTTTGTTTTTGTTTTTGGTTTTTTTTTTTTGTGTTTTTTTTTATTTGTTTGTTTTGTTTTGTGCTTTTTTTTTTCTTTCTTTCTTCTTGATTTCTGATTGCTTACCCCGCCCAACCCCCCCTTTTTTCTTTTATCTCCTTTCTTTCTTTTTCTTTCTTTTTCTTCTCTTTCCCCCCCCCTTTTTTTTCCTCTTTCTCTTTTTTCTTTTTCTCTTTTCTTTCCTTCTCTCTCTTTTTCTCCTTTTCCCAATACAACTTGTTTTTGGCCACTCTGCACTGAGCAAAATGACTAGAAGGAAAACCTCACCTCAAAAAAAAGAATCAGAAACAGCCCACTCTCCCACAGAGTTACAAAATATGGATTACAATTCAATGTCAGAAAGCCAATTCAGAAGCACTATTTTACAGCTACTGGTGGCTCTAGAAAAAACCATAAAGGACTCAAGAGACTTCATGACTGCAGAATTTAGATCCAATCAGACAGAAATTAAAAATCAATTAAATGAGATGCAATCCAAGCTAGAAGTCCTAACGACGAGGGTTAACGAGGTGGAAGAACGAGTGAGTGACATAGAAGACAAGTTGATGGCAAAGAGGGAAACTGAGGAAAAAAGAGACAAGCAATTAAAAGACCATGAGGATAGATTAAGGGAAATAAATGACAGCCTGAGGAAGAAAAACCTACGTTTAATTGGGGTTCCTGAGGGCGCCGAAAGGGACAGAGGGCCAGAATATGTATTTGAACAAATCCTAGCTGAAAACTTTCCTAATCTGGGAAGGGAAACAGGCATTCAGATCCAGGAAATAGAGAGATCCCCCCCTAAAATCAACAAAAACCGTTCAACACCTCGACATTTAATAGTGAAGCTTGCAAATTCCAAAGATAAGGAGAAAATCCTTAAAGCAGCAAGAGAAAAAAAGTCCCTGACTTTTATGGGGAGGAATATTAGGGTAACAGCAGACCTCTCCACAGAGACCTGGCAGGCCAGAAAGGGCTGGCAGGATATATTCAGGGTCCTAAATGAAAAGAACATGCAACCAAGAATACTTTATCCAGCAAGGCTTTCATTCAAAATGGAAGGAGAGATAAAGAGCTTCCAAGACAGACAGCAACTGAAAGAATATGTAACCTCCAAACCAGCTCTGCAAGAAATTTTAAGGGGGACTCTTAAAATTCCCCTTTAAGAAGAAGTTCAGTGGAACAATCCACAAAAACAAGGACTGAATAGATATGATGACACTAAACTCATATCTATCAGTAGTAACCCTGAACGTGAACGGGCTTAATGACCCCATCAAAAGGCGCAGGGTTTCAGACTGGATAAAAAAGCAGGACCCATCTATTTGCTGTCTACAAGAGACTCATTTTAGACAGAAGGACACCTACAACCTGAAAATAAGAGGTTGGAGAACCATTTACCATTCAAATGGTCCTCAAAAGAAAGCAGGGGTTGCCATCCTTATATCAGATAAATTAAAATTTACCCCAAAGACTATAGTGAGAGATGAAGAGGGACACTATCTCATACTCAAAGGATCTATCCAACAAGAGGACTTAACAATCCTCAATATATATGCCCCGAATGTGGGAGCTGCCAAATATTTAAACCAATTAATAACCAAACTGAAGAAATACCTTGATAATAATACACTTATACTTGGTGACTTTAATCTAGCTCTTTCTACCCTGGATAGGTCTTCTAAGCACAACATCTCCAAAGAAACGAAAGCTTTAAATGATACACTGGACCAGATGGATTTCACAGATATCTACAGAACTTTACATCCAAGCTCAACTGAATACACATTCTTCTCAAGTGCACATGGAACTTTCTCCAGAATAGACCACATACTGGGTCACAAATCGGGTCTGAACCGATACCAAAAGATCGGGATAGTCCCCTGTATATTCTCAGACCATAATGCCTTGAAATTAGAACTTAATCACGACAAGAAGTATGGAAGGACCACAAACACGTGGAGGTTAAGGACCATCCTGCTAAAAGATGAAAAGGTCAACCAGGAAATTAAGGAAGAATTAAAAAGATTCATGGAAACTAATGAGAATGAAGATACAACCGTTCAAAATCTTTGGGATGCAGCAAAAGCAGTACTGAGGGGGAAATACATCGCAATACAAGCATCCATTCAAAAACTGGAAAGATCTCAAATTCAAAAGCTCACCTTACACATAAAGGAACTAGAGAAAAAGCAACAAATAGACCCCACCCCCAGCAGAAGAAGACAGTTAATTAAAATTCGAGCAGAACTCAATGATACCGAGACCAAAAGAACTGTGGAACAGATCAACAGAACCAGGAGTTGGTTCTTTGAAAGAATTAATAAGATAGATAAACCATTAGCCAACCTTATTAAAAAGAAGAGAGAGAAGACTCAAATTAATAAAATCATGAATGAGAAAGGAGAGATCACTACCAACACCAAGGAAATACAAACGATTTTAAAAACATATTATGAACAGCTGTACGCCAATAAATTAGGAAATCTAGAAGAAATGGACGCATTCCTGGAAAGCCACAAACTACCAAAACTGGAATAGGAAGAAATAGAAAACCTGAACAGGCCAATAACCAGGGAGGAAATTGAAGCAGTCATCAAAAACCTCCCAAGACACAAGAGTCCAGGGCCAGATGGCTTCCCAGGGGAATTCTATCAAACGTTTAAAGAAGAAATCATACCTATTCTACTAAAGCTGTTTGGAAAGATAGAAAGAGATGGAGTACTTCCAAATTCGTTCTACGAGGCCAGCATCACCTTAATTCCGAAACCAGACAAAGACCCCACCAAAAAGGAGAATTACAGACCAATATCCCTGATGAACATGGATGCAAAAATTCTCAACAAGATACTAGCCAATAGGATCCAACAACACATTAAGAAAATTATTCACCATGACCAAGTAGGATTTATCCCTGGGACACAAGGCTGGTTCAACACTCGTAAAACCATCAATGTGATTCATCATATCAGCAAGAGAAAAACCAAGAACCATATGATCCTCTCATTAGATGCAGAGAAAGCATTTGACAAAATACAGCATCCATTCCTGATCAAAACCCTTCAGAGTGTTGGGATAGAGGGAACTTTCCTCGACATCTTAAAAGCCATCTACGAAAAGCCCACAGCAAATATCATTCTCAATGGGGAAGCACTGGGAGCCTTTCCCCTAAGATCAGGAACAAGACAGGGATGTCCACTCTCACCACTGCTGTTCAACATAGTTCTGGAAGTCCTCGCCTCAGCAATCAGACAACAAAAAGACATTAAAGGCATTCAAATTGGCAAAGAAGAAGTCAAACTCTCCCTCTTCGCCGATGACATGATACTCTACATAGAAAACCCAAAAGCCTCCACCCCAAGATTGCTAGAACTCATACAGCAATTTGGTAGCGTGGCAGGATACAAAATCAATGCCCAGAAATCAATGGCATTTCTATACACAACAATGAGACTGAAGAAAGAGAAATTAAGGACTCAATCCCATTTACAATTGCACCCAAAAGCATAAGATACCTAGGAATAAACCTAACCAAAGAGGTAAAAGATCTATACCCTAAAAACTATAGAACACTTCTGAAAGAAATTGAGGAAGACACAAAGAGATGGAAAAATATTCCATGCTCATGGATTGGCAGAATTAATATTGTAAAAATGTCAATGTTACCCAGGGCAATTTACACGTTTAATGCAATCCCTATCAAAATACCATGGACTTTCTTCAGAGAGTTAGAACAAATTATTTTAAGATTTGTGTGGAATCAGAAAAGACCCCGTATAGCCAGGGGAATTTTAAAAAAGAAAACCATAGCTGGGGGCATCACAATGCCAGATTTCAGGTGGTACTACAAAGCTGTGGTCATCAAGACAGTGTGGTACTGGCACAAAAACAGACACATAGATCAATGGAACAGAATAGAGAACCCAGAAATGGACCCTGAAATGTATGGTCATCTAATATTCGATAAAGGAGGAAAGACTATCCATTGGAAGAAAGACAGTCTCTTCAATAAATGGTGCTGGGAAAATTGGACACCCACATGCAGAAGAATGAAACTGGACCACTCTCTTTCACCATACACAAAGATAAACTCAAAATGGATGAGAGATCTAAATGTGAGACAAGAGTCCATCAAAATCCTAGAGGAGAACACAGGCAACACCCTTTTTGAACTTGGCCATAGTAATTTCTTGCAAGATACATCCACAAAGGCAAAAGAAACAAAAGCAAAAATGAACTATTGGGACTTCATCAAGATAAGAAGCTTTTGCACAGCAAAGGATACAGTCAACAAAACTAAAAGACAACCTACAGAATGGGAGAAGATATTTGCAAATGACGTATCAGATAAAGGGCTAGTTTCCAAAATCTATAAAGAACTTATTAAACTCAACACCAAAGAAACAAACAATCCAATCATGAAATGGGCAAAAGACATGAACAGAAATCTCACAGAGGAAGACATGGACATGGCCAACAAACACATGAGAAAATGCTCTGCATCACTTGCCATCAGGGAAATACAAATCAAAACCACAATGAGATACCACCTCACACCAGTGAGAATGGGGAAAATTAACAAGGCAGGAAACAACAAATGTTGGAGAGGATGCGGAGAAAAGGGAACCCTCTTACACTGTTGGTGGGACTGTGAACTGGTGCAGCCACTCTGGAAAACTGTGTGGAGGTTCCTCAAAGAGTTAAAAATAGACCTGCCCTACGACCCAGCAATTGCACTGTTGGGGATTTACCCCAAAGATTCAGATGCAATGAAACGTCGGGACACCTGCACCCCGATGTTTCTATCAGCAATGGCCACAATAGCCAAACTGTGGAAGGAGCCTCGGTGTCCATCGAAAGATGAATGGATAAAGAAGCTGTGGTTTATGTATACAACGGAATATTACTCAGCAATTAGAAACGACAAATACCCACCATTTGCTTCAACGTGGATGGAACTGGAGGGTATTATGCTGAGTGAAATAAGTCAGTCGGAGAAGGACAAACAGTGTATGTTCTCATTCATTTGGGGAATATGAATAATAGTGAAAGGGAATATAAAGGAAGGGAGAAGAAATGTTGGGAAATATCAGGAAGGGAGACAGAACATAAAGACTCCTAACTCGGGGAAACGAACTAGGGGTGGTGGAGGGGGAGGAGGGCAGGTGTTGGAGGGGAATGGGTGACGGGCACTGAGGTGGACACTTGACGGGATGAGCACTGGGTGTTTTTCTGTATGTTGGTAAATTGAACACCAATAAAAATTAATTTAAAAAAAAAAAACAAAAACAAAAACAAAACTTGTCATACAAATGGAAAAAAAAATGGAGGTACTTAGATCTTTTATTTATTTATTTATTTTTATTTATTTATTCATGAGACACACACAGAGAGAGAGAGGCAGAGACAGAGGCAGAGGGAGAAGCAGTCTCCCTGAGGAGAGCCTCATATGGAACTCGATCCCAGGACTCGGATTCATGACCTAGGCAAAGACAGACACTCAACCACTGAGCCACCCAGGTACCCCAGAGGTAAGTAAATCTAACCTACATAGTCATTTCAAGAATTATATGAAATAGAAACAAAGTGGGTTTTAAATAAAGAAACTGAAAAAGAAAAAAAAACCTAAATATCATGCGCTGCAAGATGTTTGTTAAAGATTAATTGATTTTCTCTTGCAGGTCATCTTTACCTAAGTCACTTCATTGTTTTTGTTTTTATTTTTTATTTATTTATTTTTTTGAGCTATGTTTTTAGAGCTGTTTGATGGGAATGTTTCAATGTCCTAGAAAGTAGAAACCGCTTTTTCCCACTTCAATTCACCAAACCATTTCTTTCAAAGTAGATTCAGACAAGGCTGCATTTAAAAACTCAAAGGTGAGTGCACTGTGAACAGTACAGTATTTGGGAGGGAAAAAAAATAGTATCTTCTTCAAAGAACTCCTAACACAATGTTTTGGTGCCTGCAGTGAAATTCAACTGAACACTGTTAGTAGACCTGTAAATGCTAATCACACTGAGAATTTTTCTGCATTGGAACAATAATACATAATTCTGGAAGCTAGAGGCAGTTAATTCTATTGCTCTTGTCAGATGGAATTACTGGAAAAGCAGCAGCACTAGGCCAAGTGGAAAATAATGGTTACAGTTAAATAGATTGTATGTTTTTATATAATTTTTAATGAAGTGCTAGTGTTTATATCTTGATGGATTAAAAAATGCATCTGCCAAGATATCCAATTTCTCTATCTCTTCTTCCACTTCTATATTGAGTTTCTATTCTTCATCTAATAAAAGAAATCAAATGCACTGCAAAGATACATTAAAGAATCAAAATATTTAATAATTATATATATATATATATATAACACATACAACTTTGTGTGTTTGGCAATAAAATTTATTTTTTGCATTATATTGTTCATGTTTTTATATTTAGATACATTTTTAACACATTTTGCGTTTTACTTGTGACTTGGCTTCCATCTGACAAAAGGATTAGCTTGTAATGTTTATGGCTAAGCATCGTACTGAAAGGAACATAACTCAGCATATTCATATGAGTGAAGTGAGCAAAGGTGGTGATGAAGCAAAGCGAAGCTCTGGTCAGCATTATGATCATACTAATTTGTGTCATGCTGGTATCTTCCACTCATTGGAGAGGACATGTGTCAATGTTATTTAAAAAGAAACTGTTAAGAACAAAATAATAAATTAAAGATATGCCTTGCACACCCTCTTAAAATGGTGGTTGTGTTGTGACCAGCTCTATTAACCCAGCATCAATCTGAAAACACTGTCTCTGACCTCAAGGAAGTCATTCGGTAGACATAGACGACTTAACTAGAGAACATTTGAGGAAGCACAAAATAATAGAAAATAAATTATTCTCAAGTGCTCAAGGGATGACAGATCATAATATATGACAAATTGTAATGAGAAACCTAGGGACCAAATACAACCTCTTAACAGTGAATCAATACAGGAACCAAAGTCAGGCAGGAAAATGCAGCCTGCCATGATCCACACTTTACTCAGACCACCACATTCAAAGTTATATATCATTTAAGAACTCAAGAATGGAGGATTTAAAGTAGCTTCAGGCAGATGGCGTTGTGCAGCATTTCCTATTAGGCACTTCTTTAGAGAATGAAATGATGTCACTTAAAAATCTGATTCTCTAATTATTCTGCATAGCCCAATCGTTTAATGTTTTAAAGAGAGGCATTACATCAGTGTAACTATGCTCAACATTCTAAATTTCATCTGTATTGGCATTTAGAGATCCACCCTCCCTCCAAATAAGGGTTTTTGTGGCTGTTAGTTTTTTTTTTTTATGTTCTTTGTTTTATTTGGTTATTTCTTTTTTTTTTAAATGCTGATGAGGAATTCTTGATGGATGGAGATGGATGAGAAGTGAAGGGATTTGTATTCAGGAGGGAATGAGAAAAAAATGTGAATAATTTTTGAAGATATGCCTCTGGAAAAAGTGATACAAACACATTTTGCTGTGTCTATAAGCAAAAAGTAGGAAGACCTCACCACATAGGAGTCTTTAGCTTAATGCAAAAAGAATCAGTTAATGCAAAAAGAACCATTGCGTGGCAAACTACCAGACTGGAAGCTGAAGACGAAGTTGTTTCATCACGGATCTGCTATGTGGAAAGGATCTGTGCAACAGGAGCATCTGTAGTAAGTGGCTGTGACAATGGAGGATGCACATTTAAGTTTCTCTAGATGTTCAAGTCTATGCTAATGTTTGTTGGACATCATCTCATATTATTCTCTCACGGCATCTCCAAGGTTTAGGTATTATTATGATCAGCCCATTTTTAGACATGAGGAAATGGAGACACTGAGAGACAGCCAGTGAATCTCAGTCTTGGAGATACATTAGAAACACATGAACATGATTTAAAAATATTGAATTTGGACTCTCTGGGAGGTGGGGGCAGGAGGCCCTGTTGTTTTTTAAAGCCCCTTTTATGGTTCTAATATAAAACCAATGTTGATAAGCACCAAATTATGTAATTTCCCCAAGTTAACACACTGAGGGCAGAGTCAGGATTGGCACCTGGTAAGGTAGATGCTTCATGATACATCCAGCTGTTCTGTATTTGGGGAAGCAACAGCAGGCTGGAATTAATAGTGCAGTTCATCCCTGTTCCAAAATTATGGCAGTATCTTAGGGCAGGTCCTCAGCAACCTGATCTAGGACACTTCTTCCTCAAAAAGCCTCCTGTGGCTTCTCATTGCTCTTGCTGTGAAGAAAAAATTATTTTCACTTGGTCTATGAAGATGAAAGCCCTCAGAATCTGGCCTCATCCTAGCCCTTAGAGATGCTCCTCAGGCAGTGGTTTTCCCATCCCTCTGTCTCAGCGTTTTCCCAGAGGCAACAGGCTCTGCTTAGATTATACTTTCTTTCCTTCTTCCCCAAATTAATCCCTACCCCACCTTCTAATTTTATCTCAAGGGTCACTTCTCAGGGAAAACATGATCTTCATGACTAGGTCCAAGGCTGCACCTTCCCCATTCTCTCCATTCACCTTATGGATTCTCTTAAGATTCAAGTTCCTTTATCCCCGTTTACAGCTTCACTTGGCAACTGCACACATGAGACTGATGGATGGAAGTCTCTCACAGCCATCTCTGTCCCTGGCCCTAAAGCAGTTACTTAGTGGGCACATTTCTATTTCATTTTTTTTATGCCATCTTAAACTCCGGCTGTCTTACAGCAAAGTTTATCTTCTTGCTCTATAATATAGTTCTCCTTAAGTTTTTATTCACTTTAAAAATGTCAGTATTCTCTTCGTTGCCAGGGCTCGGGTTGTTAGAATACTCATGGGTCCTCTTTCATTCAGTACTTATGCTTACTTGGTCAACCTGGATAGTTTAACACTAAAAATATTTTCTTAGTTTCTTGTCTTCTTTCATTCCCACTGCCACCCCCAAGTTCAAGGCCTCATCCCTTCTAATTTAAACAACTACAACACTGCTCCACTATGTTGGGCAACACACATTGGAATCACTAGACTCATGGGTAGAGCTCATTACGGTGATATCTGTGCCTTATCCCAGTTCAAAAGAATCTGAGCCCCTGGGGCTAAAGCTTTAGGGTTTGAATTTTAAGAAGTTCCAGAAGTTCCCACATGATTCCTCTGCACACAGAAGTTTGAGAATCATTAAACCAAAATAACTGTAAGCATTGTCTAATTCCAATACTTTCCTGCTTCAGTTGAACATAGATGTTCCTTCTATATTAAAATTCCAAGAAATTATCCCAGTAGCAACATACTCAAAGTAAAACAAATAAATTCTGAAACTTCATTGTAGGGTTATAGAATTAAGGATCCATTTAAGGTTTAGAAAGGATATTTTACTTCCTCTGTGTTGTTCCAGCTTATTTTTGTACATATATTCCACTCTTTCCAAGACACAAATTGCAAGACATATTTCTGGAGATTTTTCTCTTTATCAGGTTAGCACTTTTACACCTTTTTACAAATCAGCTTGCTTTTTTCCCCACCTAAAATATGCTCACTCCAACATATGCCTCAAATTACAAACTTCTCTGCTCACCTCAAATGAAATCTTTTAATTACTCCTTGGTGATCTCTTGAGTGGTGACAGCCAAGACTTTTACTAGGTATCTAAAATATTAATGACAACTTTTCCTTGTTTTTCCAACCTAGTTTTATCACATTTTCCAAAATATCATAGAGACTCCCAAAGTGACTCTCATTTCTCCTTTTACCTCATGTGTCCTATGGTTCCCAGTTCTAAAGAGATGTATCTTAATATATTTGAGTACTTGGTACAACTGCTGCTGCTAACTAATCCATGTAGCACCTTTCATGTTGGGAAAATTCAAATGCCACTGTCTTGGAGAACTCAATGAAAATGTATCCATGGAACCCAAATGCCTTTATTCCATGAGTTAACAATAATGTCCTTATCTGGAGAGCTTTCTTATTGAAGGATAGGAAAACTTCCTTCTTTTCTCTTTCAAATGACACTTTCTGCCCCCCCCCCCCCCACTTTTGATCATTCATGCTTTCATTTGGTTAAGATTTCAATGATTACTAATACCTCATCCCAATTTATATGTGACCAAGGAATGAAAAGTCAGATTAATATAGATTAAACAATCATTATTGATTAAACCTGGACTCAAAGGTGGAGTTTAGGTGCATGGCCAAATGGCCATGTAGCACTCACTTGAATTAGAATGACTAACTCAACCGAATAACCTTAGGTCTTCCCAACAGAATAAACTCCTTATTTGGTGGCAGAAATGCAGACAAGAATGGAGTTGCTGGACAAAAATATTTCTTTCTCAGGCCTGATGTTCTCTTCTATTTGGGTGAGTTCCCCACAAAATACTCCAAATTGATCTGTACCCCTCATTCACTTCTTTCATCTGATTAGAAAATTTGGAAAGAAACTACTCCTCAAGATGCTACCTCCTCATTCCCACACTCTCTTTTTCATTTTTTCTTATAATCTGTGTGTCTAGTCTCCCAGAAAGAATATGCATCCTATATGCTTCCTCACAGCACAGGTATAAGTGGAAATTTCCTTTGGAAAGCACTCTGTGGACCAGTTTGTCCAGTGTTATGCTAGGTAAGTCTTTAAATCTGAGCCACAGTTTCCAGGATTTTATCAGGAATAAAGGCAATCTTACTGAAAAATATTTGTGAAAATAGGCCATTTCTCTAGTAAAAGAAGGAGAAGAAGAAGAAGAAGAAGAAGAAGAAGAAGAAGGAGGAGGAGGAGGAGGAGGAGGAGGAGGAGGAGGAGGAGGAGGAGGAGGAGGAGGGGGGGGAGGAGAAAGCTATTTCACTCAGAATAAAGGCCAAAGCACACAAAGCAAGAATGGTCCCTGCCACCTGTCTATTCTAATTTCCTTCTCCTGCTTACCCCAATTCTCTTCCGGGCAGTCAGCAGTCATCCAGGCCTTCTTGTTTGTCTGCAAACATGTAAGACATTTATTTGACCTGTTCCTCCATCTAGGATTCTCTTCGTCTCAATAACTCCCTCAAGCCCTTAACTTTGCTGAAGCCTCATCTTCTCAGGAAGGCCTATCCAGAAACCCTACTACCCTATTTAACACAGCAACCCTGCCCTACCTCTGCACCCCCAAGTTTATTTCGTGTTGTACTCTTTACTTTTTTTTTTTCACATTATCATCTTCAAATACATTCTGCACTTCACTTATTTATTTTATTATTCATTAAATCTTTCTGCCAACTGAAAGTTACACTTTCAGGGTGGCAGTTTCTGTATCTTTTGTTCCAGGACATATCCTAAGCACAAAGAATAGTCCCTGGGAAGTAGTAAGTACACTGGTACTTACTTTTCTAAAAATGAGATCCAATTGTTTAAACAATGCCTAGTACAACAAGTCATTCCAAATGTAACAGTTGTGTGTATGTGAATTGCCAATATATTTGCTATAATTAAATATATATATATTTTTATGTCACAGAATGAATAAGTTAAGCTTATAAACTCCTCCTGATGACTATTATGTGTTTGACAGAAATTTGTTGTACTATTATCATTATTGTTGGAAGTATACCTATGGGTGAAAGGTTTTTGCAGATGAAAAATCAAAACTGAGAGTTGTATATTCGGTGGATTGGTCTGTGGTATCAATTCAACTTTCTTGTAGTTTCTTTACCTGTGCCAATTGGAGGTGCTTACTGAAATTTGAGGTGCTGAATGTAAGAGAGAATACTATTCTACTGCTAATGTCAATGCTGATCATATTAGGTTCTCTACTACAGTGTTCAAGTGTTCACTCACTCTCTTCATGGATGACAGACCGCTGTTATCGTGTCAGTGGTTTTCCGATTTTGGGTTCACATCTATAGTGGTGCATTTTTGAATTCAACAATCCTTCCTAATTCCTACCATTCCTGGTTAGTGCAGATATAGAAGCTCCTATGTTGCTCCAGCTTCTAGGTGGTATTGTTCAGCAGTTGCTCCTTAAGGACAAGCCTACGCTCTGCTTGTCTAGCTATTTCTAGGATTTTTCAATTACCTAATTACTTGTAACAAAAAAAATGTTACACTTAAAATATCTGGAGAAATTTCTGCTTCCTTCCTCCAATCTGGGATTTATTATCACATACTATAAGAATTCTCAAATCATACCTCCTATTGTATTATGCATATATTGTGCCTTTGGCCCAAGTGCAAGTTTCTCCTACATTAAAACTAAATCATTTCATTTGCATCCCTATAAAAGTCTTGATCATTCTTTTTTTTTTAAGTCTTGATCATTCTGAAAAATAGTGGGTTCATAGTAAGCATTTACTTATTTCAATGAATGCATTCCAATACTCATACTATAATTGTATTTAAACAATAAATATTTATTAGATACTCTCTGTGTTCTAGATATTATTCCATGTATAGAAGTAATGAAGCAGACATGATTTCTCTTCTTTAAAAAATATATGCTACCTAAGATTATTTTACACTCTATTTCAAAAAATGCTGTTACAGATACCTTCACTTTTCTATAAGACCTTTATAACAAAGCAACTCCACCTGTAGCATGTCCTTCTTACCACCATGTGGGACTAAATGGCCAATATAATGTAAAGTGTAGCATATGCAATCATGTAATCTAAAAAATTTTCATGATAACTTATTGCAAATTTCACTTGACAGTTCACCACAACAATGAAAAACTGGCCCCTTGTTGTTTCACACAGTTCTTGAAAACCAAACGAAGTCATCGATAAAATGATCTGGATAAAAAATTTGCAGTTCTGCTCAGAGAGTAACTTTACCTTCCAGATGTGAGTCAGCCTAGGACACTACTTTGTCCTGCTCCTTGTGGGGCTCTAATGCTCAGGCAGGTAGTCAGGCAGTTCTATATTCTGTTCTACTTCCACAGGTGTGTCTAGGAATGGGATCAGTATCTCTTCTCCACTTTCACTTTTCACAGCTTGCTGAGCCTTCATAACCTGGATCGATTCTAAAGCTGATGGAGAGCTTCTGCTTCCAAAGCTCAATGCATCCATACCACACCTCTTTGAACAGCCATTTGAAAATTAGAGTTAATGGCACCTTTATTTTTTTCTCAAGTTTTTATTTAAATTCTAGTTAGTTAACATTTGTGTAATATTGGTTTCAGTACTAGAATTTAGTGATCCATCACTTACATATAACACCCGGTGCTCAATACAGCAAATGCCCTTCTTAATACTCATCACCCATTTAGTCCATCCTCTGTCACTTCCCCTCTAGCAACCTTGTTTGTTCTCCATAGTTGAAAGTCTCATAGTTTGTTTCCCTCTCTTTTTGTTTTCCTTCCCCTATGTTCATCTGTTGTGTTTCTTATATTCCGCATGAATGAAATCATACAGTATAGTCTTTCTCTGACTGACGTATCTCACTTAGCATAATACCCTCTAGTTCCATCCACATCGTTGCAAATGGCAGGATTTCATTCTTTCCAATGGTGAAATAATATTCCAATGTGTGTGTATGTGTATACATATACATATATATAAATTCCAATATATATATATATAAATTCCAATATATATATATATATATATATATATATCACAAATTATTTATCCTTTTTTCAGTTAATGGACATTTGGGCTCTCTCCATAGTTTGGCTTTTATTGATAATGCCACTTGGAGCGCATGTGACACTTGAAAAGAGCATAGAAGAAACCAGAGAGACCCTTACCACAGAGATAAGAGACCTAAAAGCACAGAAATAAACAACTTTACTTTTTAACAAACCCTCTTCACAGAGATTTCTCTGAGATGTAGCATCAATACCATCTAAATCCAAAACCACTGTTTTGGAATGTTTGTAAGTAGTCCCCAGAAAAACAAAACAAAACAAACAAACAAACAAACAAACAAAAAACTGAGCTTTCCTTCTATGTGATTTCATTTCACTGAAACTATCACCATTTGCCATATCGAAAGACTGAAGAATTTCAGAAGCTAGCAGTTTTGTTTCTCCTGGAGTTGTAGTCTTCTCTACATTTTGCAAGCTTAACATCATCGTAAGTTCTCCTTTCATCTTTTCTGTTAGCACAGCATTCTTCCAAGTACTGAAGAATGAGCAAAGCTGAGTGGATGGAGGAGTGGTTGGGATGGTCCATAAATAAAATAAGGCCAGATAGACATCCCTGATCCTGGACAATGGCTCTTCTATTTAATGGATCTGCTGCTAGATCCCATAGCTAACTACTGAGAGAGCAACAGGCTCTTCATTTGCAGTGGTAGAGGAAGAATTCAGCTTCTATGCCATACATAAGCAAAATCTTCTTAAATTCATGCCAGAGCTTTAGGAGTTTGTCTGCTGCACCATCAGGACCACACAGAGGAATGAGGTAGAGGGACCCAGTAGGTCCAGAGCTGGTCCCACCATTCAGAATTGCAGCCTCAGCAATGACAAATGACCCGGCTAACTCTAGGAGCCAGAGAGTGAGGACACTGGTGGGAAAAGACTCTACAGACTCTTCCCCCATGACCCTGCAACATCTGTTAGTTCTTGACTTTTTTCTTATGAGGGCACATATATATAGGTCAGTGAATTTTTAATTAGTAATATATAGCCCAAAAATGTCTTTATTTGTTCCTGTTGACACACGGTTGCCTTAATTTTACTCTGTACAATACATTTTTTAGCATTTTGGGTTTTTTTTAGTATCTAGACTCGTATCTTTCTCTAAGTCATTTTCATGACATTCTTTTTTAAATGGTGATGATATGGTAAGTGCCAATATATTTTTAAAAATATTTTATTTATTTATTCATGAGAGACATAGAGAGAGAGAGTCAGAGACATAGGCGGAGGGAGAAGCAAGGGCCCCGCAGGGAGCCCAGTGTGGGACTGGATCCCAGGACTCCAGGATCATGACCTGAGCCAAAGGCAGATGCTCAACCACTGAGCCACCCAGGTGCCCCTCCAATGTCTTATTGTCTAACAATTTACTTATCAATCCTAAAATATCATTAAGATCATATGTTAATACATAAATATATAACTGGTTACCCTCTCTGTGTTTTAAGTATTCATGGATTCATAACTAAGCATTGATGTGTTTTAATACTAGAATCAAATTCAAAAAGTGGTAATTAATTAGTTTCATATATTAAATGTTCCATTATGCACTATATCCCATTTTATTAGATAGAATAATTGTTATATATATTTTAAATAATTCCATTGATAATAGGAGAATTTAATGTAAAGATATAGTCAAAAATAGTTTATCTGATCCCCAGCATTCTACTATTGTATTTCTTGTTTACATATATATGTAAAGAGAGAGAGAGGTTGTGAGAGAGAGAGAGAGAGAGAGAGAGAGATCAAGGGAGAAAGTATTTTAATACCTTCATTGTGAATCTTCATTATGACCCTAAAACATTCTTCCCTACTGATTGCAGACAATTGAATATATCCTGTATGGCTTAATGATTTAATATTTTTGAGGGATCAAGGGAATAAGAAGGACACTTCTAATGCCATTAAATCTACGATTATTCTTACAGACTTTTTCTTCATGGTCATGACATCTTGACACCATGATCTTCATGCTTTGGTATCATAAAAATACCAAACTGTTAACTCCTGAGTCTTGAACCAGATTCTCTCCTTCATCTATCATTGAGAGCATCAAGAAAGTCATTGGTTTTTCTGACCTGTGTTGTCAATCGTTAATTTTCATACCTATTTACTGCAGAAGATCTTTTCAAGAAAATTCAAATATGACGAGCTTGGCCATTCTAACTTCAAAACTCACTTCAAGGTTTGTTGTTTTTATTTATATATGTGTGTGTATATATATACATAGATAGATGATAGATGAGAGATAGATAGATAGATGATAGATAGATAGATAGATAGATAGATGATAGATAGATAGATGATAGATAGATAGATGATAGATAGATAGATAATAGCTCCCATATACCTTAAGGTAAATATCGTCTTTCAAATTTTTTCCTTTGTTGACACCACCAAAGTTTCACTAAGATTAAATAAATTTTTACTTTTCTTGCACGATTTCAAATATTTCTGCTGGTTTCTAGAGCAGTGGGAAGAAGCTACAATTGCTTTAAACATATCTGAGTGTTAGCAAGACCACCAATAACCTTAGAGATTAAGGAACAATAGTCCTTTTAAATTGACACCAACTGTTTCTACTATTACTATTAATGTCACCACCACTACACCTTTAATTTATTGCTACCTTTTTACACACTCTGCCTCAGTCCTTTGGGGAATTATCAATGTCAGAATATGTCTTGCCTTTTTATTTTTTCATTCCAGTTCCAATTCTTTATGAACTAGTGTAAATTTCTGCAATTTCCACTTCCCCCTCCTAGTTTTTTTCTTCCTCACCTTGTCTGTCTCCTTTTTATAATCCTCTGACTCCTCTTCTGTAGCTAAAAAGACCCTGTGTTTGCTCTGATAAATTTAGAAAGACTCATGCCCTTAAGGAACTCATCATCTACCAGGGAAAACCCAGTGATAAACAAGCAAATGTAATATATGTTGCCCACTGATGTCACCCAAAGGGGAAGTTGTCACCTATCTAAGAAACTTGATTGTTTCCAGGGGCAAGAATGTGACAACTTGTTTTCTCTGGGCTCTCTGCCTTGATGTCATGCCTGACATTTTCAGCATTCTGAAAATGGAAGAAGTATACGAATATTGTCCAGATTACAGAGAATGGAAAACCCTAAGAGGGCCATATCTGAGAAAATTGAATCTGAGTCAAGGGCTGAGCAAACCACAACAGAGAATTACCTAATAATTATTCAAACTAAAAGCTAATAGTAGTAGAGCTCTAATCATACATTAAGCAAAGGTCTAACTATTCTAAGCTTTATATGTGTATTAATTAAATTATTAATGAAAATTATTTCCATATGAGGGAAGGGGGCCCTAAGAAGATAAACTTGCCCAAAGTTATATACACAGTAAGTGGCAGAGATGTGATATGAACCCAGAATGTGTGGCTACAGAGACAGTGCTCCTAAATCCCATAGTATATAATTTCTTCACACAATCTAGAAAAAATTTCTAGGATTCTATAAAAACTAATTGTGTCCGTACTCATATACCTAACATACATATGTTCACACACATAGAATATATGTATGCATGTAGTGTGACATTCATATAGAATTTAACAGTTTATAAAATATTCTTGCATGTACAGTCTCAATCACAACTACCACTCTTGACGTTAAATAATATCACTATACATAAAAAAACTCTAAAACTTCTGAGTGTGAAGAAAGTTGTTCAAATTCACATGGTTTATAAGATTTGCCTCTAAGTCTTCCAGTTGCATAGCTGGACACTCCCTATCACTATATTAATATTCCTTGGAAACCTGATATAAAACCCAAATCAGAAGATGTAGCTGAGACTGATTTATTTTATGGATGGTTTTTTATGTATTTGATTGAAGAAACTTGCCAGTTTTTCTCAGTTTCATCTATGCAGTGGAAGTAGCTTATAGTAACTTATCTTAATTGAAACCAATTAGATTTTCAAAGATATTGTGGTTGAAATTATAACCACACTGTGATCCACAAATTGAAAAACCAAGTTCACTTGTATCTATCATGGCATAGAATTAGAAGGCTTCTAATACATAAAGACTTAATTGATCTCGTTTCTTCTCAAAGAATTCATATTGAAGAGAATTTGATTTTTCCTTTTTATAAAACATTTCTATTTAAAAGATACTTTAGTAAGCAGTATTTCTGAACTATTTATGACTCTTCTTTTGTGGCAATAAAAACAGAAATCAAACTGCAAATTTGTAGGTTCATTGAAAGGAAAACAAAGGGTTTCAGCTTTAGGAATGACAGGTTCCAAGGTTCAAATTTGTCTGCAGGAACTTGTATTTTCTCAACTCTTAGTTTTACTTTTACTTATATCGCTTTCAGCCTCAAGTAGGCAGAGAGGCCTCCTCTATTCCAAGTTGGCAAGATGATCTCCGAATCTCTGTCCTCTTCACTTCAAAGCTACAAACAGAAACAAGGGTTCTCTTTCTCCATATTGCAGAAAGTATTTTGAAATTTAATCTTGCTGGACCACCTTCCGATCCTTGAATCATGAGGAAAATAGGGTTTGGTGGCTTTGGAAAGGAAAATGGGAGTATTTCCAATAGAAAAACATAATGTATGTATGCTGAGAAGACAAAACATATGTCCAGTATTGTGGTTAGCAAAAAGTGACCAACGTCTTCTATTACACTGAGTCAAGATATAATGAATGATGGAAATGGTTATAAGTGAATGCATCTGCTTGAAAAAAGAAATTCAACCCAAGTTAGAAAGGCTTAATTTCTTAGTGTTATTTGAAAATACAGTTAATTCATGACAGGATTTTTTATTTTATTATTTTTTTTACATATTTTAAATGATTGACTGATTGATTGATTTTAGAGAGAGAAAGCAGAGAAGGAGCAGAAGGAGAGGGAGAAAGAGACAATCTCAAATAGCCTCCCTCTTGAGCATGGAGCAGAAGCGGGGCTTGATCTCAGGACTCTGAGATCATGATCTAAGTCAAAATCAAGAGCCTGGCACTAAACCAACTGAGCTACCCAGGCATCCCTCATGACAGGATTTCTCTTTTTTTTTTTAATCATTTTTTTTTTAAAGATTTTATTTATTTATTCGAGAGAGAGAGAGAGAGAGGCAGAGACACAGCAGAGGGAGAAACAGGCTCTCTGCAGGGAGCCCAATATGGGACTCGATCCCAGGACTCCAGGACCAAGCCCTGGGCCAAAGGCAGGCGCCAAACCGTTGAGCCACCCAGGGATCCCCATGACAGGATTTCTTAATTAGCATTATGTATATACTCACTTTTTACATTCAGAGTATACATGTATATAGTAATATAATAGCAACATATCTGAGTTGATATGAAACAAATGTGTCTTTTAGAAGAACTCATGAATACAGTGGTCCTCCCTTATTTGTGGTTTTGCTTTTCACAGTTGTAGTTAACCACTGTCAACCATGCTCTCTTCAAAAGCAGATGATCCACCTACTGAGATATGGTCAGGTCAATAGTAGCCTAACACTACATCCCAAGAGCCATGTCATTCACTTCATTTTATCTCATCATGTTGGGATTTTATCCTCTCACATCATCATAAGAAGAAGGGTGAGCACAGTACACGATCTTCTAAGAGGAAACCAGATTCACCTAACACTTATTACAGTATACTTTCAAAATAGTTCGATTTTATTATTCGTTTATCTTTTACTGTGATAATTTATAAGTTACACTTTGTTGTAGGTATGAATGTATAGGAAAAACAGTATATGTAGGGTTTGGTACTACCTGTGGCTTCAGGTATCCACTGGGAGTCTTGGGACATATCCCACATGGATAAGGAGGAAATATTATACTAGTAGAAGTTTCTCCAGAACTGAAGTGGAATATTTCACACAGGTTATAATTTAGCATAATTTTCTTTTTTACTAAGAAGTCATAAAACATGTATTAGTGATTATTCCTTGCACTTTATGTAATATTTAATATGTAAAATTCACTTATATTGTGACTTACCTTATTTTTACAAATAAATTAAATACTTAAGCAATTACAAAATGTCATAGCCCAATAATTTACTTCTAATGAGTTAATAACTTACTTTTCACATGGTTCTAAAAATATACCAAAATAAAACCTGTGCTCTATCATTTCTAATTGGCAATATAAAATTCTAGCATTCTTAATAAATTTAAGGTATTCTTGTAGAGAGAGCATCACAGCTATTTAATATATCATATAGTAATATACTATTGTAAGGGTAACTGCATTCTATTATACAACTTGGAATTTCAAAAAACAGTAATTTTCAGTACTTTATTTCCATAGTAAGTTGAATTTAACTGATGGCAAGTATAGAATCTACTTGGCGTACAGGGTTCTGCATGAGCCTAAATTTCAAGGTCAGTCTACAAATATTTATTTACTTTATTTTAGAGAGAGAGAGAGTGAGCGTGCATGTGAGTGAGGTGAGGCAGAGGTAGTGAATCCCCAATCTGACTTCCCGCTGAGCATTGAGCCCCATGTCTCACAACCCATGAAATCATAACCTGAATATATTCACTTGGAGACTGAGCTTCTTACTCTAAATTAATCATACAACAAGTTGTACATAGAGCAGCATTTAAAATTTTGATGTGTTACATCATTTCATAGCTAATATATCTGAATGCATATTTGCAGCAAACAACATAATTCTGTTTTCCTTGCCATAATTGTACTACTGGAAATGATAAAAATAATAATGGATAATACATATATGGCACTTTACATGTGCCAAGCACTTTTGAGACACTGTACTTACAGTAACTCATTTATTCCTTACAAGAATCCTTTGAGATAGCTATTATTATATTATGATATTATCTTTATTTTATTGGATGCTAAAAGTAAGGTATAGTTGACCCATGGTCAGATTGTACAGTTGATTATTTCATTAAATGATATTTTTGTCTACTTTTGGTGAAATATGTCATTGGTATAATGTTGCAGTTTTGCAACATCTAACAAAAAATACATTTTTACCAAATCGTTATAAATGTAAACACTCCTCAATGGTTTCTTGTGTTTCATAACTTATTTGGAACTTTTGTATATAATACTGCCACTGATTAGAATCATTTTGCCATTTTGATTACCAAACAAAACATTATCTTATGCTTGAAAATATTTGTATTATAGCTATGGAAATGGCTTTCAGATACATTTTGAACAAAAAGAGTTATGCTAAACAAGCAAGAATAGGAAAATTAGCCAGCATTCATTCTAAAGAAATTACACAAATTTCTATTAAGTATTTTCAGCTAGATTGCAAAGGCTTCTTAGGAGAAAATTAATCTTATTCAGAGCATACATTAAAAAATGTAAGCAAAAGACTTCAAATACATGGAGAGTTATTGATGTGCTGTATGCTTCATAAAGTTTATTCCTCATATCTGTTCTGCTATTAATATAAAAGAATTATATATTAAAAATACAAGAGAGTTTTTAGATCATTTAAAATCCATTAAAAGCTGAGATATTCTTGTAATTAATTTTCTGCTGAGATGAGAATTCAGAACCTTGAAATAACTTGCAGATGGGCATTGTCGTAGTGAAGAGAACCTTTGTCATCTTCCAAGAATCATTTTACTCCCTAGTAAAAATTCAAGGTACATTTATGTCTCACAATCAGGGTTGGTGGGCTGGTTCTTGGAAGGAAGATCAGGTGCCTTTCAATGAAATTTAATTTTAAATGATATTTATTGAACTTAAATAGTCTTTCCTATTAGCTTTTTCTTTTTAAATGGAAATGCCCCTTGGAAAGAAGATATTTGTCAACTCAATTTTTTATACCTTGATTCTTCTCCTGATTCCTGAAATAGTGACATAGAGAAAGGCAATTTATTCCGTGGTAATAATAATTTGGAAACCAATTTTATCATGGCATATCATGATGAACATTGTCACTCGAACAAGTATTTTCATTAGGACAATTTATTAGTTATTTACTCTTGTGAAACAAATTACCCCCAAAATTACAGGTATAAAACAAGACACATGTATGACCTCCTAGCTTCTGTGAACCATGACTCTGAGAGCAGTTTAGCTGGAGTCATCAAAAGGCTAGATTGATTCCACCTTCCAGCCTAGTCATCTGACCATTGTCAGGATTTAGCTCCTCCTGTTTTCACGCTGAGATGTCAGCCTATCACAAGCTGTTGTATGGAAACTTCCCTCAGTTCCCTGCCACACAGACCTCTCTATAGAGCAATATGCAATATGCAAATCACAGTATGCAAGACAAGGGAGATGGCCATCAGAAAGAGAAGGCTAGCAAGCAGGAGTCACAGAGCTTTATAACATGATTATGGGAGTGATATCACGCCACACTTAGCATATTCTATTCAATAGAAGCAGGTCACTAGGCCCAGTACACTCTAACAAGGCTAATAATACCTGGAAGATGACTTTTTTAACTTATAAAATACATGATTTATTCATTTAAAAACATGGCAAAATTTCACTTTTTATAGTATACCACAAAATATCAATTTAATTTCCTGCAATCAACTGCAGTGCTTCCTTTGCCATTTAAGTGTCCAAAATGGAAAAGAAAACATGGCATTCTTATGGTATGATCCTCTCTCTAAAGAGAGAGCATTCTTGACAGAACATTCTGCATTCAAGAGGTCAGGTTTTAATCAAGTCACCCCCGCAAGCTCCTCCAACCACACCACCAAATCACTGCTTCTGCAGTTTTCCATGTCCATAAATCCAAAGGAATTGTTCAGCCTTTATTATTTGACCCGGTATCATCCTTTTACGTGGTTGATCCTCCTTCTCTTGAAACAGGACTTTATCTACACAGCATGTTCAACACCATGTCGCCTATACAGTCATAATATGGTGGTCACAAGGGATTCCCTGAGACAGATGCATCTCTGTTTTCTTCTGTGTTACTTAGCGACCCTAAGTACTGTGGTTACAGAGTATTCTCTTTGCAGCACAGACACATTCCTGAGGGGCAGCCTCTTATCCTTAAAGCCAAATCACTGATGAAAGCTCTTCCAAGAAGGAAGAGGCTGCGGGGACCAAGAGATGCATCTGCTCCAAAACCGCCTTCCTGGATCCATTCTGCCATTTTCTCTTTACCCCAAGGGAGCCAAATGACTTTAAGAGAAGAACATCTGAGGAACAATTTATTTAATGAAGAGTGATAAAAATTAGTTATTAAGAGCCATATATAAAGGTACCTTCCATAGTCTTACATATTTTCTGTCCCGATGTATGGTTTGTGAGAATTCCTTCAGACATAATAAATGTATTGTCTTTGATATAAATAAAACATATTGCCAGAAATGACTTTATTACCAAATGTTGACTTTAGTATTACTGCCAAGCACACTAGTTATAAAATTACACATATTCTACTAACTGCTATTTTGGGACCACACTATTTGAAACAGGTGATTACTAAAGGTGTTGCGATTTTTCTAGCATATTGCTTATTCAATATTTGATGAGTGTTACTAGCAACTATTTGGAACAGAAACAGTGAAGACAGGTATGAGATATTTGGCCAAACTTTTGTGATTACATGTGAAATATTTTGACAGGAGCTATGTATAGGGAGAAAGCTTCAGAGACAAAAAACAAGATTTTCTAGTGGGAAGCTAATGTGGCAAATCAAGCTGACTTGTTTCTTTAAACAACTAGATAATGTGAACATATTTCAGGTTCTGGTGAGCATCTTGATCTCTATTAACACCAAAGACATCACTTTGGGTACCAAAGTGGTAATTTCAAAATAATATAGAAGTGGATTTTGAGTTACTTTACAGAAAAAAAAAATTATACACACATAGCATTATTAGTACTTTCTGATAACATATAAACATTAACCCTTGTATCACAGTTTGGTTTTTACTATATTTTTTAATATGTCTTTTTTCTTCTGCTATGCCAAAGCCCATGATTTGGAGATTCTGACATTTGTTCTTTAAGTCGCTGGTCTTTAATTTCCTGGTCTCTAAATGTGAGTGTTGGACTCAATGATGTAAAATATCTCATATAGATGCATCTATGCATCTACATAGATGCATATGATTCTATGATTTGATGAGCATCAGTTCCTCCAGAGAAAGATTTGTACTGAGAAAGATTCTTTTGCTTATTTTCTAATGGCATTTCATGTGTAGTAGGGGCTTCATAAATATTTGAGAAGAATGATCAAATTAATGTATGTTAACATTGTTCTATATTAACACTGTTTAATATTTATTGAATCCCATTGTGTATTAGATAGGATCCTGGAAGAGAAAAAGAGACATTAGGTAAAAACTAAGTTAATCTGGAAAAAACTAGATACTTTAGTTAATAATAATGCATCAATCTTTGTTCATTATGTGACAAATGTACCCTATTTTGTAAAATATTAATAATAGAGAAGACCGCGGGGGTATATGGAAGCACTCTGTAATAGCTTCTGAATTTTTCTATAAATCAAAATCTGTTCTAAAAATTAAAGTTTATTGAAAAACTAACAAATTTTTAATTTTATTCATGTAAGCATGAAAGTCCTTTCCTTAACCTTTATTTTCCAAATAATCCTTAAAATTTCATCAATTAATTTGTCCTGAGAACTTGTTATGAAATATTTAAACAGCAGAAAATTAGCTACTTTTTTCGTTCTATAATTAGCACAGCTGGGAGGTATAAGTTTATCTTTTAAACTTCAGACTCTTTATTTTTCCTCAGATCAAAAACAAAGTTGAAAAGCAAACCCTGTTCTTATATATCTCTCCACATCAGCACATTTTTTTTTTACTTAAACTTACAAATATGTCAAGATTCTAAAATATCAAATGATATAAAAGGCAAATCAGCAATCAAGATGAATTCTTACACTCAGTAGAAACAAACGTGTCACTTTATACAACTGCCTTAAGAATTCCAGGTCAAAATATGGTGTCTTTAATTGTTAAGTGCTGTCAAATATGATAAAGTAAAAATTATGTCAAAAATTATGAAAATGTACTTCATATACTAGCAAGCTTAACCTCTCCAGAGAATACTGGGTTGCCAAATGACCTCAACTTTTCTAAAGAGAAAGAGGCACTTGTTTACACTAGTGCTTTTCTAATTCTTAGTCATACCATACATTGGATTATCTACTCCAAATGATTTCATCCTATTTAGAGTTAATATTATTTAGAGTTAACACTGATTTTTCTGAGGCACCTGGGTGGCTCAGTGGTTGAGCGTCTGCTTTTGGCTCAGGTTGTGATCCCAGAACTCTGGGATCGAGTTCCGCATCAGGCTCCTCTTGGGGAGTCGGCTTCTCCCTCTATGTCTCTGCCTGTCTTTCTGTGTCTCTCATAAATAAATAAATAAGATCTTTTTAAAAATTATGATTTTGCTTTAATAGTTATGCCTTAAAATCTATCTACAGATGTATATATGTGTGTGTGTATATATATTAATATATTTTTCATTTACAGTGTTCTTAATTCTTTTCTATAAGTTTATAAATTAAATTCATACCACCTTGGGTCATTTCCCTTCAGCTTGAGAAAAGAATTTTTTTTATAATATATTTCTAAGTAATATGTTAATATTCTTTGCTACTGTTGTTATCTCTGTTTTTTTTTTGTATTGTGCAAAGGAGAGATAAGAGACACAGTGAAATAGCAAAGATCAATGGTAGATGTGTCCCAGGTAGGGAGCAGTTACAGCATACAAGAATGTGGCAGGTCAGATGTTGAGAAGGAATATCTCCTGCTGAAGGAATTGGGTCATGTCAATTATTTAGGCAAATGGCAATAACATAAGACAGTGTTACCAGAAACTGAGTACAAAGTAGGAGCCAGGTTGTTTGATCATGGCTATGGTCTAGTTGGTAGAATTAAATGATTAGATGAAAACAGAAATTTATTAATTGTGAAAAAAATACTATTTTGAACAATAGTTTTGAATCCACAGATAATGGCCAGAGTTCAGCATTTGGAGGTTAAGTTGCCCTAAGTGAGAAAACTGAAGGAGTGTAAAGGCAGTTAGTGATATGATTTATTTCTTGAAATAAACCATTTTATGGAAAAGATAAACTTAGATAGATATAAAATCAATTTCAAGTACTTAAATATAAATCCTGATATTTTGCCTGGAAGCAGAAAGAAGTTAAATGATCCTACTTAGTTAAAAATTAAATCTGTTTATCAGTGTAAGTTAGAATCCTTTTATCAATGAAGAAAAATTAGAGCGTGTAATGTATATGCCTAAATATAAGATGACAAAACACCAGTAATCAAAGACATGATTAAATAGAATAAATAGTTAAAGCACCTTGTTAAGTAAAATGGAAACAAAAAGTAAATAAATCTGTAATGCAGTGTGAATCTTGTTTGTGGATTATTAAACAATCTAATTTTACAAAAATTAGAGTCATTAAACACCGAATACAATGAAAATAATTCAATAAACTTGTTCCTAAACCTCAGATGAAATTAATCAATTTCAAATGTCGTAGGAGGATGTAGTAAGTAGACTTAATGTCTAGAGTCCCAATAAAAGGCATGCATTTATGTGAAATGATTACTATGTAAATAGATGTTTTGTTAAATTGAACAATTTTAAATTATGCTACATATTTAATCATATTTATATATAAAGAGAAGCATAGGGCAGGTAAGACACTTTTTCGGAGAACTGAATACATTAAAAGTATTTTAAAATACATACAAATATTGACTATATCTATACAATAAATGTATTTCTAATATTCTCTACATATATACATTGTTCTATGTTCTTCAAACTATGCTCTATATGTTACTGCACCAACTTCCCTAAGATATGATTTTTTTTTTTAAGATATGATTTTTAAGTCTGAAATAATCATTTGGATATCTGCTGTCAGGCTTTGACTTTCATGAAATGTTTATAAATTGTGTTGGTGTTTTATAACCAACCGGAATAATTATTTATTCTTTTATGCTCTAGTTTACAATACTTTAAAAGCTCTGTGCACATAATAGGTCAATAAATACATGTTGCATGAATGAATGGATGAATGAATGGCTTTCTGAGATACGAAAGATGCACTATGTATAATACACTTGCCCCTAATCATTACTAATTAAATCCCCATGCATTTTTAAGACCTGTTTTAACTGGTAATTCTTCTGTGAAAACTTTTCTCCCCTTCCATACACTGCTTCACTTTTTTTAAACTCCATAACACTTTGTAGCTTTCTTATATCACTCATGTATTTCTGCTTCATATTTTTCAGTCCACTGTAACCTGGCCACTCACCTTTAGAGAGCCTGTCTTACTCAGGTAATGCATGTAGGAGCATTTAAAAAGGTAAAACCCCAAAAGTATCTACATATCAACTGTCAGCCCTGCTCTCAATTCTTGCATCTCCTTTTTAGCAATATCTTTTCTTACCTCCCTACTTCCATTCCTGATGCAATACAAAGTACCATCTTTGTATTGATCATTCTAGAATCCCTCCTTCTTGCTTAGCTATGGCAATCTCAATTTACTTGATGGTGCAAATTTCAAAATCTGTTCTTTAGTCCCAGTCTCTCAGCAATGGGTCAGATGCACTTCTCAGCACCCACTCTCATTCTGACTCCCTGAACACGTTGGATATAATAAATGGATACTCTCTCCATCTTTTCTTGTTTGTGTTCTTGTCTCAGATTGTAAACTGTTTCTACTCTCCGTTATTCCAATTTCTATATATTAATTTTCTCCTTGGCAAAATAGTGAACAATTAACAAAACTGATAAGAGGACCTAGCCATTTTGAGTAGTAGTATCTGGCACACATTAAGTGTTCTGTGGAAATTTGCTGTGATTAGTATTTTAAAGCCACATACACACTCACTTCTACTTTATAGAAAGCTTCCATTCAGGCAAATACCAAAGAAATACATTTAGTTTTTAGAAAACGTCTATCATAATTGGGTATGTGCTTGATAACTCTGCCAAACTATATCCATCTCATAGCAGTATTTTAAAAATGATATATTTATATTCTCTATTTGCAGTTTGCTTTTTCCTTTTCTATCTCCAAGTAAGACTTCTTCCACATAGTCTTACTGAAACAAGTTGCAGGTGGGCGTCTTCATGCTTAAGCTAATAGTCAATGTCTTGTGTTCATTTTTTAATAGGCTATTTTTCAGAGTAGATTTAGGTTCACAGCAATATAAATCAAAAGGTACAGGGATTTCCCATATTGTCTCTGATCCCATGCATGCATAGCCTGCATCAACTTCCCCCCCACCCCCAGTGGTTCATTGTTAAAACTAATGAGCCTACTTTGCCACATCCGTGATGAGTGCAGAGTTTATATTTCTGTTCACTCTTGATGTTGTTCAGTCCAGGGAATTGGATAGATGTATAATGACATGTATCAACCATTGTAGTATCATACAGAGTAGTTTCACTGCCCTAAAAGCCTTCATTTTTGTAAATATCTCAGTAACATTTGAAAGGATTATCATCTCTAACCCTCCCTCCAGAAACATTCTTTTCTTTGTCTTCTAGGACACTGTATACTTGATTTTTTTTTTTTGATCTCACTATTCTTCTCAGTCTTCTTTGCTGGCATTGTCACCAAAATTCTGCCCCCATATTATTTTCATTGTATTTATCATTTATAAGTATCTTCAAATTACCATGTCCCAGAAGTACTATTTATTTCTATTAAAAAAATCTTCCACCAAAATACAGACCATTAATGTCTTCTCCAACTCACCTAATTCTCAAGTGTAACCATTGATCTATCCAGCTGTATGGCTAAAAACTGGAGTCATCTTTGATTCCTCTAGATCTTCTCTAGCTTCAAATATATCTCCAATCTGACTGGTTCTCTCTGCTAATATTCAACATGTTGTGATGCCAACCTAAGATTCAAATTATCTCCCTTGAAATTAACTCTAGTATTGTGTATATATTGCAGCAACTCTGACTTTTTGTTTTTTGAATACTCCAAGCATTTCTTTTTTTTTTCTTCTCTAATAATCACACTTGATAGGTTATTTCTTCTATAAGTGCTCTATTTCCAAAATTAAATGCTTTATACTCAGATCTTATACTCAGGTTTCCAATCAAGTGTCTTCTCAGAGAACATACTTTCAGAAAACTGAATGAAGATAGCTCTACAGCCACTGTCATCCATATTACATCGTCTCCTCCTCATAACAATTCTCAAGCCAGAATATTATATTACCTTCTTTTCCCCACAAATATGTTATTTATCTGGCCTATCTGGCATATAAGATCACTGAAATGTAAGATCATCAATTTTCTTCACCTTCTACTTCACTGTGCCAGAAATAGTGTCTGACAGATGACAGGTGTTTAATAAATATTGGCTGACTGACAAAAAAAAGAGTGAGCAATGGATTTGAGTGAATTATTGGTGGAAAAGTTTGAGATTGAGCAACTTTCTTCTTGAAGCCAGTCATTTCTAAAACAAGTATTAAAAAAAAAAAAAACATTGAGCAATAGCATTTTATTACCTTAGAGGTAGTGAGGAAAACAGGTGTTTAAATGAAGTTGGACTTCCTAAGTATTTGTATGCAGTCACTGGCAAAATAGGAACTGAATAAATGTTTAGATTTGCTTTCTGACTCAGATGCTGTTTACTTCCCCCATCTATTCACCTGTAAACTGGAATGCTTCTCTTTTCACCTCCTACTAGACTTCATATTATTAAACAGTTAATTTTTCCTATCTTCAAATTTTCTCTCTTCTTTGATCCTCCTGTCCACAAACATTTTCAAAACTCTCTCATGCTAAAAACAGAATAATAATCTGCCTTCTCCTTGAGTTTACCCTACATTCTTCTTTCTGTTCTTTCTAAGCTCTTAAAGAAACAATACTATTTCCATTTTCCTCATTCACAATCAGTCCTCAATAAAGTGCAATCCTTCTAATTTTACCTGCCTACTTAAAATCCCAGTAACTTCATTCACAAATCTAATTTTTTCTCTGTGCCATCCTACTTCTAACTCCATGGCATTTATTTAACACCATTAATTGTTATCTTGCCTTATATATCCTATTCCTCCAACTGAGGTTTTAAAATTCTATCTTCTCTTGATTTCCTTCTATATCCATTTTCCTACTACCTGTGTCTGTCTCTAAAATCAGCAAATTATAAAGTTAATCATTGCTTTCTCTGAACAGTGTGGGAACCCCCAGATATATTTATTCTCTGTTCTCTTCCTTTTTCAGTTCATATGACATATACTCTTGTAGATGAAACTAACATTCTTGCACTTAAACTTTCAGTCTTAAAACTTTGTTTCCTATCTCACTGAAATACTGCATATGCAAAATATAAAATCCCAAGAGGATATCCCTTCACTGATGGATAAGGATCAGACAAACAGTCAAAATGCCATATTCAATTTTTCTGTAGTTTCCTTTTATTTTGATATCTATTACTTTTCTTTTGAAATCTTTTAAAATGACTTTAATATTTACTTTCTCAGGAAAAATATCTATATTCAATAAAATTTTATTGTAATATCTAATTGCAAATCATATATGATTTAATCATTAATCATACTCATGACTGAGAAGGCTGTAAGGAATTTGCAGATACTGAAGACTTTATTTCAACCCCAATTAGTTTCCCGAATCATGGTTTGCCATAAGCCACTAGGGAGTGAATTTCCTGAAGTGGAACATGCCTAATTATTTCTGCTATATTCTCGGTATCCATTAAATTTTGCAACAACGACATCTATGAATTCTACACAATTTAAGCATTTTAGATAATATCAAGATAATAACAGTAGAGTCATCTAATCATTAGGACCAGGAAAAATAAGACATGACTTAATGTTACACTAAAATCTCAAGTTGATATAATGTTGGAGTTTTTAAAAGTGTTTTCATGATAATATATTTCAGGTCTGAATCATTATGAAATCAAGATCTCAAAGTATTCTCTTGTATTCTGAATCACGATCAGGAACTTACCTGGTTTACATTGCTGCCTTTAACATATATAATATGTGGAAGTTTTTTCTATCTGTAGCAAAGGTCACTGTTTATTAGAGTAATACACAAAACTTATAATGGATAAATTTATAATACATGAACATAGAGGGGGAAAAGGAACCCCATATAACTATTGCTACACATTTTCACCTTTTCTACTGTTCTATAATGGTCCTGATCTTTTCCTGCAGAGATGAATTACATTTAGTTTTGGTTATAGTAAAAATTTCACTGAGCTCATGTTAAAAATCAGTCACACACCAGGGAAAAGAAAAGAGTTTTTTGGAGGTAGAGTTCACTTCTTCACATGACTGACATGGTAATGAGACTTTTCAGTGGTAACATTTTGGGCTATTTTGTTTTACAAGTTCAATAAGCTTTGATCTCCTCGCTCTTCTTTAAGACCTTTATTACACAAATAGTGTTGAGACAAAAAAAAAAAAAGAAGACAGTTGCTTATTCAAAAGTAAATGGAAAAGTTTTCATTGTAATTTGAGCATTAAAGATAGGCTTCAAAATATTCATATGCAGGAATCAATCTATCAATAATTGATAGACAACTACCTCAAGGCAGAGACATACTTCCTTCAAAAATGTGATTATTTATTCATTTATTACTTTTTATTATTAACTGGGGATGCTCATTGATTTTGCTTCTAGGTAAATATACAGAAAGAAACAGCTTTAATCACTCCTCTACCTGATTGATCCTTTCACGTCATTCAGATAAAAGACTGAATAAATAGGATGGCTTTATGCTTTGATTCATAGGTCAAGGCTCACCTTGTGTCTCTGGAAGCAATTTTATAGTTATAAAGTCATCAGGAGAAACAGGTTGGCCTCCCTCTAGCACACATTTAAAGTTTTGGGGGTTTTATTTTTTAGCAGTAAAAAATACTCTTGATACTATTAGACAAACATTGAGATGATTAGGTATTTATTAGATATTTGGGGGGTGTAGTAAATCAGAAGAAAGTATTACTACTAAAAAAATAATAATAATAATTAATAATAATACAGTAAAACTATTACCACTATTGAAGATTTACTGTATGCTAAATTTGCTTTAAATTTTTTTTAAAGCTTAAATTGTTTAATCTTCACAGACACCTTGTGAAGCACTATTGTCATCTTACAAATGAGGAAAATGAAGAACAAAAAAGCCATTGAACTTTCCCAAATTTATTTCACCAATAAGTGAAAAGGCTGGGATATGTAGTCAGATAGGCTGCTTCCAGATTTTACAATAATCAATAGCAACTTCTAGTTTTAAATATCTGTGAGGTGTGCCAGGGCACTCTGCATATGCCAGTATGGAACCTAGACCCAGCACCTAAAACTCAGTTTAGTTATGTTCTGTGCTTGTTTGTTGGGTTCAAGCATGTGTCTCCTTTTAGATCCAGTAGAGAAATAGTCTGACATTTTTAAATCAAAGGTCATTTGCATTAAATTTTATTTTTCTTTAACTTTTCTAGATAAAGAATATTACACCATTTTATCAAGGATTATTCAAGCAACTATTGTCTCGGTTATATCCACATTGTAATATAAGCTTCATAAATTATTTTAAGAAAAATGATGATATTTATATTTAGTTACAACTCACAAGAGCACAGAAGGGTTAAAAATGGAAAGTATATTTTAATTTTCAAGTATATAAAGGATATATTTGAAAACTTTAGTTTTATGGGACATAAAATTCAAATGAGATTTTCACTTTCAAATCTGGACAGGTTAGGTGTATTTCTGATTTAGAAACAGAAAATTGAATATTATTTATAGGTAACTTATTGATTATACTTTACATTATAATGTATATGTTAACGTTTTAGGATATGAGGAATGAGTAAACTATTAAGCACTATATATAAAATTTATAAACCTTAAATTTACACAAAAACATCATTACTTAAATACATTTACTTCCTAAATTCTGAAGATGAATTTTGAGTAATGGTTTTTGAATTTAAACTTGGCTGAATATTATATAATTTTTTTGTCCTAATAAATATGTCATTTCTTTATGTTTACTAATTTCTCTGGTTAAAACTTCCAACACCACACTGATTAAGAGTGACTAGACTGGGTACCCTCATCTTATTCCTGATCTTAGAGAAAAAGCTTACAATATTTTACTGTTGAGTGTGATGTTAGCTTTTGGATTTGTCAAATATGGCTTTTAATATGTTGAAGTACGTTCAACAATATGTTGAAAATTTTTATCATGAGAAGATGTTATATTTTGTCAGTTATTTTTTCTGTGCCTACTGAGATGACTATATGATTTTTCTTGTGCATTCTATTAATGTAGTATGTCACATTTATTGATTTGTTCGTGTTGAAACATCCTTATTTCCCAGGGATAAACCCTACATGATCATGGTGTATGATCCTTTTAATATGTAGCAAAAGGTATCTAAATCAGAAATGAAAAAGTAAAATTGTCTTTGTTTGACTATTATATGATCTTACATAATATATGATAGTGGTGTTGTAAGATTCCCCTGTAGTTTGTTCTGTCATGGACCTGGACTGAGCTGCACCACCACATCGCATCCCAAGTGTGGGGTCCTGAGGCACAGCCTCTTCTGACCATACAAGGTCTGGCATCTGGCATCTCACCTGGGCCCATCTCCTAAATGCACGAGGACCTTACCAACATTTTGGGGAAGACTTTGTATATTTTTTTCACTTGGGTTTTCTTTGCCAGTTTCTGACTTTTATTCTCAATATATTTTGCTAAACTTGTTTCATAAATTTAAAAAATAATAATAAAACAATTAGAAATAAATTTAACCAAGGAAATCAAAGATCTCTACCACAAAAACTATAAGACTCTAACAAAAGAAACTAAAGAAGATATAAAAATTAGGAAGATAGCTTGTGTTTATGGATTGGAAAAAATTGCTATTGTTAAAATGTTCATATTACCCAAAGAAATCTACACAGTTCAATGAAATCCCAATCAAAATAACACCAGCGTTTTTCACAGAACTAGAACAAACAGTCCTAAAATTTGTATGGAATCAATAAAGATCCCAAATAGACAAAGTAATGTTGAAAATGAGAAGCATAGTGAGAGGCATCACAATTCCAGTCTTCAAGCTGTATTACAAAGCTGTAATCATCAAGTCAGTATGATAATGGCACAAAAACAGACACATAGATCAGTAGAACAGAAGAGAGAACACAGAAATGAACCCTCAACTATACAGTCAACTAATTTTCATCAAAGCAGGAAAGAATATTCAATCAAAAAAAGACAGTCTCTTCAACAAATGGTGTAGGGAAAACTGAATAGCTACGTGCAAAAGACTGAAACTGGACCATTTTCTTACACCATCCACAAAAGTAAATTCAAAATGGATGAAAGACCTAAATTTGGGACAGGAATCCATCAAAATCCTAAAGGAGAAGAGAGCAGCAACCTCTGTGACCTCGGCTACAGAAAGTTCTTACTAGACACAACTCTGGAAGCAAGGGAAACAAAGGCAAAAATGAACTACTGGGACTTCATCAAGATAAAGGTTTCTGCACAGTGAAGGAAATAATCAACAAATCTAAAAGGCAACCTTTGGCATGAGAGAGGATACTTGCAAATGACATATTGGATAAAGGGCTAGTATCCAGAATGTATTAAGAACTCATCAAACTCAATACTCACAAAATAAATACTCCAGCTAAGAAATGGGCAGAAGACATGAACAGATATTTCTCCAGAGAAGACATACAAATGGCTAACAGACACATGAAAATACGCTTAACATCATTCAACCTCAGGGAAATATAGATCAAAACCACAATGAGTATCACCTCACACCTGTCAGAATGGCTAAAATTAGCAACTCAGGGGAATCTCTGGGTGGCTCAGTGGTTTAGCTCAGTGGTTTAGTGCCGCCTTCAGCCCAGGCGTGATCCTGGAGTCCCGGGATAGAGTCCTCTATCAGGCTCCCTGCATGGAGCCTGCTTCTCCCTCTGTCTGTGTCTCTGCCTCTCTTTCTCTCTGTGTGTCTTTCATGAATAAATAAATAAAATCTTTTTAAAAAATGAAATAAAATTAGCTACTCAGAAAACAACAGATGTTGGCGAGGATGAGGAGGAGAGAGGGGAATCCTCTTACACTGTTGGGGGAAAGCAAACTGGATGCAGTCACTCCATGGGTGGGGGTTCCTCAAAAAGTTAAAAATAGAGCTACCCTGAACCCAGCAATTGCACTACTAGGTATTTATTGAAAGTATACAAAACTGCTAATTTGAAGGGACACATGCACCCCAGTGTTTATAGCAGCATTATCAATAATAGCAAAATCATGGGAAGAGCCCAGATTTCCATCGACTGATGAATGTGTAAAGATGTAGTATATATATATTCAATATAATATAACTCTGCCATCAGAAAGAATGAAATCTTGCCATTTGTGACAATGTGGATGGAACTCGAGTGTATTATGCTAAACAAAATAAGTCAGTCAGAGAAAGACAAATATCACATGATTTCACTCATATGTGAATGTAGGAAACAAAACAGAGGAACATTAAGAAAGGGAAGGAAAAATAAGATAAAACAGAGAGGGAGGCAAACCATAAGAGACTCTATAGTTAAGGGAACAAACTAAGGGTTGCTGGAGGGGAGGTAGGTGGAGGGATGGGCCAAATGGGTAATGGTTATTAAGGAAGGCACTTGTTGGGAGGAGCACTGGGTGTTATATGTAAGTGATGAATCACTAAATTCTACTCCTGAAACCAATACTACCCTATGGCTTAAATACTTGAATTGAAATAAAATAAATAAATGAGAAATAATAAGAAATTAAATGCAATCTCTACTGAAATTCTAATGGCATTTTTCACAGGAATGGAAAAAAGAATCTTTAATTTTTGTGGAGACATAAAGGGACCTCAAGTAGCCAAAGCAATGCTGAGGAAATAACAACAGCAACAACACAAACCTGAAAGCATCACACTTACTGATTTCAAACTATATTACAAAGCAATATAATGAACACAGTATGGAACTAGCATAAAAATAGACATATAGACAAATGCAATAGAAAAAAAGGTCCAGAAAGAAAAATCATATGTATCCATTTATATTTGAAAGGGAACCAAGAATACACAATGGGTAAATAATACTCTTTTCAATGAATGATATTAGGAAAACTAGTTAACCACATGCAGGAAAAGGAAATTGTCTTCATTCTTTTATCACTCTTGGAAATTAACTTCAAATGGATAAAAGACTTTAAAAATGGATGAAAGACTCCAACATAAGACCTGATGCCATAAAACTCATAGAAGACAGGGAGGAAGCTCTTTACATTGGTCTTGGCAATGATATTTTGAATATGGCACCAAAAGCACAAGCAACAAAAGCAAAATCAACAAGTGAGTCTACCTCAAGTTAAAATACTTCTTCAGGGCAGCCCGGGTGGCTCAGCAGTTTAGCGCCTCCTTCAGCCCAGGGTGTGATCCTGTATTATATTTGCGTAAGCTAATATATCAACTACATAGCTTTTATTAGAATAAAATTGGGCTCTTTGCACGAAGCCTGCTTCTCCCTCTGCCTGTGTCTCTGCCTCTCTCTCTCTCTCTGTCTCTCATGAATAAATAGATAAAATCTAAATAAATAAATAAGTAAATAAATAAATAAATAAGTAAGTAAATAAATAAATAAATAAAATACTCCTTCACAGCAAAAGAAACAACAAAATTAAGAGGCAACCTGCAAAATGGAAGAAATTATTTGCAAACCATATATCAGGTAAGGGGTTAATAACCACAGTATATAAACCACCCTTACAATTCAATGACAAAAGACACAATCAATTAAAAATGGGCAGAGGAACTGAACATTTTTCCAAAAAAATACATACAAATGACCAACAGATACGTAAATAAGTGCTCAGCATCACTAATCATCAGGGAAAGGCAAATGAAAACCACAATGAGGTTATTACCTCACACATATTAGATTAGCTATCATCAAAGAGATAAGGGATGATGAGTTTTGGAGGAAAGGGAATCTTTGTACACTATTGGTAGGAATGTAAATTGATTCAGCCACTGTGAAAATACTATGAATATTCCTTAAAAAATTAGATATAAAAGTAGCATATGATCCAGTAGCCCTGCTTCTGGGTATATATTCATAAGAAATGAAAACAGTATATAGACAACATATAGAAACAACCTAAATTTCCATTAACAGATGAATGGTGAAGATGTTCTGTTCTTATCACAAGAACTATATGACCAAAAAAAAAAAAATATATGACAAATATTTGGTGTGACAGTGATATTAGTTAACACTCTGGTGATTATCATATTGCAGTATATTATTGTATCAACATGCACCTAAAACTTAGACTATGTTATATGTCAAGTATATTCTAATAAAAGCTACGTGGTTGATATATTAGCTTACACAAATATAATACAGTTGTGTGTGTGCAAATATTTGAAAATCAGTATTTCATCACTATTAATCAATTTAAATTTGACCTTTGTTATTGAATTTTAATTTTTTTTTTCAATATAGAGGCTACAGATTTAGGTAATCTCATGATTAGTTTAGCAGCCACTAACAGACTTTATGTTAACAAGTAACTTTTCTAAATTTCTAGATTAGTTACAAGGATAAAATTTATAGTGATTCCATTTCTTTCTGATTTAACAGTACACAAGAAATATTAATAACTCTTAAATTTGTAGCTCCCACCTTGGTATGCTACTATACTTTTTAACTGCTTGTCTTCTCTAAGTCTCCCCCTTTTCTTATGCCCCACTTTATTTCAATAAATACCTGACATTAGGTGTCCTAAATTTGTCATGAGATAGTTGCATTAAAGATATCCTAATTGATGTTTTTGTCTCTTATTCTCACTTTGTAAATCACTTCCTACAAATTTACTAAATGCATTAGAATAAAACTTGGACACTTCTTTATTCTAATGCATTTGGTCTGAAGATCTAGGAATTCACATTACAGGATATATTTGTTTGCAAACATATATACATGTATATATTAGCTTGTATTAGAAAAAATATCCAGGCTTTGATAACTAAGTGAATACATAAATAACAATCTCTATGCTTTTTTTTTTTTTTCAAAACATACTTGCTTGCACAGTTGTGGGCATAATGAGCACACTGTAAAAGCGAACTATCAACAATATGCTACCAAAATATAATGTCTAGCTATTTGGATGATGTGATTTTTTTTTCTATAGTTTTTTGTATATATTTATTTGTTTCTTGGTTAAAAAAAGACAAACAAACAGGGGCCTTTACATGCCAGCCATTTTGCTATTTTGTCAAAAATGGAATCTATATTAATCACTTATGACACTCAGCTTCAGTTTTTATAATCTACCCACTGTGCAACCACAAAAATGAACACTGAGAATCAGTGCTGACATGAAAGGATCACAGAGAGAAGATGATAAAATATACTGGATACACAAAAGCATAGAGTACTATATCCTTGTAAATTAAAACCAACACTGAAACAAAAGTAATTCTAGAATGAATTTTGTATCCAAAACCTAGTTTTTGGTTTATATCTTTCTGTGACATTAAGCTCAACTCACCAATTCCATTTCAATCTTATCCAGAAACTTAGCTCAGTTTCTGTTCTTGTTGTTCATTCCCTTGCACTTCAATGCAGTAGAGTCCTACTGACCTCTGATCCCAGAGGAATCAGATTATTCAACATTTTTTTTTTATTAAGACAAATTTTCTAGAGCAATTTTAGATTCACAGCAGTATTGAAGGACAGGTGTGATATTTTCTTTATAATATATAATAAGTATATTATTTATATATAACATTATTTTTATATTTTATATTTATTCCCTGCCTCTACCCATGTGTAGCCTTCCTCATGGTCAACATCCTTCGGTAGAGTGGTACATTTGTACAAATGATGAACCCACACTGACACCTCATAATCATCCAAAGTGCACAGTTTGTATCACCATTCATTCTTGGTGTTGCACATTCTATGGGTTGAAAAAGCATACAATGGCATGGATCTATCATTATGCTATTATACAGAATATTTACTTTCCCTTAAAAATCTTATGTGCTCTACCTATTTATTCCTCTGCCACCCCTAATCCCTGACAACCATTCATCTTTTTACCACCTTTTAGTTTTGCCTTTTCCAGAGTGTCATATAGTTGAAATCCTATTGTATACAGACTTCTCAGATTATCTTCTTTCACAGAGGAATATTCAGTTAGGTTTCTTCCTTGACTCTCCATGGCTTAATAACCCTGCCTTTTTCTCAGGGAATAATATGTCACTTCCTGGTATACCACAGTTTACTTATCTATTCTTCCACTTCCAAGTTGTGCAATGATGAATACAGCTGCTATGAACGTGAGTGTGCAGGGTTTTGCATGGACAAAATTTTGTGCAGGGTTTTGCATGGACAAAATTTTCATGCAAGATATATATGAGAAAAACTACAAACTGTTAATCAACAAAATCAAAGAACTAAATAAACTTAGAGACATTCTGTGTTGTTCATGAATAGGAAGACTCTATATTGTCAAGATGTCAGTTGTTCCTAACTCAGTTTATAGATTTAATCCAATTCCAGTCAATATCCCAGCAGGTTATCTATTCTTCCACTTCCAAGTTGTGCAATGATGAATACAGCTGCTATGAACGTGAGTGTGCAGGGTTTTGCATGGACAAAATTTTCAACTTCTTTGGTAAATAACAAGGACCACAATTGCTGGTGTACGGAAAGAATACATTTAGTTTTGTAAGAAAATGCCAAATTGGCTTCCAAAGTGGCTTTACCATTTCTCATTCCCACTACCAATGATTTGGTTTCTGTTGCTCCACATCCTTGCCAGCATTTGGGGGTGTAAGTGTTCCATATTTTGGCCATTCTAGTAAGTGTGTAGTATATCTAAGTGTTGTTTTAATTACATTTGCCTGTTGACTTATATGTGAAGCATCTTTTCATATGCTGATTTGCCACCTATGTATCTTCTTTGCTGAGGTGTCTGTTAAAGTCTTTGGCCCATATTTTCATCAAGTTGTTTTCTTGTTGACTTTTAAGAATTCTTTGTATACTTTGGATAGCCATCTTTTATTAGATGTGTCTTTCACAAATATTTCATCCCAGTCTGTGGCAGGACTTCTTATTCTCTTGATGTTGTCTTTCACAGAGCAGAAGGGATTTTGTTGTTGTTGTTCTTCTTCTTTTTTTAATTTTAGTGAAATCCAGTTTTACTAAATTATTTAATCAATTAAACTATATCTCTCATGGATTGTGCCATTAGTGTCGTTTCAAAAAGTCCTTGCTATACCCAAAGTCATCTATAATTTCTCCTGTTATCTTCTGATTTTATGGTTTTGCATTTTACATTTTGGACTATGATCCATTTTGGGTTGATTTTTGTGAAAGGTATAAGATCTGTGACTAAATTATTTTTTATTTTTATTTTTATTTTTTTTGCCTTTGGATGTCTAGTTGTTCCAGCATAGTTTGTTGAGTAGACTAACTTTGCTTCATTGCATTGCCTATACTCCTTTATTGAAGATCAGTTGGCAATATTTATGGGGTTCTGTCTCTGGTCTCTCTATCCCTTTCTATTCAGATATTACACTGAAATATTTATCTATTCTTTTGCTAATATCACACTATCTTCATTTCTGTAGCTTGATGGTAAATCTCGAAATTGGGTAGTGTCAGTACTCTGATTTGTTCTTCTTCAATATTGTGTTGGCTATTTTGGGTCTTTTGCCTCTCCATATAAACTTTAGAATCAGTTTGTAAATATAAATAAGATAACCTGCTGGGATATTGACTGGAATTGGATTAAATCTATAAACTGAGTTAGGAACAACTGACATCTTGACAATATAGAGTCTTCCTATTCATGAACAACACAGAATGTCTCTAAGTTTATTTAGTTCTTTGATTTTGTTGATTAACAGTTTGTAGTTTTTCTCATATATATCTTGCATATGTTTTGCCAGATGTATGCATAAGTATTTAATTTTTGTACACTAATGTAAATAGTATTTTGCTTTTAATTTTAAATTCCATTTGTTCATTACTAGAATATAGAAAAGTGATGGACTTTTGTATATTAACCTTGCTATAATTGCTTATTAGTTTCAGGCATACTTTTATCTTTTCTTTTGGATTTTATACCTAGGCAATCATGTCATCTGTAAGCAAAAACAATGTTTTATTCCTTTCTTCCCAATTATGCCTTTTGTTTCTTTCATTTGTTTTACTGCACTAGCTAGAACTTCCAGTACTATGCTGAAAAGAAGGGATGAGAGGGGACATCTTGTGTTGCACATGATCTTTGTAGGAAAGCTTTGACTTTGTCACTATTAATTATGATGTTAGCTGTTGAAGTTTTATAAAGTTATTTGTAAAATATATTTTTAAGAATATTCTTTATCAAGATAAGGAAGTTTGTCATCTATTCCTAATGCACTGAGAGTTTTTTTTTTTAATCACAAATAATTATTGGATTTTATCAAGTGCTTTTTCTACTTCTGTTGATATGATCATGTGATTTTTCTTTGGAGCCTACTGATATAATGGATTACATTAATTAATAGTCAAATGTTGAACCAGCCCTGTGTATCTGAGATAAATCCCATTTGCCCATGATATATAACTTTTTTTATGCCAGCATCAGAACTCGCCTGAGTCCTGTGCTGTTTGGGGAAGTTACTAATAATGGATTCAATTTCTTCAATAGGTGTAGTCCTATTCAGATCATCTATTCCTTCTTTCATGAGTTTTTTTTTTTTTTTTTTAGATTGTGCCTTTTAAACAATGTATCCATTTCATCATTTGTGGCCATGGAGTTGTATATAGTATTGACTTATTATCTTGTTAATGTCCATAGAATCTGTAGTGGTGTTTCCTCTTTCATTTCTGTTATTAGTAATATGTGTCTTCATTCTGTTTTTTTGTTGGTTAACTTGACTAGAGACATTGATTTCATTGATCTTTTCAAAGAACCAGTTTTTGCTTTTTTTGATGCTCTCTATTGATACCCTATCCTCAATTTCATTGATTTCTGCCCTAATTCTTATTATTTATTTTCTTCTGCTTCTTTGGATCCAATTTGGTCTACTATTGCTGGTTTTCTAAGATGGAAACTTTGATGATTGATTTTAGTAGATATTTCCTATTTTCTAATACGGGTTTTCAATGCTGTACTTTTCCCTCTAAGTGCTACTTCTACTGCATCCACACATTTTGATAAGTTGTATTTTCATTTTTCTTTGGTTCAAAATATTTTTAAATTTCTCTTGAGGTTTCTTATCATTTATTATTTGGAAGTTCATTGTTTAGTCTCCAAGAACTTTGAGATTTTTCAGTTATTTCTTTCATTTATTCCTAAATATATAAATTTCTAATTTAATTCCACTGAGGACTGAAAGAAGAAATTATTTTTTTTTCTATTCTTTAAAATTCGTCAAGTTGTGTTTTATGGTCTATCTTGCTGAATATTCCATGAGAGCTTGAGAAAAATATGTGGTCTGACATTATTGAATGAAATCATCTATAGCTGTCAATTATATTCAATCGATGGTTGGTGCTGTATTCTATTGTTGTTGGATGAAGTAGTGTATAGATGTCAATTATATCCAGTTGATTGATGATGTTGTTGAGTTCAACTGTGTCCTTACTGATTTTCTGCCTGCTGGATCTGTCCATTTCTGATAGAAGTGTTTTGAAGTCTCCAACTGTCATATGCTTTCATCTACTCCTTTTTGTGATTTCATGAGTTCTTTTCTCACAGAATTTGATGCCCTCTTGTTAAATACACCTTAAAAGTTGTTATGTTTCTTTGGAGAATTGACCTCTTTATCATTATGTAATGCCCCTCTTTATCCTTGATAACTTCCCTTGCTTAGAAGTCTGCTCTGTCTGAAATTAATTTAACTATTGTTTTCTTTTGATTAATGACAGCATGGTGTATTTTCTCTATCCACTTAATCTGTGTGTCCTTATACTTAAAGTGAGGTTCTGTATACAATTTATAGTTAGTGCTTGTTTTTTTAATCTACTTTTATTTTTCTGTCTTTTATTGTTTCATTTAAACAACTAATGTTCAAACTCATTATTGATATAGTGGTATTAATGTCTAGCACATTGTTACTGTTTTCCATTTTATGGCCTTATTCTTTGTTCCTATTCTTTGTTCCTTGTCTTTCACTCTTCTCCTGCCTACTGTTTAATTAGTCATATTATATGACTTTATTTTCTCTCCTTTCTTAGCAGTATATATATATATATATATATATATATACAGAGAGATAATCCAAGTCAAATTTCAAATAACGCTATACGACTTCATGGGTGTATCTTTTAATAACAAAATAACCCTCATCCCTCCCTCCCATATCTTATATAATTGTCATTTATTTCACTTATGTGTAAGGATACATAAGCACCTCTCTATATATAAGTATCAAATAGATTGTCAGCATTTTTATTTGAAACAAAATGTTCTTAGCTCAATTAAGAATAAGAAAAATCAAAGTTTTTTTGAGGTTTGTTTATTTACTTTAAAGCACATGTGTGCATGTGCATGCACAGGATAAAGAGAGAGAGAGAGAGAGAGGGAGAGAGAGAGCAAGCATGAATAGGAGGGGCAGAGAGAGAGGGAAAGAGAATCTCAAGTAGACCCTGCGCTCAATGCCGAGCTGGCCCCAGGGCTGGATCCCAGAACCCTGAGATCATGATCTGAGCCAAAATCAAGAGTTGGACACTTAACCATCTGTACCACCCAGGTGCCCCTATTTTTTTTTATATTACCTTCACTTATTCCCTTTTATACTCTTCCTTACTTTATACAAATCCAAGTTTCATTCCTATATTATTTTTCTTCTCTCTTAAAGAACTTCTTTTAACACTTCTGGTATAGCTGATCTCCTGGCAACAAATTCAATTTTTGTTGGTCTGAGAAAGTTTTTATTTCTTTCTCACTTTTTAAAGATAATTTCTTAGGTTACAGAATTCTAGTTTGGTGTTTGTTTCTCTACACTTTAAATATTTTACTTCAGTCTCTTTTTGCTTATATGGTTTCTGAGGAGAAGTCAGATGTGATTCCAACCTATGTTTCTCTCTATATAAGGTATTTTCCCTCTGGTGTCCTTTAGGATTTCTTTTTAATCTTTCATTTTCTACAAAAATGATATGGTTAAGTGTAGGAAGTTTTTCTTTTGTTGTGTTTGTTTTGTTAGTATTTATCTTGCTTAGTGTTTTCTAAGCTTCCTATGTCTATGGTTTTGTGTCTAATGTAAGTTTGAGGGAAATTTTCAATTCTTATTATTTAAAATATCTCATCTGTTCCTTTCTCTCTTTTTTTTCTCTTAGTATTCCCATCACATTTATGTTATGCCTTTTATAACATTTTCCCATAATTCTTGGATATTCTCTTCTGTTTTCTTCAGACTTTCTTTTTGCTTTTGCTTTTCCGTTTTGGAAGTTACTATTGTCATGTCCTCAAGCTTAGAGATTCTTTCCTCAGCCATATCCTGTCTACTAATGAGTCCATAAAAACTACTCCTTATTTCCGTAGCAGTGTTTTTGATCTATAGCATTTCTGTTTGGTTCTTTCTTAGAGTTTCCATCTCTCTGCTTACACTGCACATCTGTTCTTGCATGTTGTCTACTTTATCCAGTAGAGTGCTTAAAAAATACTTATTTTAAAGTCCTATTCTGGCAATTCCAACGTTTTTGCCATATATCTGCTCTGTCTCTTCTGTGTTTTGTTTTTGTTTTGCTTTTTGGTATATACACCTTCTAATTTTTTTCTTCATAGCTGACCCTAATGTATCTAGTAAAAGGAACTGCTGTAAATAGGCTTTTAGTCTCATGGTAGTGAGGTATAAGGGGAGGTAAAGTGTTCTATAGTCTTATGATTAGAAACTTTGCTAGTATATCTAAGTGTTTTCTCCCTGCTTAAATGGGACAGGATACCTAAAGTGACCTGGAGTTGGTTATTTTATTTCCCCTAGTTCAGTTAGTCCCTATTACTACTGCAGCATGTTAGGCTCTGGTTAACTAGTTCCCCCTGAGTGCAAGCCTGATTAAAGCAGAGTTCTCTGATGTATTACAACATAGTTTTGCTTCCTCTCCTCCTGCTGGAAGCATTAGGAGATTTTTCTTCACTATTTACTGTGGAAACCTGGTTGAGATCCTATAGGTAAATCTCAGAATTTTGTGGGTGCTCCCCTATGATTTGTCATTCACAGTTCAGAGTTTCTGGTCCTGGCACTGACTCCTTTTGTGTTTCCCCTTATGAATCTCTGCTCCAGTAAGCTGTGACTCCCTGTATTCCCCTGTCTTTCTCTTCAATCTTGGTGACAGTGGTTTGCCCTGTGTTCTGCCCTCTATTATACATCCAGGAAGAGTTGTTGATTTTTCTGTCTGTTCAGGTTTTTATTTGTCTTTAGGACAGAATGGTGACTTCCAAGCTCCTTACAAGTGGGATTAGAAACCATAAGTCTCCCTAATTTTGTTGCTGATAAATGAGATTTGACTCATGGAAGTTAAGAAGCTTCCTCTGTGTCACCAAATTTAGAGATGATAGAATTAAAAGAAAAAAAAAAAAACAGAAAAGAGTTCTCAGAAAAAGGCAAAGAGAAATGTATAGACAAAGCTCCCTAAGGAGGAAGTTGCATTTGAACTAGGTTCTAAGAGATACGGATTTTGATCAGGTGTTAGCTGATAGATTTTTGGCAAAGCAGTGAAATATATCATAAAATATCCGATAGTTTCTGAGGATATAAGTGAGGGATACAAATGAAAGAAGGGTTTTTAGATACTTACATGTGGAACTGGAAACCAGGAGTCTTTCCAACTTTGAATTTTTCACTGCACGTCTTTTGATACATTGACACTATGCTAGTTTCATTCCCATTTCTGTTTATCTATTACTATTAACTAGACCCTAAGTATAATTCTGCTCATGTTTGTATAGACTGTGCACCTATCGTGCTTGACCAGCCCTAGTTCTGACCCCATGAATTTACGTTCGACATCATGTTATGTTCATTCCTCAATTCTGGGACTAATTATAGAAACTTTGCTTTTCAATTGTCAGGAAAATATACTTCATTTTTTGCATGTACTATTTTTTCCATTATCAAGACACTGTGTATGAATCTAAAACATATTGAGAGCTATTTCAAGTTGAACATTAAACTCTTGCTAGTTTAGCATTAAAATATTCCCCTGCTACTTGTATTAAGTGATGATCATTGGTTTTTTTGCCTTTAACAACTGTTCATCTCACATTAAATAGCTATTCCTAGGGAAACTCTCAAACTACTTTCTTTTGAGTCATTTATTCTTTGATCTTCATTCTTCCAGATCAAATATGAAATAGAAGAATGTCAGGATTCTTTTCTTTCTTTTCCCATATGTTTTAATATATTTGTCTAATTTAGAGTTAGATAGACTCAAAGTTGAGTGTTTTGGGGTAAGGTAGTTTTTTTGTTTTTAAAGATAGTAGCACAAAGGTCCAAGATTGGATTGCTGAGAATATTGAAGAAGATAAGGCATATAAAATACCCAGAAATGTCATACACATTAGCTACAGGGTGTTGTTTCAAATGGGAAATTGTAGAGTTCAATGAAGTAACATATTAAGAATTTTTTTTAATTTTTTAATGGGAACATAAAAATAATACTGTGAAAACAATATGTAGGAAAGTGCTTTAAAAAATGATCTCAAGTACAAACTATTCCTTACATTTAACTTCTTTGGTTTCAAGATTTTCTTTTTCTACTTAGATGAATCAATATAATGGAATTCTAACAAAGGATCTTGTAAGAGTTACACAATGTCTTTCAACTTACCTTCACAGTTCAGAGTTCTTCAATGTGATCCTATTATTTGTAATAAACATTATGTTAGAGTGTCATTAATCCTTTTGAACATCATATCTCACTAATACATTCATAACCACTCTCTTTTATTCCTTTTTTTTTTTTCCCACCCAAATTGAGGACATTCCTGATGGTTAATTTTATGTGTCATGACTAGGCCATGGGTTACTCACACATCTGTCAAGCATTCTTTGGGGTATTTCATTGAGAGTGTTTTTAGATGGGATTAACATTTAATGAATAGAGTAAAGCATATTAACCTCCATAGTGTGATAGGCCCCATCCAATCAATTGAAGGTTAGAATAGAAGAAAAAGACTGACCCTCTTCCATGTTAAAAAAAAAAAAAAAAAGTCTCCTACAGATTTCCTCTGGACTTCATCTGTACCACTGGCTATCCTTAGTTTTGAGCTTTTTGGCCCACATGTGGATTTGGACTTGCCAGTTATCATAATTATATAAATTAATCATTTATAGCAAATCTTATTCTATTTATCCACATTGCTGAGTGGTTCTTTGTCTCTGGAGAATCATGACTAATAAAACCTCTTTTAATTGCTGTATTGTAAAATAAATATTCTTACAACATTTGCCATGATCTGGCAACTTTTGAACTGCTCAGTAATCTTGAATTAGACTATTAATTTAAACGTTACCATCATTCTGTCCTTGGACATAAATTCTGATATTTTATCTTATTGTCTACTAGAATGTATATAAAGACCATGTTTCCTAAATACACCAGCTGTGTTCTAGAAAAACAATGCAAACTTAGAAAAACTTATTTCATCATGCTATTATATTGAATTTCCACTGCTCAATGTATCAACATTATGGATTTACCTGAACATTCTTTTTTTCCTCTGCAGTAGCTCCTTCTTATCCATGGGTGATATGTTTCGAGACTCCCAGTGGATGCCTGAAACCACAGACAGTAACAAACCCTATATATACTGTTTTTTTTTCCTCTATATACATACCTTTGTATGTATAAAATTTAACATATGAATTAGGTTCAGTAAGAGATTAACAATACTAATAAAATGGAACAATTATAATAATAATATACTGTCATAAAAGTTATGTCCGTGTAGTCTCTCAATATATTTTATTATACTATACATACCTTTCTTGTTCTTGTGATGATGTGAGATGATAAAATGTATACACATGTACATGTGTACATGTGAAACAGTACACTACTGTACTGTTTTTTGATACAATAATACATCCCTAATTCCCTTAAATTTCCTTTTATCTTTGGATTATGCTTTCTATTATTACTCTCTTAGTGGTTAGCCATGATTTTTAAAGACTTGCTAGACTTAATAAATGAAATGTTAACCACTATCACTCAGCCAATAAAATAAAACAATCTGGAAAATTTTACTTCTTATTACTTCCTTTGTCCTTGAAGTTCTGCCTTGAGCTTTCTTCCTACTTCCTCCACCTTCAAACCTCATAGGAAATTGGATATATTGAAGATAATGAATCAGAATCAACAATAATGCTAGTTATCACATTTGAGCACTGATTAGAGACACTTGAAATATTTCTTGAATCTTCATAAATCCCCTTTGTGAGTGACATTATTATCAACCTGTGTTAATATACCAGTAGAAAATCAATAATTGTTTCAAATCTTAGACAAAAAAAGGGGCAAAGAAGGAATCTGAACACTGGGTTCTATCACTAATCTGTATATTCTTTCTTTAACACCATGTTAATAAATTATGCTTAAACTTTGTGATCAAGTTGAATACAAAGTCTGGATATTTTCTACTATGGGCATCACAATGAACATTGGTACACATATTCAGACACAGGACACATGCAGATTTTTGTCTTAATTTTTGTTTAAATGTTTTTCTTTTAATTTTATACATATATTTACTTTCAGTCAAGTTTTGAAACAGTTTGAATCAGGAAAAATAAAACAAATATTCAGACACCAAGGCAAAATATTTATAAAGGACAAATCTATGAAATTATTAATTAATAACAAAAGTACACATGTTGATAATGGTGTCATGGAGCTTATTTTCCCTAATAGAGAAAACATAATCTTTTTTTCTGACAAGTGTACATTACCTCAGACATTTTAATTATAAATATCAAGTAAAAAGCCCATTAAATGTGGGTAATGATGTGTATTGCACAAGTTCAATATTCACGTTTCTATTCACTACTGAATAATAAAATCACAGAACCTAGAGAATCAAAAAATTTCTGTATATTAAATAAAGCCTACTCTATGCAATTAAATTGAATACAACCAATTTAATAGAGCAAAATTTACTTCAGCAACATGAAAAAAGTTTTAAGAAGGTAAGTTCTTATAACTTGAGAGAGATAATTTTTTTCTCTGTTTCTGCAGCTTCTTCAAGGTCTTTGATAACTAGAGGCTATGTTTTATAAATTTAATATTAACTAAAGGAATGCATTGCATGAGACAGGGTATTGCTTAAAGAATCCTATAGCTTTTAAAGTGCAGAAATAAAGCTAGCTTGAGTTGTGTTTTTCCTTTCCAACTCCCTGAAAATCCAATGTTCTTATACAGAGAGAGATGATTGAAAAAAACAAAATAAAACAAAAACAAACAAACAAAAAAAACCTCTTTCCCTTCATGCTCCCTCCCAGGAGAGGAAAAAATTTGTCAAAGCTACAGTTAAAGGCTTATTATGCTCATCAAAATTTTGATAACTACTGTAAAAAGTAGCCAAAAAATAATTAAACATGTGAGTGTTCTGAATCCCAGAGTGCCCTGCAGATACCCATGGTAGAATTTCATAAAATATTTGGTTCAATGAAAGGTAGGCTCATAAGTAAGTTGATAGTCAATAAACATAATTTGATTTTACATTCTTGTTATTACTGAATAATACTGGCCTCTGCTTATTTTCCATGCCAGATCAGCATACTCTCACATTCTCTATAGATGTTATACAAAATTAAACCTAAATTAATGATTGTACAAATATTTATATATCCTTCTGTCTATAATTGGCACATTTCCAATACAGTCTCAAAACGTATAAGTCATATATTACTAAGACAGGACCTTCACTTTAGCTCTAACTTTGGCGTCTTTATGAAACTGTGCATTTAATCCTAAATTTTGCCATCCTTCTAGATTGTAATATTACTAATAATTTAGGTAATTAATTAATTAAAAACAGTTTTCCAGACAGAGGTGTTTTACCAGATAACCGACTTGCACATAATTTAGGTTGTTTTTTTTTTTTCATAGCACATTTTTCACAGAATTATCTAGGTGATGAAATAGGGTGTTCTCAAGTGAAAATAGCAGACACTAGCTTGAAGAAACTCTGCATGCAATCTACACATGTAAAAAGAATGTAACATCAAGTTTTGGTTAAGCAAAAGATATTCAATATTTTCTGATTTTTTTCATATGGGTCACAACATCATTGACAGAATCTCTAAATATATGTTAATTTGGGTACCTAATAGCTGAACTCAAATAGTCCCATTAAGATATAGCATAATTTCTTGTTATGACCCTAAAGCTAATTGCTGTATGAAATATAAAGTGATAGTATGTGTGAGTGTAATTAAGAAGCCTACACTTAACAAACATATATCAGTAAAAATAATGACCATAGATACAATTTATTTAGATGAAAAAATAGATTTAGAAATTGTATATTTGTTATGTATCTTGATAAACATTCCATTCATCTCTTTCTATGTTGCAGGTTTCATATTGTATGAATATGAACATCAACAACCACTGACTGGAAAAAGCACATTGCTTGTGACTTTGTGGTTGTGATGTCCATTGACATCCCCTTGTGGAGGTTAACTAGTCAGTTAAATGTCAAACCTTACCAATTATCAGCCCTAAGAATAAGTATAATGACATATCAGCACCATAGCCTTTTCATCACAAGTGACAAAATGATTTGAATTGCTCCAAGGTACACCTCACTTTTTAAAATGTTCTGTATATTTTTTAAGAGAAGTTGCCAGTGTAAATCCCTGCAGTGTTTCCTTTGGCAACAGACCAAGAAACAACTTAAGAGCTGAAACATTGAGAGATGTTGACAGGGTCACTTCAAAGAAGCTCAAGGGATTAAAAAAAAAATGATATGGTAACTTTTCTTCTAGGTTCTGAAAAAACGTTAAAAATAAAATGTACTGGCCTATTTTGTAATGCTTATTTTGTAGATAGAACACACAAGGCAAAGTAAGTAGAATCTAAATAACTTCAAAATGTTGCTCGTGTGAAGTACAGTGGGTTGGTACGTTATTTTACAGGACTTTTGCAAGACAGTCCCAATAGGAAAACCACCTTATAAGGAAATGTTTTCTAAGTTCATCCTTCATACATTCTAAAATTATTCGATTGGTGCTTCATAAAATCACAGACATTGTTTAGATTCTGGAAATATGACCATAGAGACATATCTCCTACTCTCACAGAACTTAGAGAACTAGTAGAGAGACACATAAAAAAGAGTAAATGTCAAACCAAAAATATAATTACAAACTGTGCAAAGTGGAACTGAGGAATCTGGAGGTAAGGATACCAAGTGGAATGTTGGCTAAATGAGATGAGTTGTGAAGGTCTTTGGGGACATAAAAATTAGGTTGAGACCACAAAGAGCCCGAGCCAGAGCAATGTGAGTGTGTGTGCATGTGTGGGCATGTGTGACTGTGTGTGCGTGTGCATGTGGCTGTGTATGGAGTGTGGATGTCATATCTCCAGGCAAGGAAAACACTTTCCTCAAGCTTAAAGTAGGAAATTCTTGTCATATGTGAGTAGCTGAACGTAAGCCAACAAGCATACTAAGTGACATGAATAAGAGAGTCAGGATAACATTGTTATTTTTGCATAAAGTAGCCAATTATCTTTTTAAAAATGTCTTTAAAACCATAAAAATGTATTTTTAAATTTATGCACATATTTACCATTTCCAGCACTCTTTATTTTCTTGTGTAGATCCAGATTTCTATCTGGAATTATTTTCCTTCTTCCTGAAGGACTTCCTTTTAATAATAGCACATAAGCTAGAAGAAGAAAAGTGGAAATCCAGTACTGTCAGAGTCACATTTTATGCTTGAAAAGTAAAATATTACTTAAAGACAGCTATAAGTGAAAGACGTACTATAAAATCTAAGGCATTTACAAATGTATAACACTTACAGGTATATCTAATAATCAAACAAGGAAATGCAATAGAATAATAAAAATAACTCAGCTAATTTGAAAGAAGGTATAATAAGAAGAACAAAATATAAAGTGATTGAAATAAGCAGCAGACAAATAATGGAGGATATCAGTCTTGTCAATAATTTGGACTTTATTCTAAGTGAGATAGAAAGGTTCTAAATGCTTTTTAGCAAAGAGGTAATAAAATATGATTAACTCTACCAAAAATAATACAGAAAGAAAGAAGAAAGAAAGAAAAAAAAAAAAAGAAAAAGCACTGGTGGCTGCCTGAAAAAATACGAAGTCTTTGGTAGCTGCCCAGAGACTAGATTATTAGAGGAGGCAATTTGAATTTGGGAGCTATGTTAGCAGGCTGCAGTTGTAATAAATAGACTAGGGTAAAATGTCTCCACTAACAACTCAGCTAACATAATAAATGTAACAGGCTCTTTCTGTGTCTGCACATTTTCTATCAAAATTAAAGAATAATTTGATTCAGAATATTCTCAAACTGGTAGAGCTGCTCCAGGGCATGTGCAGACTCTCTCCTACAGATTTGAGCTAAGAACATTTACCTTCCACACAAATTGCAGTACAAATTCCTTCCAAACTTGTTAGGTATCTGAGGCTGCACACCTTCTCTTCTGTTACAGGAATCATATACTTTAGTGCATATAATATTTTCATTTTAATTAATGGAAAATAAAATGGAAAACGTTAGTAAGCCATTAGCTCAAGGTGACTTTCAACACACAGTCCATTACAAATTTAAATTTGATTACAGTTTCAGACTTCCTTTTCAAGCCATGGTGAAGTAATAGCGACTGAATTTAATCTCCCGCCTTAAACATAACAGCAAATTGATATAAATATGAAAAAAATAGATTCAGACATTGTATAATAGGCAACACAGGGCAACGACTGAGAAAGAATAAAAACAAACAAGGTGAGCTGTTGTAGCTTCCAGTGTCACTGCCTAGAGAGTTTCCAGGCCACAGAACTGGGAGGTATAATCCAAACAGATTCAGGAGTCTCAAACTGAGGAGATGAAGTGAGATGTTCAGGTGACCGGTCATTCAGAGTTCACAGAACAGATAACTGCCAGCTGTGAGAAGAGGTGAGGAGAGCTGCATAGAAAGCAAGCTCAGGAGACCTACAGAGCATTCCTTTGTAGACTTCAGGTGAGTATCAAGTAGCACATAGGTGTGACTATGCATGCTCAAGGGAGGGCAAGGACTGTTAAGAGGATACAATAACCACCAGAGCTCACAGGGCTGGAAACACTCTGTGTCCTCCCCTAGCAAAGGAAGAAAAAAACTTGTAACAAATGCATGGGACATTAGGTAGAGTATTCAGGAAACCATGGCCTCATTAACGGCCAAAAAAATTAAATCCAGATTAAAGTTTGCTCTTGTCCTGCCTATACCATGATTAAAAGTAAGCCTTGAAAAGCAATTAAATTACTCCCAAGTGATGAACCTGTGTTCCCAAAGGTCAAGTATACTTTAAAAAACTGCACAAATATCCTACATTCAAAACTGTAAATTTTATAACATATTTGACATTTCTAATGTTGAATATTCACTTGAAATATAATGACCAGGATCTTCAGGCATTTTCCATATTCATACATTATACATTCTGCTCCACTGTGACATACTGTTGTATGTTCTCTTCATGTTTCCTTAATGAATCAGTGAAATTCACACTCTGTCTCAATGGAACAGGCATACCATATCCCTCAAAAGCAAAGCTTCTATATTTTGTTTGCTTTGTTTTGTTCATAGACTTTCTAAAATTAATTAAATTTTTCCCTAAAATTTTCTAGCTACATTTCTGTTTCTAGGGTAATGAAAGACTACTACTACTAGAGTAAGCCTTCAATAGATAACCACTATAAACTCTGAGCAAATCACAAAACAGCAGCAAAAACTACAATCACTTTGAGGCACTAGAAATTATACAAAAGTAGGCAGTTGGCAGAAATGAGAAGGCTAAAACTATGATAGATAATTATTATATGAATGCAAGAAAGCGCGTAGGGACCCTGTAATATGAGAGCCAGATATGAAACCTGGTTTCTACATATAAACTCTGCCCAAATTTATGGCTATCCCTGAATCATGTAGGTGCAGGACAATTAAAAAACCTGAACCGAGGTTGGGGATCTCACTCAAAAGAGAATATGCAGCATGTGTCTAGTCACATAAATTGTCTTTTAAACAAATGGTTAGCACTCTTCTGAGGAATATAACAGTATCTACTTTGTAATCCAAATGTTCAAGATACAAGACAAAAGTGCACAGCATATTAAGAATTAGGAATACTCAGGAATTCTCATAAGAAAATCTGAGCAATGGGTTAAAAGCCCAAGATGACTCAGATGTTGATTTTAGCAGAAAAACATTTTATAGCAGCTTTTATAGCCACGCTCAATGAGGTAAAGGAAATAAAATAGAGGTAAGGAATCTCAGTAGATAAAAAAAAAGCTATTAAAACATCCAAATGCAAAAATCTAGAACTAAAAATTCCTTCCTGTAGATTAATGAAGGACTGTGAAAGCAAATATTGAATCAGCTTGTTTTATATTGATAGGTTATGTATACCACAAGATGTATTAAAGGAAACCAAATATAAAGTTATTTTTAAGTAATCCTCTTAACAGGAAGAGACATAACCAATTATGTGTCATAAAATTTCCTTAGCAAGCAAGAAGAATTTTTGTTGCAAATATTTCACTTTTTTTATTGAAGATTTTATTTATTTATCTGACAGAGAGAGAGAGCTCACAAGCCAGGGGAGAGGCAGGAAGAGGGGAGAGAGCAGGGAGTCCAATGCAGGGCTCAATTTCAGGACCCTGGGATCATGACCTGAGCTTAAGGCAGGTGCTTAACTGATTGAGGCACCCAGGCCTCCCAATATTTCACTTTTTGAAACAGCTCTGTTATTTGGCAGTAATAAGCACTGTATCTCTCTATATTACAACAGTACTTACTGCCAATGCCAAATGGTCTCTTGTTTAGATGTAAGGGGATAAGTGTTTTCAATCTGTCCAGAAGTAATCTATATAGTAATATTTATATGGTAATCACCTAATTATTGATAAATGAATGAGTGAGTGAATGACGAATAATTCTTTCTGGTACTAAGAGGAGTGTAAAATATAGAAATAAGATCTATGATTTTATACTGTATCCTAGAAATATTGAAAAAATCACATTTTAAAATTGGTAAAAAATATATATATAAGCATAAAAATTGAAAACAAAATTTTGAATTGATTTTTCTGTCACTCTATTGGGAAACAGAAATTATATAAATGACATTACTAGTTAAGTATGTAATTAGACAAAATGAAAAGGAGATTCATAGTGGCATAAAGCTACAATGTCTAGTATGATAATACTATTTTAAAATGTCTAAATAAAGTGCTTTAAAATGTCATCTAAAATATATTGAAATCAGCTTTTATCTACCCTGTGGGAGAAGATTTGTAAATTTGGGCATAGAATGATGTTAAAGTATCTGAAATTAATGAAATATTCCCATTTTCAAAAATTCATATGCAAGGACATTAATCATAGTAATCTCTCTGCTGACAATACTGAAAATGATTGCAATTGCTTTTTAAATAATAAAATATCAAAATTCAGTAAAATATATGTCTTCCTTTCTTTCAAAATTTAACACTTTCTGTTAGACTGGGAGGCATTATTTTCTGAAAAGCTCAATAATTTGTTACAAATTGCACTAAACACAAACCCAGCTAATTTTTGGCTTTGGTTAGTTAAACTGCAATAGCTAATGAAATGCTAATCCCAAAGCTTTCATCAGGCCAATTTCTGTGTAATTCCCTGATTTTAAAAATTGGCATAGTAATGCCTTACCATAGGGAAAAATCATATAATCAAGATTAAAGAATGGTCATTTTAACTATTTAATTTTGGACTTAATCTCTTTATAGAATACTTTCTCCTTTTAATTTGTAGACACGTTTATTTTTTAAAAAGTTATTCAGCAATTATTATGTGTTGAACATTATTCTTGAGTTAGAGGACAAAAATAGTCTTTGACCTCTGTGATAAGAGAGTACCATACAGTGTGATAAGAGAAAGGAACAATAAAGTGAAAGAAGTTTTATATATTATATGTATGTGTGTATGTATGGTAACACATATTCTGGAGAAAAATAAAACTTGGAAGGAAATTATTTATTTGTTGGAATGTGTGTTGGGTAAAACCTTGTGTGCTTTCTTAGACATCATTCTGTTTTCTTTTTGTTAGTCAATACCTTACCAGCTTTAGATGGCCCCTTCCACTTTCAGGTTTGGATGAAATATTCCACCATGAGATAAAGGATCTGGAATTCAGAGCAGCCACTCAAAGGCCAGAGATGATGTGCAAAAGCATGGTTGAGACTAGGGTAAAAACTGACCAGCTTTGAAGATAATCCTTCTTCTTTTCTCTCTTTAAAAATTGATTTATTCCCTGCAACCTTCATGAAAAAGCTAGAGCTTGGTAAATACACTTCAGGGCAACTTGTTGACTCTTAACTACCTGGAGTGAATGTGGTAAGGAACAATATCTCATTGCATTCTTTTCCTTTCTCCTTCATTACGCACTATTTCTCACTCACGCTCCAGTGGGCTTAGAACTTCCAAATAAAGTGTTGGCATCTCAATCATTGCTGCAGGCACTCCTTTGCAGGAATTGCTACTCCAAATATGAATAGGGAACAGCACCACCTGTGAACGTGTTACAATACAGAATCTCTGGCCTCACCACATGCCTACCAAAATAGAATCTGCAGTTTTATGTGATTTTCAGCTAATATGTATGCACAAGTTGGTGAGACACAACACTGCTCTACATAACTTCGTGGCACTAGTCTTCAATGACATAAGCACAGGTAAAGAGAATAATTACTCAGAAAATGTTACAGCAATTTTACATTACCATAAAATTTCTGCTGTGTTTTATGAATATATCATTCTTCGAAGGTCTGAAAATTTAAAAGAGTTGGTCCCTCAATGTAGATGATTCATGCAGCACTATTTTAGAAGACCTGTGATAATAATCAATTTCAACATGAAATAAGGTGTTTAAAGAAAACCACACTGACTCAAAAAATATATCCAGAGACTTAGGCCTGCTCATATATTTATAACATTTTAATGTGCAACAGTAAAGACAAATACATCTATTGATTCTAAAAATATTCACATCCCATGATGCTTAATGAAGCTAGGTATAAAAATCAGGAAACAGGGATAGTATATTAAAACGCAAAGAGCAGGGTGCCTGGATGGTTCTGTCAGTTAGTCAGTTAGGCGTCCAACTTTGGATTTTGACCTAGGTCATGATCTCAGGATCCTGATACTGAGCCTAGTATAGGACTCCTGCTCAGTGGAGAGTGTGCTTGAAATCCTGTCTCTTCCTCTCCTCCTGCTTCTTCCCGAGCTTGTGCTCTCTCCCTCTTTCTAAAAAATAAAAAATAAAATATTTTTAAAACATATAAAATAAAATATAGAAAGCAATACTTTAAGAGGATTTTAGACAAAATCTTTGAATTGAAGACACAATCATTTAAAATCATTTCACGGCATATACATATACCAAGTCTTTATGTTGCACACCTTAAACTTACATAATGCTATATTTATTATATTTCAGTAAAACTGGAAAAAAAAATAAAATTAAAGACAATGTCTAAAGAATTTCAGGTTAATATTCTAAGTCTATTACTTATTAGGTAAATGTCATTAAACCAATTACTTAACCTCTCTGAATGCATTTCTTCAATTTTAAAATGAGCATAACATTGCACCATAGGGATCTTGAAATAACTTGAATAAAGAGTAATTGACATAGTCAATATTTAACAAACTTTGAATAATCATAAAAAGAGGATAACTTGAAAATATAAGTGAGGAAAATAGGAGTTTGGAATGGAAGCAAATTTTAAAAATAATTTTAAAGGGATTAAAAGGAAACATGTTTCAAGTATTCCATAAATTTCTCCTACTATATTTTTCCAAGTTTTCTTATGTTCTTCCAATAAAATTCGATACTCTATTTTATGTGTCTTTATTATATAATGTCATTTCCAAGGACTGTTGGAGTAATTTTTGGGCTGGAAGTGATGAGACCAAGACTCTAGTCTTGACACTTCCACATGATCAAATACCTTGACTTTCTCTTAATTGTTTCTTCAACCCATAAAATGAGAGATTTAAAATTGATTATCTTAAAAAATGGATTATCTTTAGGACTCCTACAAGCTCATAATGAAATGTTTTATATGATTTAAGAGGTAGATATCATCTTGACAAAAAAAAAAAAAAAGATCAATGGCTTTGTGAAGACCAGTTTCTTCAACATCATGTATTTAAGCAGAAAATTCTCTCTCTCTGCATAAATGAATCTGGTTGTCTAAAATTGGTGTACAACCTACAGCTGCATAGTGCCCAATCCAAAGATTTACCAAAATTTTCTTCTATCTGATATTGTGGTCCTTATATGATTATAATAAGAAAAAAATTAATTTAACTGAGATTGATTCATCCAATACATTTTATATTTGGAGCACTAAAAAGAATTACAATTGTCTGAGAAGTATATAGAATAGGAATTGGTAACACTCTACTACCTTCTCAGGGCACCTGGGTGTCTCAGTCAAATGTCTGACTTCAGCTCAGGTCATGATCTTAGGGCCTTCTGATCAAGCATCATGCTCTCTGCTCAGATGGGAATCTGCTTCTCCCTCTCCCTCTGATCCTCCCCCTGCTCCTTCTCTCTCACACACACTCTCTCTCTTCCATAAACAAACAAACAAACAAATTCCTTTAAAAAAATTAAATCCTTCTTGTGCCTTACCATAACCGACCTGCCTATCCATTATTAATGAGAGATAATGTGGGGGGAAAATCTGACTAAAGGGGATATATTGGTATTTAAATAAGAGAAAAATATGTTTAGCAGAATATCAATGAGTTCTGTTTGGTGGTCAGCCATATAATGAGTTCCCTAAGAACTGGGTCTCAGCATAACAGATGATAATCATTAATGGGATTATTGTTTTAATGGTTCATATTCCTCTATATTTGTATCAATGGTAGTTGTCTAGTAATCAGAGAATCTTGTCCTATTCAAAATCCCTTCCTTTCTTCGTGTACCTCTTAGGCCACTAGAGATAATGGCAGAAATCTGCTTTGTTTCTTAAAATGCAAACACCAGTCTTGATATTAAAGTTATTTGCAATTCTGTTTCTCCTGAGTTTGTTTTCAATACAGACATACTTCCTTTTACTGCACTTAATTTATTGTACTTCACAGATACTGTGTGTATTTTGTTTTGGTTTATTCTTTACAAACTGAAAGTTTGTGGGAACCTTGCATCAAGCAAATCTGTTGGCACCATTTTCCCAAAAGTATTTATTTGCTCAATTGTGTCTCTGTGTCACATTTGGTAGTTTTCACAATATATATAAGACTTTTGAATTTGATGACTTTGAGGGGTTCAAGACTTCAGTAGAGGAAATAAGTGCAGATGTAGAAACAGCAAGAGAACTAAAAGTGGAGTCTGATGATAGGACTGGATTGCTGCCATCTCATAATCAAACTTAATGGATCAGGAGCTGCTTCTTAAGAATGAGCAAAGAAAGTGGTTTCTTGAGATAGCAACTACTTCTGGTAAAGATGCTGTGATAGCAAATGATTTAAAATATTATGTAAGATTAGTTGATAAAGCAGTAGCAGGTTTAAAGAGGACTGACTCCAAATTTGAAAGAAGTTCTACTATGACTATAATACTATCAAACAGCATCACATGCTACAAAGAAATGTTTATTAAAGGAAAAGTCAGTAGGTGTAGCAATAAGTATTACTTAGTTTAAGAAATTGCTACGGGATGTCTGAGTGGCTTAGTTGGATAAGCACTGACTCTTGATTTCTGCTCAGAACATGATCTCAGGGTTGTAAGACTGAGCCTGCATTAGTCATGAAATCTGCTTAAGATTCTTTCCCATTCTCTCTGGCCCTCCCCACTTTTCTCCCCCTCTTAAAAAAAAAAAAAAAGAAAAGAAAATAAATCAACATTCAGCAACCACCACCTCAATCAGTCAGCAGTCATCAACATGGAGGCAATAGCCTTCATCAGCAAAAAATATTTCAACTCACTGAAAGCTCAGATGATAGTACATTTCAACAATAAAGTATTTTTCAATTAAGGTATATACACTAATTTTTAGACATCATGCTATTGTACACTTAATAGACCACAGTATAGTGTAAGCATAACTTTTATATGCACTGAGAATTCAAAAAATTCATTTGATTAGCTTCATTGCAATACTTGCTTTGTGGCAGTGATCTAGATCTTAACCCACAATATCCCTAAGGTATGCCTAAATATTAAATGATTAAATTAGTTAAGATATAGAATAAAGGAAAGAAAGTAAAATGTTTAAGAGCACTGAAAATACACTGTTTTTTGTTGTGCTAACACAATGTCCTTAATATAACAACATATATAAGTGCTAGCCAAATTGCATTATAGGATTTATTATACAACCCCAAATTTCAGATTAACAGTGTCATATATTACAAATTATTTTGACTTTGGAAGTGTAAGATAATTTTGAGGAAAAAGATGTTTAGGGGTGATTGATGGAGCATTGTCCTAGGTTTCATAGCCTATAGATTTAAGGGACTTATTTCATCATATAAAATGAGAAATTGAAAATGTGTTGGATACTTACAGTTTTTTAAATTTTTATTTCTGTGCCTTGTATTTAGATTATCAAAAGGAAAAGAGACTTCCTTGGGAAAAAATATTTGTATATGTATATAAATATTTTAAATTTATGATATAATGTGCATTTAAATGTAAACATGTGTGTATGCATACATTTATGTCTGTATATCTGTGCATCTGTATGCCTGATATTCAGGAGATAGTGCTAAAAAAATGGTTACTACACCTTGAATAGGAAGAGCTTTGTCAAAAAAGTAAAGAGCTTTGTCAAATAAATGTAAATGATAATGCAATATTTCTAGGAAATTTGGTGGCCTAAAATGGCTACCAAAATGAAATTAACATGGAATGGTGTTAAACATAAAGTAAAATGCTGATGGTGAGATAAAAAATAGCTTTATATGCCATTTAATTTAAATGTAATAAACTCAAGAAAAAATATTGCATTAAAAAAGAAAAAATATTGCATTTGATCAAAACCCAGTTATTATGTATATAAATTAAGAGAAAAAATCACGTATAACAAGTAATAGAATAGATCATTGTTAGCAAGACGTAAAAGACCACAAGTAGAATTTTGAAGTATATTAAAAATAGATAAATAATGCTTTAGAGTAAATAAATCATATGACACATAGCACATAGCTACTTATTAAGATGTATTGCACCTAAAAACCAAAAACATCATGAACTGAATAAAATAACTGAATTAAAGAACATCAAAAGCTCAAAAGTGATCAACAATGATATCGGGGGGACAAAAAGGGTTTCCCCAAGGACCCATGGTGGAGAACTTGGGTTCTGTGGAGAACCACCAAAAGTCAAGGAAAACAGAGCAGAACTTATCACACAGACTTGTGTTTGTTCTAACTTTTTTGGGGACTGTCTGAAGAGTTGACACTCTTTCTGGCACCTAACTTGGAATTTATTCATGGAAGAAAAGAGGTAGATATTTTTTAAAATGCAACCTACACTTCTTTAGGGGAAAAGATTAAAATGTAGGCAAACAACAGCCTGAGAGGAAAAGCTTGGCAGATAATTTCTCATGGATATTCAAAAAATGCTCTTGAGCGTTGCAAAGTCTAAAAATTCATGCACACATCCAAGGCAGAATGCATGCTCTGTGGAGACCTGAGAAGACACTAAGTTTTCACCTTTGATCACTAGGCTCAGAGTAAGTAAATGCTAAGACAAAGTTAGAAATGGCTGGGCAGTGTTGAATGCATACAGAGCTAATATGCAAGTTTTGTTTTTCATTCTTTTTTCTTTTTTTTTCTTTTATTCCTTCCTTCTCATTCTGTCTCCTTCCTATGATAAAAAAGAATAAAAATCTCAAATTAATAGCTTTACATCTCTAGTAAATAGAAAAAGTGCAAATAAAACAAAAGTAGAATGGAAGATATAGTAATGATTATAGTGGAGGTTAACAAATAGGTAATAGAGACACAATTCAGTAGATCAATTAAATCAAGAGTTCTTTAGGCTTATTGTTAGTGTACAGAAATGCAATTGATTTCTGTGCATTGGCTTTGTATCCTGCCGTGTTACTGAGTTGTTGTATGAAATCTAATATCCAAAACCATAAGATACCTAGGAATAAATCTAACCAAAAATGTAAAGATGTAGGAGTCCATCAAAACCCTAGAGGAGAACTCAGGCAGCAACCTCTTTAACCACGAATGCAGCAACTTCTTGCAAGACACATCTCTAAAGGCAGGGAACAAAAGCAAAAAGAATTATTGGGACTTAATCAAGATAAAAAGCTTCTGCACCACAAAAGAAACAGTCAAGAAAACTAAGGCAACCTACAGAATGGGAAATCAGATCAGGCAAATGACATATCAGATAAATGGCTAATATCCAAGATCTACAAAGAACTTATCAAACTCAATAAAAAAACAAACAATACAGTCAAGAAATGGGCAGAAGACATGAACAGACATTTCTCCAAAGACATATAAATGGCCAACAGACACGTGAAAAAATGTTCAAAATCATTCAGCATTAAGGAAATACAAATCAAAACCACAATGAGATACTACTTTATATCAGTTAGAATGGCTAAATTTAACAAGACAGGAAACAACAAATGTTTGCAAGGATGTGGAGAAAGGGGAACCCTCTTACACTGTTGGTGGGACCAGTTTGGAAAACAGTATGGAAGTTCCTTAAGAAGTTAAAAATAGAACTACCCTATGAAACAACAATTGCACTACTGGGTATTTACCCCAAAGATTCAGATGTAGTGAAACGAAGGGGCACCTGCACCTCAATGCTCATAGCAGCTGAATGGATAAAGTAGATGTGATAGATATATAGATATAGATATAGATATAGATAGATATAGATATAGATACAGATAGAGATAGAGATAATATGTGACATATATGATATGTATGTGAGATATATATCATATATATATATATATATATATATATATATATATATATATAATGGAATATTACTCAACCATCAGAAAGGCTGGTGGATACCTACAATTTACATCAACATGGATGGGACTGGAGGGCATTATGCTGAGTGAAATAAGTTAGTCAGAGAAAGACAATTATTATATGGTTTCACTCATATGTGGAATATAAGAAATAGTGTAGAGAATCATAAAGGAAGAGAGGGAAAGCTGAATGGGAAGAAATCAGAGAGGGAGACAAATCATGAAAAACTCTGAACTTTGGGAAATAAACTAAGAGTTGCTGAAGGGGAGGTAGGTGGGGGAATGGGGTAACTGGGTGATGGACATTAATATGGGCATGTGATGTGATGAGCATTGGGTGTTATATGCAACTGATGAATTTTTAAACACTGCAACTGAAACTTATGATGTACTGTATGTTGGCTCATTGTATTTAAATTAAAAAAAAATTAAAAAATAAACATTCCTACAAAATCAGAACACCATTAAGGCAAGGTTGTGTAGTCCTCCCCATCAAAAGTAGCTAGTTGATCCTAGGTGTTTACAAAAAAAGGATATAAAATTTCAGATTTGTAGGGATACATATACCTTGATGTTTATAGCAATGTTATCAACAATAGCAAAAACTATGGAGAGAGCTCATATGTCCATCAACTGATGAATAGATAAAGAAAATGTGGTGTAAAGATATGCAATGGAATATCACTCGGTCATCCAAAGGAATGAAAATCTTGCCATTTATAATGATGTGGATAGAGCTAGAGTATATAGTGATAAATCAGTCAGAGAAAGACAAATACCATATGATCTCACTCATATATGGAATTTAAGAAACAAAACAGATGAACATGTGTGGAAGGGGAAAAAGAAAAAAAAAGGAGAGAGGGAAACAAACCACAAAGACACTTAATGATAGAGAACAAACTGAGGGTTGATAAAGGGAGGAGAGTAGGGGTTGGGCTAGATGAGTAATGGGTATTAAGGAGGGCACTTGTGATGAGCACAGGTGTTATATGTTAGTGCCAAAACACTGAATTCTATTTCAGAAACCGGTGTTTCACTGTAGGTTCACTAATTACAATTTGCATTTAAAAAAACTCAAAAAATCAGAAGTTGGTTCTTAAAAATCATCCAAATTACAAACTTTTAGCAAGACTAACCAAAAAAACAAGAGAGAGAGAGAGAGATAAGGTCAAATAATTGAAATCAGAAATAAAAGCAGAGACATTACTATCATCAGCTAGACCCCAAGACCTAACCTTTTTTTTTATTAAAGATTTTATTTATTCATTCATGAGAGACACACACAGAGAGGGGCAGAGCCACAGGCAGAGGGAGAAGAAGCAGGCTCCATGCAGGGAGCCTGACATGGGACTCGATCCCAGGACTCCAGGACCATGCCCTGGGCCAAAGGCAGGCACTAAACCACTGAGCCACCCAGGGATCCCCAAGACCTGATCTTTAATGCTCACCTGCCTATATCCACCAACCTTTGTCCCACATTTTCCTTAAGCTCTTCTTTCCAGCTTGTATCTTAACTCAGGCGAAGCATCCTTGTTAGAAACCAAAGCTACCCTTCAAGGTACACCAACACCAGACAAAGAATTCCAGCCAGCCCAGACCATCTAGACAAGTTTGAACAATGCAGGGAATAGGGGCAGCAACGACCTGTGCAAATGAAAATCCACTATAACCTTGATTCCCCCTTAAACTTAAATACTAATAGCCTACTACAGACATTGCCAATAATATAAACAATGATTAACACATACTTTGTATGTTATATGTATCATATGCTGTATTCTTACAATAAAGTATGCTAGACAAAATGGTATTGAAAACTCATAAGAAAAATAATTTATAGTACTGTATTTATTGAAAAAATCTGCATGTAAGTGGACTTGTACAGTTCAAACCCATGCTGCTCAAAGGTCTACAAATATCAAATCACTATGTTATACAGCTGAAACTAATTTAATGTTGTATGTCAATTATACCTCAATAAAGACATAAAATTAAATGACTAACTTTAAATTCCATACACTGAATCTCAATGAAAGTATTTAAAATATACTGTGATTATTTTGGGGAATACTTATATTAATTGCTGTAAACAAAACAGCAGTGGATGGTCAACAGACACATGAAAAGATTTTCAAAATTACTAATCATCAGGGAATCCAAATCAAAACCAAAATGAGTTGTCACCTCAGACCTGCCAGATTGGCTATTATCAAAAAAGACAAAAAGCAACAAATGTTGGCAGGGATGTGGAGAAAATGAAATTATTTTACACTGTTGGTGGGAAGGTAAATAGGTGTCACCACTATGAAAAGTGGTATAGAGTTTCCTCAAAAAGTTAAAAGTCGAAATATCATATGATCTAGCAATTCCCCTTCTAGATATATATCTGAAGAAAATGAAAACATCAATTTGAAGGCATATACGTAGTTCTACTTTAATTGCAGCATTATTTGCAATAGTCAAGATAGAGAATAACCGAAGTGTCCATCAATAGATCAATGGATAAAGAACGTGTATTTTATATATACATATGTGTATATATATGTATACATATAAAAAAGTATTTTTTGGTCTCTATATATATTTCTTTAATCACCCAAGACAAAACAAAACACTTGTGCGAATTAGTTATTAAGTACACAAGAAATAGGGGATCCCTGGGTGGCGCAGCGGTTTGGCGCCTGCCTTTGGCCCAGGGCGCGATCCTGGAGACCCGGGATCGAATCCCACATCGGGCTCCCGGTGCATGGAGCCTGCTTCTCCCTCTGCCTGTGTCTCTGCCTCTCTCTCTCTCTGTGACTATCATAAATAAAAATTAAAAAAAATATTTAAAAAAAAGTACACAAGAAATATACAAAACAATAGCATTATAAAAGTTCATATAAGCAAGGCATAGAATATAAAAAAGTGTGCTGAATCCTAGGTATCTTTGGAACCATTGATCTGCACCAGTGTATAACGGATCTGAGGTCTGTGATATTCAACAAAGCTGCAGTTCTGCAAGATGATTCAGAAGACGCCTGGCATGGCTTTGGAGAAATCACCAACACAAATGAAAAGATGGTCGGGACATGGTTTCCTGCGCTTGGGTTGTGCTTGATGCTGGTAGCCAGGTCCCAGCTGAGATCCTGCTCTCATCTCCACAGCCACCGAACACCTTGTTTCTACGTCAGTCCGTTCAGACTCTGTACCATCTGGTGGGGCAGGTGCTGCTGTGGGAGATTTTCGTTTTCGGCCAGTTGGCGATTCTTGTTTAAAGTATTGTATTGTTTAAAGTATTCTTGTATAATGTATTACTCAGCCAAAAAAAAAAAAAAAAAGTGAAATCTTGCCTTTAGTGACAATGTGAATAACCAAGGGATTATTATGCCAAGTAGAATATATAATAAAAAAAAGACAGATAACTGAATGAATTATTTATTTATATGTGGAATCTGAAGACAAAATAAGCAAACAAAACGGGATCCCTGGGTGGCGCAGCGGTTTGGTGCCTGCCTTTGGCCCAGGGCGCGATCCTGGAGACCCGGGATCGAATCCCACGTCGGGCTCCCGGTGCATGGAGCCTGCTTCTCCCTCTGCCTGTGTCTCTGCCTCTCTCTCTCTCTCTCTCTCTCTCTCTGTGTGTGTGTGTGTGACTATCGTAAATAAATAAAAATTTTAAAAACTAAATAAATAAATTTAAAATAATCAAACAAAACAAAACAGAAGTAGACTCATATATGCAGGAAATGAACCGGTGGTTACCGGAAGGTGGTGTTGCGGCCTGATAATATAGGTGAAGGGCATTAAGAAATACAAACATCTAGTTATAAAATAAATGTCATGAGATGTAATTAATATACAACACAGGAAATATAGTCAATAACATTATTATAACTTTGTATGGTGACATAGATGATAGGTAGATAGATAGATGCACGGGAGTTTTCAATAAATTCTTAATAATAGTTTGATTGTGTAGTAAAACGACTATCAACTTTTTGAAAAGGACCTAAGGTAAAAATTCATATTCCTCTAGGTTCAAAGAGTAGATAAAAAATTCAGTTGAAGAATAGTTAAGAGAAAAATAATGAAAATCTTATATGTTAGTAGATGTTCATGTTTCAAACTCCTATAAAAAAAGCCATCACTATTCTAATTTTTTACTTCTTGGCTGTAATATCACACTTAAAACTCATGGCAATCTATTAAGTTAATAATTGTAAAACTTAAAAGTGTATATATAAAAGGTAGAACATGATCTGACCATATTATGAGTAGATTACATGCTTTCTGGGTTTTTAGTATCAATGTTATCAATGAACATCATTTTTGGAATGATTATTGGAACTTGAGCTATCTACATGGGATCCAAATAACTATACTGAGCAGAGGCATGTTTATGATTTTGACCATAAACATGAATACATTTGCACAGTAAAAATGTACAAAATGAGAAGAAACCAAAAGAATATCAACAACCTAAAGAATAGACAAAGAGAAGCCTAAGAAGTAGACTCAGAAGTAGGATCCAGAGCAGAAGAAAATCACAGTTTTATGTCTGCCAGAGTAAATATTAAGTCAGGAGGGTCTTGGTGACTCTTGACAGCAGTTTCACTAGTATGGTAGAGGAAGAAGCCAGACTACAGTGGATTAAAAAGGAAAAAAAAAAAAAAAAGCCAAACCAAAAAATAAAAGAGAATAAGAAGAGAAGTGGCTTTAAGTTACATTTCAAAAAGATTGCCTTAAAGGGAGGAAAGAGACAGCATATACATTAGAGAAGATCCAGGTTCGAGGAAGGAATTTTTGTTAGACTTCTTATTGTGGATTGTTTGGGTTTGTTTTTAGCTCACTTCACTCAAACATTTGTAGTGATTTAGCAGATCTGTTAGAGATGAAGGCACTCTTTAGTAATAGAGAGAAGAAATAATGGATGGGGATACTGATCTATATCTAGAGTATGAAGAAGTGCGCCTAAAGGGAGGAAAAATTTGCATCAGAAAGATTAAAAGGACTTTTTCATATTATTTGCCTGACATGTCCAAGGGTGGCAGTATATTTGTAATTAATGTGTAAATATTTTCTTCAACATAGGATGTATCATAGTTAAATGTCAAATTCGACAAAAGCAAACATATCTCTGTTTTAGGGACAGTAAACAAACACTAAGTTCACACTGTTGTTGTTGTTGTTGTTTTCCCAAGAAAATTTCCAGGATGCCTAAATTTGAAAAAGTGCTATCATGAATCAACACTATTCATTCATAGACTCTATAAGCATAAGATTAAAATAAATTGTCAGTAAAAATGAGTAAATAAATAAATAAATAAATAAATAAAATTATTAGTGGTTTAGTAGAGAATATAGTATTTAGCAGAGAGTCCAGTTCTAAATACTATAGCAAAAATAAATAAATAAATAAATAAATAAATAAATAAATAAATACTATAGCAGAGTATAGTATTTAGAGAGTTCAGCCAGTAAAAAACTTCAGTTTTGTTCTTTTAACTAGAATTTATTATCTTTGTAGATTTGCATTAGTTATGAAAGATTTCTCTTTCTCATCTTCCCAACTGAGTAGTGTGTATTTGAATGTAAGCGTAGTAACCACCTTTCTTTGCTTGCTTACTACATGTCACCCCCTGGCATCTCTAATTTGACTATCAAGCAACAGTTGATGTTACTTTAAGTGTTTCAGCCTTTAATGTATCTATTGGAATTGTACAGTCACCCAGAGAATGAAACAGGTATATGACACTTACACTATGTTACCTTCCATCTCACCTGGGGACCTTCCAAAAGTCAGTGAGCAGAGTCTTGTCTTTATTACTGACTCACAGCTGTGATTCCTACCAGAGAAAATAAACTTGATGGAATGATTTATGTCTATCCCCAATGTAAATGATTTTTTAGTCTGCGCCAAGGAGGAGAGAAAAAAAAAATCATGTTAAAGAGAAAGCTGTGTTAGCAGATATTTTACTCTTGAATATTAGATAAATTTGAGATAGAATTTTAATTAAACTCTCCCTAGCCTCATCAGATTAAGTGTTTAAAGCCGGCTTATTTATTGGGAAGGTCTGTCCTAGCTTTTCTGGATTAATCTCAATCATTTTCATTAGTGAAATCTTTAATCTGTTCTTCATTACAAATGGATGGGGAGCGATTCATATCTATTGGATCTGAGATATAATCTTGGATTTTAAACTGCTTGGTAAATTATTTAGGCACAAGCATATTAGAAAATTTAAAGACCCAGAGTCCTAGACAATAATAAATCTGCTTTGATTTAACATTTTTTATAACATTCTGTGTAGTATTATAGCATCTGGAGGGAGAGTGGGTTTATTTTCTGGTACTGGGTCTTGCCAAACCTATAAATCTATCCATATTTTATAAATCATATATAAAGGATTACCTTTCCAAAATTAACTAAATTAAGGAAGCATTTGCTATGGTTTTTTTTTTTAATATTTACTTATAGTTCAGACATTATTAAGCTCTTTTATTTAACTCTCCCCCTAAGGAAATTATCGTGTTCATTTTTTTTTCTCAAACCCTAAATTACAATGCATTATAGAATACACCTTGTATTGATCCCTCTTATAATAGTATTTGTTACATAATACATTTTCCAAATATTTATGCAACCACCCGAAAGTAGTTGCTATTGCAGCTTCCATGGTTGAAGCCAGACATTTTTTCCCTCAGAAAAATTAAATGAAGATTCTGGATTAAATATAGAATCAAGGATCTTGTATTTGGGTCTTTCTATTGTTTGTTTTCCTTGTTTTGTTTTGTGTGATTTGGGGAAGGGACTTACCTTCTCTCAGTTTAGATCTATCATTTTTAAATGAATACAAAAGACCTACTTTGTTTATAACAGTGTTGCAAAAGTTCGGTATCACTAAAAGAAAATGGTTTAAAATTCATAAAAATAATGTCTTCTGATAAATATCCCTGAGAGAATTTTCACAATTTTATCTGATGTGTTCTGAAGAGCATATATTTTAACAGGTATCTGACCATGAACATTATTTTTATTTCAGTTTAGATACTACTATAAAAAGTTTACATTAGTTATTATTTATATTAGTTGATTTGGAGAGACTCATTTTAAGAATAAAAGACATGTAGAAATATAACAACCTACAAGATACTGAAAAAGCTACCTAATTTATTGAAGTGGACCTGATTTTTCATGAATGTCTAAGAGAGCTTACAAAAAAAAATAGAAGAATCCTATTTCCCTTGTATCTCTTAAAAAAAAAAAAAACTAGAAGAACCCTATTTACGTAGTACCTCACTGCACTTTATCAAATGTGTTCTCTTTTTCTTTCCTTTGTCACCCTCTCTTTGCTGTTTCACATGCTATCTGTGCAACCTTGGGCAAATGAGTTCTTTTTGTGTTTCACTAACCTCATTTATGAAACAGGGAAAATAATTTTACTTCATAAAGTTTTTCTTCAGCAACATGTTAGTACAGAAAAGCAGTTGGGACTGCACTTGCTGAGGATGAGTTCTTAATAATCTTTGGATAAATATTTGGTAATTAACTATCATGTATTGCATTTGATATGTCTTAGCACTATCATGTTAATTATATGAAAGAAATCACTTTATTTCTCAGAAATATAAGAGCAACTTTTTTTCCAAAAATGTACATGTGTGTCTTACTCTGATAATATGTTGTATTCTACTTCTTTAGGGGGTCGTCACCTTTTATGTACCTCACTCTACTTGCTACTCATTTGCCAATAATAAATTATTCTGTGTCCACAGCAGTACAGGTATCAGAATATTCATGGATGAGATGTCTCATCCAAATTCTAACCTCTATTTCCCATAGTTCTTCTTTTTTTTTTAAAGATTTTATTTATTTATTTATTCATGAAACACAGAGAGAGGGAGAGAGAGGCAGAGACATAAGCAGAGGGAGAAGCAGGCCCCATGTAGGGAACCTGACATGGGACTCGATCCTGGGACTCCAGAATCACACCCTGGGCTGAAGGCAGACACTCAACCGCTGAGCCACCCAGGCATCCCATATTTCTCCTGGTTCTTAATGGAATTATCTTCAAAATAGTAGATTCTAAAATCTTGCCTGTAATTAAGATTTTGAATGAGATTATATGAATAAATACATTAATGCATTTATTTTAATAACAAAATGATATCAGGATCATATTTTGTTCTCATTTTTTTTTTTAAAAAAAGGAGATTTTTCAGCAAGGAACTATTTCCTACCTCAAATATATTGATTAGTGGCATTACACATTTTCCTTTCAAAGAGAATCCCATAAGGAAAGCAAATTTAACTCACATTTCCAAATCAAATAATGTTTATTATTTAATCTGCTGTAAAATTCAAATTTATGATTATATACTGATTTATTTTAATTAATTTTCACCCTTTTTATTTGGATATCATAAGTCTTTTTACAATGCTATAAATCCTGTATCATGTTCTTCTAGCAATAAGCAATTTATAGAAGTTTACTGATATTTCCCTCTTTCTCTCTCCTCTTTTTTAAATTTACTAATAATATCATTTCTGATTCTTCATATGAGTATGACCTAATCCACTATCGAAGGCTTAACCAATGAACAATTTTGGCTTTCCCCCTTTATCTGACTATCATGACAATTTACAGTCAGCACAGGCTGGGTATGTAGTAACTCATGAGGTGATTGTTGAGCAAATTACTGGGCAAAGAATGAGACTACCAATTTCTCACCAAAGTTTGTATCCTGAGACAACACTGCTGTGATCTCTATCCCTTTTTGGACTTCCTTGAATTTTTCTGTCATAGTACAGTACTTCAGAACAAGTTCACTTTTCTCTTTCTCACAATACCTTCCTCTGAGAAGGGTATAGAGGCCCCGAGATACAATCAGGAACTAGGATTACACTGAGAAAATCTTATGTCAGTCAGAATGTTGGAGGAGCAGGGTCAAGTCTTGCGGCAAACTTAAATACACAAATCTGATGGTTACAATGCCTTTTAAAAAGGACATGTCCCTCAGTAAAATTAGCCTTATCTCAAGTGAATCAAGTTGTACAAGGAAAATGCAAGATTGCTGTGCAGGTCTCTACTTACTCCTCTAAGCACTTAGTCTTCTTGAAATGATAAGATGGCCTAGGCTCATAACCAGTTTTTCAAGTTCAATATTGCTCTATTTAGTTTATCATCCTCCTTTAGCTTTTTTTTTTTTCTGTCCATTATCACACCAGACAAGGAAGGCAACTGAGATTCACAAATATTCCATTTATTTCTAATGAATATAAACCAAAACAGTGGGAGATTGATGAATTTTGCAATTTCATAGCTGATTTATTATTCAAAACCTTTCTCATGTGACCTCATATCTCTCAAACTCATCTCTAGATTTGCTTCCATGTTGCTTTTTTTTTTTTTGTAATTCCAACTAATTATACATGCTTTTTCTCTTTATACACTCACGATCAGGAATTGAGGCCTCCTGTAACCTACCTACATAATCAGGAATGGTTCCTGAGGCAATGACTCTTGGAATCCCTCCATCTGTTCAAACTTGAACTGTGTTCTTGGCTCACCTCACACTTGTAGTTGCAAGAATGTAAATGCTCGATAGCCCTCTCCACAGCATTTTCTTCCTTCATTTCCCTTCATAGTCTGGCTGACCTACAGCTATTTCCTAAATTTGCTAACATAGCCCATTTTTTTTGCTATTACCTAAATTTCTTCCTGCAATAAAATACATATTGCTTTATGATTTTTACTGTCTTTTGTAGATTGAATTGTGGCCCCTCAAAAGATAGGTCTACCAGGAACCTGTGAATGTGACTTTATTTGTAAAAATGGTTTTGCAGATGTAACTAAATTAAGGTACTTAAGATGAGATCATCCTGGATTTAGGGTGGGCCTCACATCCTATAACAGATGTCCTTAGAAGGACAGAGGGAGATTTGAGATCCAGCACACAGGGGAGAAAGCCATATAAAAACGGAGATAGGGATTAGATTTACCCTGCCATAAGCCATGGAACACATGGAAGAGGCAAGGAAGGATTGCCTCCCAGAGCCTTTGGACACAGGGTGGTCCCCAACCCCACAATACTTTGATTTTGTATTTTAAGTCTCCTTCAGAGCTGCATCGAATTTGTGAGAAGCCTTAGGACCCTAATACACTGCCACTTGATCTAAAGATCTTTAAGGGCACCTGGTGTCTCAGTCAATTAAGCATCAGCCTTCCGCTCAAGTCATAATTCTGGGGTCCTGGGATCAACCCCCACATCAGGCTCTCTGCTCATCAGGGAATCTGTTTCTCCTCCTCCCTCTGTCCCTACTCATGCTCTCCCTCAAATAAATAAATAATTTTAAAAAGAGTCTTTGAATGATTGTGATTGAATGTATATTGCAAAGCTAATAAAGAAAATAATGACCAAAATTTAGACCATGATTCTTGATGAAGAACTGTTTCTGAAATGACTTTTTGTATATTAACATTCAATTATTTGATGGTTAAAACAGCAAAAAAAATGTATATTTATGTATTAACTGAAAAATTTTACACTATATGAATTCTGGAATGAGGCAGAAAAAATTCAGGAAAGTCAGAAAAGAAAAACATACCAGAATAGTCTCTCATAGTTTATGCTATAAACCTGTTGAAAATGCAGTTGCAAAAATCTTTGCTCAGTGATTTACTCAACAATTATATACTGAGTAGCTATGTTCCCAATCCATAGATCTTTATGACCAAATTCTTATGATAGTCAGGTGCAATGAGAAAGCCAATTCTAATTTTTGGAAAGAAGAATGGTTCCACAGAGCATGTATTGGTTTACCATCATTTCATCAGTGAGTTATGCATGTGGAACAGAGATATCCCTTTAAAAAGATACATGCTTTACAATACAACTAAACATCCACCTTTATTGCAAATACAGGCAGACATAAATTAGCACTACACACCTAGGCGGAAGAATAACCAACCATGCACTATTTCATTTGAACACTTTCAAGTACACTTTCCAGCTTGCTAGGTAGCCAAATGCTTTCTGAATAAACATAATCCACTTCAGGGCCATCACAATTGGTGATTCAAGATTTAGATTTTTGTATGTATGCATGTACATCACCCATTGAAAATTACAGATCATTTGGATTTATAAATCGCATCCACCTTTTCGAATTCAAGGGGAAATGTATTGTCTCCTGCCAGGTTTAGGGCACAAGCAAGGTCTTTTCGCTTATTGTCCAAATGAGTGAAGAGTTTCTTTTACACGCACAAAAGAGTACTTGGAGTTTTAGCCACTGCCCTGTGTTTTGACTGTGAAATGTTAATCCTGTTGCTGTTGATAGAGATTACAGTAGGGAGTGCCAGGGCAGTTACAGTTAGGTTCTGACACCCTGGCATGTAGCCTGCCTGGATATTGCAGAGCTCTAAATCTGCCTGTCAGGAGATGGGACACAAAGGTAACAACTGCCAGTTAAATCAAATTGCTTAGAGTAAATTGGACAAATTTTGTTAGCCTCTTGCCTACCTTGGCCCAGAACCACATCAGCAAGGGCAATGATGTTAACTTTAGGATTGAACTTGTGGCTGAGCAAAACTAATTCTGTAGATGCTTCCAGCAACTGTGTTAGGCTGATTAAAAGCAGCTCCATGGTCAACTCAAATTGTTTTATATATTGATGTTTTGTTACCACCAAATGAGATGTAGTTTCTTAGGGAAGGGGACAGAGGTTCAAATAGCCATGTTTCATTCAAGGTGTTGAGTGGTAGGCCATAAAGATGCTCAATTTGTATGGTTAAAAAAATTGAATATATCTATTCTTTAATTCAAACAAGCACTGTTGACTCAGACTTTCTCTTTAAATACAAAACAAACCAAATAATGTGTTAAAGAATGTGCTTTCATCATTGACAGCTGTGTAGCAATCTTGAACTCCACTTCCCAGGTAAGCTGCCTAATCATTAAAAACATATGCTATGGCAGGAGATTCGACTCAATCATATTCTTACTTAGAAATCTATTCTTGTCCTCATGAAATTTCTTCTGGAGTAAAATGTGCTTGTTCTTTTCCAGTGCGAGGCCACCACGAGCTAGATATGTCAGCTTATACTGGTGATGTATGGAATAAAGTTCAACTAATTGGTCAATTATTAAGGGGTAGATACAATGTCACATCTTCACACATCTTTCTCTCCCCTTCTCTCTCTCTCTTCCTACCTTGACCTCTCTCTCTCTCTCTCTCTCTCTCCCTTTCAAGCTGTCTCACTTGTATTTTGTTTACTTTTGCGTGTTTGCAAAACTTCAGTTGTTTATAAAAGTTTGAAAATGATTGTCATACTGATGTTGTTCTTTGAAAGTTTTTTCTTTCTCTTTGTTCCTCCATACAATATTATGTTTCTAAGGTAGACCCATGCTACTGTATCTATATTTGGTTCATTAATTTTGCTACTTTATAATCTATGATGTGAATACAAAGTGATATTTTTCATATAGCTGATGGGAACTTAGGGGCTTTGTTTCTTATTAGGAACAGTCCATTTATGGGTCCTCATACATGTCTTGATTTCGCATGTTAAATTTTTCTTGGGAATTTACTCAATTGTGGAATTCTTATATACATTTTTATAACTTTTTAAAGATAGAATGTTTCCAAAAGAACTGTACTAATTTAAAATCTTATCATCAAAATTTAAGAAACTCAGATGATCTACCTTCTCTCAACATTTGATATTTTGTTGCCTTAACTTTTTGTTACTTAAATGGTTTTTGAAAATGCTATCCCAACTTGGATGATGAAATTCAATATCCAATCAAAAATATTTGTAATTTTTGTTGTTTACATTTAAATTTTTTTATAATTTAAAAAGTTAACAAATATAGGAAAGTTTAACAAAAGAACTAGAATTATAATCAAACTATAGTAGCCGATTTCAACTAGTAAACCAGAAATAAATAATCTGAAACATAATGAGAACTGTATTATTTACAATTGCAACAAAGTATATAGTGTAACTGGGAATAAACCCAGCAAAAACATATGCAAGTTCTGTATATGGTGTATATTAAAACTTTATTCAAAGACAAAGAAAATCTAAGACAATGGACACATCTTTAGTAGGAAGACAATACTAGATAGATGAGAATTTTACCAAAGGGAACTAGAGGGTTATACAGTTCCAAGCAAAATACCATCAAAGTTATGCTGTTACTTGTTATTGCTCTTGAAAAGTTGTATTAAAATACATATTAAAAGGACACCTGGGTGGCTCAGCAGTTTAGCACCTGCCTTCAGCCCAGGGCATGATCCTGGAGTCCTGGGATTAAGTCCCACATCGGGCTTCCTGGATGGAACCTGCTTCTCCTCTGTGTCTCTGCCTCTCATTCTCTCTCTCTCTCTCTCTCTCTCTCTCTCTCTCTCTTTGTCTCTCATGAATAAATAAATAAAACCTTTAATAAATGTATATTTAAAAAATAACTGCTAAACATAGTTAAAATATTTTGAAGAATAACTAATGTAGGTGGAAAACTGCCCTAACAGATATAAACATTTATTACAAAGATTTAATTATTAAAGTAGCATGGTGCTGAGAGAGCAAACAATTCAATAGAATAAATAGAAAACCCAGATGTAAAAACAAAAACAAAAACAAAAACAAAAAAAAAAGAAAACCCAGATGTGGTCCCAAATATATATATATATATATATATATATATATTGCTTTCTCATATGACATAGATCCCATTACAGATCATTGGAAAAATAAAAGTCCTTCAGTTAATGAAACCAGAAAAATTGATAATCAGTGTACATTAAAATAAAAACAAACTTGTAGTTCACAACACACACACACATACAAAAAGAAGTCCAGAAAAATTAAAGGTATCAAACCTTTAACACATTAAAATGAATGTGAATATCTTTCCAATCTAAGGAAGGAAAAAAAAATTAAAGATGCAAAATGCAGTAATCAATGAAGAAAATTAATAAATTTGCCTACATTGAAAGCAAAAAGAAAAGGTTTAATAAAATTTTTTTTTTTAATTTATTTATGATAGTCACAGAGAGAGCTCAGAGAGAGAGAGAGGCAGAGACACAGGCAGAGGGAGAAGCAGGCTCCATGCACCGGGAGCCCGATGTGGGATTCGATCCAGGGTCTCCAGGATCGCGCCCTGGGCCAAAGGCAGGCGCCAAACCGCTGCGCCACCCAGGGATCCCCCGGTTTAATAAAATTAAAATATAAGCTACCAAATTCAAGGAGATATTTATAGAAACAATATGACCAACAGAAAATTAGAGTCAAGTAGATAAAATGCTCACACAAATAGAAAATTCAATTTAAAAGATGGGAAAAAGTAGGAAGCAATTATCACTAATAAGTATATGTAGAGATGCCCAAATTATTTCAAATCAGAGAAATTGAATTAAAGACCACAACTGGGTGTTTTTTTATAGTCAGTGCACACGCTATTTAATTTTATTTTGTTTTACTTAGTTGTGTGCATCTGTGGGTGTGTAAAATTTCCAAGTACGTGACCCAAATTGTAGCATTGTGCCTGAAAACATTTAAGATTTTTAACATAGGGGGCGCCTGGGTGGTTCAGTTGGTTAAGCATCTGACTCTTGATTTTGGCTCAGGTTATGATCTCAGGTCCAGGCTCTGTACTTATCAGGGAGTCTCCTGGAGAGTCTCTCTCTCCTGTCCCATTTACCACTCCCCCTTTAAAATAAATAAATCTTTAAGAAAAAAAAAAAAAGGATTTTTAACATGGAACAAGTGGCTTAATTTGCATCTGGTTTATAAGAACCGGGGATCCCTGGGTGGCACAGCAGTTTGGCGCCTGCCTTTGGCCCAGGGCGCGATCCTGGAGACCGGGGATCGAGTCCCACGTTGGGCTCCCGGTGCATGGAGCCTGCTTCTCCCTCTGCCTGTGTCTCTGCCTCTCTCTCTCTCTCTCTGTGTGACTATCATAAATAATTTTTTTAAAAAAAATTTTAAAAAAAGAACCAATTAGTTTGCATGTAGACAGACCATATGTTGACCCCCAGTGATTTACCACCTCCTGATGTCCATATCTTTGATTAATTTCCTCCCCCTTGAGTGGTCAAAGTACCTCTGACTAGCTTCTACCTGAGAGAATATGGCAAATATCATGGGATGTCATTCCTGTAATTAAGATATGTTAAATGGCAAAGGTGATGGGATGTCACTCCCTTGTTTAAGTTACCTTTGTGACAAGAATAAAGGATAATGCATTTGTAATTAAGGTCCCAAATCAGTTAATTTTTAATTGATCAAAAGGGATGTTATTTGGGGTGGACCTGACAACCTAAGGTGAAAGCACATTAAAAAGAGACTAGGGCTTTCTGGGGTGAGAGATATTATCCTTCCTGGCCTTAAAGAGGCACATTTCCAAATTTGAAACTGCCTATGGAGAAGGCCATCTGGTGGATGACTGGATGACCTCTAGGACCAGAGAGCAGATTTCCAACAAATAAGTAACAAATGGGAATCCTCAGTCATACTACTGCAAGGAAATTAACTTTGCCCCCATTATGCATGTGTAGAAGCAGACCCTTCCCCAGTCAAGCCTCCATATGAGAACTCAGTCCAGCCTTGTGTCCTTGAGCAGAGAACAGATTTTTTTTTTTTTTTTTTTTTTGTGAACGGAATTAACCTGTGCTCAGACTCCTCACCCATGGCAATCCTATCATGTATGCTGTCATAAGCCATTGTATTCAAGGTTATTTGTTACAAAACATAGAAAACAATTATGACTTTTTAATCAGAAGTGAATTAGTTGGACTTTGTTAGTAAAACATCTTGATTCAGAACTCAGAAACTTTCATTCACTTAACAAAATTTTTTATGAGCAACTTCTAATGTACTGGGCACTGTTCAAGGCACTTGGAATATATCAGCAATATGGAACTCATATCTTGGATGAGTAGATATCTTCACACAGATGATAATTAGATGAGAAAGATGAGAAACACATGATAATAATTAGTAATTTATACAGTATACTGAAAGACAGTAAGTACCACGGTCCCAAGGAAATGTTAAGTAGGAAGATCATGAACATGGAAGATACCTGTGCACATGTACATCTCTGTGGGAGGACATGAAAGAGATGGGGTGGCTGTTGCAAATATTCCAGAAAGCAGATTTTAATAGTCACAAAAAAGGTGGAATTCACTTGGATGACATTAGAAGCAGTGTGAATCGAAAAGACCTGGTTAAATTCAAGCACATACATTTGTTTTTTATTGCTCTAATTTGCCTTGATAAAAACTCAGAAGGTAAACAGAAAAGCAAAGTTAGGGTCTTCAGGGGCTGACAGGATAATGGCGACAGGCTTGCTATAAAAAAAAAAAAAGCTGCATAGTGAGGACATTTAGGGGACAACAGGGAGTACACATGCTGTGGAAAGAGTCCTTGCAGTATGAACTCAGAGAATTTTAACTTCACTTTCAGGTTGGATAGTCAATCTTGTTATGAGAATAACCTTATTGTTCCTCTGGTTCCTTTGGGTGCTTTGCTTTAAATAATTTTGTTAGAAGGTACAGACTGAACACAGTTTTACTGATTCTTAATCAGCAAGCCAAAAAACAGAAGTATTTACAGACTTGAAGGGACTTGTTAACTGGATGTCAGTCTCCAGTGAGATTTTCTTCTGTTTTGTTTTCCGACCTATACAAACCTTTTTCTTTGTTCTCATCCTGTTTTTATTATGATAGCATATGTCAAATTCTTATGAGAAAAAATCTGGTAGATAATTTTATGTAAATTGTTTCTATTTTTAAAGCTCAGAAGTGGTTACAGTACATCCAATGGCACATACATTTAGACAGTCAAGGGCTAAAGGGAAGATTATATCATTATTTAAAATAAAGTTATAATCAAACAGATAAGTCAGTCAAGAAAGACCAACTGAGATGATATAATAGTTTAGGGTTTTTTTTAAGAAGCTAACATTTGGGAAAATCTTTCTTGTATGTAATAGGAGTTAGCTAGTTTTTGAAAGGTTGGCTATACTGAGAACACCTGCCAAGTAGGAGATTTAAACATTGTCACGTGTGCAGAGTTCTGAAACTTATATTCAAAGAACATTTGAAATGTGATATAAGAGGGAGCCCAGAAACAGATTCAGATGTGGATGACAATTATGAGTCAGTCAAAATGAAGGCAAAAATCCAACTTCCTGTGAATACACAGTTTTCAGGCCTGAATCAGTACAAACATAAATGTGACTTTATCATATCCCATGACTTGAAACACTAAAATGAGAGCAGTGGAAGACATGGGGTCATGAGAAACCCTTGCTTTTTTATTTTTCTTTTTTCGCTTTTTTTTTTTAATCAGAGATACAATTCACACATCACACAATTCATCCACCTAACAATCTAGTGGTGTTTAGCACATTCACTGAGTTGTGTATATTCACCATTAGCAGTCATTCCTTGTTTCTCCCCAAACCTCCAAAGCCTAGGTTTACCTGTTCTGCACATTTCATATAAATCCAATCATACAATATGTGGTCATTTGTATCGGGCTTCTTTCATTTACTGTGATGTTGTCAAATTGACTCATATTGTAGCTAATATCAAATATTTCATTTGCTATTATTGCTGAATAATATTCCATTGTAGAGAAACACTACATTTTATTTATCCATCCATTGATGGACATTTGGGTGTTTCTACCTTTGGACAATGATGAATAATGCTACTAAGAGTATTCATATATACATTTTTATGTGGGCATATACATCATTTCTCTTGTGTTTATATCTATTAGTGGAATTGCTGGGTCATATTGTGGTAGACAGTTAGTTCAGTGAGGCCTGGGTCCCACTGGAAAAGGAGTGAGGGTCAAATGTTGGGCTGAAGAAATCAGAGATCTGCAATTAGGCATATCTTGCCCGGATGGCCAAGGAGAATTCCAATACAGAAGCCATAGGACACTCATGCACAGAAAGAAAAATAATTGCAATTAGCATTATGGTTTGGTCTGCCCTTGACCTTGGGTTTTCTTAGGGGATGCTAGGTAAGAAGTAAGACAAAAGAACTTCTTGCAGCTAGGAAACTTCTTTCACTAGCTAGTTATTGGGAAGGTCAGAGCTATTCCAGGGAGTGTTCTGCAAGAAGCTGGATCAGACCAGACAGATCCAAGATGGCAGATGCCATGACTGGAAACACCTGACCAAATTAGGAGGAAATGATGGAAACCCTGCTTTCTGCACCAAGTAATGAATATTTCACTCCTTATTTAACAGCTAAAAATCCTAGGATCTATTCTGTTCAGGGCACCTGAGTTTCTCTCAAGCTTCCCACTCACCTCTCTTGTGAGCGTGCTTAATAAACTCTGCTTGCTGCTGTTTTCTGGTCTCTTGCTTGAATTCTTTCCCTGGAGAAGACCAAAGTCCTAGGCTGCCTTGCTCTAGGTGGTAACAATATAGTGACCTGTATTTAACCATTTTAGGAACTATCAAACTGTTTTCCACCATTTTATTTTTTCAAATTAAAGTGTGTTTCAGTTTCTTTACGCCCCAGATATTTATTATTTGTCTTTTTGATTATCACTATACTAGTAAGTTTAAAGTATTATCTCTTTATCATTTTAATTTGCATTCCCCTTATAACTAATGATGCCAAGTATCTTTTCATGTATTTATTTGTATATTTTCTTTAGATAAATGTCCATTTAGGCCTATATTCATTCTTCATATATTTAAAAATTCCCTCCATTTTTTAAGAAGAATTCCCCCTTTCCTTAAGCAGTTTTAGGTTCATAGCAAAATTGAGAGGAAGATACAGAGATTTCTCCATATTTCTTACCCCTAACATGCATAGTGTCCTGAATATCAACATTCCCCACCTGAGTAGTATGTTTGCTACAGCTGATGACCCCACATGAACACATCACAAACACCCAAATTCCATAGTTTACATTAGGGTCCATCCTTGCTGTTGTTATTCTATGGGTTTAATCAAATATGTATTGACATATATCCATCATTATAATAACAGAGTTTTCACTACGCTAAAAATCCTTTGTGCAGTGCCTCGATTTTGACTTGCGGTAATCATCGGATGAGCCACATGTTAAAAAAGAAAAATAAAAAGAATATGAGTGAGACTCAAACAACTCATTGTCTATCACAATAATTAGTCTTAGCAAAAGTCTTGAATTACAATATTTAAACAAAATTTTGACATTTAAATTATGCCAATCAAATTATATTAAAGTGAGTTCTGAAACAATCCTTTTTCTAATATTTTACAAGATTAAGAGTTATTTAAAAAAATACACTCCTGGTTTAGCTTTTCTGAGGAGAGCTGTATTTGCATATTTCCATTTTGCTTAAAGCACTTGCATGTATACTTAGATGTAAGAAAATGATAAATACTTAAATATATGCCTAAAAAAGCAGGGAATTATATACTATTTACACATCATTTTTCCAGAGAAAATGCTAGGAAATAATTCTAAAAATTACAATAAATCTTCTACACAAGATATTGTATTATAATTACATTAGTACCTTTATTTTTACTCTATATTGGCTGAAATAATTTTGCAGGGGATTTTTCTAAAAAATGAATTATCATAAGTAATATTTTTTGTCTTCCATACGTGTCTTTATACACACATGTAGTTTTCATTTTAATAAAAGCCATCATAGACCTATGTTAACAAGGCTATTTCTGTGATTAGCAACTAGTCAAGCAACATCATGTAACAGATTCCAATACTTAAAAAATTAATTTATGAGATACAAAATATAAGCATTAGCTTTCATAAGATGCTTAATTTTTATAATCAAGTATTCATAAATAGAATCAAAACTTATTTTATAATGTGCACTTTAGTATCTATTTACATTTTAAATTTTAACATATTTACAAGGAATTAAATTGATATGATTTAAGAGACATCTTGTTCTTTTTTTTTTTTTTTATAAAATGTGCACTCTGGATGTGGAGCTAAAAAAACAAATCTTATATAATCTATGGGTCTTCCTGGAAGTCACAGGATTTATGTTTCTTCAAATCATGCAAATCATTGCTTGGTTTAGCTTATCAACAATTTGTTTTAACTTTCTATGCAAAAGCTAACAAAGCAAATATTGCTTTACACTTTGGGGGAAGTAAGAGCCGGAGATACGTAAAAAGACATGTTCCTTAATAAAAATTGTTTTGAATCTAGTGGAGAACATTGAAACTGTTAGCTGAACACTAAATTTCAGTAAAATGTAAAGAGAGGATTGCTTTGCTTTTTCACACTAGTGGAACATCACCCAATCTGAGAGCTATGTGGGAAATTCACCCTAAGATGATACCAGAACTGAATCTTGAGGAAGTTAGGTCAGTTCAATAGGTGAAGCAGGTTCTTTTGGAGCAAAAACTCAAAATAAATAATGGCACAGCATAGAATTCTGTGATGAACATGCAGTTAGCCTCATAACTGAGAAGTATGAAGCAGAAGAATAATCAGTCTGACAAAGTGAGAAGGATGGAGTTGAGGATACCAGTACCGGAGAAAGGGAAAAGGTGATACCAACAATCCAGAGATTTCAGAGACAAAGGGTAGGTCAATTTTAATATTGATGATTGGAAAGGGATAAATTGAAGAAATATTTTGGAGCTAGAATTAACACTGGATGTAGGAGGGCAAGAGGGAGAGTGATTGAATGTAATAGGTGAAAGGAAGGTATCTGGGATGACACTAAGTTTTTGAGTTTGTCACATGACTATATTATTCCCAAGCAAAAGGTAATCAGAAAGAGCAGCATACCTGGTAGGAAGGTGGGAGCTGTATTTTTGATACAAGATGGGTACGATTGCTATGGTACAAACAGGAAAATATATACAACAAACTGGATGCAAAAACTTAAACTCAAGAGAGATACAAGGAATAGAGACATTATTTAGAACACTTGGTTACAAAACAGTGGAATCCTAACAATTTCTTAAATATGATCCTTAAAGTAGATCAATAAATTCTCTTCATTTGAACCATCTGAAGTCCATGCTGGGTCACTGAATATAATGTACAAGTGGAGGTCGCGTCTTTCTAGGGTGAATATGTTATCCATCACACCTGAAAAAAAAAAAGTGCAAAATAGTGTGTTTGAAAGTTGCTGGCTTTATAGATCTGTGAGCGATTAAATGAGAAAACACATTTGATGGCTTCTATTTTCTCAGTGATATAAAAAAGGTCATCATATTGTTTTATGTATATTAGTTTTAATGCGAAAGAATGAAACATACAAGTTTATTTAAGAAACTAAACAAAAAGTCAACTTACTTCTAGACCATGGTAGAATTTTCTGTCATAAATGAATGCCCAGATATTATTAAAGTTATAGGCCTTTGGATGGAGAGTATTGTGGTAGTATCGATCTAATCGCATAAGTTCTTAAAAACAGAACCTTCTCAGCTGTGGTTAGAGAGAGGTGTGAGATTATAGAAGAAGAGTTAGAAAGATGTGATATGAGAAGGATTGGACCATTGCTGTCATTAAAATGCAAGAATGACACCATGAGTCATGGATGAGGAAGGTTCTAGAACATAGAAATAATCCTCAATTTATAGCTAGAAAGAAAATGGGATTCCTAAGGGAAAAACTTGGTCTTTCCCCCCGTCAGTCTTTCTCCTGTCTCATTTACCACTCACACAAGACATTTTGCTTCGGGTCACCAAATGTGTGGAGGTTTATCCCCCACAAGAAGCAATTCTTGTGTTTGTCCCCACACCAGGGTGACACCAGCTGGGTATCCTACAATTTACCTCTATTCTAATACTGTCAGATCCCAGAAGTTAAAGGCTCAGTTCCACAAGACTGCATCCCGTTACTTCAGATGCCAATAGCAAGTAGTACAACTTTTGTCCAACTTGGCTACAGATTGAAAGCCCCCACAACCCTATCCTCAGTTTGATTAATTTGCTAAAGCAGCTCATAAAACTCAGAAAAATACTTCTTTAATGTTTACCAGTTTATTAAATAATATGATAGGGGCACCTGGGTGGCTCAGTGGTTGAGCATCTGCCTTCGGCTCAGGTCATGATCCCAGGATCCTAGGGTAGACTCCTGCATTGGGATCTCTGCAGGGAGCCTGCTTCTCCCTCTGCCTATGTCTCTGCCTATCTCTCTATCTCTCATGAGTAAATAAATAAAATCTTAAAAAATAATATAATAAAGGATACAGATGAACAGCCAGATGAAGAATTATATAGGGTGACCTCTAGAAGGGTCTTAAGCATGGGAGTTTCTATTCCTATGGAATTGGAGTGTGTCATTTCCTGGTGTGGATGTATTGACAACCTGAAAGCTCTCCAAACTCCATACTATTGGTATTTTATGGAGGCATCTTCACATAGGCATGATCAATTATTAACTACATTTTAGCTACTCATCCCTCTGAAGAGTGGCCGGGAATGGGGAGCTGAAAATTCCAATCTTCTAATGATTGGCTTGATTGGCTTGATTTTTCTGGTGACCAGCACCCATCCAGGAACCATCCAGGAACCATTCTACTGTTACCTCAATAGAACAAAGATGTTCCTACTGGGAAATATGAATATTTCTAAATATTTAACAGGAATCTTAGTCCAAAAACCACAAGGAACCAAATTCTGCCAACAGCCAGAATGAAGAGAAATGGATTCTCCTCTAGAACTTCCAGAAAGAAACACAATTTGCATCTTGATCTTAAGCCCAGTGGAATTCATATCAGTCTTCTGATCTACAGACTGTAAGGTAATAAATCTCATGGTTTCAGGCCACTAAGTTTATGGCAATTTTCAATAGCAGTATTAGATAGCTAATACATATTTCTTCCTGAAGTTCCCCTCATGGGCTCATAGAAAGCCTTTTCTACCATTATGGCATCTGCACAACAACACTTTTGATCAATAATTTATTTCTCAACAAAGTACAATAATGAAATCCTGTCCATGGAATTAGCAAATTCTTGTTTGAATCCCAGTTCTGCTGTTTTAACACAAAGTTTTATTTGTTCTCTAAAAACTCAGTTGTGGAAATAGTTGGGATATAAGACCTTGAAAAATAGCATTCTATGAATGCATCACTTACTTTGAATCAGAGACAGAGTTATCCTACCTACAGCCAAATAAATAAGTCTGGAAATCAATAAATAAAAGTGGAAGCAGGACCTCTAGCTACCAAACATAATAACCCTTTCACACACCTTTTTAATTTATTTTTATTTTTTTAATTTAAATATTATTTGCCAACATATAGCATAACACCCAATACTTATTCTATCAAGTGCCCTCCTTAGTGCCCATCACCCAGTTACCCCATCCTGTCCCGGTAACTTTCCGTTCCATTGGCTTGAATGTCTTAGTTCCCAATGGTGGTGGTGTGGGAAGAGTTACTAATAAGGTTTTCAGAACAATTCCATTGGATTTTAAAATGAGACTGCCATCTGGTTTTCTGTGGACCCTAATGTTATTGAAACAACAGGCAAAATAAAGACTACTCCACTCACTGGATTGACCACAATTACCAAAGGAGAGTGATTTGTTTGTTAAAAAAACAAAGATAAGTAGGACATAATTGGAACCCAAAGAACTCTATGGACATCCTCTCAGTTCTTCCATGTCCAATAATCACAATTAATGAAAAACTACAAAATCTCAAAATCAAGATTATCAAGGATTCAAACTCTTTGGGAATGAAAGTTTGGGTTCCACCCAGTTGAGTTCCTAACTGGGCAAGGAAACATGGAATGCATGGTAGAAAAACGTAGAAACAAAAATGAATAGTTTTGTTTATTTCCTCTTTTCTTGTTTATGTGTACATATTTGCAAATTATTGATTTTATTTTTCTTTATCCTCTTTACTACTTTATAAATGAATTTATTGGAGGTTAGCTTTGAATCAATGAAACTATGACTGATTTGAAGGGTAATTAACATAGTCACAGATAGATTCAATGAATGTTGAGACTGTGCCTCCACATCTTGGGCAATGAAGTGTGAGAGAAGCTTCACCTATATGAAGAACAGCATTTATGTGCAACTTAAATGGGTATGCAGGAGTGTGTACAGCAACTTAGCAGCCAAAGGAATGATCTGTGCCAATTTTCCATTTATTTCCTCAGTTTCAAATCCATTTCTTTTTGCCCTACTTGTGAAATGTTAGCCTTTGTCAATAGAGAGCAACAGAAGGACACTCCAAGGCCAGAGCAAATTAGTGGGCTTATACCCTTTCTTCTGTGGTGCACTCATAAGCAGAAGGATGTACTAGAGGCTAAGTGGTACTTAAAACAGCAGTGGGTACTTACCTAGCAATGATACAGTGAAAAGACTATGCCCTGTTAGGCACCTCCAACTAATTTCTTTGCCCCCAGTGAAACACCTACTGTGGACCCTCTGACCATGTCCTCTGATAAGTTTGTTACTGGTAGGAGGCATGTTCCTAGGTCAGATGTGACCCCTAAAATGAGATCTGTTCCTTCCATACTTGTCCTTAGCTCTTGAGTCAGTAGCTGCTATGTGTGTATGCTTTTTATCTATTTTCTAGGAGTCCTCTTTTGTCCCTTTCATGGTTTACCACGTTATTGTTAAGCTCCTTTATATTAAATTTTACATGCTTAAATTACTAACATAGCTTTGTCTCCTGGCTGAACAGGAGACACGTGGATTGGTTAAAAAAGAAAAGTTTTGATAAGATATTATAGATGAATTCTTGCAAGAATAATTGTTTAAAATTCTCTAATAAAGACTAAGAATTGTTGCAATAATGGTTAACAATTTAAATTTTGATAATCAAAAACATTTGATAATCAAGCCTTTTAATATATAAATTAAAGATGGAAACCTACTTACCAAAGCAGGCATGGAATTTTCACACACATATACATAACAAATCCTAATATTACTTTTACTTATGATTTTCATTAGGGTTCATTTTTATACTTCTTTCTTTTATAAACTTTTTCTTTTTTGTTTTATTAGGGATAGGTAGAATTATCTTTAGCACAAGGGCTTCATATTTTTCCCTCTCTTCAGATAAAATGAGATAGCTTTGGAAATATCACACAAAAATCTGAGTCAATAATATGATAGTGGAAACTATCAAAAATAAGTTACACTAAAGAGGAATCATTGAGGATTCATAGCATTTTACTGGATAGTTAGACCATCCATTAATATGGAAATGTGTTTCTTTGCCGGAAGGAGATTATAGTCTAATTAGGAATACAAAGGAGTTCAGTAATCAACACAAATGTGTGCAGGTAAAAACAAGTTATGACAAGGGTTAGTTGAAAGGGATTTAGGGATTATGCTGGCAGTCTGAAGAAGGAGCAGAAAATGTCAAGAAGAATGAATAGAATACTGTGGAATATATTTTCATAGTTGATCAGATGTGTATGTTTAAGTGTCATTTATAGGCATCTTGTGTATGCAAAAATTCTATAAAAGCAGAAATGATGATAGACACGGTTCTGATATTGAACTGCAAGTATTTATTCAAAGTACATTTTCTTCCTAAACTTTCTTTTTATTAAAAGAAAAACATGAGGACGAAAGGATATTAAAGTTTCCAAAATTTTCACAAAAAAATGTATCTTGCAAGTTTATGACTTCACATTTTAAAGAGCTATCCTTATCCCTTCAACTCAACCAACACCCACGACCCACACCCCAATCTTCATATCAAGACAGTATCTCCGATAAATGACCAATCTGAAATTCCCTAATTACAATTAACCTGTTTCTGTTGGATGAAAAGTACATAGCTTGCTTTCAGAAATTGCTTTATATTGGGTCATTATATTCTGAAAGGTATAGTTAAATTTATTTAAAGCCTTTGTCATTTGTTCCTGAAAAACTCTGATTCAAATCTCATATTCTTAATAGAGAGTGTACATTAACTCCATGGAGTTATAACCTTAAGAATTATGTGCTGATAGCCCTAAACCCAGAAATATTATTCAACCCTTCTATCATACCAATAATTAGCAATGGCATGTTTAATTGGCTATTTAGTACCAACGACATATGTATTATGATTATTAAAATTTATAAATCATTATGGGGTAGAGACTGTTAGCTGTTTATGATGTCTTTCTCTTCCTGGGCATGGAATAAGTCTATGTTTCCCAGCTTCTTTGTAATGTTTTAGCCAATGGGATGGGAGTAGAAGTCACGTCTACCACAGATTAGAATGGATCCTATAAGCTTCCCATATGTGTTCTTCCATTCTTTGTTCACCTTTATCACCAAGTGAGATGGAGATGAACTCTAGGGAAATCTTGAAAGCCATGTATTGAATATGGCTGATCAGTTTAGGTCCTGAGTTGGCTATAGGGAGTAAAGGGCCCTCTTCCACTAACTTCACCTGCTAAGAATACACATATTCTACAGCCTATTTTTTACAGAGAGTAGCATTGTTCCAACAATCTTTACTTATTACTAAACACACAGACCTACACATATACATTCAAATTCTGTACTTTGATTCATCGTGTTTTACATTAAAATGTTAACATGAATTCTAATTTTTGTAGATCTCAGTTTGCTCTGAATCTGTCTTATATTTCAAGCACATATCATTGAACCTCAGTTTTCACTTCCAACCTGGCCTATTCCATCACATTTCAGATCTCTTTTCCAGACAGAATTTTTCTCATTCCTTTTTGTTGTTGTTGTTAATGTGTTTAGAGCAACATTACCTTCCAGAAATAGGATGCCCCAGGCACATCCTCTTCCCTGCCCCAAAATCCAGGACTTGCTACTCCCCAGGAGGCCCTGGGCTTCTTTAGTGAGGAATAGTATAAAGAACTGAATTATAGGCACAGGGGAAATCAAGCAAAGAGAAGGTCTTAAGCTGAAATCTTTCCAGGTGCTCTTGGTTAAACACTTGACTTTCAGAGTACATGTTACCATAAGGCAAAATTTAGTCTCATTCTGATTTATCCATATTAAGCAGGACTATTTCAAAACCATTAGTTAGGAAATATTGGTGTTTCAGGATAAGGAGAATTCTTCAAGCTTCTGCATTTTTGATGATTAATTTTTCCACAAACCTCACTTTCATTAAGATTTTCTCCTTATATATCACTTTTCTGCTTAACATCACTTTTCTGCTTAACTTAAAGAAAAACACTTACATTTAGTAATATTTTGATTTGGATAACACTTCTGAAGTATAGAAAAGCTGTTTTTGTTACGTATACATAGAAAAGCAAATGACAATTTAAACAGGTTTGAACTCAGATCATCAGACTCTAAGTCCAGTCCTGTTTCTACTGGTGTTATTTCTTAAATTGTCCAGTTCATATCAGAGTGGTGCTCCCCCTTTTCATTTATAGGGATACGTGTAATCTTCATTGATGTAGTTTTATCCTTGTAATATCTTCAGGGTAAGTGCCTTTTTTATGTCATTGTGGCTCTGACTGCTAGATTTTCAGCAACTATCCAGTTGTCTTCTTGAACTTCAGATTTTATTTCCCAGCCCCTCTTGCAGTCAGGTGTGATCATATACTAGATTCTGCCAAAGGAATATGAAGAGAGGGGTGTGCTTTTTCTGGCCAAAGCCTTTGAAGAGCAGGTATGACTCCTTCACATATTCTGTCCCCTTCCACAGGCTGAATACAGATAATAACAAAGCTGTAAAGAATAGTCACCACTCAATGGGGTGCCTGGGTCACTCAAATAGTTGAGCATCCAAGTCTTGATTTTTGGCTCAGATCATGAACTCAGGATACTGGGATAAAACCCTGTACAGGTTCCATGCTCAGTGGGGAGTCCATTTGAGGATTCTCTCTCGCTGCCCCCCACCTCTCCTCTTGCTCACTCACTTTCTGTCTTTCAAATAAATAAATAAATCCTAAAAAGAATGATAGCCACTCACGCTGAGAGAATCTACTGTTCTTGCATCACCACATAAAGAAGAACCAATTGTTCACAAAAATGATCTGTTTAGGACAGAGTGACACAGTATGTGAGGCAATGTACAATTCTGAGCATATTTGCTACAATTTTCCAGCATATATAGAATATTCCATTATGAAGTTTCCTATTTTCTCCATTATGCCATCTGTTTTCTTAAGTCCAAGATTGTCTTTCCACCTGCTTTATATACCTTTTATCATCTATTTTTAGAGGATCTCTCTCTTTACTTTTCCCTTATCTTCTTAGCTTCCAGCCTCTCTTCTCTTTCATATGACATACCACATAATATCACATACAACATACAACTTCCATCATATTTTTCAATAACAATAAAATATTGATTATCCTTAACAATAATAAAAGCACTGTTCTAATAAATTATAAGACACATAAGAACTGATCCAGAATAGAATTATTTCCAAATGTTTTGTTAATGTGACCATAGTGTCAACTCTATAGCTAGAAATAAAAGAGTACAACTCTGTGTCCCAATAGACAACTTTCATATGGAATAAGTCAAAGTATGCTCCATTTCTCCAACAGTCTGATGATCCACAGCTTCAGAAATTCCATCTCTGGAACACTTATTCAACCATTATTTACCTACTCCAACTTCATATTAATATCACAACTCTTGTGGTCACAATATTGTCCCAATGGGATAAAACCAATGAGTTACATAATTTTTATATCTAAATCCAAAAGCAAAATTGTACAGATTAATAGATTTTGAGTGCAAAATTCCAAATTTCTCATCCACGATATACTTTATATATACTTTTCCCAATTTTTATTCCATGGTGACTGCACTCCAAGTCAACATAGAAAAAGCTCTAGCAGTTAAAATGTAACCCCTTGAGTAGATGCATTGGTCTTCATCTGTGGCAGTTCATAATAATTTAAAAAAATAGGTAAATTTACTGATCTCCTATAATAAATACTGGTAAAGGCAAAGATTTTTTCAAAATTATTTGAATTTACATATTTGATTTCTTCCACCAGTTTGGTTAATTTACTATAAGTTCAGAGAACTAATAAACTGTTATAACTTGCCAATATCATTCACAGCATTTCTTTCTTTCTTTCTTTCTTTCTTTTTTTTTCTTGCAAGCCATAATTTGTCTATCTCCAGCAATTTCTTTGAGTCCCAATTTACTGGATCATTTAGGAGTACAAATTAATTTAGAAGTACTGTATTGGCACAAGAGAAGCTTAGACAGAGATGCTTTTACCCCCTCTTCTAGTTAATTCTTCTGTACCTTTGAATTTAAACTCACATACCAATAATTAAGTTATGCCTTATTCATAGGATGCATATTTTGTTTACCTAAACAAGTAGCATTAAGCTATGCTTTACATGGCTATATGCACAGAAAAATGCTCTTTTGGATATGTTTTTGATGGAGGGATCATTTAGCAAATGTTGTTTGTTCTCCAGAAATTTTATGTGAGGAACCATTCCCCTGTCATTCTATATGTTCCATTCTCTTCCTATCCTTGAGTTATTCAATTATATATTTGTTTTTAGGTAGATTTATCTTTCTCTGAAGCCCGTTATTCCCCCTCCTTAATTACGCACCAACCAGCATATTTAACCAATGCTATCTAAACCTCAACTTTTCTCTTCTGATCTTTCAGTAACATTGAATATCCTATGTACAAGATCCCAGTTTCTGAGGCACATTATAATCTGAGGAAGAGTCTGAAAAATGCCTCTGCCTCTACTATTTTTTTAGACATATATAGTATCAGACTTTCATACCATACCGCCACATCCACACACACACAAAGCAGGCATCCATTGACCCCAGCACTCAAAATCATCATTTCCAAGTATGTATATTTTGACCTCTTGACCAGGCATGTGAATCTTGCATGTTATATTTTCTTACCTGACCATAATGTAGAAAAATTTGGATGAATTTATGCAGTAGCAGTATATTTGTTAGATTTTACTGCTTATTGGAATTCCTTCAATTCCTGTATTTGTCATTTATACACGGGGGTGGAGGGGTGGAGATACAGAAAAGCCCCACCAGCATCCGACAAGAATATTTTGCTAGCTTGAGTTTATAATTATATTAGATCCCCCATATGCCAGTCCATAAAATAACATATAAGGTCTGTATTTACAGTTTAATCCATTTTTGTAAGAATATTGTAAACAATGTGAATTTCATTTATGAAGTAGCCTTTTCCATTAAAAACCTATTTCATTCCAAGTATCTATGGGTAGATTGAACTGGCATTTCATTTTTCCTTAATCTAAACAACCTGATAGCTTGAAATCCATAATCCCTTTCAAAGATAAACATTGACACTATGGTAGCAGTTTTTCCTAAAACCTTAAAGCAAGAATTCATCTTAACCACACATTGCTGAACATACATATACGTATGTGCATTCAAATGATGATCTTTACTTCATCAATTTTATGGTATGCTCATGTTATTCTTTTAAAAAGTATTTTTACTAATAAATACTTATTCTTGACATTTCTATTAGCTAACTAACATAAACAATAACTGAAAGGTTCTGAAGACCTACATGCACATATTTAGCATATATAATATCTACTTTTCACACAATTCTGAAAGATAGGTATTATTCATATTTTCTAGTTAAGGGAACTGAGTCTCCATGAGTCGAAATATTTAATCCATGATGACATGATTAATATATACTAGAAATAGGATTGCAATCCATATTATTTTTCTGCGCTAATAAAGGTCATTTTCAATCATAAGCATTTTAACTCTTATTTACAAAAAGAAAAAAGAAAAAAGAACCCTGTAATCACATTTAATTCTATTCATCATTTTGTTCCCTTGTTATTAGTGTACTCTACGTATCATTAGGTGTGGGATATCAGTTGGCCTAGTTTAAGCCAACACATGCTGAGGTACCGTGAAATGTTTAGAAACGAGTTGCTCTGAAACTTAACACTTTATCCCAGTATCATTTTTCTCCAAGTACAAGGTTATTCTGACATTTACTATCCATTTTACAAGAAAAGAATTTTAAAAAGCAATTTGCATATTTCCTGATTTACTTGAGAGTCAGAAGTTCCCTACTGTTAGTCATTTAAAAAGTAGGTGTACCTATTTGAAATGACACTTTCTCCTTCGTCATACTTTCTGGTATACACTTTCTGGCATTTCATTAAGGGTGAATTACCTTCTCATTATACATTTTAAGGCATACAATGAAGATCTGTAATAAGGAGCATGTGGAGGCAGAGATTCAGGGAAAGGCAACAGAGTTGCACTCTAAAGAGAGTCATTCTTGCTACTACCAAGGAAAGTTACTTAAAGTTTTCATTTAACTTAATTGAGAATTTTAATTTATATAGATCTTTTATTTCATATACCTCATCACGATTTTTATAACATTCTCTAAAAATAATGAAGAATATGTGAATATTATAAAAGGTAATTTACTGAATTCCATATGATTTAAATTTTACTTAATTTTTAATCTATTAATCTGGAACAGATAACCAGGGCTAGTTCAGAGAAGCAATTACACGAGTTAGTTAGTGACTTACCGTGATTATCATCAACTTCTCTTCAATCCTCATCACCAAACAGGGCCTCACAGTTTAATCAGATACAATGCACAATATACTCAATCATTGTGCTGGCTCATCACTTGAAGCTCATAATTGCAAAACAGTAACAAATCATATTAAATGATGAATTCAAACAATATGTGATTTTTAACCCTATTAAAATCAAGAAAATATTCATGAAGAGATTATATTTTCAATGAACTTTTGAAGAAGAATATTTGTTATAGTCTCTGGAAAAAAAAAACAGTAAAGGAAAATATAACATCAATCTAATAATATATTCATCGTCTTAATCAATCCTTAAACAAAATCATCCCCATTAAGTTAGAGAGATTTTTATAGGTGACTGAAGTAAGTAAATGCATTTTTAGAGGAAAAAAAATGAGGGTGTAGAAAGGCAAGGTGTGGAAATAATAAACTAAGGAGTTAAACTGCATGTTTGAACTAATACAAATGGCTATGAGTGAAAAGTCACCCAGGGATAAGACAATAGTTAGAATTAAAATAAGAATATTTGGGAGTAGTAATATTAGAGACAGAATGCAAAGGAGCAGACAAATTGGGGAACTGAAAGACCAGTGATGCTCAGGTTAAAAGAGTTTAAGATTAAGAGTCTGGCCAGGAAGCCTGGGTGGCTCAGTGGTTGAGCATCTGACTTTGGCTCAAGTCATGATCCCCCGGTCCCAGAATAGAGTTCTGCAGTGGGGTCCCTGCAGGGATGCTGCTTCTCCCTCTGCCTTTGTCTCTCCCTCTCTCTGTGTGTCTCTCATGAATAAATAAAATCTAAAAAAAAAAAAAAAAAAAAAAGGAGTCTGGCTAAATTGGTCAAATGTTTGAAAGAGGTCATGTCACATGCAAGAATGTATTAAATCTGACTTAAGATGTAATTAATGATGTTTTAAGGCAAAATATAATGATGAGAAGAAAACATATTCAGAGGGAGAATGAATAAATGGGAAGTTTAAAAGAGAAAGAAGTTCTAGATACTGCCCTTTTAAGGAGTCTAGTGTTGAGAAAGAAAAAAAGTAGAGTAGCTACATGTTAAAGAAGAATTAAGGGTAGACTTTTTTTTTCCCCAAAGAGGTGAAAGGAGTGCATTTTTTAGATGAAAAGGAGCTAATCAAGGACTAGAGAGTGGTTAGGCTCTGAAAAAGATGGAAGGGCATGCTGGATTAGAGGAGGCACTCAAGAAAGTGAGATGGAATGGCATCAAGAACATAGGTGGGGACGAGGACTCGATGCCTAGGAAGAAAAGTGACAATCATGCTAAGAATACTCTCAACACCTATATGAACAGTTAACAGGAACCGGAAGAAGCAGATGAGGATAATCAGATTTGTTTTAGGAAATAACTTTAATTGAACAAACATAACTCTTTTGGCACTGTGTAAGTGGGCTGAAAGAAGGTAATTTCTTGCAAGATCGTACATCTGGCAGAGGCTATTAGCTAGATATTATCTCTGACACCTCTGAAGGAGCGGACATCTCTTTCAGTTACTCACCTTAGTAGAAAAAGTGTGTTTATACTTTTTCTCAGAAATGTTTTTGCTTTTTTGAGAGTGTGATAAATTGTATATGTTTTGTAAGTGTCTGAGACATTCAGTTGGCAAACAATAAGGTCCTTTATATCAATTATATACAAGAAGCCAATTGAGTCATTTATCACAGAACATTACTTTAAATCATCATTGGAGGATAAATGTGTCTCATAAAAAAATTTAAAAAGGATAAGTGTCTCATTAAGTTACTTAAATAGATCTCTGAAAAGCTAAGTTCTATACTGTCTTCTTAATGTCTCATTATGTTTTACTTTCTCTTCAAATATGTTCTTATGTTAGATTTTCTGAAAATTGGTAATTTTTATAGAGACCTAAATCTAATTTCTCAATATTTCTTTCATTTTTGCTATATAGTATGTTGAAATCACATTTCACATTTTTCTGAGGTGTCTACATATCTTTTAAAAAAACTAAGACATTTTGATAAGTTCTTCAAAAATATTGAGAAGGAAATAAAATAATTCCTAAATAATTTAATATACCTCTATAGCACAGATCAAATTCCAATCAATTCCTTATAATGGGAAATGCTCAGCCTAGTATTTGAGTTTATATTAAATATAAAAATTTGAATAGAAATGTACTGTTCAAAAGAATAATGGACACGTTAATTTTTCCCAACTAGATCCTCCCTACAGAAGGTGGAATAGAGAATTGATTTCATAGGTTTGCATAGTTTATAACAAAAGTTACATTCTAGAATCATACTTGAAGCCCTTATGTGACAAAAACTGATAGAGTCATTGCTATAGTGCAAATTTTGCTCATAATCCCTACTAAACATTATAGCATCATTGAATATACAAGGTTTACACTCAAGAAAATTGTCTTAAAAATATGTGAAAATATCTACTGAGGTGGAAGGAATGAGATTTTAAGATTATTATATATAAATACAGAAAATAGATTGAAAATTATGATCTGAGATTTTTGGATTATCAGAGAAATCCGTCACAAAGTGGCTCAAATTGAATTGAGATCCATAAAGCCTGGGATTGGATGAGGTAGAAATTAGAAGTTAGAAAAAGAGGAGGAAGAGGAAGAATGTAAGTCTAGAATTCGGAGAGTGTAAGATGATCTAACACATGTATATGCATGTGTACTACTTACACACAATTGAGGGTGGGGCTAAGCTGCAGTTGACTAAGAAAAATCTAGAATAGTATCCCCATCCTTCATGTTTCTCATTTGCAAAGTCTTGACTTATCCTAGTCTCTATCTCTAAGGCCACGTTTACATGAGATCTTTCCAGCTAAAGATCAACTACTTCCAGCCAAAGAGGACTCACAGGACTCCTTCCCATGGAGACGCAGGCAGCCTCAAGAGTAGTACATCAAAAAATAATTTCTTCTAATAAACAATATGAATGTGTGAAGCATTATTTGGTAAATATTTTTTTCTAGGATAAATGAGAATTTGTGCATTTTAATAAAATCTTTCAAGATATCATTCTGTTTTTTTTTTCTCCAATCTGGTATAGCCTACATTAAATCTTGGTAAGGTAAAACAGGGCATACCTAAAGAAATAATTAAAAACACTAATGAATTTGGTGACGTAGAAGAGAATTTCGCCATTAAAATAATCAATTTCACAAAACGCACTCATACTGATGATTGGTTAAAGGTATTGAATTCTATCATTTAAATCCCAAACACTTAGATGGCCTGAGTATTCTGCTATGTATTTAAAATTAACATTGTAAATATTACATAGAAAAAATTGTGTATTGACAGTATCTATGTATATGTGCATTGATCATTATCTATCATCTATCTTTCCTATTATCTATATCTATATCTATCTATCTATCCATACATCTTTCATCTTTCCATCAGAGAAAAAGAAAGGATAGGATGAAAGTCATACAATAAGTGCTATAAAAGATGTAAGATACTGGCTAGGAGAAAACATGCCTTTCTGTTTGTTGACCCAATTAAAATGATGATTCAGAAACAAGGTATGTTTTCTCATCACATATGAGAACTAGGATAATCACTTGTGAATTTAAAATTATGTATTTTTGTGAATTAAGATATTTCATCAGAATAAACATCATCTGTGTTCCTTTTTTTTTTAAAGATTTTTTATTTATTTATCCATGAGAGACAAAGAGAGAGAGAGGAAGAGAGAGAAGCAGGCTCCATGCAGGAAGCCCAACGTGGGACTCCATCCCAGGTCCCCAGGATCACACCCTGGGCTGAAGGCGGCGCTAAACCGCTGAGCCACCCAGGCTGCCCATCATCTGTGTTTCTCAACCAAAACTAAGAGTAGGAGGAAAAAAAAAAAGAAAGAAAGAAAAGAAAAGAAGTAAACTTTCTCTGCGATGGATAAAAGGGTTCCAAACTCCTGTTAGATGTTATCTTTGCGGTTGTTCTTTGGAGCTGAAGCATAAAGGACAGCATTATCCAGCTATTTACAGAAATGCAGCTACCCTGGGTACACTATTCAGGGTCATTTGTAAAAGAGATCATTTCCATCAGGTCTGGCTCTGACTAGGTCTCTCTCTATTCTCAAATCAGATTGACTCTCCCCTTAGAAAGCAAAGCTCTTTAACCTTGCAGATCTCATCCCCAGAGCTAAAGATCAACCAGTACTAATAAAAGAGGATTCACAGGAGTACTTCCCCACAGAGATTCAGGCAGCTTCAAGAGTAGTACTTCAAACAAGTAATTTACTTTTATAAACAGTATAAATAAAACAGATACAGGAGGAAGTTCACAGACTTACATCATTTTGCTTTTTTACAACACTCTCGATATTTTATTTTATATTATGCAGGAGGTCTGCAAGCTGTTACAGTTGCTTAACTATGGGAGGTCTCCAAGCTGTTCAGGTGTAATTCAGATAAATCAAGTGTTACTCCCCATTCGAGGCTTTATTTAAGATATAGCCTCAAGGTGGTACTTTGCTATCTGAATAATTATAAATTGGTAGCTGTTTATGGGATATCTACTTTAAAAAGATTAGAATACTAATGATTTCTTAATAAATGTCATAAGTTAATATTGACCAAAAAACTGCATTCTTTGTGTAATTATCTTCGTCAGTACTTCCCAAGTGCATTTCAACAATTTATTGAATGACTTCAGTAAGCTGTTAATATGCTAATGTGTATTTAAATCTTCAGGTAGGATAGTGTCTCCTAAACTCATTGAGAACAAATATGTAGATTTGTCCTCAATATATACATATATTCATATACACACACACATATATATATATATATATATATATATATATATATATATATATAAATTGCATAAAGCATGTCTCAGGACTTACCTTAATGCACTAAAACTTTAGGAAATACTCATCTCCATTATATTATTTAAGAATTCACATAACATAATTTCTTTCAAGCACAAAGAGAGAGGCAGAGAAAAGTCCACACACTTACCTCCTCTCTTGACATGTTTTTGTTAGAACTCTGTCTCGAACAGGATTCAAGTTAAGCATCCTTCTTATAATATTTTGCCTTTGGAGAATTATCACAGCTCCCAAGAATGTTCTCTAGAGTGAAAGACCTAACTAAAATCTCCAATCATTACTAAATCCTCCAACAGAAATTATCATTGATTTTATCCCTTTAAAAAAAAAATTCCAGTGCCTCATGCTTAATTATGCTGTTACACCAGTACAGCCACATGATGTTAAATATTCAAATCCAAACTGAAAAAAAAAATCAGTAAAATAAATGGCTATTTCCAAAAACATGTATTTTTATACCAAGTAACGACAAATTCTGATAAATTAATGGAGTCTTGAATTATTACTCAGAATAATAGGAGCTTTGTCATCACATAGACATCTTGAAAACTATATTAAATGCTAATTTACTTCATTCCTTCATTTGGCTCAAATTACTTAAATATCTCTGATACATGACAAATCCTGCCCACAGAGAGGTTTCATAGGGTTGAGTTCAATAAATTGCTATTTTTTAGCAGTTCAACATAAAACCAACATTTTAGAAGTATGCTTTAGTGGTAGCTGAGTTGCTCAGTCAGTTAAGCGTCAGACTCTTGATTTTGACTCAGTTCCTGATCTCAGAGTCTTGAGATCAAGCCCCACCTGGGGCTCTGTGTTCAGTGCAGAGTCTACATGAGGGTCTCTCTCCCCCTCTGCTCCTCCTCTGCTCGTGCTCTCTCTTTCTAAAATAAGTAAATAAGATCTCTTTAATAAATAAAAATGAAAATGTGCTTTAAATGAATATATTAATATCAAATTATATCTCACATGAATCTAATCTTTTAACTTCTGATAATTTGCTCCCTTCTATAAGAACTTGCATTGAAAGTATCAAGCCAAAACAGAATATTTCTTTTTCACTATGCAATTCAATGAGAACAAAAAGGTACATATTTAGAATGAAAATAAACTTCAGTCATATGAAAGAAGTAGGTGATTGGTTGGCTTACATGAATTAACTTGCACATTTTGTTAACATATATATCCCATAGCTATTAAATGCCAGCATCAATGGAGAAGAGCTTGGTGAACTTAAGAAAAAATGGTAATAGACATGGCCCAGATGGCAAACCTCAGTTTTGAACATTAGTTCACATTCAAAATGACTCTAACAAACTTCTTTGAGGCCAGATTTGCATTAGTTCTTTGTGACCTAACATATGATTAAATCTTTGTCATAATTTGATAAGCCTTTAATTACCACTGCAGAAACATTAACTGAAAATATCACCACACCTGGATAGTTATTCTTTCTCAACATCAAGAAAATAACTTATGGCATTTAAACCTTTCAGCTCACAACATCAAATTTATATTGACATACCTATAATTTTATGATAAATCTAGATACAGAATACAATTTTATCATGCTTAATAAATCATTTCTTTTTGCTTGTTTAAAAATGATAGGTAGCTTAATTTTGCTAAGAAACTGATGCCAGGTGCCAAAAACAGGTGTGATGCAGTGGTTCAAATGCAAGCTAAGAGATTAAAAAAAAAAAAAAAAGTGAAATGCCCATCATTGACAAGATTTTTTTTTAAGTGTAAATGCCTTCATTTGATCTAAAAACATCAATTCCAAAATTAAGGCACCCTTAGTGTTATATGTTCCTAAAATAATGTGCAATGTATAATACGTGATTGTATTTTTATACATGTTACCCACCATATACATATTAATATATTTTAGCATAATATACAATATGTAACACATTGTATTTTGGGTTCAGAATAATTTTCCATTTTTATAGAGATGTAGTTACATATTGAAACTCTGTCAATAAAATTAAAATCAAAGTCAAATTGATTTCTGCTTACTGTCATCAATATGAACCTGGTCAATATAAATGGGCAATCTAGATGAAATAATTCACCTATGTAATTCCACACTTCACCATTTGACAACTTAGTGAAGACACAGATTCTTACAAAACTCGACATTTAAAAACTTGCTTTAAAATTGCTTCCGAGGGATCCCTGGCTGGCTTATTCCATAGAGTGTGTGACTTTTGATCTCCCGGTCATGAGTTTGAACCTCACATTGGGGATAGAATAGAGATAAAAGGAAGAAAGAAAAAAAGGAAGAAAGAAAATTGCTTCTGATTTTTTACAAACTATTCTATTGTAATCACGTTTTGATAAAAGCAATGATGATTTCATATCCTTCAGAACTATATACACAATGGGAGCAATGAAAGTTCATCTCCAGCAAGAATCCTGTGATAGAGTTAATGCTTTACTTTAAATTTGCTAAAAATACCATTTATTCCATCTTGGAAGTTCAATATGGTGAAATGAACTAAACCAAAGCACAAATTGCTTGTAAAATTTCTTTTTTTTAATTCATGACAGCACACATTCCCTCATGAATCTATTTTAGTTTGAAACAATTTTATTTTTAAAAAATTTACAATATGTATTTAACCTTTTGTCTACTGTATGTCACATAAAATGGTTGTGCTGTATAAAACTAACGGCTTTCTTAACAATATTGTGTAATGAGATTGATCTCAGTTGCCCTGAAGCCAACATCTTTGGATTCTTTATTCATCAACATCTATTCAGTGTAGTCAGGAGAAGAGTACACGCTGAACTGTAAAGAAAACTTCTTATAAATAAGAATGACATATATAACATATCTTTACAAAATGGAAGCTGAAATCTAAAACACCTTCTGTTTTTGAAGGGAAGGCATCATACTCAGGGAAGGGAATTATTTTCTCCTGAAATACACGCACAGACAAATATTCAGGCTTATATTTGAATATTCTTAGGTAGTCAAATCCTGAGATTCTACAGTTGTTGAGGAAATTATTCACATGAGGAGGTCTAAAGCATAGGTTTATTTTTCAGGATGATGTAAGAAACAACAGCATGTTGACAAAGTAGAATAATGTCATAAAGGGATGCTCTTCTAATAGTTAGCTTGGGGCCACAATTGTGGGCACCTTCTCACTACAGCTCCTCATGCCCGGCATACCACAGAGCTTCAGTTTCCGGAATGACTTGAAAGACTTTATAAATAACCATTCCAGAGAGTAGACTCTCTATATAAATACTTTTTATAATTCGTAGAGCTAGAAATGTAACAGATTAGCTATTGGTATTATGTTACAATGAAATAAATCCAACTCCTAGGAGGTTTTTTTTTTTTTTTTTTTTTAGTACTCTGTGATCTGAATCAAACTCATCTATTGAGGATAGGTGTTCATATGGAATAAAATCTTTGGTGAAAAACATATTCTTTAAGATGGATTTTGCAAATAATCCTTTAAATTCAAGATATTGTTTACATTTATTACCTTAAATTACTTTAATGGAATTCATTTAATTGAGTGACCACAGGACACCTGGGTGGCTCCGGGGTTGGGCAGCTGGCTTCGGCTCAGGTCATGATCCTGGGATCTGGGATCAAGTCCCGCATTGGGCTTCTGCGAAGAGCCTGCTTTTCCCTCTGCCTATGTCTCTGCCTCTCTCTGTGTGTGTCTCTCATGAATAGATAAATAAATCTTAAAAAAAAATTGAATGGTCACTATGTACAGAGTTCTAGGATTCAAGGAGCAGGATGTGACATTCTGAACTGCTTAAGTGTCCTGATTTTCCCTCATATGTTCATGACACCACATTGTCCTCTGATTTTCCCCCCACAAAGCCATGTCACTTTGGTTGATTTTGGCTAATGTAAAATGCTGTTTTCATCAGGACAGAAGGACTCGTAGCTGTTATCAGTGTTTACTTGAACATTTACCGAAGTTATCAGTCACTTCTGCAGTAGCAGAAAGATGTGTCAATAAACGAAGTTTGAAAATTTTTTATAAAAGAAAATATAGGAGGTTTGCTTACTACAAGTCATGCATATAATAACAGTGACTTACTATATACAGGTTCAGATATGTAATTATATATAACTACAGTTATAATAACTAGAAATAATTATATGTATAGGTAGGTGCGCCTGTATACATGTGCGTGTGACTGTAAATTTCCAAAAAGATGATGGAGTTATGAATATTTCTCAAATTCTTATGAATTGTTTTATTTTCCCTTTCCATAGAGTATTATTAAAAAAAAATAACTACGTGTTGGAAAATGCTGGCTTGGGTAAATGATTTTGAGAAGGAAGAAGAGATTGTAGAATGTAGAACCCTTCTGCTTATTGGTTCATGTAGCCTCGAGCTGGGATATTGTGTGTATATTTCTCAGGCAACTTAAAATGATGTGTTGTTGCTTCCATAAGAAAGATTCTGCAAAAGGAAAAAAAAAAACCCACCAAAACTGTCACTGCTGGTGTAATACCACTGCTAGCACCTACAAAATATTTTACATTCATTGCTTAAATGTCAACGTCATTGAGAAAATTTCTTTCATTCTTGACAACTGCTTAATATATTTACATGATTGTGCCAAATACTCATATTCGCCAGCGGAGACTCCTCCACGATGACAAAACTAGAAAATGTTCAGTGTTGAACATTATTACCCCTCTATTTCTTGTGTGGCAAAATATGTATTTTGTCCCTAAGTTAATGCTTATGATAATATTCTGCTACTAAATACATATGAAATATTTAACCAAGGATATAATTTACTTTGCTGTTTTATATAGTGGCCTCATATTTGCATATCTTTTGCCTGTACAAGCAAACTACTGAGCAGTTATGTGATTTGTTCATTCATTCAAAACAGAAGGGGAAGCTACATCATTTCTATAAAATAAATCGGGTGTATTCAATTACATAACAAGATGATTTTGATTATCCAACAAGATTATTGCTTTTATCTATTAGATGCAGCACTTGTCCCAAAATTTCTTCTTTCACATTTTCCACAAACATATATTTTTAATCTCTTTAATAATTCTTTGTTTTAATTTCTTTCACTGCTTACATAATAAAATATATTTTCCTATCCTTATATATTATAGTCAGGTAAATCTTGATTGAGAAGTAAATGGTAATGTTTTACCACTGAAAACTGTCGCACTTTAAGACTACAATTTGGTCTATTTTGTACATATGAATTGTGTATTTATATATAGTTTCTTTTTATGATACATTTTTAAATAAGACATTCTAAATTCAAAGATTATGATAGTTACATATGTTTTTCAAATTAAAAGTGAATTGCAAACTGCAATGTTTTTCATTTATTACTATATTTTTTTACAGCTATAGTTCTATGATTTTATACCAATCTGTTGTAAAATTTGATATTTCTCTCTTTGGTTATCTTGTGGTAAGCAAAAAGAGAAATTTGGATCCTTATGGATCCACTAAACTAGTGTTGTACAAGTGGCAGCAAATCATAAAGGGCATTCAGTTTAAGCACTTCCTCCCTGAGTATGGCTCCAGGACCATCTGCTACCCTGCCGCTGCCCCACTTCCCAGAGCCTCCTTCTTCATTGTCAGAAAGTCTCATAGTTTTGGAATCAAAGTACCCATAGCTACCAAGCAACACTTGAGAGACTTTTTCCTTTAATTACTCTTGTAGCATTTCATCTTCTTTTTGTTGTGTACTTTGCCACTTTCTTCATGATTCAAAGTTGTTCTTAAAGTATAAGAAAGTTCTTCAGAATTCTCCTTGAAAAAAAAAGCCACTTTTTTTTTTTTTAATGAAACCAACAATACCAGATGAAAAATAAAGATGAGTCAAGGAAATCTGCATGAAGAAGTCACCTTGAAGGAAACTGAGTAAGCAAGTCAAGTGAACCCCAGGATTCATTCAGCATGATCCCCAAATCACTCTGCAGTCTTAAAGGAGCAGCACAAATTATTTTTTTCCCCTTCCAGGAAGCTATTTTCTGAAAATCTCCAATTATGGTCAGACCATAGTAATGTCCTCACCATACTGATGGAAATGACAATCTCATTTATTCTGTTATAGGATCTTGAACTCAGATTACATTATATTTAGTAGTCAGGGATGACTGAGCAACTATATTAGCTATAGATCCTATTTACATCTGAAGATAAATTTGCTAATATTCTTTCCATCTTCTTTTTTATCCTTCCACTTATCTAATCAGCTATTAAGTTCTATTGATATGGACTCTCTAACAAACTCATCTTTTAAATCTCATCCATATATTCTCCACCTCCATAAAACTATATATTTATATAAGAACATAAACTGTATGGTGAGTGTTCTGATATATTGTTCCATTTGAAGCTAACATAAAATTTCTAGAAAGATAATCTCAATATAGAAAATAGTTTAAGCAATTTGACTTATAGCACATTGATCACATCTCAGCCACAGGCCTTCAGATTTCAATTAATTTTCTAAGTTTCTAACTATTGTAACTTAACATATTTGCCTCTGACCAGTTTGTCTTTGAACTAAATTTCAAATTTCACTTTGATCATACCATAGACATGGTCAATTCCTTCAATAGGAACTCATTGAACATAATTTAAAAGAAAGATTCTCCAGGCATTAAGATTTTTAACAATTTGGCCCAAACTTGCTTTAATACATATCCTATCAACACTACTCTACACAAACCAAATAATATCTTTATAAATAGCACTTTGACTACTTCAAAAATAATTTGACACTTAGATTAAAGGACTAGTTAAAGACAAATTTCCTAAAACCTTTGAAATTATCTCTTCAAACATGATTTAAATATTTTTATTTTGAAGTGCATTTAAATCTTCATGATGGACTTACTTTTATTCTCCCATTTCAAAGAGATTTAAACCCCATGGATTGATTTGATTTGATTTTTAAAATTCTGTACATTGGCCAAGAGTTTTCTTCAGCAGTAATGGTGTATTTTTACCTTCTGTTCATCTTTTAAGAGAAAAGCTATTTCTTGCCTTTTTATGTCATGTTTCCTCTCTAAACTTCTCTATACTCTACAATTTACTGTATCCCTCCATATATCTGATAATTTCATTAATAATTGTAGGATTTATAGCATATTTCACAAAAAAATCACATGCCAAAAATCCAGCAAAAATTTAATGAACAATGATCACTTCTGTGAGTCTACATTTATAAATTAAGATGTTTGAGCTATGGTAATTTCAGTGAATATTGCAGTCTAAGAAAAACATGGTCCATGACTCCATTCATTAGAGAGGGTGCTCCTAACCTGTTCAGATGAAATCTGTGAAGTATATTCCAGGTTTTTGATCTGAATTTACTTTAGCTCTTCCAAAGTTAAATGTATTGTGTTTGCTTTCACACTTTACCCCCTCAAGTTTCTTGTCTCTTGAAAGTTTATTGAAAATTGACAATCTTGAATTTCAGAGCAAACTATGGTAAAACCAAGTTATCTTCTAAATTCTGATAGACATAAGCAACTAAATGCTTTTCAATATGTATTTTCCTCACAAATCTATTACCTTAAGAAATAGTGATGCTATGGTCAAATTTCTTGATTATTTCACTGGAGGTTATTAAGAATGTCTTATTGTTTTTGGTTTTTTACATACAAGGTATTATCCTTATGTCCTTTGACATTTTCTTGGCCAGATTCAAGTGCTAAGATGATTGCTATTTCAACAATATTGTGTAATGTAATTTTATGTTTGTTAAAAATTGTATAATTGTTTCATAATGTTTAAAACTCCATTTATTAACTGAATAGAGGGTTAGATATTAGTCATGTGTTTATTAGTGTATCATTTATGGTTTTGCATTAAAATTCCATTTTCACAGTATACAGATTAAATAGAGGTAAGTGTCACCAGGACTAAGCAGAAAGAAGCTGATATAATTTTATAAGACATTTTAAGGAATTATAATGTCTATTACAACTTTTAGTTACACCATTTAAAGATACATAATTGCTATAATACTTTTATATTGATTATTATGATTATCTTGATAGAAAACCAACAAAGCTAAGACAATCATAAAACATTAAATATATTATTATATCCACTGAGTAAAAGCTACCATATTATAATATATCAAGAAGTAAATATATTTATTGTTGAAAATGCTCTATATTGGGATACCTGGGTGGCTGAGTGGTTGAGTATCTGCCTTTGGCTCAGGTCACGATCCCAGAATCCTGGGATCAAGTTCCACATCAGGCTTCCTGGAGGGAGCCTGTTTCTCCCTCTGCCTATGTCTCTGCCTCTCTCTCTGTGTTTCTCATGAATAAATAAATAAAATATTTTTTTAAAAAGAAAATGCTATATATTTAGTAACTTAACATATCCTGAATCTTTGTAAGGTAAAAATGTAAATAATAAGAATTTTATAACATACATAAATATACTAGTGAAATGATTGCATTATTTTAGTAATGTTTTCACATATCACAGATTACTATTTCTCAAACTCACCTTAAAATAACTAAAAATAGATGATTTATCTTATAACTTTGGATTTATATTCAATCAATACTTGAAGCACTTATTTGTGCAAAGCATTACTGAATGTATACCTTCAGCAAGGTCAAGAGTTTTTAAATAAGTCAATGTAAATCTCTGGCACACAGGCGTGAGATGAATTTGAGGGCTAAAATACCAGTCCCATTTTCTTGAAAAGAAGCATTTGATTAATAGTCCAACATTTTTAATGATTCTGTTAAAATTATGAATGGGTATGTAATGAGAGGATAAAATAAAATATATGACAGTTTCAGTCTTAAAATATTTACTGTGGACACTAAATGAGTAAGCACATTTTGATCAATCCATTTGATTTTGAAATTGTATTTATTGCATTTTCCTTGTCTTGAATAAAGAAAAAAATCAAGATGATTTACAAAATTATGGCATTGAAATATAATTATTTTGGAAATAAAAATAAAATTAGGGTAAACTAAAACCACTAATTAATTTGTCAATTATATGAGTCAAGAGAGATTCAACAGTTCACATTATCTGGTACTACACAATATATATCTTTTAAGCTGAGTATGAGCTTACGATTTCTGAAAAAAATCTAGAAAGTAAAATGTTAAATGTTGACAATACATGATACTAATCAGTAATTACAAGTTTCTCAGGAAGATAATGCTTTTTCTAATACAGACCTTGAGAGAAATACCCTCCATAAATCTTCCAAACCAAAATTTATTTATATTGGGCAATATCTTGAATAACAATATTAAAGGCAGATATAGTTTTTAGTTTTATGGATATTTTAATCTTCTGTATCAGAAAAAGGATGCCTATAATGTTTTTTAATTTTTTTTTAAGATTTTATTTATTTATTCATGAGATACACAGAGAGAGAGGGGCAGAGACACAGGCAGAGGGAGGAGCAGGCTCCACGCAGGGGGCCAGATGTGGGACTCTATCCCGTGTCTCCAGGATCAGGCCCTGGGATGAAGGCAGCACCAAACCGCTGATGTTTTTTAATTTGATTTAAAATGATTCAGATTTAAAGAATATGCAAAAAATGATATAGTCAATATATAATTCTCTGGTCCAGTGAGGTTATGCAATAAAAAGAAAATTGCAGGAATAAATGCTTTACCCATTCCTCAGTCAATCATTTAGGAGTATTACTTATCATACCAGAAATTCTATTATGATTCCTACATTTCTCGGTCATTTTCCCTTGAAAGAACCTAGTTAAGAAATACACATCATGTGAGTAGTTTGGAAAATCTCCACATATACCAAAGATCAATTGAAGTAAGTTAAAATTCTCTTGAAAATGAAGGGGTGTGTTAAATTCAATTATAATAGATTGTTTTATATAATATATGCTAGATTAAAAATATATGAAGTATATATAGTTAGTGTATACATTTCAGTAGGACCTGATGAAAAGATATTATCTTTAGACTATTTTCTTCGAATATTATTTAATCTATGACACTATTCAAACGATTTACATCAAGGAAAAAAAAATAGCAGCATACAATTTTAATGCCAGGCAATTTGGTTGTTAGCATAAGGTTGACAGGACATCAAGTGTTTTTTTGTCAACCATAAAAGTTTACCATCTCTGGAAAGTAGATAGCTCATTTTCTGTTGTCTTTGTTTTTCAATAAGATGGGATAAAAGAAAGAGGAAAAGAAAATATTTCTCTTATTCTAAAAGATGCTATTTTTCATTTCTTTAATAAGCCAAGGTTATTTCACTTAAAAAAATTATTATGAAACTAAACATATTATGAAACTAAACATACTCTTACCGTACAATTTAGCAATTACACTCCTTGGAACTTACCCAAAGGATTTGAAAATTTATGCTCACACAAAAAGTTGCACACAGATATGTAGAGTAGTTTTATTAATAATTGCCAAAACTTGGAAAAAACAAGATGTCTTTCAGTAGGTGAATGAATAAGTAAACTGTAGTACATCCAAATAACAGAATATTATTCAGTGCTAAAAAGATATGAACTATCAAGTCATGGGAAGACATAGAGGCAACTCACAGATATATAAGTGAAAGAAGTCAATTTGAAAATTCTACATTCTTTGTGATCCCAACTATATGACGTTCCAAAAAGGGCAAAATAAAACGTAAATAGTATAAATAGTATAAAGATCCATGGTTGTCAGAAGTTGGGAGGGAGGAAGGAAGGAATTAGTGGAGTATAGAGGATTTTTAGGACACTGAAAATACTCCTCATGATCCTATACTGATAGATACATGTCATTATACTTTGTTTAAAATCATAAAATAATAACACCCTAATGTAAGCTATGGACTTTGGCTAATCATGATGTGTCAATGTCGGTTCATCAAGTATAAAAAATGTTATCACTTTGGTGGGTGATGTTGATGATGAAGGAGGCTGTGCATGCCTGGGGAAGGATGTATTTGGTAAATCTTGTACCATCTGCTCAATTTTACTGTAGAATTAAACTGCCATAAATATTTAACTTAAAAATTAAATGTAGTAAAGATTTTAAAGGATTTCATACCAAATGCACACATATGCTTTAGAGAAATTTCCAACGAACAAAATTATGTTGATGAGTTAATGTCCCATTGTTATTAATTATAAATAAGTGTGATATATAAAATGAGATTCTTTAAAAAGTTAAACTTCGATGTCATTTTTAATTGAATATGAAAATGAACTTGATTCTTTACCATAGATCAGACGTAACAGATACTTAGTATCATGTTCAGGAATTTTTTTTTTTTTAAATCTTTATTTATTTATGATAGTCACAGAGAGGGAGAGAGAGAGAGAGGCAGAGACACAGGCAGAGGGAGGAGCAGGCTCCATGCACCGGGAGCCCGACGTGGGATTCGATCCCGGGTCTCCAGGATTGCGCCCTGGGCCAAAGGCAGGCGCCAAACCGCTGCACCACCCAGGGATCCCATGTTCAGGAATTTTGAATAGAGTACCTGATTAACAAAGTTGACCCAGATTTCTATGTGTAGCTTAATTACAAATATGGTATACATGTGTGGCAAATTATTGTTTTAAAATTATTACAAAGATGCTGGCTATCACTGGCAATTCTGAGATTTTGTCAGTAGGGAATAATGGTTCTTTGATTATATGTTAAGCATAAATAATTGCAGTTACCAAATAAATGGTCTGAAAAATATCACATTAATAAAAGAGTCAATAACTTTTAAAAACAGAATGATTTTAATCAAATAATTAGGACGAATATTATGTAAATTCCATTTGGAAAGAGTAATAAAGTAGAGCAATACAGAGTATATTAATTACCTGTATTTTACCTGTAAGCTTCTTTATTCAGCTTTTTGTAGCATTCCTACTGTTTCTTTTTCAATGAATGTGGTATATCTGTGTTTTGAGTGTATGTTTTCTTTTTGAAGTGGTTTGTTGTCTTATAAGAAGTCTTGGAAGACGCAGGAAAATTGCAAGTCTTCAATTCTCTCACTATGTTGACTAGAACAATTAATCCAAGAGCTCTTGACCTTGGTTTCTACAACTGTAAAAATAAGAATTTGTATTATAAAATTTATGAAGTCATTTCTAACTTTACAATTCTATGACCTATATGATTTGTATTTCATTCTTTAAATAATAAGAAAGTCATTAAGAATCCTTTAAGAAAGCATTTTCCCCCCTCTCCTCTATTTGAGCTACTTTTGTTATTATTGTTTTAATCCTAGTACTCTTAAGCACTCAAATGTTGAGTAATTGTTGGTACACTTTGATTAGATTTTGGAAGCATTGTGTTTCCCTTCTTTCTTTGTTCTAAGTGTCTAAGAATCTTAACAGTAGGCATCTGTAACTAACTAAAACATAATGTTAGAGAAGTGTCTGCCTAATTTGGAGTACCAAATGTCTTCCAAACACTGTGCATGGCACATTCTTACAGCCGAAACAAAAACTGGAATTTAAAATCTTGCTTAGAGACAGACATCAATTTGTAGAAACTGATTTAAACTCAAATCTTCCAAATTCAAAAGTTATTTTCTTTCTTCTGTACCACATTGAATCTGAGTCACTATTAAAAACTGAATGCATAAATACTCTCAAAGCATGGCCAAATAAAGGAGTGTAAGGCAAATCATTTCCTTTTTATTGAATGTAGCCAGTGTATTTGAATTTTTAAAGTCACAAGCTAATTGTAAATGTGTCTTTCTTCCAGGCCAAACTGGGTTATAAGCTCCTTGAGAGGAGAAACCTGGGTGATCAGGGTAATTTCCTTAATTTTTAGCACTTAGCCTATTAACATTCACACAGACTATCCCTCTAAATACCAGTTTAATTATATTAAATTAAAGAATATCTTAACACCATTTAGTTCCTAGGCATATGTTTCTAAAAGAAAGCTATTTAAAGAATTTAAATAAAATACTTGATTAATGAAGATCTTTGTAACAACAACTTGTTAGTGAAGGAATGCTTGTTTGGGTTTATGGGATGTGACACCTAGCATTACATGTGCTAGTTAATGAACAAAACTTTTGGACCCACTAGGGGGCAGTTTCCAAATGTGTCATGTGACACACAAAATAATATTACAGCTATGTCCCCTATCCAAAATCATGTGTGTTTAAACCATCTTTGAAATAATCAATGGCAATCTTTCAATAAGTGCAATTACGTACACAATACATTTTTTTTTTTTTTTTTTTAAGGAAGAAAGCAGGGACACCTGGGTGGCTCAGTGGTTGAGCATCTGCCTTTGGCTCAGGTGGTGATCCCGGGGTCCTGGGATCAAGTCCCACATCAGGCTCCCTACATGGAGCCTGCTTCTCCCTCTGCCTGTGTCTCTGCCTCTCTCTGTATGTCTCTCATGGATAAATAAATAAAATCTTTAAAAAAAATAAAGAAAGCAAATGTATGTGTTCTATTCTCTGGGCATTTGTCACAAAAGCTCTAGGTAATGCTACTTTCTAGATAAGAGATCATTATGGTGGTAGAGGCTTTGCTTTCCTCAATGCTATTGAAAACAAAAAGTCATTATCAGGAGAGTGATGTTAATGATTTATCATGAACTTTAAGCTGTAAAGATGGGAAGAAATAAAACTAGTGCCTATAAGAAAGTGGTAAGATCTGTGATTCTAGTTTCCAGTGCGTTGAATGGCTGAGGAGTTGGGGTACTGCAGGGAGAAAGTGGACCAAAAGAAGGTGGTCAGAAAGCAGAAGGTATGAAACTGAAATTATGGGGTGAGAGCAATGAAATTATTTCAGGAAATAAGCGATGGCTGAGATGGTGAGTGGTTGACATGAGGGTAGAGGACAAGATCATTGCGGAGAAAAGAACTAAGAAGCCAGGTTCTCAGATTTTGAAATCATCAACATTCCTATAAAATTCTGTATGTCACATACACTGCAAATGCTAAAAACCTTTTGTTTCTAGTTTTGGTTGTATCTACTCTTCATGCAATATATACATTAGTGAAATATAATGCTACATGCACGTTTCCTTATAGGCAATTTCAAAAAAATTTCTTATGCAAACTATGGTCCATATGTTTTGCTATATTATTAAAGATTTCTAAACATCAGATTAGATCTGTCTCCTGAATTACATCAAGTGGACTATAGAATAAAAAATTTTTGTTTCGACTAACATATCTTAGCTAACATCCTAGCACTAGAAAGCAGTGATGTCCGTTAGAAATAGAATGTGAGCCACATATATAATTTAGAATTTTCTAAACATATATAGATTTGATTACTTCCTGGTTGAAATTAAAGTTGCACAGACTATGAAAAAAGTAAAATAAAATAAAATTTTCTAATAGCCACATTTAAAGGTGTAAAAAGAAATAGGTAATACTGATCGAATAACATATTTAACCCAACGTAGCCAAAATATTATCCTTTCTACATGTAATCAATATGAAAATCATCCGTGATAGTTTATATTCTTTTTTTTTTTCATCTTTGATATCTTGTATGTATTTTATACTTCTAACAAATAATTTGGGCTAACCCTATTTCAAGGGTTCAATAGCCATGTGATTATTGGCTATAATAGTGAACAGCACAGGTCTACATAGCATATTTAATATTGGTTCAAGTATAAAATAGCAATGAGTTATCATATAAAGGCTTTTTCTTAATTTATAATTTTTCAACTAATATTGGAACATTTAATTTTTCCAAGAAAAGAAAAGAAAGAAAGGACATTCTACAGTGCAAACTGCATCCATGTGAATTAAGAGAATATATTTAGCCATACCTTGATTGCATCCTTTTTACAGACTTTAACCATATCAATAGTTCACCCTACTGGAGCTCTATTTTATTTGATTTATTATCTTGAATTCCTATTGGTGAAATAATGATGGCTTTGTTTCTCTTCTTTTTCTTTTTTTATGATTTTATTAATTTATTCATGACAGACACAGAGAGAGAGGCAGAGACACAGGCAGAGAGAGAAGCAGGCTCTCTGCAGGGAGCCCGATGTGGGACTTGATCCCAGGACTCCAGGATCACGCCCTGAGCCAAAAGCAGATGCTCAACCACTGAGCCACTCAGGTGTCCCATCTCTTCATCTTTTCATTCACAGCACTGGCTTTCTTAATTCTGTGAGTCAATTTAAAATAGAAAATACTATAAAGAGTGTAATTCAATAGAAAATAACTAAGTCAACTAGATGTGTTCCATGTTAGTAGCCAAATGTAGATTTTTTCTGTTTAAAAGCCACCCCTTGATTTCAAATCATTAAATGTTAATTTGGTGTGATTATTTTTAGGGCCCATCAGTTCTATACATTTTAATTTGTTTGTGAATTGAATAAATGATCACTCAGGCTTTGCCTCAGTGCTGTTTTTAGAGGAAAGGAGGTGGTTGTTTTTATTAAACAAAATTACATAAAATTATTTAATCATAGTTCTTTGTTCTTTTAAGTTTGGAGATTTTTTGGTAAATTTCTTTTTTAAAATTTTCTATTTGAGTATAGTTGGCAAAAAATGTTACATTATTTCAGGTGTACAACACAACGCTTGTCTATATATTATGTTGTGCTCACCCCAAGTGTAGTGTCACCACACAATGCTATTACAATGTCATTGACTGTATTCCCTGTACTGTGTCTTTTATTACTGTGACTTATTTCATTCCATAAATGAAAGGTTATATCCCCCACTCCCCTTCACCCATTTTGCTCATTTCCTCATCTGCCTTCCCTCTGGCAACCAACCATCAGTTTGTTCTCTATATTTATAGATCTGATTCTTTTTGTTTGAGTTGTTTGTTTTGTTTTGTTTTGTTTGATTCCAGGTATGAATGAAATCATGGTATTTGTCTTTCTCAGTCTGATTTATTTTACCCTGTAGGGGTAACCTCTAGGTCCATCCACTTCATTGCAAATTTCTGCCCACATGTTAATATGAGTGTCTTAAAAGTGGTGAAAGCCACTTTCAGTTCAATCACATTATGTTATTAAAATTATATGTAAAATTGCATTTATCCAATATATTTATTCTGATGTCTCAGACTCTTTTTTTGAGGCAAATTACTAATGAAAAAGCCTCTCTAAAGTTCACTACTATTTCTATTATTTTAATATTTTCCAAATATTTTCTTCCTTAAAGCTACAAAATTGTTATCTTCCTGTTTAAACTCCACTACTTAGAAGGAGTTGCTGGAGGAGAGGTGAATGGGGGAATGAGGTAATGGGGTGATAAATATGAGAGAGGCTCTATGATATGATGAGCACTTGGTGTTATATACACTGATGAATAATTGAAGTCTACATCTGAAAGTAATGATGTACTACATATTGGCTCATTGAAATTAAATTTAAAAAATGAAAAAAAAATGAGGATAGATATCTATATAGAGATGTACTGGATTTTTCGGTTTAAACAATATTCTTTACTAAAGCTTGCATCACTTCAGTATTTTCTTGGGTAATCTAAATATGAGTCCTGCTATCAACCTAGATGTCCCTCGGGTTCCAGCATTTTCCTCATGTTTGGCTTGTATAATGGTTTGACAGCTACTCTCCATTATTTGGCACTGCTTCCAGGGAAAATGAATTTACCTTTGTGAGGTGGTGGGATGGAGATGGGTGGGTTCACAATGTGCACATGGAGAACCAGCCTGCTATTCTTTTAGATAAAGTCTTTTTTATTTTTTTTCAGTTTTGCTTTATCTCTTTTTAAATATCTAAAAGGTCTAGAGAAACATGCATATTAAATTGTTTTTAAGATCTTTAATATTAATAAGTAATGCGTAGATGGTAGCCAAAGCCATCTATCAGAAGAAAGAAGACACAGTAGGATATAGCAGTAAGATCTGAGGCCTGAAGACACAAATAAAATGCTAATTCTGTGGACCTCTCTGCTTGCTGCATATTTTTTTCACACTTTTGCTTTTAAATTTTTATCAAGGTCTTAAAAATCTTTACATCTAAACACTGTCTTTAAAATTTGTTTCAGATATACCACTTCTACAACTCCTGCTAAAATGATCAATTGCCCAACCTGTTTACCAAAACCCTGATGCTTTTCCAATTTTTTTGTTTCAATATGTTTGGATGTTCCATGTGGGAGAAAGAAAATGGACTTAGAAATAAGCATAACAAAACTAATTATTCACATATGGCTCTTCATCCTACTTATTTCTCTAATGTTTTAGCTTCCTTGATAGCATCTTTCAGACTGTGTACAAAGCACAAGACCTTCAATAAAATAGACACTCAGTAAATACTTCACATTAACTGGTGTGAAATTACCATGCACATCGGGTTCCCTAGGCATTCTGTTGATATTGTTTAGTATAGATAACAAGGCCAAGTTTATATCTAGCACTTTTCATTGGGAAATTATCAAGTAGGTGGTCTTTGGCTCCTTTCTATGTTTGGTTCACGGGGTCTCTCTCTTAAATCTTGGCACAGTCTTTCTCCTCACATCAAGTTTTCTGATACAACCTTCTAGTTCAACAGTTGTTTTTTCTTCAAACAAAAACAAAACTAAATGCCTGCAAACCTCCATGCAGTTTTTAACTGTTAGGAAAATAAACCTGTGTGAACTAACTCACACCAAAGGTGGAGAGAATAAAAGCTGAATCAGTGTCTAAAATATGTCTTAATTTTTTTTATAACAATTAAATAAATTAAATCTCTAAGATTTTAGTAAAAACTTCTGTTGGTTTTATGTTCGACATACTCAAAACTTTCATATTGAACCAGCATATCCAGACCTGACATATTCATAGCTTTGATGACCTCCAAAAACCCAGTGAAATAATTTTAAAACCACTGAAATTTATGTTAGGATACAATTAAAATTAAGTATCAAATTATTTCTCCAAATATATCCTAGATGAAAAGCTAAGTTTTTAAGCATATTAGATTCCAAAAAAAAAAAAAAAAATTGACAGTTTTTTAAATGAGTCAATTTGATCCTTAATTAAAAGAGAAATCACTTTATAAACATATAGAAGACATACAGTGCCATAGGCCTATAAGTACACTTAACCTAAATAGTTAATATTTTTCATGCGTATAATAAAATGATTTTAAACCAGTGGTGCAAAAGTAGACATCTAAAATTAACTTATGCATTAGTCAGGATTTTAAAAGTTGTTGAAACACCTAAATACTCTGGTTAGCTATGATTTCTCCTGAACTCCCATCATTTATAATAAAGACTTCACATATTTAATTCACCTGGATTTTGAAGACTTAAAAAAGACTATGGAGTCTGTAACATAACTCTTTAAAGTTAGGGAGGATTTTTTTTTTTTTTTTCTAGTAAAACCCTTTGGAGAGGGTAGGGGAGTTGATCCTCCCACAGTATCAGCAACAGAGTCCTGTGTCTACACTGCAGCCATTCTAAATCAAATTCATGTTTAAAATATTTAATCTCAGAATACAATGTGAAATGTAGTTCAAGGTCCAGTGTGAATTGAACTCAAATTCATAAAACAAGATTGGAGTCCCTTTAAGATTGGTGTGTACCGGTGGAAGGTGCTGAAGGATGTTAAGGAAGGCAGGTCCACGGGACTAAGCCATCTGCATTTGTAAACAGCATTTATCCAGAGAAGAAATACATTTTTATCTTTCTGACAAGAGGCACAGGTGTAAGTCAAAGCGAGGCACCCATTGAAGTCAGGCCCTGATTCTCCCACAGGGATTGGGCAAGGGAGGCAGAGAGTTATCTCCATACATATTTGCATTTCAAAGAACTAGCTCTCAGGTCCAGGAGGAAACTGGTTTGGGTGGTAGATTTACATCTCAATAGGCAAAGAATGAATTTAAATTGCAAGATTTCTAAAGTAACCGACCTGAGAGAGGCTGGAACAAAGAGCAAATTTTCCTGATAGCATTGAACTTCCTCAGGCAGGGGCTTCTTTTTTTTTTTTTTTTTTTTTTAGATTTTTAAAATGTATTTGAGAGAGAGCATGAACAGTGGGGAGGAGCAGAGGGAGAGGGAGAAGTAGACTCCCTGTTGAGTGGGGAGGACATGGGGTTGGATCCCAGATCCCTGAAATCCTGACCTGAGTCAAGTTTAACTGTTTAACCAACTGAGCCACACAGGTGCCCTCACTCAGGTATTTTAAGAGGGCCTGGGATCATCTTCAGGGCCTTAGGGTACTAAAAGCCAGGCTAGACTTTAGTCGAGACTCTTAGTGCAAAGATTTGAATACAATCATTTTCCCTTAGAGTTCTGCAGTTCTCAATATTAGCATCTGTTATTTTCTTTTTATTGCATTTTATTTGACTGATATACTTTGATTGTAGTTTGGAGTCACAATCGCAAGATGCAAAGTGAAGGTGGTAGTGGTTTAAACATAAGGTAATATGTTTGCTAATATACACAGAACAAAGTCCAGTAGTTCCATAGCAGATATTAATTTTTTTAAACTTTTTTTTTTCTGGTTTGTTTGATTAAACACTGTGTTGATTAAATCACATTTTTGTAATCCAGTTTTTAAAGTTTATACATTTTTACTCTGCCAATGTGTATCTGTGTGTCCTTAAGGAAAAGCCTTACTACAGTGTAGGGGCCAAGAGTTGAGCAGGAATGGTCCAGGGTGCCAACCAACCACAGCTCCAATGTTAAGTCATTGCGTGAACTGGGGAGATAAGCATGGCATTTGTGCCTCTATTCTCTGATCCAATAGGTGAAGAATATTTGATTAAATGATCTCTAAAAGACACTTACAGCCTCAAAATTGTATACTTATGGGTCTAATTTATTCACTTCATCAATTCTGTCTACATGCTGTAAAATAGAATAAAAACTGTGCAGCATGCCAAAAGAGATAGGATTTTCCCAAACTTTAAGAAATAAAGCACGATGGCTTCTGTGCCTTCTGTGGGTGCTGGAGGGGTATTTCTGGAATAATTGAGATCAGTCACAAAGATACCCTAAATTCATGCAATCATTTGGAACATTTCTTTCTGAGCTACCCATACATGATGTCATTTATTGTCAAGTATTCACAATCAGAATACACTATTCATTTATGTGTTCAGTCACTTGGTTATTCATTTTGTCAGTTTTTTGCCACATCTTCTTAAGAATTTGTCCATCAGTCCCACAGTATTGCACTGAATAAAGATATAGAACTCTTCAACAATTTTAACAGTCCACATTTATTGTGACTCTTCATATGCAAGCACACAGAGAAAAAGTTACTATTTGGGATATAAAATATGGACAATCAAGTTAACCTCACTTTGCACTAGTCATTTTTTAAATTACCCAAATAAGAAGATTATTTTAATGCTTTCATTTTCAGTATTTGCTTCATCTATCAGGTTTAAACATAAGTATATATTAACTAATTTTTAGTAGCATGTATTTTTCCTGATTAAAAAAAGTCATACATATTCATTGAAGAACATTAGGAAAATATGCTAAACACATAATGAGAATATTTCCAATGAAAATATTAATAAAAAGAGATAGCATAATATTAAACATTAAAATCTTTATATAATCTCCATTTCCAGGGTAATGTTTTCAACTAAGAGAAACAATTTGCAGAACACTACAATATATCATCAGCCCAAGAATGGGAACTATAGTCATTTTCATGAGCAATATGAAAGCAGCAACCAGCCCTCTAAGGCACACATTGGATGTGCCAATCCATTCTGTATATGTATGCCCAGATTTTTACACAACCATAAATTTTCATTATTATTTATTTATATTTTTTACTTACATGAATTTCTCAGTGTCTTTTTCCCAACATCTAAACATCCACAATTAAACCCAGCAAGTTGTAATTTTCTCTTGGATTATTCACTCATCTTGGCCCCGTCTATACGTGTTTGATGTTACTTGTCAATTTACTATTCAGCTTTGCTTGAATCAGTGTTGCTTCCTTCCTTATAAACCAAACTTTCTTACGTATGGTTCTCAGACCTGGACCATGGACAAGAAGTTTAATAAGTGTTGTATTTTTTCAAAGGTCTGATGATGAATCCGTATAAAGAAGAATGAGGCCACAAGACAAAGAAGAACAACAAAGCCTTTTTACTTCTTAGGACAAGATGTAATTTCACCAGAAACTGAGTTCAAGAAGCTTTAGATAATTGCGCAAAGTGGAAAATACCAGTTTTACCAAACATCATTTAAAAAAAAGTTTGGAGATGATGCAAGTTTTGTGATGCTGTACATTGTATTCACATAGATTTAAAATAATCAGAACACTGCATATCTTCTATTTTGTCAACAGGTTTAAGTACGCTTTCTTTCGTAAAATAAATTTGGATGTTTTCTGAGGATACAGGTGGGCCTTTGGAGAGAAATCAATTATAATATGATACATATGAGAAGATAAAATGCCAAAGAAATACTCCAACATGAAAAACCTTTAAAATAATATAGAAGGACATGGTCTAGATTGTATACTTCAGTTTAGAACTATTTGTGATTCATGGTGATTCAAATCAAAAGACGATATTAAACGTCATGTTAATATAGTTGTTTTTAATTTTTTTTAAATCTGAGTATAGTTGACACATAATGTTTCATTAGTTTCAGTGTACAACATAGTGACTTAACATATTTATAAGTTATTTTATGCTCACAGCAAGTATAGTTACCATCTGTCACCACATAATGCTATTACAGTATCATTGACTATATTCTGTATGATGTGCCTTTTACTCCCCTGGCTTATTCATTCCATAACTGGAAGTCTGTATCTCCACTCCCTTTGACCCATTTTGCCTACCCTTCATCTCCCATCCTCCTTCCTTTTGGCAACCATCAGTTTGTTCTCTGTATTTATAAGTCTAATTCTGCTTTTTGCTTGTTTACTCATTTGGTCTAAAAAAGGTCTAAAAAAGATCCCACATATTAACTTTTAGTTTTTTAATTTATTATTTTGCTAAGAGATTCTAAGTCTATTCTTTTATAACGTGTGATGCATACACATTATAATATTGATTACATTATATAATATAATAGGGTTGTGTTTCCAATAACTTTATTCCGCTGAGAGATAGAATGCAGGCCCCTATACTTAAATATGATACATAAGCCATGGCTGTCATGAGCTAGGGCCATATTCCATTCTGGCTTAGCCACAGCAGTGATTGGTATTACTTCATAGGACATCAGGGAAATGGGAAGTCAGTATTAAATAATGGTAATGGGTATGGGTTCTGCTGTTTACTTATCTTCCTCATCTGAGGAACAATAATAATTATATCACATAATGTCCATATCACAGGATTATAAAAATCAAAATTGTATGTTTCGTAGCTAATGCAAATTTTTGACACTTGGGAAGCATTCAGTAACATTTGGCTTTTTTTATTGAGATAAATTTTCATAGATTGTAAGTATCCTGGAAACATGTCTCTTTCCTCCCCAAACTAAGAAGTATGAACACTCCAACTGAAGCAGTTGTAAGGACACAGATTAGATACAGAGGAACTATTTTCTGGGAAATTGACAGCAGTGTCAAGCATTTGGCAGAGTGAATTAAAGCGACTCAGACCTCTGCTAGTCTAGCACAATTATGAAGATAGTTATGGATACTGAAACATTTGATGAAGATTCTCCATTTACATTATGATTTTATGATATTCTAGACAAGAAAAAAATTGTATTTCCTATTGACCTTAAATTCCTAAAAGAAGCAAGTATGTGTCCATTCTGATGTAGGGCTTTGTGAGCCATGAAGAACACCAGGCATTAAATGAATATGTAGATGGAGAGCTCCCTAACTCTGGAAGACAAAGATTAACAAGTCAGGTCAGATCTAGTAAACACTGTGGCCAATCATATCACCATCCCCCTACTGATATAGGAATGCTTGTTAATGATTCCTTATTAATAATGTTTTTCTCTATACATTTAAGCTTGTTAAAGTTCCTTCTTGTATAAAAGTTGGTGTGATTGAGTAACCCTTAAATAGTTAAATGTCTGCATAGAATCCCAGGTTACAGACTTTTCCAGAGGTTGTACAAGATAATTATCTAAATATAATGATGGAATGTTACTAACAATTTGCAACCTATATTCACAGGTTCAGTTTTAGACGCAGCTAATCACTTATCCTTTTTGTTTGGTTCAGCTGTCATTTCAAAACTCACCTTTCTGTCTGGGCCAGCTGTTAACTCAACATATTCTGTTAACTATTATGTTAAGAGAATTGTAGAGAATGTCTGATCTTAGAAAAACTATTGTCATGTTAAACAAAAATTATATATAAAATACTGTCCTGGGATAATACCATCAGAAACACCCTCATAAGGACCATAGTTTTTTGAGAAAGATGTAAAAAAAAAAAAAAAAAAAAAAACCCTACTTGACTTAACCTGAGCTCATTAATCTGAGGTCTTTGTACTCGTACACTCATACATTTAATTAACATTTAATAATGGGTTTTTAAATGTTTTTAAGCAAAGTTCATTTTTTAAATATAAGATTCAACTTGCTAGTTTTACCTAATGTTCATTTATGCATTGTTATATTGTTAATATTTTAAGTTGTTTTTTGCTTTAGTCTTTCTACCTTCCACATTTAACTATTTTATTTTATCCTTTTATTTTATTCTTTATACTTTAACAAGTGTAAATGTAGAGAGAAAAAAATTGCTAATAAGGAATCATTAACAAGCATTCCTATATCAGTAGGGGGTTAGTGATATGATTGGCCACAGTGTCTACTGGATCTGACCTGACTTGTTAATCTTTGTCTTCCAAAGTTAGTGAGCTCTTCATCTCCATATTCATTTAATGCCTGATGTTCTTCATGGCTCACAAAATATGGATGGGATGCCTAGATAGCGCAGTTGGTTAAGCAGCAACCCTTGGTTTTGGCTTCAGATGTGATCTCAAAATCAAGTCCTGTGTTGGGCTCCATGCTTAACGATGAATCCATTTGAGATTTACTCTCCCTCTCTTTCTGCCCCTTCTGCTCATGCTCTCTCTCTCTCTCTCTCCAATATGAACAAATATATCTTAAAAAAATAAAATATGGAATAGAAAAGAATTATGACAATTAAGTTATGTAACAATGTGGAGAAGCAGATGTAGGTATAGATGAAACAAAATTTGCACCAGATCAAGTCAAACAGGTAAGGAAGAATTTATTCAAGGCTATTGAAATAGGAGGGAGAAAATCTGAATTCAACTCCCTTGAAATGAAGGGCAGGGCAGGTTTTAAGAGCAGGCTGGGGGAAATCACAGACCATCTGTGCTTGCTAATTAGCCTTACCCAAAAGAAAAGTAAGGTAGTTTTGCATTTTGGGAAAGGTGTTCAAGGAAGTTAGAAGTTAAGCTCCTACCCTCCCAGGAGACTGGGAGATAGGGCACTATCTTCTGGATGATTTTATTTAAAAGGGATTGCTCTCAAGCCCTTAAGAAAGAACCTGGGCTATAAGACTGGTAAGATTTTTATTTTATTTTTATTTTTAAAAAAAGATTTTATCTATTTATTTGACAGAGAGAGGGAGAGGATGCGACAGGCAGAGGGAGAGAAAGAAAGAAGAAGGCTCCCCACGGAGCAGAGAGTGGCCCATGGGGCTCAATCCCAGGACCCTGGGATCATGACCTGAGTCCAAGGCAGATGCATAACTGAGTGAACCACCCTGGTGCCCCTGATAAGATTTTTCAGTGAATTAGAATCAAAGGAGCAAAGAAAGAATTTACAAGTTTGTGAAGTAAATGCTCTAATTAAGGGGAGTAAGGAAAATGCTGTCTAAAGTTTAGTCCATCTTGGTCATGGGCGTCCTACAGTAGACAGTGCCCTCCTTGAGGGCGGTGAGAGGCTAAATGTACAAAGGGACAAAAGCCAGATCATGTGTAAAAATACTACTCTGACCCCTGGCCTCTGCAGCAGCCAGGTTGGCACTGGTTCAGTAATTGACAGCTTACCTAATTTTTGCCCCTACTTCCAACTTAGGTGCCAAACGAGAAACCTAATCATGCTCCTCTAACCCAGGACATGGGATGCCCAGCTTCTGGTTAGCCAGCTCCAGCTTTCCCATGCCAATAGGCTCCAATCAGAGCAGACTTGAAACCTTCCCTTTTTCACCATAAAGCTTTGCCACTCTGCCTGCCTTTGAGTTTCTGCCACACACAAGTGATGGTGGCTGACTCCCTTGCTATAGCAAGCTTTAATAAATAGTCTTTGCGTGTTCTCATTTGTTTGGTCGTCATGTATTTTCATAGAAGCATTTATTTCCATAGAAGTATCTAGGACTGTGGGTGATTAATAGTACCCACTTAATCTATTAAAGAGAGAGTTTCTGTGTAAAGACTTCCATGCTAGCAGCATACTGGAGAAAGAATATTGTAGGAAATTAATAATAGAGAAGCACTCGGCCTGAATCACTTACTTATTTAGTGACCTTAGACAATTTAACGAGTTGCATCCTCTAGTCTCACCTCTATTTTTGGAGTAATAATTCAACTTAATAGATATTTGAACATTAAACAATGTTCGTGAACATTGTGTCTCCTTCCCTATGCATTATTTCTCTCTCCTGGTGTTTGGAGGGAGCCACTGTCCTACAGGTTTAATGCTAAAAGGACATAAATTAACCTTAAAATCCTGCTTAAAAAGAAAAAAAAAAAGAATGGTTAACAATTTCTTGTTTCTATCTATAGTAACTGTGACTGAAGAAGTTTAAATTCTTATACATTAGCTGAAAAAAGGCTCCAGGGAAAAATGGTCCAGAAAGGAAAAGACAAAAATACCCTCAGGCCAGCCATTGTTATGCAACTGAACCTGCAAAGGTGCAAGTGATAGTCTTGGGCAACCACCAAAGCCTCTGGGTTGTTCTGCAACTAATGACTTACAGCAACTGAATCTGCTGTACAGTTTTGTTTTGTTTTAAATAGGTTTTCTTTTCCATGAATTATACATTAAGTGGATAGGGCAACCACATGACCCAAAAAAGCAACCAGGTGAAAGGTATAAAGAGTGTGTGCTTCCATACCTTTCTCAGTTCTTCTGGATCTTTACCCCCCAACCGAGAATCCCATCAACACGGATAAACACTTGTGTTGGTTCCCTGTTCAAATTTCCCAGAGTATTTTTTAAAATAACAATAGTATATACTTCCGTTTTTACTCTTTTATGTAAAATATAGGACAGTATGCCCTTTGTGGGTCACTTTGCTTAACTTAACAGTGTATGTTTGCAGTCTTTACCTTTCTGTGCATAAAGAGCACCTTGATCTGCATTTATTTGTGCATTTGCTTGTTTATGTCATGTTTTAAAAATCATTGGATTTAAAAAAAAAATCATTGTATTTTAAAGATGTGCTACGATTTATTTAACAGGTACCCAGTGGTGTGCATTCGAGTCCAGGCTTCACTTATGATAAACAGTCCTGGGATGAATAAACGTGTACACTGGTCATTCAATTCTGTGCATCTCTAACCTTTCCTGCATGTGAAATGTGTATCTAGTACATCTAGAATAAATTCCCAGTAGTAGAATTACTGAGTTAGAAGGTGTGCATAGACACAGATCTAGGCATACACCTAGATACACACCTAAATCTAGACAGAAATGTAAAGATACAGATGTAGAGATAGGTATATAAATAGATACACATATACACATATATAACAAAATTACTTTATATATGGAAAGATATCAAATTCCTGTCATTGATTTCCAATTTATATTCCAATTAGCCTGTTAATCCATACTTCACACACTCTAGGTATTATTAAACATGTGGCTTTGACAAAGCTGAGGGGTGAAAATCAGTAACTCGATGTACTTTAAAGTGTCTCTTTGTGTTATCCTAAGGAATATACTCTGCATTATTCTAGGCTTAATGGTTCTTTCTTACTCAAAGCCTGTCTTTTCATATTCTTTGCTTGTTCTCTATGTTTTAAAATCAATTTGTAGAAGATCTTTATATGATAGGGATATACTATCCCTTTGCATATACTTAATGGAATAACATTTTTCTGCCAATGTCTGTATCTGTACCTATATCTATAGATATTGAAAGAGCATTTCCATCTTTTCCTTATTGCTTTGAGATTTTTTTTCCTCTCTCCAAGAGTATAAATGAAGTCACTTGAACTTCTAGTCTGTTAGAGTTCAACATTTTTAAATACTTGACAAGATATAGAGTTTTGTTGCATAAGTTATCAATTTGATTATTTTTTTCCCCATAATACCAATTAGTCTTCATAAGCTCATTCTTTTCCGCGTGTTGGGTTAATACCTTGAACATATCCTAAATTGGCAAATACATTTAGGTGTATTTATAAAGTGATTCTCCTTTCCCATTATTCTGTCTACTTATGTGCCAGTAATAAACCGCCTTATTTATTGGTACTTATTGAACATATTTAATTCTGGTGTATTGTAAGAATTCAAATTTTTTTTGGCATTGACAGATCTTTTTATATAGATCATATATTAGAGCTATATTTATATTTACATTGACTCTATATTACACTATGTAGAGTCAAATATTTATATAGGTCATTCATTCTTATCTAGTGGATACAAAATTTTAAAGTGGTGGAAATAGATGGAGAATAAAACGGTGCCATTTATCAGACTTACTTTCTGATTTAGGAAAAGAAAGTATAATTATTTGTGGTGGTGGTTGTTATTGTAGTAATTATATTTAGCAAACTGAAGAGATATTTATGTTTAAGAATTACAAGAATAAGTTGTATTTCAAGTTACAGAAGATATTTCAAATGTAAACCTATCGATTCTGGTAAGAGTATTAGTATCGTTTGTGGGTGCTTTACAATCTCAGGTTGAATCACTATGCTTTTTAGTTCAGAAATGAGATAGATACAGGCTCTCTTCATACTATTTTTCAAGAATGTTTTGGAAAGAAATGAAATCGACAATCAGTGAATAAAACTTAATGAAAGATATTCATCAAAAGTAAAGGATTCTGTCAAAGAAAAATTCCTAAATAATCTGCCAAGGTTCTACAGTCTTGGTCTCTGATTGGATAGTAACTGTAACATTGGAGTGGTCTATAAAAAAACCATTTTTACATTTATAAAGCTGCTGATCCAAAGTCAACTAATATCAATTAATGCTTGCAGAGTGTGTCATGTGGTGATAAGCACTTCTATATCTGTCATGCATTTAAATCTAACTGTGATTCTGTGACAAAAGGAATATTTTTAATATGTTATAAATTATTAACTAAAGTGGAGAAGTTAATCAGCACTTCCCACATGGTGGAGCTAAGATTTTAATCACAGTTTTGGAATTTCAGTTCTATATTTCCTTCCACCACAAAGGTTCCTCCTGTTTTGCAGTGATTAAAGTGATAATAGACATCATGGTTTCTTCTTTTATCTAATAACATTTCAAGTAATTATTAACATTGACAAGAAAATATATTCTTTGTTCATTTTCTTTATATCCTAGATATTCTTAAATTGAAGCCACTTTATTTATTATACACTAGTCAAATAAGCTGGGCATTTTTGTCTCAGAGCATAGAGTAAAAGCTTGCTGCTTGTGTTATTGTTGTGGCCAATTAATGGAATAAAATATGTCTTCCTTTATCAATTCTACTGATAAAGTTAGGATTTTGGGAAGAATGTAGGAGTACATTTTTTAAGGTATCTGTTTGTTACATAGAAATACATAGAAAATTTCCAGTATAGTACAATCTATAATTGCTCCATTCAAAAATTATAATCTGTTAACATCTAAATTTATTTGTTCACATCAGTGTCGGAGATAAGAATTTAGACACGGATGTGAATAATTAACTTGATATGTTGAGTTCTATATGTATATATAGACTTATTTTTAATTAATATAATATCTTGGTTACATGTTTACATAATTTAAATTCAATAAATGGTAAAATTTAATCCATGAAAAATAATGTCTCCCTCTCACCCTGATCCTCAACCTATAATTTGATTTCAGTAAGAATTAAAAGATATCAGTGAAGAGTAATAGCTTCCTCCCACCCTTGATCTTGTAATCATTGCCTATTATCAATTATATGGCTCTTTAGAAACTTTTAGAATATATGTAATTTTTCTTTTTTAAGAAGAATCATAGCCTATTATTTTTTAAGAAAAATTTTATTCTATACACATTGTTCTTGTTCATTGAATTATGCTTTGCTCTTGAAATGAACTATGCATTATATATTTATCCATATTAATCCATAGGAAGATTTTTTAAAATATTTTATTTATTTATTCATGAGAGACAGAGAGAGAGAGAGAGAGAGAGAAAGAGGCAGAGACACAGGCAGAGGGAGAAGCAGGCTCACTCAGGAAGCCCGACAAGGGACTTGATCCCAGGTCCCCAGGATCAGGCCCTGGGCCTAAGGTGGCGCTAAACTGCTGAGCCACCCGGGCTGCCCACTTTTCTAGTTTTTAAGATGATAGCATTCTATGTATTAGTATAGCATAATTTATTGAATACATTCATGTTATAAACTTTTGTTCGCTATTAGCACAAATTCCCAAAATAAAAAAACAATAACAAAAGCCACTACACAAAGTATAAACTATAGAACATACGTTATTTTACACATATCTAGTATATCTGTGATCTAAATTCTTAGAAGTGTAATTGGTAGACATTCCTGATTGTCCCTCACAGTGTTTTGTGCCAATTTAATTTTGAATCAGCAACAAATCAAAGTGCTTATTTGTTCATAGCCTGGCCAGTGGGTTTTAGCATTTTGTAAGACTGATTAAATGTATATAGTACATATGTATTTATCTCTATATGTATAGATACATATGTATTTTTTAAAAACTAAATGGATTTATACTAATAAACTGATAATTTGACAAACTAAAATCTTATAATGAATGATATGAGTATTTCTCATATATTTAAGGACGTTTTTCAATTTTTTGTGAAACATCTGTGGGTATAATTTGCTGATTTTTCTACTGTGTAGATCTTTTGCTTTTTTTTTTGTAGATATGCTCTAATTGTTAAAACAATTACTACTGTGATGTGTGTTTCAAATCTATTTTTCTAATTTTCTCTGGCCTTTGATTATGTTTATGGCATTTCTTGGCACTTGTAGAAGTTTCTTCCCCATTTCCTATATTACATAGTCTACTTTTCTAAGCTTTTCTTTTCTTTTTTTGGTTTTTGCTTTTGTTTTTGTTTTTTAGTGAGTATATGTTTGGAAGTGGGAGATGGATGTAATAATTCTAAACAACTTCTTTCTCTAGGCAGGGATTATCAAACTATGTTCTGTGGGAAATCTAGTTCACTGACTATTTTATGAACACACTTTCATAGGAGCATAACGATTCCTATTTGTGCATTATTGTGCAACAATTGTAGAGCTAGAGTCATTGTAATAAAAGCCTTATGGCTTGCAAAGCCTAAAATATTTTCCATCTGGCCATTTACAGAAAAATTTTGCCAGCCCCTTCTCTTTACATTTCTATGAGGCATTATCTTTATATTTTACAAAACATAAATTTAAGATGAAGTGAGGCTAAGAAATATTTCCAAAATTTTTGAAAGGTTTGAAGCATTTTCAAAGGAAAATTTTTCAAATGGCAGATTTTGGATTTTACTCAGGTCTGTCTGACTCCAGAACTGAGATTAAAACCATTGTGCACTTACCTCCATTATCTAAAAATGCATTTGCACATAAAAAGTACAATTGTACTTCATTGGGATACACTAAACTCAAATTTGACCACACGAGACTCATAGACAATGAAGTCTTTGTGGGGGATATACTTAATTTTGTAAAAGTATACAATCAATTTGAAAGTTTAGGATGCCTTCATGAGAGCAGAGAATTTCTGCATGTCCAATGACACCTAGAAGCCCATATGTATCTTTCACAAAGAACTATGATGATAACTACTGTAACTAAAGCATGTCAAAAACTTCAAAGCCATATAAATACTTGAAATAATAATTTATGACTTGACAATGTCTATATCAGGAGTATGACCTTGATAATGGGATGAAGAATGAAAAGAATTGAGTTCTTTTTAATGAACAATGCATAATGATAGGCAACAGAAAGCTGTTCAATAAATTCTCAGAAAACTTGTGGTTGACTTTCATTATTTTCTATGAAACGTACTTTGCAACTGAGAAACCTTTCTGACCTTCCTAGAAAAACACAATAAAACAGATCAAGCAAACAACTACAAAAACAGTTATTTTCCCTTACACTCTGATTTAGTGGTAGCCTCTAATTAACTGTGAGGCAAATCAAAATGTGACTGGAAAGTCTCAATCTGTTAAGTATTTTTTTTTTTATCATCCGTGAAACTAAGCATGAGAATAAAATAGTGCCCATTATTCAGTGTTTCTGTTGAATGTAGGGAGTAGATATTTTTCAATATATCGTTTGGCTATTGACAGCCTGACTAGTTTGTATTTTCATTTTCCTTAATGGTTTCTTTCCAATTAACTTACACTGAAAAAAAAAAAAAGGTTTGTTTTTTTTTTAAGGATTTAATTTATTTATTCATCACACACACACACACACACACACACAGGCAGAGACACAGGCAGAGGGAGAAGCAGGCTCCATGCAGGATGCCCAAAGTGGGACTCAATCTCGGGACTCCAGGATCATGCCTGTGCCATAGGTAGACACTCAACCGCTGAGCCACCCAGGCGTCCCTAAACTGAAAAATGTTAATGCTCATTATACAACATTAAAATAAAAGTATTTCAAAAACACTTGTTGGTTTTGACTGCCAGTTTCCAAATTGTTTATCTGGAAGATGGATATCTGGATACTGTAGCAAAAAAGCAGCAGTAAGATGGAAATGTCTGCAATGTTATAGTGTTTGTACATTTGACAGTGTTGAAGTTGATTATTCTTATTTTTTCTTTCTGCCCATCATATTAGCTATACCGATTATGGAGAAATTATGAATTATAAAGCAGTGAATAATTACATAGATGTGCCATTCCAAAAGGATTTGGCATAACTCTTGCAACAAAATAAATTAAAATTGAATGTGCCAAGTATTCTTCTTTAAATATGTTAAGGAAAAAAAGAAAGGAGAAAGAAAGAAAGAAAGAAAGAAAGAAAGAAAGAAAGAAAGAAAGAAAGAAGAAAGAGAAAGAAAGAAAGAAAGAAAGAAAGAAAAAGAAAGAAAGAAGAAAGAAAGAAAAGAAAAGAAAGAAAGACAGACAGACAGACAGACAGAAAGAAAGAAAGAAAGAAAGAAAAAAAGAAAGAAAGAAAAGAAGAAAGACAGACAAAAAAACAAATGCAGTGATTGGGTTTCTTTAAGGATGTAGTAATCTCCAGAGATTTTTTTGCTTATTTTAATTTTGTCCCACATTTCTAGAAAATGATACTAAATACTCAAATAATTTCCAAGATAAAAAAAAGTTCCCTTTAAAGTCAATTGTATGTAGGTTTCATGTGCATTTGTGTATATATATGTGTGTGTGTAGCTGTGCATGTTTTATATTTCATCATGACATGATTTTTTTGTTGTTGAAAGGTGTACATGTTGTATCAAGTAGTCTTTTTTTTTAAAGGTTTTATTTATTTATTCACAAGGGGCACAGAGAGAGAAGCAGAGACACAGGCAGACGGAGAAGCAGGCTCCCTATGGGGAGCCCAATGCGAGACTTAATCCCAGGACCCCAGGAACAGGACCTGAGCCAAAGGTAGACACTCAATCACTGAGCCACCCAGGTGCCCTGAGATAGATAGTCTTTTAATGTGAAGCTTCATGTATGTCTGACTAGGAGTCAGGCTATGTTTAGTGTTTGCTGGACCTGTAGGTGTCAGAGGCTTCAATGTCCTTTCTTGTCTTCCTGTTGTCTTTGGTTTTCCCTAGACACTCCTTCTTAAACAGAGCCTGAGCCTTGAAACACTTTCAGCTGCGTGCCCCTGTGGTTATCCAGGAGCCCTGTCGATGTACTGCTAAGATATTAGGGGAGGGGAAATATTCAGTAAACCCATGATTAAGTTCCAGTCTTTTAGTAGACCTGTGTCACTGTGTTATAACTTTCACAAGTGCTTCTTAGCTTTCTTTCACTCCTTAGGTGAGATGGGAAGGCTAGAGGGGGTTGGAGGTGGGTAATTTCCCTTCCTCCAAGTTGTATAAGGCTTTGGTGAGGTATTTTGACTTTCTGGATAGGCATTTTTTTTTTTTTAGGACACTTGGGGTTCATTTCAAAATGGTTACCTTTCCTGTGGGTATATTGCAGATGGTAATTTCCCTCCTTTCCTTGGCAAAACAGAAGGGGACTTTTCCCTGCTCTTCTTTGGGAGAATTTGGTAGAGCTCTTGGCATAAAAACTCCAAGTACAGGGCACCATCTTAGGCTGCGAAACCAGGAATTTTCACTCTTCAGCCTGTTCACACTCAGCTTCCAGAAATTCATTAAAGCCACTGTTCAGAGACTCTAGTAACCTCTGTTTCAGGTGAGCTGATCTGTATTCCTTAGCTTCACCTGTCTCCCCCGTTTTCAGGGTGGCGGCTTGCACCCTGACCTCAATTCTCTGATGGAACTAAGGAAAGTTATTTTATTTCAATTTGTTCAGTTTTCTTTTTCTAGTTGTGAGCAGAAATAATGATTTGCAAGCTCTTTACATGTTGGAAGGGAAACTGGAATCCAACAGTGATGTTTTTAAATAACTTACAAATGTAAATGCTTGCTGAAAAAAAATTCAGAGTAAAATATGTATTTCAGTAAGATATGCTAAGTGTGTTCTCCAGATTTAGTATCTTTTGGCATTCCTCTTATTATCCTGAAGGTACCTATCTTCAGAGTGTTCAAGGTTAAATTTAAGTGAAAATTATAATAAATAGCAACCATTGAAACATTCCATATGTATCAGTTACTCTCTTACCACTAGAGCCAGAAGGCAGTTTCCAGGTTGGTTCTAGAGATTTCTTCTACCTATTCTTCAGTTTTATGTATAACCTTTGGGTTATATATTGACTTACAGAAAAGAAGAAAAGTAATATACTGTTTTATAAGAGAATATATTATCATTCATAGTGAAAACCCAAAGTGATTCCCCAAAGTAGTCATAGTAAAAACAAAATGGTGATTTTAAAAGTACATGATTATAATAAATACTAATGTTTTGTTGTGCTTAGAACCGTTTTATTTGAAAGCATAGAAACATCTAGGTAGTTCCAAAGATTAAATTTCTTCATTAATACCGGAAGTACAAATATTTAGAGGGATAGAATAAAACATGAATATTGCAATGTTGTTTACTGTACAAAATACAATTAGAACTCATAGATACTGCTCCTTAAAATTCAGTCATAAATTTGCTTTGAGAGTTCAGAATTAATGAGGCCTTGCAAGACATTATTAACCACTTTCATAAATGACTTCCTGTGAAAAAATTGAATATTTCTAAGACCTACTAAGAGTAACTACCCAGTAAATTATTTCAGCTAAATGATAACTTCCTTGGCTAAGTTATGAAGCAAAGCTATGTGTCTCAGATGCAGTAAAATATACCACAAGTCTATGCTTATAATCTTCTGTTTTGTTAATAATTAACATTTTATACTTAAACTATGATTTTTAACTTCCACATCTAATATCAAAGAATAAAAATTCTACTTTATTTCTTGTAAGTGTATTTTTCTTAGGAAATTTACATTTACTTGGCAAATTAATGTTTTAATGTACCCTTTAACAGCTAGAAGATTCCATGTTCGTGTAACAAATGTCAAGAAATGTTTATTAGTTTTATTAACAAATAAAAACCAATACTTATGTAAAATGTTTTAAAACGACTGTGATTTTGTAACAAGACAAATGATTGAATAATTATTACTTTCCTAATTTTAAGGCATTCTATTAATATTCTGATAAATGTTAAGATCTATCCTCAAAGGTAAATCGTTAAGTTTTGAAAAAGAGATTTTACTTTATGTTACAGAACAGAAAAATGAATATTAATTTGTAAATAATTAAATCTTGATGGTAAATTATAAGCTTCTTACCAAATTTATATTTTAAACAAGTTCAAAGAGAAAATCGTATCGTTACTTCTCCTTCTTATTTCTTTCTTTTCTTTCTCCCTTCCTTCCTTCCTTCCTTCCTTCCTTCCTTCTTTCCTTCCTTTCTTCCTTCTTTTCTTCCTTCCTTTTCCCCATGATTACAGAAATAGGATCAAGAAGAATGTATGAAAAATTTAGATCTTTAATGTTCTATTTGGAGATTGTGAATACAATATCTTACTTCACATTTCCATTTTGAATTCTCTCTGGTGTGCATTGATTTTAGGTGAAATGATATCCTCATTCTCTTGAACTTCCACCAGATAATAAATAACATGGCAGATGGAAACTCTTAGGAAAGGTACATAAACAAAGACAAAAGTCACAGATAAGTGAAATAAATATAGAAAGAAACCCTCTGAAACTATGCTTAAAGAAAAAAGTTCCTCAATGATTTGTAATGTATTTAATAGGATCAGAATTCTTGACCTCAAATTATAGTACACTGTGCCATTTTAGCTTAATTTGAAGTAAACAGGTTTTTTTTTTTTTTAAGTTTTGTTTAAATTCCAGTTAGTTAACATACAGTGTAATATATGTTTCGGGGGTACAATAGAGTGATTCAATACTTCCATACAACACCTCATGCTCATCACAAGTGCCCTCCTTAATTCTCATCACCTATTTAACCTCTCCTCCCACTCACCTTCCTTGCATTAGCCATCAGTTTGATCTCTATAGTTAAAGAGGCTATTTCATGGTTTACTTCTCTCTCTCTTTTCCCCCTTAACTATTTGTTATGTCTCTTAAATGGAGCTAGAGAGTATTACGCTAAGTGAAATAAGTCAGTCAGTGAAAAATAAATACCATACTATTTCACTCGTGTATGGAATTTAAGAATGTAAGAAATGAAGTTTTAACATGTGTCTTTCACTTAGCTTTTTCACACTCCAAAAACAAACAAACAAAAATTACTTAAATGTTTCTATTAAAACACAGCAACATCAACACAACTCCAGTAACTCAGGACCTCTTTAAATTTAAAAATACAGCAATATACTTTTATAGCTCCCCAAATATATCATGATACTGTTTTAATATAGGTTTTATTGTTATTTAGGTATGATAAGGTCGGCAGATCGGGAAGTTTGAATACCATTGAAAATACAGTTTGTAATGTTTACAGATCCCAAGAGCAAAGGGCCCTCCACAATTTAAGGAGTCACATGGGAAGCACTAGGTCATTCAGGAGTCAAGGACAGGGGAGAAATTGCCGTAAGAGACTGTATTGTGGTTTCCATGGGAATGAATGAGTGAAGCAGGGTAAGCCGGTTTAGTGTTGGCTAGCTTGGTTAATTTCAGTGGGCTCTGGAGTATAGGGCTGTCCGCTGGCTGGCTGGGGGTGATTAGGGCTGGTGATTGTGCCCAGAGTGTGAGAGCCTGATAAAGGGGGGTAGCTGGACATGGAACGCGGAGCTATTTGGTTTGAATTCAGAATGTGCTCTCATGGGTGGGTCATTTACTATCTCTAGGTATTGGCTAACTCTGGGAGGGGAGTCCCTCCAAGGTCAACAAGACCCCAGATGTCAAAGTCTCAATGCAGAAAATAAAGGACATGGCTAATGCAAATACATTCACAATGTAGGCACATTTTCTTTGCAAATGAAGTAATTTATGTTCTTGAAATAAAATATTACAATTTATGTTCTGCCTCATTTCAAGCAGTCACTTGGGTTTAGTGAATCCTCCCACTGGATGATATGTTGATAATAAATGCAGCAAGAAATGTTTCCAAGTGTTTTCATTAAGTCAAATAACTTCGTAAGGTTAATGAATAGAATGTAAATGTATGTTCTGCATGCAGTAAAAATCAATAAACTGTGCTACATTGTTGCCTTAAGCCACAATAAAATTCCAGGAGTCAGTCCATTGTTGAAAATAACACATCTTAGATGATATTGAAAATAATTTGACCCTAGTAGAAAAAGGAAAAAACAACTTTGGCTTTGATTTGACTAGAGAAAAAGATATTATTCAGATAATACTGTCTAATTTCCCAAAAGTACGAGAGAATTCTGTATCTAGGTCCTAACCCTTCATAGTAAAAATCCCAAATTAAGAAAATTCTTAATTTTTTTTTCTGAAAATCACAACAGAAAGAAAACATAAATTACAGAATTCTATAAATTATACATAATGTATATATTTTATCTGTACCGGGTCTCTCCTTAGACGCAATTTCACTGTTAACAGTGTATAAAAACATCCTACTATATGCCTCTCTTCCAGAGCATTATTCTCTCATTTTCCTCACATTCTTAGAGTAAACATTCCTTTTATTTTCTATTGTAAAAAAAATATATATTTAAGTTTATTATGCTTTTTCTTTAATATATAATGACCAATTACCTGAAATTAATGGTGACTTCTTAATGTTTACTCTGTGACAGTATGATACCACAAAAGAAAATTGCAAAATAACTATTTTAAATGTTCACAAAAATGTTGAGGCTTAGAAGCAAATATGTATTATTCTTTAAAGATTTTAAGCATAATATTAAATAATTTTATTCAGTATAACTAAATTATTTGGTTCTTAAATGTAAACAGTTGCTCTATATTCATTTAAGGATCTCAAGATCCATATTATTGACTGATACATATGTGTATGTGAGATCTTTTAATCAATCTTGTTTAAGTTAAGAAAGTGGACTAGATAGTCTTTGCCATCTCTTTCAAGCAAATAAAGATGCTTCAACAGTTAAGTATTAATCCCATAACATCCATTTGGGCATCTTGCAATTGTAAATCAATAAATGCTAGTGGGCAGATATGTTTGTGTGAAGATTGCTGCTACAGAGTCAAAACTCAACTGTAAGAATAACTTTATTTTGTCTTCTCTATGTAGAAACATATGTAGTTTGGGATGCTATATATTTTTCTTTTTTTTTTTTGATATTATGTATTGAATGTTCGGCAGTATCAATCTCATTAATTAAACTGTAGCCAAATTTATAAAGTCAGTACATTTTTTGTAAACATTCTATTCACTTTGCTGGCATTCACTCACCTATATTGGTGTTTCCTATATGTATATTTTACAACAGTGGGCAGACCACTTCTGTGTGTCCTCATGATTAAGTCACAATCATATGATTTTTAAATTAATAAATGCTGAGAAATTAGTTGACAATTTTTTCATATGTAAAGTGATGTATAATCAATACCACAGTTTCTTATTATTATGTTTGCTTTTCAATTCTTTTTCTTTAAGAGGAAAAAATACTTAAAATATACTGCAATAATCAAAAATAGTCTTTAAGATTTATAAATTGGAATTGGCAGACAGCAAATAACAAAATAATGTTCAATACTTAATTTGATATATGGTTTTCTATTTAAAATCTTTAAAACTAAAAGAGAAATGTTTCACAAATACTTTGATTTAGAGAAATATTTGGATGAATTGGATTAAACTTCTTCCTCACACTCTTCTATAGCACTTACAATTTATACAGTGCTTCTTTGAAACCTTTTTGATAAGAGAAAGAGACAGTTTTGGTGTTTAGACAGATTCTAGGATCAATGATCATTTCAATCATTTACTTGCTTATGTAAGGTCAGTTATTTAAATTCTCTTAGCTCTGTTTTCTCATCTGTGAAATTGGCACATGGAAATAATAAACATACCTCTTCAGGTAAGATATAGAGATTCTAAGTAACACCTGACACTCAATAAATGACACCTAACATATGTGTGTTGTGTGATAATCTTCACAACTTTGAAAAGTTATCTTATGTACCTTAGATAGTGTTTCCTGGCTCTTCCAGTGATTTATACCTTTTCATCTTTCATCTCCTGGCTCAAACACTACCTCCTCAGGGGTGGCTTTTGTAGGTTCCATATGTAAATAATTTTCAATAATCCCTGCCTCTTCACTTTATTTTCATTTAATTCCTTCATAGAAGTTTTTTTTCTTCATAGGACTTTTTACTAAATATTAACATAGAGTTTACTTGTTAGCATTCCATTAAACTGCCTACCTTTCATTAAAATAAATATTTTCTTGAAACAAAACAAAACAAAACAAAACCATTTACTATTCTTAAGTTCTCCTAATGGAATGAAGAATCATTCATAGATGCTATTAGAATGCAATGTGGAAAGGCAAAAAAAGCCATATATATGTGTGTGTGTGTGTGTGTGTGTATACACACACACACAGAGAGAGAGAGAGTGATGGTGGTGCACAAAGAGAAGACTAGTATGTTCTCAGGATTAGATTGCTCAGTAAGATCAAGACACAAAACAAATTGCCATGTGAAACTGCAATCACAAAATTTTTCCAAAGTGGTATTACATAGTCACTTTTGTAATGGATAAATCCAATGTCCTTCAAGTTTCTTTCCAATTTGGTAGTTGTATGCATTTTTAAATTTTTCTTTCTTCTTCTTTTTTTTTTTTAATCAAGATACATAAGAAGCCCAGATCAGTAACAAGTCATAATGCATAAAATCTTTGTATGGACCCGAATAAAGAATCCAATTAATGGAAAAAGAATGATTAGTCATGATGGAGATATACTATAAAGGGTTAAATAACAAGATTGGACAATAATTTTGGAAAATAAAAGAATACTAGAAAAGAGGTTAAGACATTGCCCAAATAGACCCATTGAGACTGCCTGTAGGTATAATCTCCTACAAATAACATAAATACACATATAAATATAACAAATACAACCAATTCATTGACTTGATTCCAAGGGCTTTGTAGAAAATAGTGTTATTAAATCTTACATCTTTCAGGGAATAGTGTAAGTACTAAGTGATTTTTTTTTTTTTTTTTTGAAGAACATAGTGGTGTTTTCTCTCAGCTCATCCAAGGGATTATAAAGAAGCCTAGAATAGGTTCTTTTATAATACTTATTGAAAACATTTGCTGAAAAAGGCTGGTTGTTTTGTTTCTTGTTTTCTTTTTAAACTCAGTGGTTTAGTGGGATGAGATCATTATTTGTTTTTTTGTGCTACTGCGTTTGAAGTGAAACATATCTCTTTGGTACTTGAACTCTCTTGTAAGAAGTCAAATGCCTTTGTCTACTTGCTATTCCTCCTTTGAACGTGAGTAACTGAGTTCCCTAAGATAGATTTAAAATATGAGAGAATATACCTAATTTCTGTGTAAATTGTTTGCTTTTGTTTCCTTTTACCTGTCACTATGTTCTTTCATCAGGAAAAATAAATGACTAGGTTTTTCTTCCTCCTACGTTAATGTTGAAGATATATTTTCCTATTTAAGTTCTGCAACTTCTTAAAGGGATCATTTTAATGTTTTAGATGAAAGCATTATAAAAGGGTATGTACTGATAAACATAGTTTTTTCTTCAAGGGAATTAGCTTTTATAGTTGACCTAGCAACAAGACACCAAATTAATTGTTTTTCATAAGGGCTGTTAATCATAATGGTGACAATTCCACACAATGAACCCACTGGTAATTGAATATTGCTGCTCGCTTTAAGTATAATTTAAATCACCCAGCATGTTTAAATGGGGCAGACGGAAGAGGTTCTAAGTGGTTGGAGATGATCCATAAGCTAATTGCTAAGCAGTGGTGGCATTTTCATTTATTATAGACCTCTCAACCATTAATTGTGTATGGTGATACAGTTCACTGGAGTTTCTCATTGAACAAGTTGCAAAGGTTAACTGGAGCCAAGTCGAAAAGAAGTCAAAAATAAGGAAGAAACATGGGTCCTATCTATTGCCATGCTTATAAACAACGAGTCTTAAAAATTACAGATGCCAAGCAACATTTTTTATGCTAAAAGTAAAATCTTTTATTTATTTATTTTTTGTGGAGGGACAAAGTGTATCCAAATTCTTTGAGACTAAAATGTATATTGCTAGTTGTTATTTTTATATATCTTTTTATTTGAGAGTTAGGAACAGTCTAACAAAATTAACTCTTTAAATAAAAATATATAATTTAATACTCAGGCATTTTTGGACCAAATACATTTAAAAAATTGATCATCAGATTGGAAGGACATTCTTTTGTTATTTTGATTGTCTTAGGTATGTAACCTAAGACAATCTAACCATCTCCTTTCCTTCAAAACCTTTACCTGATTTCTTTCATTGTGATTAATTAGATTGACTTGAAAGTAAAAATAGCATCACTGTTTCTTAAGATCTCACATATATAAATCATTTGAGTTCCCTGGTTTATAAGAAATACCCTTTAGATGAACTTCACTTAGCAGCAAAGTTATTGGTGGAAAAATCCATCATGATCATTTCTTATTGAAAAGAATACACACAGAGAGACATACCATAGACAGACATAAAGAACTTCAAATTATCCCTAGTATTCAAATCTTTTTAATTGCTTGGTTTTGCCTGCTTCCTATATCTACTACTCAGAGTGCTATATCAAAATTTGCAGTTACATCCGTCTGTTTCTCCCTATAATCGTTCAATATTGCTTGATATATTTAGAAGATATTTTATTTGGTACATTTATTTTCATGATGACTAGACCTTTTTACCTTATTTTTCCTATTGATTGTAAGTGGGATCCCTTTGGGGCCATTTTGATGGCTTTTTCTAGTGTCTAGATTTTTAAAAATTTTGTCACAGCATTTTTTTGCATAATATTTGCCTGATACATTTTCCATCATTTATGAATCCTTTGTTTTTAAGTTAGTCTCTTATAGAAATCCTATTACTGGATCTTGTTTGATACATACTAAGTTATGAGTCTCTCCTTTCTTAAATAGTGAGTTTAAAACACATTTATTATATTGAATACTTTCATCAGAGATTTCATCCATCTGAAGTCATATTTTCTATTACTATTATTATTAAAAGTACTGCTGTAATTTATTCATGTGTCTTTCTTATTTTTTTATTTGCTTGTTTCATAGCTATATATTTAAATTTAATTCCTGAGTTGGTGATTAAGTTCGCATTATAAATTTACTTTATATACATATTGATTTTTTTAATTTACTTCCTAATTTCTTAAATAGGAATTAAAGTCAATTTGTAATTATCCTATACTAATTTATATTTGTTCCATAAACATGTTATGTGATCACATTCTTTTTTTAAAAATTATCATTATTTTAAAAGATTTTATTTATTTATGAGAGACACAGAAAGAGAGAGGCAGAGACACAGGAGGAGGGAGAAGCAGGCTCCATTCAGGGAACCTGATGTGGAACTTAATCAGAGTCTCCAGGATCGTGCCTTGAGCCAAAGGCAGGCGCTAAACTTTTGAGCCACTGGACTGCCCCTGTGATCACATTCTTACCTCCCTATATCAACTCTAACCTTGTTATTATGAACCAAATGTTTGTGACCCACCCAAAAGTTACATATTGAACCCCTCATCCTTAATGATGGTATTTGGAGGTGGGTTTCTTGGGAGGGTTTAGATGAGGCCATGAGAGTAGAGACCTCATGATGGGATTATTGTCCTTATAAGAAGAGGAAGATTCCAGAGATCCCACTCTTTCTGCCATAAGGGGATACAGCAAGAAGGTGGCTGTCTGCAAACCAGGAAGAGGGTTCTCACCAGACACTAAATCTGCCAGCACCTAAATCTTGGACTTCTCAGCATCCAGCACTGTGAACAATAACTTTCCTTTAAGCCACCAAAGCATTTGTTACTACAGCCCAAACGGGCTAAAAAAAAAAAAAAAAAAAAAAAAAAAAAAAAAAAAAATCTCCAAATTCCTTATGTCTATCTTCAGTATTTTTATATTTATTATAATGGTAAATTTTATGTGTCAGGTTGCATGGATCATGGGGTGCCCAGAAATCTATTTAAATTTATTTTTTGATATGTCTGTGAATAATGGTATTTCTAGAACAGAATTAATATTTGAAATTGTAGGGATGCCTGGGTGGCTCAGCAGTTGAATGTCTGCCTTCAGCTCAGAGTGTGGTGCTGGGGTCTGGGATAGAGTCCCACATCTGGCTTCTTGTGGGGAGCCTGCTTCTCCTCTGCCTATGTCCCTGCCTCTCTCTCTCTCTCTCTCTCTCTGTGTGTCTCTCATGAATAAATAAATATTTTTTTTTTAATTTTTGAAATTGTACACCTCAATGTGGGTGGGCATCATCCAATCCTTTGAGGACCTGATAGAATAAAAAGGGACAATTTCACTTGTACTGCCTGGTCACTTGAGCTGAACATCAATTTCCATAATCATGTGAGCCAGTATCTTACTTTATATATCTATCATCCATCTATTTATCATCTATCTAATATATATTATATATATATCTTATTTAATATGTAATATATATATATATCCTATTTATATAATATATATGCATTTTTCCTCTTCTGTTAAGATATTTTCTCAGTGTATTTTCCAAAAGATTCTCTGTTTGATTAAATTTCTATACCCTTAATACTTACTATATTCCTTTTTTCCTTATATTTAAATTATAATTTTATTGGATATAAAAGTCTAGGCTTAAGTTATTTTCCTTTGACACTTGGAAATCTTACTCCATTATTATTTAATGCTTTGTGTTTTATAATTCTTATTATTTGTATTGTAGTTTTTACTCCTTGCTTTTTAGATACTTTTTTGTTTTCTAGTTTGACTTCCAGTATTTTCAGCTATGAATTTTTTCTTACCTACACTTTGGCATGTCCTCAACCTTTTCGATATGAAGACTTACACCTTTCTCCTTTTCTGGCAATAACATGTCATAATTTTTTTCAAATGTATGTGTCTGAATATATATTTTATTTTTCTTTCTTTTGAACGTGTTTTACACATGAGTGAATATGTCTATTTCTATCTTCCATGTCACCTTACTTTACATTAATGTGTTTTCTTTGTGTACTCCTGATGCTTTCTGATTGAATTTCTAGACTTATATTATAACTCACTGATTTATTTTTTTACCCCATATCATTTTGCTCTTGGACTCATCCATTGAATTTATTTTGCAAATATTATACCTTTATATAAATTGCTTTATTTGGCACTCTCAAAATTGTAATTAACTTAATTGATCCATTAATCTGCATCACATTTCAATAATATGTTGTGCTTTGGATGGCCATGAGAGAGTGTAAGTGTGCACACTACTGGACTATAGTAAGAGTAGCAGAGCATGATAATTAAGAGACTGGAGTCTTAGGTTTAGACTTAGGATCAGATTGCAAGAACATTGCCTGCTGTATGACCTTAGGAAAATTTCTTGACTTCTCTGTACCTCAGTTTCCTTACATGTAAAATTAGGCTGTTAATAGTACTTACTTTATTAGGCTGTTGGAAATAAAGGAGTTAATATAATACAACATTTAAAATAACGCCTGTCCTAAAGTTCATGTCTGAGAGTTGTTAACCATATATATTAAGTCAGAAAAGAAGTCATTCTTTGAAAATTTGGAAATAATTCCTTAGTAGTGTTTTCTCTGGAGCATAAAATTATTAACCCCATCTTAGTAAAAACATAGCTTGTCAATTTTATCAGAAGCAAATGTAAAAGTCAATTTGGGCATTAAATTAATTGTGGCAATCTGTTAACAGGCAATAAAAAAGAATATAACACTCTTTGTTGCATTAATATTATGAGGAAATAAAAAAAAATTCCCAGATTTCTCAGCATTTTCTGTAAAAAGCCCCAACCTCCTAAGATTCTTCACAAACTGTAGCCATTTGTCTAGTTAATTGCTTTTATCCAAAAGGATAACAAAACTTCTCTTATCTCTAGGACCTTTCCTAGATGTAACCATGGTTACATCTCAGAGGAGGTGCCTAGGCTAAACTTCCAAAGTGCCAGGAAGGCTGGAGGTACTGTCTTTCTGGATATTTGCATTTCAAAGAACAATGAAGTCAGGGAAGTTAGATGATGAAAGCAGAAGAACTAGAGGCTATCTGGCTTCTGGTGAGATTTCATTTTCCTACCAAAGAACTGGAGTGAAGAGTAGATTCTCAGGAAGGGAGAGGGACAGCTGCTTCTTTTTTTTTTTTTTTTTATAACCAAAATAAAATAATTTTCCTCATTCCTCACCTATAAGTTGTCCAGCAATTTGCACAGGATGACTAATCTGGCTCTAACTTAATGCTTTTTTTTTTTTTTAAACTTATTGCTTTTAAGAGTAAGGACTAGAGCTGAGGGAGGGCAGAATGGGGAGATGCTTAATATATACTGTAATGTTTTAAATAGAACAGAACTCCCCTGGTATAGAACACCTCATACACATTCAAGATAAAATTCATAAAGACAAATATTAAAACCTCCAAAATAAGCCTATGGTGAAATATTCTGTACATTAAGCTCATGCAATTGATTTTTACTTCTATAAAAGTCAAAATACTACAGTTATGCTTCAATAAGAGACAAGCTCAAAATCTGAGTGCCTTACATTATAAATGCTTATTTTTCTTTCATATAAAGTCTGACACCATTCTAAACTTCCTTGAAATAAAAAGTCCTTCATGCAGAGACAAAATGAAGCAGTTGACAGAGGCTACACCCTCTTGCAGCTGCATTGTCTGGAACACGGTACTTCTATGTCGATGAGTGGGGATAAGAGATAGTGAGAGGGTTGTTTGCTTGCAATTCTATACTTTGTCTCACAAGTTACATGTCACTAGTGCTCATAGCCAAGTAGCCAAAATGAGTCACATGATCCTATTTTCTTTACCAAAAGGAGACTGAGGAGTGAACATTTCCAGGATAGTCAGTTCTTCCCCCAAATAACTACACTATATAAAATCATGAAACAAAACCCACAAACCTTATATAAACAAATGAAGTTAAGAGAATGGCATTCAAAAACTTTATCAGTGACACATAATTTTAAAAACTAACATAGGAACCAAATTAAAATAGTAGTGTTTTATAAATACATGAGAAATAGTAGCACTCTACCTTTGAACCAGATCTAAAGTTTACTTATGGAAGTGAGAGTCAGAATATCACATTTTGGGGATGACTGTGAAGCAGTGGAAAGAGCATTACTGGAAATGGGATGGAAAGTTCTAACACACAGTGAACAGAAGCAGCTGGCCAGGATATTGGAAGGTGTCTGCAGATTGAATAATCCTTGTGAGGCTTGATATACCTGGGTATAGTTTTCTGTCTTCACCTAGTGTTTCTTGTGATGACATTCACCTAAGCAAAAACAAAATTCTCATTTTGTTGAAACCGTTCCCTACTACATCAATCTAGTTGGTTGCTAGTTTTCAAAACAAGCATTTTAGGCTCCTGGGTGGCTCAGGCTGTTAAGCGACTGCCTTCAGCTCTGGTCATGATCCCAAGGTCCTGAGATGGAGCCCCAAGTTGGGGTCCCTGCTCAGCAGAGAGCCTGCTTCTGCCTCTCCTTTCTCAGCATCTCCTGTTTGTGCTCTCTGCCTCTGTCAAATAAAATAAATAAAATCTTAAAAACAGCAAACAAAAAACCCAAAGAGTTTAGCACAACCGATTATACCTGCAACTAGAATTGGCCCTGATTACCACCACTAAAACCTATACCATTCCAGAAGTATTGATTTAAGTCCTGTCAAAATACGCATATATATTTTATTAATATTTTATCTAATTACCGCACAGTATTTCATCATCCCAATTAGTAAAGATAAATTAGCACAATCATTAATTAAAGCCCTGGCTGTGTATCCTTGATACCAGTCCTTCACTGATTTGAACCAGTTATTTCTCTTTGTGGCTATGACAGCAGTTAGTAAGTTTAACAAGACTACTATAATTTCCTAAGTTTTAAATTGCTGCAAGGATCCCTTGGTATTTCCAAATATTGATTATTATAATCACAAGAAAAGGACTCACTGGATTTAATTCATTATTTATTTATTTATTTATTTATTTATTTATTTATTTATGATTTTATTTATTTTTTCATGAGAGACACAGAGAGAGAGAATGGCAGAAACACAGGCAGAGGGAGAAGCAGGCTCCATGCAGGAAGCCCAATGCGGGACTCATTCCTGGGACTCCAGGATCATGCTCTGGGCCCTAGGTGGGCACTAAACTGCTGAGCCACCGAGGGATCCCCGACTCACTTGATTTTAGATAATAATTTATCCTTCTTTACAATAAGACCATTGACAAAAACAAAGACACATAAAAGGATCTTCTAAAACTTACATAAATTTAATTTCTTCTCTTTGGTTATTGAAATATTTTGATCTTTATGATGAATTTGACATTTTTATTGACTTATATTCTGGCCTTTCATGTATTATACATGCAATTTGTATCCCAGGTTATATCTCCTTTGTTTCTTTGTGTGTGTATGTGTCTATGTGTGTAGCTTTGTGAGGTTGAATCACTGTCTAACCAAAGGGATTGTCCTCCTGGGATAGTTGGTAAAAAATATAAAACAAGAATCAACTGATTAAAGCTGTTAGAATTAATTACTTCCCTATTATCATCCCTCATCAACAGGGCTCTCATCCTGAAATAACTGCAAATCCCTTCATCTGACCCAATGTAACTTCTTTTGACAGTAAGGAATCTTTCATTTGTTCAATGAACTTCCTGCTTTCTCATCAACAAAATTCCTTATTTGCAGTGTTCCCTCACCATCTTGTAAACAAAATTGTTACTGTGTTCCAAGACTTTGCTTTTCTTTCAGTGCTCTGATGACGGCTGTTTTTCCTCTCAAACATATTGCTATTTAAGAGTGGACTAGGCATCTTCCTCACCTTTTTAGTCACTTCCGTTGACCCTCTCTAGTGTAGGACTCCAAGCTCCTTTGAAAATCAGGGTTAAAATTTGCAATCCCCAGTCTATTCCTCTTCATAACTTGAAGATTTTGCCTCCCCACCTGTCTACTACTCTCTATTTCTCCTGTCAAAATCCATACTTATTTCAATATCCCTGTAGAGAAATTTCCAAGATCTTCACTTTCAATGATCCTCTTCCTGAACTCCCTCTCACTGTCCAATTATAAGTCACTCACTACTACTTGACCATAACTGTGGGTCTATCTCATTGCTTCTGGTCTTTGAATCCAACTTTTTTTTTTTTTTTATCACAATGGTGTCATCAATCTGTCAACTCTGCAAGATTTTTTTGTTACCAAGTTCTATTCTTACATTCTTCTGTTGGATTCCATGATCACTTTTATAATCACTCCTCTACTTATTCCTTCAAATTTCTTGCCTCTTCACTAGAAACTTCCAAGCAAAACTGAAGTGATCACATCTAACCCTCTTCCTCTTCCTCCCAGGCTGAAATATTACAATCAGATTGCTACTCTAACTTTAAAATCATGAGCATAATTTTAAGAACTAATATTAAACCATGTTAAATTGTCTAACTTTAAAACTATAAATCTCAAGGAAGACTTTCATTCTGCTTAGCAGTTTTCCTATATCTACTAATTTTTATTTTCCTAATGACTTGAAATAGTATTCTATTCCTTTTTTTTCCCTCCTCAATCCTTCAACCCTACCCTAGCAGAAATAAGCTACTTGCTCACAAAAGCCACTCCCTGGTTATAGACCTAAACTATATTGTTAGCCTTGTCACAGTCAAGTGAAGACATGCCAAATGACTCATTCTTGATAATGAAATGTGATTGGGATTATGAATCCCTTGAGGATTAAGTCAGTTAAGAATTTAAAATCCTTTTCCACACTTTCTCTGTGGACTCTTCCTACAATCTAGATGAAGACTCATGTTGAAGTCTATGGGGCTAAATATTGGGTCACTAGATCCAAGAGACATTTGGAAGAGATCCACCAAGTAGATTAAACAAGACTATCCAGACAACTGGTAAAAAAAAAAAAAAAAAGAAAAAAGAAAAAAAAAGAATCATTTTCCTGTATTAAGCCTCTGAGAGAGTAGAGTGTGCTCATTAAAATTGCCTGCCTTAAAAAAATAAAAAAATAAAAAAAAAATAAAATTGCCTGCCTTAAATATTCTTTTTTTTTTTTGCCTTAAATATTCTTATTTTCACAACTTTCTTCCCCGTATTCTCAGTTGATAATCCTACTGTTTTATTTTGCTGTGACAAAATAAAAACTAATAGAAGAGAATTTCTATGTTCATGTTACTGAAACTATTACTGACATTCTTGGGTCTGTACCCTTAAACACTGTTTTTTTTTTCTTCTTTTAAAATAATCATTCTAGGGATCCCTGGGTGGCGCAGCGGTTTAGTGCCTGCCTTTGGCCCAGGGCACGATCCTAGAGACCTGGGATCGAATTCCACATCGGGCTCCCAGTGCATGGAGCCTGCTTCTCCCTCTGCCTATGTCTATGCCTCTCTCTCTCTCTCTGTGTGTGTGTGACTATCATAAATAAATACAAATTAAAAAAAAATAAAAAAATAAAATAACCATTCTACTTTTACTTTGTGCAAATAAGATCAAATACCACATTTCCTACTCAGAGGCCTCCTTCTCACAATTAACAATCCTTTCCTGAATCATCAATATTTCTCCATATACCTGATATGTTGACACCAGCACTCATGAGACAGTCTTCTTCTGTCTCTTTGGAAAATTTTCAACTTCCCAGTTTCATATATCTAGCTATAGGTAATCAACACAAGGACAGTAATGGAAAAAACTAGCAACATTCAAATAGTTTGCAGTTTTTAAATAACATTGTAATGATATTAATTTCCTACTTTTGATAATTGTACTATGGCTAATTAAAACATTAAGACTGGTGAAAATGGGAAAAAAACATATAAAGGAAGTTGTGAGGTTTTTTTTTTTTACTAATTTTGTAATTTTTCTATGTCTAATATTAGTTTAAAATGATAGTTAAAAATTAAAAATAAAGCAATAAAAATTGAAGAGATGAGGAAATGCTTCATGAAAGTGATGGCCTTTGTGATGACCTAGAAAAATTGGAAGAAATGCTATGGAAAATATGGGGAGGCCATGTCAACTGTATGAAAAGTTAAGCAAAGGCAGACACAAAAAGACAAAACTGACTATGCTTGAGGGAAGGCAATTTCTTTGGAGAGCTCTGAGTACACGTGTGGGGGCATGTTTGTGATGAAAATGAGTGTTAGTTTGAGATTGTAATGAATTGAAATGAGAAAGAGCAAAAGCCTTGCTTCTCAAAACATTCCAAACTAGAGAAGACTAAAAACCATCCATCATTCTTGCTCTAAACAAGCTTTCACTTTGTATGAGATGAACTTGATGGCTTTAATAAGTCTTTTGTGTTTTCAATTTTTGTGACTCTATGAACTTGCCTGGTCCTGTGTTTGCTATAAATGTTCATGATATAAACAAAATTAATTTCTGTCACTATCACTTTTGATTTTTACATTCAGTTGCAGTATACACTTCATCATGAAGAAGGAATTTTGCGACTTAGTATGTGCTTCTTACTTTAATTGCCAGGTGTGTATGTGTGTCTGTATTTTCCAACACCCTGTGCCTTGACCTTTAGTTAATCTTTCATCATTGTTTTGGGTATAATATAAACACTGAATAACAATGGCACTTCAATTATGAACTCTTGACAATAGCACTAATTTCATCTCTGAAATAATACAGAGAAAATAGTTGGATAAAAGAGTGGGAGTGCATTAGAGAAAGTCATAATGTTCAAATCCCAGAAAGCATCTTTTTCTGAATAACTTCCCCTCTAATTGAATGTCAGAAATTGTTCTGACATTATTAGAGGGCCAATAAATCCCTGAACCAGTCAACTTCCTAGAAGCCAAAGGCTTCTAAGAAAATATTACTGGTGATGTACAGTCCTCTATGAATTATGCAGGTTCCTGATGCATTGAGTTAATCCTGATTTTTAAAATATCTAAGACCCAAATTTCCACTTTGTATGTAAATAAAATTTATCACACATTTCAGATATACATATATAGTTGGAATCTATCTCAAACATTAAATTAATGGATCAAATATTGCCATTTCAAATAAATATTTTAAGATATAACGTTGAACATATAAACACACTGGTGTTTCCTCACATAGCCACTCATCCTCTGAGAAGGAAAGCAGGCATGTTGCCTTAGAGGAAAATTTTCCAGTTACCAACATTGATACACATTAGTCCATCAAATGTAATGTAAATTACATCATGAGTACTCAGAAATGTTAATAACTGAAATAAAATCTTCATTTTAAAAAATATTGTTTTTTAAAGATAACATTGTTATCTTTAACAAATGACAAGGTAGTTCCACCTAAAAACAAATGACTTTTTTCACAGTAAATGGCTTAAGCTGTAAATCAGATTACTTATGCCAATAGTTAAGTTTTTCTTCTTCTTCTTCTTCTTCTTCTTCTTCTTCTTCTTCTTCTTCTTCTTCTTCTTCTTCTTTTCTTCTTCTTCTTCTTCTTCTTTTTTAAAAACTTTATTTACTTGTGTGAGAAAGAGAGAGAGCATAATGTTGGGAAAGGGCAAAGGGACAAAAGCAGACTACCAGCTGAGCAGGGAGATCTCAGGGGCTAGATCTAGGATTCTGAAATCATGACTAAGCCAAAGAAATCAGATGCTTAACCGACAACGTCACTCAGGTACCCTGAGTTTTTCTTTTTTCTCTTCTTTTCTTTTTTCTTTTCTTTTCTTTTCTTTTCTTTTTTTTTTTCCTTTTCTTTTCTTTTTTCTTTTCTTTTCTTTCCTTTTCATTCTTTTCTTTTTTTTTTTTTAAAGATTTTATTCAGTTATTCATGAGAGACACAGAGAGGAGGCAGAGACATAGGCAGAGGGAGAAGCAGGCTCCATGCAAGAAGCCCGATGTGGGACTCAATCCCAGGATCCTGGGATCACAACTTGCACCAGGGCAGACACTCAACTACTGAGCCACCCAGCCACTCCTGCCCTGAGTTTTTTTTTTTTTTTCTTATTATTTATCTGTAGTAAATGAAAAATTCCCATCAAAGAATTAGAAATACCAAAAGCAGCAGAAACTACTTGCTATAGGAGATGAAGCATACAATGAGGAATTATAGATTTAGTCCTTTCTAAGGATTAAGGTTATATTACACACTAGGACCAGAGGCATAACACATTCCAAGCCTGCACATTTGCCAATTATTATCATTAAAGACCTATTATCTTGTACTAAATATTCAAATTTATTTTGAAAACTTTCCCATTCTACATACAAATATGATTTTACGCTGTTAATTAAAGACTTTTAGAGATATTGGAAATTTTTTCCATTGTGTCACTTGATAAAGATTTTATAGTCATAGATGTAGTCTTTCCTGATATTATCAGTTTCCTGAAGAAATATTTTCTATATCCTTACTTAAAACAAACAAAATCATACCTTTTGACTCATTTTGCCTTAATAAGTTAAATTTAGAATAGAAATGCCAAGTCTTATAGTTCCTGCTCATTTTTTTTCTTTTTGGTTTTGAAAAATTATACAAAGCAGTTAATTCATATTAAAGTTTCCAAAATTTACTTCAATACTGAATCAAAATTGCATGGTTATTTTTAATCTCCACAATTCTCTTTGAATGGATTGAAGATGGATCAGCATGCAGGTATTATCTATCTTTTCTAGTCATCAAAACTCACAGGATAATTTTTATTTTAGTAAAGACAAATCTTTTTTGAATACATAATGCATATAGGCTAAGTATTGATTTGTACACTAATTCGTCAATATTTCTGGTCTGTTGTAACAAAAGGTCATCTATTATCCTGCACAAAGGCCGTGCTATAGTTTTTCAATGTTAGAAGTCATTGATATGCTTTGTTTAATTAGATACATTTTTTATTGTTCCTGCCTTTATTTTTTTTTTTTAATAGAGTTGACACATAATGTTACATTCATTTCAGGTATACAACATAGTGATTCTTTAACTGTATATGTTATGCTATGGTCACCACAAGTGTTAACTACCATCTGTCACCATGCAATACTATTTTTATAAAATATTTAATTAATTAATTAATTAATTAATTAATTAAAGAGAGAAGGAGAGAGCACAGGAGCAGGGGGGAGGGGAAGAAGGGAGAGGGAGAAGCAGACTCCCCTCTGAGCAAGGAACACAGCAGGGTTTGATCCTAGGACTTGAAGATCATGACCTGAGCTGAAGGCAGATGCTTAACTGACTGGGCCACTCCAGTGCCTCACCATGTAACAGTATTAAAATACCACTGACTATATCTCCTATGCTATCCTTTTATTATTCCTTAACTAGAAGACTGTATCTCCCATTCCCCTTTACCCATTTGGCCTATCTCCCTACCCCTTTTTCCTCTGGCAACCATCAGCATGTTCTCTGTATTTAGGGCTCCTGCTTCCTTTGTGGGCATATTGTTATCAATATTTTAACTAGATTTATAAGAATCCCAGAAAGAAGATAATGCTTTTAGAGTATTATTAGTTTCCCCACACATATTTCACCTCTTAATTATGTCTTTGTGGTTTGAGCTCTTTTATATTTGTGGAAAACATTCATAAATCTACAAAGTACTTGTTTCAGAACATCCTTATTGGTTTCTCATAGTGGCTACTGTGCTTCTGTTGAACATTATGTGATTCAATCAATAACTAAGAAATACCACTTGATGGTACTTCATAATGGAAACCAAACCAAGTGTCATTGGGTCACTAGTTCAATTGTTAGATATTCATTATGATACTCCATATCACCTGCTTGTGCAAATCATCATACTTCTAAACTATCTTGTCTTTGCACATTTAGATTCACGTTCTGTGATAAAATCAGGATACAGGGTTTTAGGTTTATTTTATGGTTTATACAACGAACGGTGAACCCTTCCCCCAGACATAGGCATTGAAATTTTAACGGGAAAAATAGTATCCATAAAAACATAGAATATGTATATTACATTCAACACACTAAAACAGTAATGGACATATCACTTGAAAATATACAGGCCGTGGTACATTATCCTGCTAACAGAATGTTCAGTTAACAATAACTAATCAATGCAGTCCTGGTGGCACAAAACCATCACTTTTTGAACATTGGGCATAGTCATGACATCACAATCAATGCATTTCAGATTTAGAAAGGTATTTACCAGAAAAGATTTCCTTACTTTTTCCTCTGGAAAAGTCATTCAATCTGAAAAATTTTGATTTACTCCTATGAATTACAGGAGAGAAAGAATGGGTTAGATGTACTGAAACAAATTTGGTGGGACTGAAGTGAAAGCATCAGGTGGAATTAGACAAGAACACAGGTCATGTTATCCTACAATCAAAATTATACAATCCTTAGGCATTTCTTGCCCCAAATGCTGATTGTCATCTTGATTTATGTGTAATCACATATTATTTTTTCCATATATTCATTCTACCTATTGCTCACTATCGTGAATTGGACTATTCTTAACACTTGTTATTTATTCAAACTTTTACCTTTCATAGATTTCTCTAATGTGAAACTTTTCAGCTCTCCTTAACATCTTTTGCTTGAACTTGTTTCAGTCTACAATAGGCCACTACTTTATAGGACTGCATAATTCAAATATATTTTCTTCTTTGTGAGTACTATCGTATACTCATTCAGCAAAATCACAGAACAATGACATATTTCCTTGTATTCAAACATATTACATATTTTTTATAAGAGTTAACCTCTGCCAAGTAATTTTTATCTTTTTATGTTTGTTCAGAGATAAGACTTGCAAGTATAAGTCTTTATCAACTATAAGTAGTTCTAAATAATTCTATTCATTTTTTTTCTGCTGAAACATAATAGAGGAATATCTAAAAGTATGCTTCTCTTTTAATTTATATCATGTCTGTGCATCTGCACAAATTTTATTTGTTGTTTTCTACCATGATGTACAGTGTGGCAGCCTTTAAACACATCCTTTACTTATTCCTAGGGAGAGAATAACTTCTATTCTGAGTCATATCTAAGAGAGTAGGACCTACTTTCTCATGCTGCATGAATTCTTTTTAAAAATCACTTACATGTATATTTTAAGGGGAGCTTAGCATTTGTAAAATTTCTGAGCTTACCAAACATATACCAGTCTTGAAAGAAGGGGACTTGAGAACTAAATGGATTTGTCAATTCAAAGAATTTGAAAAAAGAGTAAAAACCTCAATTGAGGTATTTTGTTAAACTATCTTATTTTTGTCATAAAAGATACATAACATAAAGTTTAGCATTTTAATAATTTTAATTTTTACTTGGATACTTCAGTGTCAGTGTTGTGCTTTATATTATCATAAAATCCTTTATAAGTACTCATCATAATATTATAATAATTATAATCATTTCTCCTTCTTACCTGAAATTTTCTTGAAAAAAGTAACTCTTGGGGCATCTGGGTGGCTCAGTGGTTGAGGATCTGCCTTTGGCTCAGGTGGTGATTCTGGGGTCCTGAGATTGAGTCCTACATCAGTCTGTCTACATGCAGTCTGCTTTTGCCTGCTTCTCCCTCTGCCTGTGTCTCTGCCTCTCTCTCTCTGTGTCCCTCATGAATAAATAAATAAAATCTAAAAAATAATAATTGCAACTCTGATTCCTTTCACTGAGACCTTTGAGTCAGTCACATAAATTTTTTCAATTAATGTTTGTCAATAAATCACACATACACACACACACACACACATACACACACACACATACAGATATTGTTTGCATTCTAAACAACTGATCTTTTTCTTATAAGAACTAGGTTGATGAGGTCTGAATTATTGTGGAGATCAAGAAACCAGTCTCGAGTCTGTGCCTCTTTCCAAACATCAGTTTTATTCAATGCTAGCAGAATAACTTCCTCTGTTTCTCTAGTCCTCATGACCAATAAATGATTGCACATCTCTATGTCTCAGCTTCAGTACCATATAGATGCCATTTTCAACCTCATCACCAAAATTCCAGATTGTTAAGAGAGAATAATTAGCCTTTTAAGACTTGTTCAGATGTTCATCTCCTGTTCATGCATTCATTGAGAGGATATCAGTATTATACAGTATAAATAAAAATTTCTGAGACCTGCTGGCATGGTTATGCAGAGGGTGATTACCCTAATAAGTTTGTGAACTTTAGGTTTAGTGAGAGGAAAAATGTGATTTTTTGAAAATTGCTTTAAATATAATTAAAGAATTTCTACCATCAGGCATACAGCTTTGAATTGTGTGTATCTGGAGAAATTGATGAAATGTTTCTGAACTTCAGATTCTAATTTAAAATTGGACTGGGTTTTACTCTAATGTAACTTTTATTTTTAATAAATTCCTGATAAATAGACAATTGTTATCGATTGATTTTTAGCTACAATAATCAATTAGAAAAAATGTATACTTAGAAATGGCTTAATATCAAGGAATTAAGCAGAAATAAGTCTTAAGATTTTGGTCTTCTAATTACTAAATTAATGAATTTGGTCAAAACACACAGTGAATGATTACACTCTAATATGATCTGAATTTGTTCATATCTAGCTAAACAAGTCCCGGTGAGACAGAGAGACTGAAGGGACCCCATGAAAGAAAGCTGTTTTTTTTTTCTTGGCTCCTTTTCCTGTTTCTATTCTTGCTAGGACCTGCACCTACTTTATACATGTCTTAATATATGTCCTCCTTGTTAAGGTCAATGAGTTAAAGATTTCTTTGGAGTCTTCCAGCACAATAGATAACATCTAAGGATTGACAAGTCAAAGTCTTCACATATGTTTTCTAAGCCTGACTCCAGACACCTTGATCCCAAGACCCCTGGCTCCAGAGCATAAGTGATTTATGGAGGACATCTAAGCACTCCTCTTTGTTTGAATCAGTTCCTGGATGCCTAAGAAGACACGTATGCCAGACCCATCCTCAGTAAAAATCCCAGATCCCTAGCAAAGAGGAGACTCATTCTTCTTTTTCTTTCTGAGTCTCCCAGATGCTCTGTCTGTATCCGCTCTCTCTATCTTCAATAAAGTCTGCTCTCACTTCCTGCTGGCTCATGTTTGATATCCATTCTGTATAAAGCCAAAGGATCCTCTTGGCTGAAACTACAGGACCCCTTTTGGGTCCTTGAACAAAGCTTGCTTGCATCACCAGCATTTTGCTCATAAAGGAAGCAAAACTTTTTAAAATGCTACTTCAACTGGAGTACTGCATTTGTAAATAGTATATGTGAGCAAGATAGTTGTTTGAAATGTGATGGGGGTTAGGTATTGAGATTTATGCAATTGAGAAAGAAGATTACCTTTACCTTTTTTTTTTAATCCTTTATGCCACCTCACCAGGAAAAGAAAGTATTGAGAAACCAGTCTTGTGAAAATGATAATTGATGTCATGGAAAATAAATAGGTTGAAAACAGCTTGATAGTTAAATGTTTTAAGTGATTCCTCAGCTCATCCCTCAGTGGGATGCTTTCCTCATTCAATGACTAGATGAACTCATCTGATGTGCACTACTTAATGCAATTTGAATTAGAAAATGCTTTGATTAGACAGGAGGCAAGATATAAGGGATAAGAAGCCATTCTTATTCCTTTCTGCAAAACTTGAACATATAGTAGCATTAAGAGGTAAATTGACTGCTTTTTAGACTTGGTAAAAATTCTAAGAGTGGATAAATTAAAGAGTCTCTGATAAAGTCTATCTCATTAAGGATGACACTTTCAATCATCATGCTTTTCTGGAGGTAAACTAACATTTTAGAGAGTCAGACTAGTTTAGTTTATTAATATACTTCAGTAAGCTGTATTGCTGTACTGCTGGTATTAAGGGAGGTCTAGCCACACATTTAGTGGTGATGAAAAGTGAGGATACCATACCCCAAGACAGGGGCATATGGGTGGCTCAGTTGGTTGGGAGTCTGCCTTCGGCTCAGGTTCTGATCAGGAGGTTCTGGGATCGAGTCGCACATCAGGCTGCCTACTCTAAGGTGGGGCCTGCTTCTCCCTCTCCCTCTGCTTGATGCTCCCCTTGCTTGTGCTCTCTCTCTGTCAAATAAATAAATAATATCTTAAAAAAAATTTCCTAAGACAGATATTATACTTAGTTATCCTTATGGGAAAACTTAAAGTAAATTCAGACCCTACTTTATACTATTCCATGACAACCTTGAACTATTAAGCTACATGAATTTAAGATTATTACAACTTCTTGGTGAATTCATTCATTTTCTCAAAGCTCCCACGAATATTCATTGAGCATTTACCACTTACTAAATAGACCTTACAGTTGTACTTTGAGGTCTTGGTAAGACTCTCTTATTACATGACCTCCACTGTGATAGAGCACATGAGAAAATAAATTTTGTACCCATTTTTCTTATATTTCCCTGTATTTATATTATGGTAAAGATAAAAATAAGTTATGTGACAGCATCTACAGATTTTGTTGCTAACTTATTAAATAAGATGTAATTACAAAAAAAAGTCAACTAAAGAATCAAAGACAAAGGCATATGTATCTTACATGATACATATAAGTAGAGAGTGATAATAAATGAGGCACAGAAATGAAGAAAAGTAGAAAATGAAGAAAAACATTTTTGTTTCTTCCCTTAAATGTATGGAGAATTATGAATAAGAAAACCATGTGATGGTTTACACACCTAAGGAATTAGTGAATATTATTGCTCCTAGTTTCTTAAATATGTTTATCTTTTTTCTCATACCTTCTTACATGGTTTTTAATAATTTCTTGATATCACTTCTCTTGCCTGCACTCAATTGTTTCCCAGTATACACATCACAAAGATAAATTCCTTATGCAGCATATAAGAAACACTATGATTTGTTATCCAACATATCTATCATCTTTTAGATTCCTTAGGCTGTAATTCTACTTCTAATTCTTGCTTTATATCATGCTTCTGCCAGTATGCATGCTGCCACATATGTGATTTTTCTTATTTGGTGAAATTTTTCTGACAAGGTGCCTACTACTGGTTACGAATCCTTATGAGGAACTCGCAAAAATACTTGAAAATCATTAGCCACTTCTGGTTGTAGATTTGAGCTTGCCGAGCTTACTAACAATTATTGCCTCTTCTTAAATGCATGTTTACTATATTCTAGGCTTTCTACAAAACATATATATATATATTTTTTATTAAATCAATCTTATCATCAGGAGTCATGGTGATGAAGAAACAACTCTTAGCAAGATTGAATAATTTGCTCCAGGTCACTCTGATAAGAAGGACTAAAATCAAATCCAGATCTCTGTGTCTATGAAACTCATGTCCATTAACACCAGATGTGTAAATGTAAAGATGTGTTATTTGCTTGTCCCTTTATAGCTGTCTTCCACCAACTAGGTGTGATATCAGACCATTAAAAAAATAAAATTCATCTTTAACTACTCATAACCACTTCCTGTTCTTTACACTTCTTAGAAGAAAGAGGGCAGGTGGAATTAAGGTGGCAGAGTAGTAGGAGGGCCCTAGGTTTGCTGTCTCCCTTTAAAAATAGCTAGATACATATCAAATTATTCTAAATACACAAGAAATTGATCTGAGGACTAAAAGAACAAACTGCAAAACTAGAGAGGGAGAGGAAGCCACATGGTGGAAGGTAGGAGGTGCAGAGATATGGTTTAGGGGAGAAATAGATCATGGGTACTGTGAAAGGGAGGGAACCATAGTCAAAGAAAGAAAAGAGAGAGAGAGAGAGAGAGAGAGAGAGAGAGAGAGAGAGAGGAGTGCATAGGAGATCATAAAAGGAAAACAGTTTCCCAAAGCCACTGACTGGGAAAAGAAGTGGGGATGATTTTTGTGAGTTTTTGCAACCAGCAGGGCTTGAAGACTGTAATTTTAGAGGTCAGTAGTGTGGCTGATATAGAGTCCTGAGGGCCCGCAGTGTTCCTTTAGAGAAGACAGGCAGGTAACCTGGGGAAATACAACACAATCTGAGGATAACCTGAGATGCATTGGGAAAGATCATTCCCCCTTCTTGGAGCACATCTAAGAGGGGTGGTATTATCTTTCTGGGACAAAGAAGCTGGTGGGCTCCTTTTCCTCCTCCACCCTGCAGCATAGGTGTAGAGACACCTGCTGACTATGGCTAATCTGGGCACTGACTCTTTTGTGTGCTTTGCTCCAAACCTGAAGTTCCTGTGCTCTGATGCAACTGTCCTGCTGGGTTAAACCAGCATTAATCCCAGTGTGGCAAGACCATCCCCTGGAAGACTAGTGAAAGTCCCTGCAACACCAGGTCCCTGAAGTTTGGAATTTTAAAACTCAGCCAGCCTGGGTGGGAGAGAGCCCAAGTGCACGTACTGCTCCAGGCAGGCGAGCAGCTCAAACACAGGCAGTGTGTAGCAGTGAACTGAAAAATGCCTAGGATGCAGGAAGGGAAATTATCTGCCCTTTTAGGAGGGTTCCCCTGACAGCAGCAAGCAAGTCTCAAGGGACAGAGGAGCAGGCTGGCATCATTTCCTTCCCCCACCCCTTAGGATAAACTAGCTTCAGTAATCAGCACAGTGCCAACACTACCAGCCTAACCTGCTTACACCAAGTTCTAACCTGCTTACACCAAGTTCTGCATCCCTGCATTCTGCTGGTACTGGTTTTCTCTGGAAGTGTGCCTGATGAACAATATAGTGAGCTCCCTGCTCCAGAAGACAAGCACAATCCCCTACCACACCATATCAACTGACCCTAAAGTTCTGTAAAGCTTCAGCTCTGGTGGAAATAGCTAAAAGTATCTTTCAACAAGCAGACCAGAGCACACCCAGTTAAAACTCACTGCCCTCTGGCCAAGGCCCAACACTCCCTAAAGCAAGCAAGGAGAAACTCTGCAGATGACTGACCTGAGGGATAAAGCAGGCATAACATAGCAGCAGAGTGCATGCAGCACACACCAGGGACACTTCCTGAAACACCAGTCCCTGGACACTCTATGATCTCTTCTTCATGAAGCCATTACTCTCAGGAGCAGGAAGCATAATTGGATTTCCTAACACACAGAAGAAAAAAATCCCAAGGTGGAAGAATTCATTGCAAAAGAAAGAACACAGAAATGTCATGGCCAAATACCTAATAAAAACAGATATAAGTAATATGCATGATCTGGAATTTAAAGCAATGCTCACAAGGACACTAGCTGAGATAGAGAAAAGCATAGAAGAGTACAGCAAGACCCTTACTGCAGGAGCTTAAAGACAATCAGGCCAAAATAAAAATACAATAACTTAGATTCCAACTGACTGGATACAATGACCACAAGGATGGAAGAAGCAGAGGAACAAATAAGTGATATGGAAGATAGAATTACGGAAAGTATTGAAGCTGATAAAGAGAGGGAAAGAAAAATCTTGGATCATGAAGATAGACTTAGGGAACCCAGTGAATAAATTCATATCATAGGAATCCCAGGAAAAGAGGAGAGAGAAAAGCTATTTGAGGAAATTATAGATGAAAACTTCTCAAAGCTGAGGAAGGAAACTGACTTCCAAGTCCAGGAGGCACAGAGAACTCCCATCCAAATCAACAAAAGCAGGCTAACACCAACACATATCATAGTTAAATTTGCAAAATATAGAGAAAGAAAAAAAAATCCTAGGAGCAGCAAGACAAAAGAAGTTTGTCTGTCCTAATTTATAAAAGGAAGACAAATAATGCCAGCAGCAGATCTTTCCACAGGAACTTGGCAGGCCAGAAAAGAATGGCAGGATATATTCAATGTGCTGAATGAGAAAAAAATCTGCAGAAAATAATACTGTATCTAGCAAGGTTGTCACTCAGAATAGGAGAGATAACGTTTCCCAGACAAGCAAAACTAAAGGGGTTCCTGACCACTAAACCAGCACCGCAGGATATAGTAAAGGGAACTCTTTGAATAGGAACGAAAAATCAAAAGTGACAAAGACTAGAAAGGAACATAGAAAATCTTCAGAAGTGCTAACAAAACAAGTAATAAAATGGCACTAAATTCATATCTATCAATAATTACTCTGAATGTAAATGGACTAAATGCTCCAATCAAAAGATATAGGGTATCAGAATGGATTGAAAAAAGAAAAAGAAAAAGAAAAAGAAAACAAGACCCATTTATATGTTGTCTACAAGAGACTCATTTTAGGGATCCCTGGGTGGCGCAACGGTTTGGCGCCTGCCTTAGGCCCAGGGCGCGATCCTGGAGACCTGGGATCGAATCCCACGTCGGGCTCCCAGTGCATGGAGCCTGCTTCTCCCTCTGCCTGTGTCTCTGCCTCTCTCTCTCTCTCTGTGTGACTATCATAAATAAATAAAAATAAAAAAAAAAGGCATGTTGACCTTAAAAAAAAAAAGAGACTCATTTTAGACCTAAAGACAACTGCAAATTGAAAATTAGGGGATGAAGAACCATTTATTATGGAAATGGACATCCAAAGAAAGCCAAAGTGGCCATACATATATCAGACAAATAGATTTTTTTAAAGATTTTATTTATTTATTCTTAGAGACAGAAAGAGAGGGGCGGGGGGCGGGGCAGAGGCACAGGCAGAGGGAGAAGCAGGCTCCATGCAGGGAGCCTGATGTGGGACTCGATCCAGGGTCCCCAGGATCACACCCCAGGCTGCAGGCAGTGCTAAACCGCTGCGCCACCAGGGCTGCCCCAGACAAATAGATTTTAAACCAAAGACTGTAAGAAGAGATAGATAAGGGCACTATAACATAATAAAGAGGTCTCTCCAACAAGAAGATCTAATAATTCTAAGTATTTATGCCCCCAACTTGGGAGTATCCAAATATATAAAATGATTAATAACAAACATACAGGAATTCATTGATAATAATACAACTAATAGTACGAGACTGACTTTAACATCCCATTTACATCAATGGACACCAAAATCCATAAATTACCTAGGAATAAACCTAATCAAAGAAGTAAATAATCTGTACTCTGTAAACTATAGAAACTACTGAAAAAAAATTGAAGTTGACACACAAAATGGAAAAACATTCCATGCTCATTGGATGGAAGAGCAAATATTGTTAAAATGTTTATACTACACAATGCAATCTACACAATTAATGCAATCTCTATCAAAATACCACAGCATTTTTCATAGAGCTAGAACAAACTATCCTAAAATTTGTGTGGAACCACAAAAGACCCTGAGTAGCCAAAGAAATCTTAAAAAAGTATACCAAAGCTGGAGGTATCATAATTCCAGACTTCAAGTTACATTACAAATCTGTAGTCATCAAGACAGTATGGTACTGGCACAAAAACAAGACACATAGCTCGATGGAACAGAATAGAAAACGCAGAAATGCACCCTAAATTCTATGGTCAACTAATCCTCAACAAAACAGGGAAAATATCCAATGGAAAAGATAGATATATATATATATTTTCAATAAATGGTGTTGGGACACTGGACAGTTATAATGCAGAAGAATGAAACTGAATCACTTTCTTATACCATACAGAAAAATAAATTCAAAAGGGATGAAAGACCTAACTGTGAGACGGGAAATCATCAAAATCCTGGAGGAGAACACAGGCAGCAACCTCTGTGACATTGGCTATAGCAATTTCTTACCTAATATGTCTTCTGAATCAAGAGAAACAAAACCAAAAATAAACTATTAAGACTTCATCAAGATAAAAAGCTTCTACAAAGTGAAAGAAACAATCAACAAAACTAAAAGGCAGGTTTTGGAATGGGAGAAGATATTTACAAATAACAGAACTGATAATGGGTCAGTTACCAAAATACGTAAAAATCTTACATAACTCAACATGCAGAAATCAAATGATCCAGTTAAAAAAAATCGACAGAAGATATAAATGACGTTTTTCCAAAGAAGACATCCAAATGGTTAACAGACACATGAAAAGATGCTCAACGTCATTCATTATCAGGGAAATACAAATCAAAACCGTGATGAGATATAACCACACACCAGTCAGAATGCCTAAAATTAACAACAGAAAAAGCATCAGATTTGGAGAGGGTATGGAGAAGATAGAACCCTCTTACACTGTGTGTGGGAATGAAAACTGGTTCAATCACTCTGGAAAACAGTATGAAAGTTCCTCAAAAAGTTAAAAATAGAACTACCCTATGATCTAGCAATTACACTACTAGGTATTTACATAAAAGATACTAAAATACTGGTTAAAAGGACACATGCACTCCAATGCTTATATAGATAATCAGTGATAGAAAATTATGGAAAGAGCCCAAATAACCATGGACTGTTGAATGGCTAAAAAAGTGGTATATATGTCTAACAGAATATTACTCAGCCATCAGAAAAAATGAAATCTTGCTATTTGTAATGATGGAGATAGAATGTATTATGTGAGGCAGAATACGTCACAGAGAAAGACCCATACCATATGATTTCACTCTATGTGGAATTTAAGAAACAAAACAGATTAATATAAGGGGCAAAAAAGAGAGACAGAGAGAGAGAGAGAGAGAGAGGTAAACCATAAAAGAGATCCTTACCTATAAAGAAGAAACTGAGAATTGCCAGAGGGAAGTGGGTCAGGGGATGGGCTAAGTGGGTGATGAACATTAAGGGTGGGGGGCACTTGTGATGAGCACTGGTTGTCTGTAAGTAATGAATTACTGAATTCTACTTCTGAAACTAATATTACACTGAATGTTCCCTAACTAGAATTTAAATAAAAACTTGAAACAAAAAAAAAAATACCCTATGAAAAAATAAATGAAAATTATCACTAAAACTAAGGTAAAAATGGTGCCCTTGTGTTTAAGCCACTCCATTGCTAAGTGGTTTTATAGATCATCTATGTCCATAACTTATAGAGAACAGGACTCCTTGCTTGTGCACAATCCACACACTCGTGAAATTGCTTATGTGAATAGAATAGAAAAAGAAAAAGTAAATACTGATAAAAACAAAAAACAAAAAAGGCATCCATCTTTACAGACAGACTAGTGACTGTTTGGCTTAATCTAGGAAATACAGTGATTTTGGAAAATTATCAGATCATTCATAAACACACACACACACACACACAGAGAGAAAAATATACACACAAATATTTCTAAGTTCTCCATGCAGGGTTTTGTGTTTCACCAACACTTCTATAAACTAGCTTCCTGAGTCGCAGCTGGGAGTTTCCACCCCTCTAATCCATCCTTCACGGGGCAGCCGCTTAAACACTGCTTTGGAGTTGCCCTTTCTTTCCTGGTAATGATTCTTCATTGCGGTGAAATAAACTCTTTAACTTGGATTAATGACCTTTCAAAACTATGCTCGAGCCTTGTCTTATATCTCTCAGTGCTTCCATGCTGAAAAAACATTGACTTGTTAACTTGCTCTAGAAAAAAAATCTTACTTTCCTACCTATTGGGCTCTATTCAGGCAATGGTCACCCCTTAAAAATAATGCCATCTATTTTCTTTCAGATTATGCCTTCACGTAAATCTAAGCTTTCCTCATCTCTAAAACTTTTCTTTCTCCATTCTTACCACAGCGATGCCTCCCTCGCATGGACTTGTATAAATATTAATGTTAAAGCAAATTGCCAAGTAAATTAACATAAAAAGTCTATTCTTATCAGAACTGTTATGGACATATAGTTATTAATTTTAAATTTTATAGTTATAAATTTTAAATTTATAGTTATTAAATTAAAATTTAAATATTTTAAATTTAAATTTTCATTTGAAATTACTTAAAATTGTTTTTAATTTAATGTAAATATCTGCTTATTGAGTAAGAGTCTATTCTGTGCCAGATATTGACTTCTAAGAAAAAAATCATTTAATATGTGAACATTAATAGTTAACAATGTGAGCATTAATAATTGCATTTTGCCACATCTCTGTAATTCTGTGTCTGTCTCTCACTTTAGATAGGTAATAGCTATAGATAGCACACACATAAGTGTTTATGTAAATATATAATATATGGTTGTTTATAAAAGCATTTATATATGTACATATACTTCTATAAGCCAAATTCTCTAGAAATAAATATAGCTAAAATTTTGTCCAATAAAAATAGAAACAGATTGGGAGGAAAAAAGCAGAAACACAATTAAGTATATGTACAACAATCAAACGACTGTTTTTCTCAGTGTTAGTTTACCTCTCTGTAAAATGGATAGAATAATCTATGTGTGCACTTGTTCTGACAAATATATGGTATATGTATATTGGCTTTGAAAACTTCAAAACACAGTGGAATAAATTAATAAATATTGTATTATTAGACACACACACACACAGGCAAAGATACTAAGCCAATATTATTACGATGAAAAATCTCTCCATTCAACCTTTTTGTGTGAGAAAAACACTCACTTTACCATCCCGAATCCATTTTTCTCAATGCTGTTGTGTTGAAGGTAGTGCTTTTACTTTGTTTTTTTTTTTTTTAAGGGAATGCTTTTACTTTGTTTTTTTCCCCCTACAGTTCGCTAACCTTACTATTACAGCGTTAAAGTGCTGTGTTGTATTACTTTAGTACTAACCTTTTCAGCATAGTAAAGTAAAATTTATTTTAAGGCCCCAAATTGATAATCTTCTTTCATGGATTCAATTAGAATAAACACAGGAAAAACATTGTCTCTAAATGGATTAAAATCTCAATCTATTTCAGTTTAGCATTACTGTTATTTAAACTGAAATTTTTTTAAAATGAGGGAAGATGTTTCAATGTGATTTTTCCATACTATAAAATATGCCTTTTATATGTTATACTACATTCTGGATTAGGTTAATTTTATGATATAATGCAAAATGTTTAAAGAATATTCAGACAGAAAAAAATAAAGAATATTAAGGCAGAGAAACTTTACTGACATGAAGGAATAATATTTTCTTATTTAGATGAGGCAAAGTAGTAAGCAATTTATAAATTGTCCTTAGTTTTGGAAAATGGAAAATATTTATTAAGCAACATTTAGTTTCTTACAGAGTGATTGTGTGAATTAGGGTCACTGGTTCTAGCTAAACTTGTAAGAAAACACCACTGAGTTGTCAACATTGAGAGCAGTACTCGAAGGACTTAGTACAGCTATCAGTGACAGATACACGTGCGTATCCTGTTTCCTGTCCTCAATCCAGGTAGAGAACTGGATGGATGTATTTGAATAAATATGTAGGTCATTTGAAGAAAGTCACCATGTGATTTTGTTATTCTTTCAAAGGAGGTGAAATTCTTTTCATCGGGTTTCCTAAGCAACTTCATTCTGTTCCACAATGATATATTGATAAGTGATTTTTTTTTCTTTCATTCCAAGTAAAAACTATATGAAGACAGAGTGTTTGAGCTGAGAGGTCATTACAGTTACCTAATGAGCAGCTCACTAACTAGTGGAGAACTGGTCATAGCAAACATGTAGTTTAATTTTTTTTCACATTTAGTGAAAAAATGTTAAAAATAAGGACATTTTATATAGAAACCATCATCCTAATATATTGTCCTGGGTAATATGGAACTATGGCAATGCAGATCCATGTCCCTTCCTCTCCTTCCTCATCATAAACTATCACTTATAGATTGCTTCTATTTATCACAGCCTGGTGCCAAGACCATTATAGATACTTTAATCTTTACAGCGATTATATCAGGTAGGATAATTTTTATCACCTCAAGGTCAAAGAGAACTAACTTGCCCAAGAATATGCAAACAGCAGATAGAGCCAGGTTTCTAATACAAGCATCCTCCATCAACCCTTCCGGCACAGTAGCGTCGACCCTGGTTGGAATCCACCTGTCCCAGGCACTTTGTCAGCGTTTCCTAAGTCTGCACATGTGCACCTTTATTCATTAGTGTTATTGTTTGGACACCTGAACCTTTGAACTTATGAACCTTTAGGCTTATAAAACTGCTGGATTTATGTAAAACAAAACTGCAGTCATGGAGAGTTAACTACACCAGGCAGTAGGTATATCAAAGATACGTGCTTCTTTCTATTCTCATATTTCAACAACTGACCTCGAGTACGTCACACAGATGTTTCTCAGTAAACAGTGCTGATTGATTAAATGAAAGAATAATGGGACTATGGAGCATAATTGATACTGGATTTGAGTTTAGGTCCTCTATATTTTTGGACTTCATGATTAGTCAAATAATATTTCCTGTAGTAAATTGTTAAGAAGTAGTATTTTTAATCAATACACAGGTTTAGTCATTTTTCTAAGTGTTTTATTTTATGATCTTATAATACTTTAATACTACAACCATATCTGAGCTAAATATTATTAACACATCTGACAGGTAAGTAAGCTAGTATGCTAATAGAATAAGGAATTTGTCTAAGGCCACACATCTGGTAAGTGGCTTGACTAGGATTGAGTTTAGACCTCATTTCTATGACTCTTGATTTCAAAAGCATTTATTTTATTTACCATTATTTTTATTATTCAAAATTTTCTGTTTTGATCATGTCATTAAAAAGGCATACTACATGCTCAATTCTTGAGTTAGAGTTCATAAATTTTTTTAAAATCTTTTGTATGAAAATGCTGTATTTAAAATATGAAAAATATATATGGACTTTCATGAATGTGTTATAGAAATAAAAGTCACAAATACTTGAACAAAACAATATGCTTTTTAAAGAAGAGCATTAGGGAATTCATCAGTTGTTAAACTACTTGAAATTAAACTTTATATATATTTCTTTTAGCATATGAAATATTTTAAGTCTCTCTCTATATATTATTTTTAATATAAATCATATATTGGTTCTAAGTTTTCATAAATCAAAAATAAGTACAAATCAAATTTTAAAATTCTCTTTTAAAATTATTCCTGTGTTGCCTTTGTTGAGAGAAAAATATATGCTTAGATAGTACTTAAAACAACTTGAAAATAGATTTATTACAGAGTGGATAACATGGCTTCTCCAGTTATAGAAAAATAGCCAGTAATAGAAAAAAGGCAAAATTAAGTTTCTTGGAAATACAATAAGAGGTCAATTCAATTTAGGACAATAAAAACAAAGTAAATGGAATTTAAATGTATATAAACCATTTATAATTACATCATTAATCTGCACATTGGATGAAAAATATAATTTTACATCAAGGAAAACCACTTTTTGTACCAAAAAAAAACCATACTATAAATACTATACTATACCAAATACTATAAATACTATAAATAGAAGTCATATTTTAAGATTGTTGATGACATTTTTATATTGAAATTTTAATTAAACATATGAAATAAATTTTTGATATTTTACTTAAATAACTCTCAAGACTACATCCTATGTGGGCATACATAAGAATGCACTCTTAGTTGGAAATAACTTTAGATGCAAAATTTAAAAATATCAAAAGCTCAAGATTTAAAAAAGTTAATTTTATTCTTTCCTTTCAATAAACATAGAAAAATGATTTAACATGTTAGCTTACCTTGAGGATATATGAAAACTAATTTTCTTTAAGCTTCACTAGTATGTAGGTAAAAATGAATTCACATTATATTTTACACCCAACTTTGTTGACTCTGATGCCAGCTGCATTATTTCAGTGTACCAGTATTCCCACAGAAAACCCTCCTGGAACTGGTGACAAATGCTACATGCCTTCCCTCCCACTGTTCTTTACATACATCTCTTTCCTCATTGCAATAAAATCAGGTATATAGAAATTGGTATATGCGTATCTGTAGATATATATATATATCTGGGTTTAGTTTTTCTATGGATCTACGTCTAAAGCCTCATACAAAAACAATACTGTGATATTAACACTGTGACTCCTCCACCAAAGTGTCTTCTACATTTTCTTCTCCTTTCCTCTTCCCTTTTCAATGTTTTTACCCCACCCCCTTTGTTTTATTTTGCTTTCTATTTCTCCTACACCTCATTCTCCTTTTTCATCATTTAAAAAGTATGTCATGGTACCAAATTTTATCCCACATTGTTAGCTGACTCTGAGGTGGGGATTGAGTTATGATTATGAATTTGGTTTATGGCTGAAAATAATGGACCAAGTAAAAAATCATTAAACTTATCAAACTATGTAGGATCTAATCATTTCCAAATTACAAGTAATGACAGAAATGGCCATATGAGTATTAACATGTTGATTAAGATATTAGTAGTGCTTAGCAATAAAAAATTATAAAAAAGTAGATTCTGAACAGTCCAAAGAATTTACAGCCTGTTCAAATTTTTCCAAGTTCATTTCTATATTACAAGGCATAAGAAGAGCACTTTATTATCAAACACTTAAGAGAAAGAAATAAGTTCATTTTGATTTTTGGACAAAGAAGAGAAAGGCAATATGTAATATTTTTTTCATGGTCTCAAAGTAGAAGATGCTTTTATTGTCTGGGCATTTGCTGGTCCCAAGAGTACACAGAATGAACATTACAAATACTGACCTTTATCTACGAGACTACCTGTTGGGAATATAAATTTCAGCTAATTTAATAGTAAAGTGATACATAATATACATTAATATACTATCAATACAATAATAAATATACATTAATACATATTAATATATTTGATAGTAAATTATATATTAATAGATATCATATATGAATGTAAGATGAACAGAGCTATAATATGAACTTTTTAAGGTTCCAGACTTAAAACAGACTCTTTAAATATTGGTTATGGCTCTTTATCTGAGCCAACTATAAACAAAGTAGTTCATTTGCCTTTTCTTTTGCTAACAGAATTTAACTTAGAATTTCCCAATGGACTTCCATTCTTGTGATTGGATTTGCCATCTTCAATACTGCAATGACATCATTTGACCATGACCACGCTTTACCTCACATTATATGTGAACTCAAATTAAGATGTGTTCCACAGTCTACTACTTTAAAATTCTTGATCAAGGCCACAGTTCTCATAAGAAGACATACATTTGGAAGGATATACATAGTAATCCTGATAATTGAAGACTATAGATATTTAGGATGACAACCTATAAAATAAATACATTCACATAGATAAGTAGTGCTGTTCTTGTACACGTTAGAGAACTTAAAATTTTTAATTTATTTTGAATGACCATAGAAAGACATACACAATTTTAATATTAACTCTATTTCAATTGCTACTTCCTGTGAAAGCACTTTTGGAGAGGAATTTGTTTGAGATTTAAAGCTAAACAGATATTAAGAAAAAATACTAAAATATTAATCAAAATACTAATACAAAAATTAGATTTGACATTGTTAGGACATTTCATTAACAAATGGATCTTTCAATTATGCTTATTATTCAATAGCCTTAAATTGGAAAAGATAATCTCAGATTACGGGATTTAAACTAAAATGCTTGAACAAAGACTGTAACATTCAAAAGGTCATTACATAAATCCAAGTGTGCATCACAAAATTATGTTGAAATACTTGGAATTGTGATGGCTTCATTAAAAAAGCCTTAATATACCCATTCAATATATAATTGAATTCAAAATATATGTTTCAAAATATAAAATTGGAAAATATGTAAATAGTGTGTAAGTTCATTCTGATTATAAAAGTGCTATGAGATGAAGTTGATAATATGGATTCCAAACAAATTTTTTTAACAATATGCAAATATATTGTGTTTAGAAAACTTTATAATACAATTTATGATCCCATTAATAAATCAATGTAGAAAGTAAGATGATATAAGGAAATGACCTGTCATTATTAGAGTGATTTTATCATTTTTTATTTATTTTATTTTTTTAAAGATTTTATTTATTTATTCATGAGAGACACAGAAAGGCAGAGAAATAGGCAAAGGGAGAAGCAGGTTTGCCACGAGGAGCCTGATGAGGGACTCAATCCCAGGACTGCGAGATCATGACCTGAGCCGAAGGCAGACAACCACTGAGCCACTCAGGTACCCCATTTTTAAAATCATCTCTGACTGGCATGAAAAATAACTTAAAAATCACTTAAAAACCACCAGTAGGGTATGTATGTAGTTTTAACAATAGTAGCAATTAATTTTGATTTGAGATAAATAAAGTGTCATAATATTTACAACCCATTAATTATATGACAATGATTTTATTTTTTAAGATGAGAGTATATGTTAATACATTTATTCTTAAAAATGAAAAAGGGCATTTGAGTGTATAAATGGCTGAAAATTCTCTTTCACTATTACTTGTTTATTAGTTCTTGCTTAAGAAAAACAAGAAGGAATGGAACAAGGTTACCATTGTCAGCCCATGCTAAGTAGGAGGGAGTGAAACTCTCTGCCTCCTTGAGGTTGCAGTATCTACGTGAATTTTTAGTGTTCTTTATGGGGCAATTTGTTTTTTTCCTCCATCATTTATTTACTGATTCAACCATTTTTATAGTAATATAAGCTCATGAATATTTATTTTATATTTTGAGGTATCATCCAATGCCATTTTATTTTATTGCTCAAATTTTATCAGTTTTGCCTATGGGGTGCTCTCTAGTTGGCTCTTGAGTTTCCTTGACATATTCCTATTTGTGCGTGCGTGTGTGTGTGTGTGTGTGTGTGTGCATGTGTGTGTGTGTGTGTTTATCAGGTCTTTAGTTTCTGTTGTAACATGCTGTCCTAGGCTCCTCTATAAAAATCCTTTTATAGATTTTTCTACCTGGTCTTAAGATCAGTCATTTCTCTGAAAACCTTCCATTCTTTCATCGGAAAATGGTATCAGGTAAAGATTTGCCTCTGCCTGTTTTTGTAAATAAAGATTGTTGGAACCCAGTCAGCTCTTTTGTTTCTGTAGTGGCTGTGGTTGCTTTCATGCTTGGTTGTTTCATAGCTTACAAACTCCCAAATTTTTATAATGTGACCCTTTACACAAGAAAAAGTTTGCTGATGCTGTTTTATAACAAGACAATCACTGATTTAAAATAAAAACCTCAATCAAGTAACTATTTATTTGGTCTTTATAAAGTCAACATTTATTGGAAATCATTTTATTACTGAGTGTCTGAAAAAATAATTCTTAGCATTGTGTATATCATATTTAACATGCTATCATACAAGTCATATAGGCTTTTCTTGCAAATGTAAATTCTATAGGTTGTTAAAAGAAAAATATCAGCTTGCACTTCATGTGAAATAATTGGCTCTATTTTAATGCTTATTCTATTCTGACACGATATTTTGAAATTGTGAAAAGAAAGACATTACAAGCTAATACCCAGACAATTGGCATTTTTGAATTTAATAAATAAACCTTTATTTTTATTAATTTCATAACTGTGTAAAAAAGTTACTTGTTGAATAAATAAAAGAGTCAGGAGCAAGTAATGACTGTTTCCAATTTAGATTCCAATTTAACTTTCTAGAATTTAGCCCTTAATTCTCTGATTAGATGGCACTTATATTTCCTTCAGAACATGTTAGAATCATAATTCAGCATGTGAAGGGAAAATGCTTACAGATATTATATAATTAGTTTTCATTATATACTGGAATCCTGGTAATTAATTGATGTGATATTTGAAAAAAAATAGCCTTAAGAAAAAATTATGTTAGAAAAATTATCAGGTTGATTGTTTTGTCTCAATAACTTACTAAATTATGTATTTAAAAAGTATATTTTGGTGTAATCATTTGCAAAAATGATGCAAAGAAAAAAACCATTAGTTTAGTACTTAAAAACTTAAAAAAAACAAAAAACTAGTCAGTTGTATTTTCATTAGACACAATTAATTCTAGGCAATGCAATAATATTATAGACAAAATGTCAGCCCCCTGGGGGATTACGGTAAGGGAGAAACCTATAATGCAAAACTAAAAAAAATAAATAATGTGATACAGTTTGGTGGGGATAAGTGCTAAAATAAAAATTAAGGCAGGATAAAATAAAGCCCACTGTCCTAATGGTGTACTATTCTAAAAGAAAACATTTGAGCAGATAATATGATATGATGGAGGATAGTGGATGCTGTGATGTGTCTCCTAGATCTCCCTTTAGGGCTGATGTACTTATTTTCCCAGATCCTGGGAGTGCTGGCACTCATCTCTTTGGAGACATGTGTCTCAGAGCCTGCTTTCCAGAGAACACAAACTGCAACAAGTCAGCTATATAGAATTTTTAGAGGAAGAACTTTCTAGTTAGCATAAATAGCAATTTCAAAAGCTTTGAGAAGAGAAAGAACTATGTATGTAAGAAAGAAAAGCAACAACTTCAGTAGATTGGCGAGTATTCACAACGGGGAGAATAAGACACCTTCTGACAGGTAACCCGGGGCCCGGGTCATGAAATAATCTGTATACACTAGTGAAGGCATTTCTTCATAAATGGATAGAAGGCCTTTTAAGGGTTTCAAGCATAGGTGGAATTTAACATGAGCTACCATTTCCAAAGATCACCTAACATAGGGTGTTGGTTTGGTGGAATGATTGAGAACATTGACTACTGACAGGAAGCCATTCAGTTTTTCCCCCAATTATCAACCATATTTCTCTGAGAAATTTTAATTTAAATTTAATTGAATATGAGAAGATTTATTATTCTCCTCTTTATTCATTCATCCATCCATCCACTAATTCAACAATAACTCATTTGTTGCAATCTTATTTATTTATTTGGTATGCTTACTACACCTCTGGGAGTAGTAGTGGATGTGTAGGATTGGGAGTGTAGTAAGCATACCAAAGTTATTTCATTTCATAGTGTAACTTAATTCTAGAACAAAGTGAAGATAACAAAGAACAAATTGCATAATTAGCTATTTAGTTGTAATTGTGTTAAGTGTCAAGAACAAAAAGCATAAAGTACTCAGAGTTTGCTTAATAAGGACCATGATCTTACCACACAAGGATCAGGAAAGACATCTTAACATTTTTAACAAAGAGTTTAAAACTTAAACAGGCAAAAGACCAGGAGAAGGACTGGCAGATACAAGAGCATGGAATAAAGATAGTAAATCAGCTAGAACCCAGGAGGAAATAAACGACACTTAAATGATCATAATTTGAAGAAAGAGTTTAATATAAGGCCCATTTCTAAAGTGTTGTTGGGGTATAAGGAAATCACTAGTACTTTGGATCTCTTACTACCTATAGTCTTTTCTATGAAGGATGAGGTATACAAAGAAGTTACTGGAAAAAGTCAGGATAAATTTGAGTAGGGCTGGCTTGGGAGGAATTCTGACCTTAGGGTAGGAACCCAACCAAAAGTAATTCTAAAAGAGGGCAGGAGAATCAAATGCCTTGACTTTACACTCCTCCCTCATTCTATTTTCTTGTAGGAAACCCCTTTGGCCAAATCCAGTTGTAGTCCAGCTGACCAGGGTGTCTATTGATAGTAGCCTAGACATGACATCCTCCTGGGGCAGGGAGCTTAGGTAGAGGGGTTTATGCCCTTAAAGCTATCTGGCATAGTCCACACATTTGACTCATTAGCAGCCACCTTTTCTATCTGGATGAAACTTTTCTTTAACACTGAGCATGCATAATGTTCAATCAACTAACTACCATTATAGATTGATATTAGTTCAGAGTAAGTATTAAGTTTGGCTTAAATTAGATAGAAGTATTTAAATAGAAACACTTTTTAGATGGATGGCTTAACAATTTCTTTTTTCTTTTTTATTTTTTATTTTATGATAGTCACACACACAGAGAGAGGGAGATAGTCACACACACAGGCAGAGGGAGAAGCAGGCTCCATGCACCCGGAGCCTGACGTGGGATTCGATCCCGGGTCTCCAGGATTGCGCCCTGGGCCAAAGGCAGGCGCTAAACCGCTGCGCCACCCAGGGATCCCCAGATGGATGGCTTAGTATATTGCTGTCATTAGAGAATATAGCCTTTCTTTGATTTTTTTGAATTTATTTGCAATTTACTGTGACTTGAGTACACTAGATGTTATGGTCACAATCTCCTTAAATTGAAACTGCTTAAAAAATACTCTTCCATTTTTTCATACATTAGTTTTGGAGAATCTAACTTTAAATAGGGGGAATTTATCCTTAAGTCACTCTAATCATTTTTGTTTTACTTTTCAGAAATGTTGGGTTATGTATTATGCTTTACTTTTCATATTCACCTGATTATTAATATTTTACATTATTTAGAAGAGGTTACAGGAATATGTGTTACATAAATATGCATATAAACAAAATTAGGATAATATTTATTGATTTCTAAGTATATTCCATTACTTCTCCAAGTATTTGATAAGTATTAATTTTACAACTTTGTGAGGTAGTTACTATTAAAAGCTTCATTTTATAGGTACGAAAATGATGGTTAAGATTTTTTAAAAAGTTAAGATTTTAAATGAAAAACTTGTGCTTATAACTATTCAACTGTACTGTTTATCTAGATGATCCTACTGTGAAGGATTTCTATCCCTTGGGTAGAGTACCGGGTGTTCTTTATGACCTTTTGCTTTCTATTTCTTTTCATTTTTTCTTTTTCTGTAATGACTATTTTTTTGTAATACATATAAATAAAGCAACAGAAAATCTCAGAAAATAACTCGTACTCTTTGGATTTGAGATGTCTTTTAGCATTTCTAATTAATGTTCAATCAAATATTCTTTCTCTACATTTTTGACAATTTTTTAAACAAATTACAGATTTTTCAGCTTTGTCAAAAATAAGCTGCTTATCCCCAAATTCATACCCTGATAACTTTTATAAATATAAAATATGTTGTCTTGGGCAGCCTGGATAGCTCTGCAGTTTAGTGCCGCCTTCAGCCCAGGGTGTGATCCTGGAGACCCAGGATCGAGTCCCATGTTGGGCTACCTGCATGGAGCCTGCTTCTCCCTCTGCCTGTGTGTCTGCCTCTCTCTCTCTCTCTGTGTCACTCATGAATAAATAAATAAAATCTTTTTAAAAAATAGAATAAAATATATTGTCTTAAAATCTGCCTTTTTAATAATTTTTAATAAATTTATTTTTTATTGGTGTTCAATTTGCCAACATACAGAATAACACCCAGTGCTCATCCCCTCAAGTGCCCCCCTCAGTGCCCGTCACCATTCACCCCCAACCCCCCGCCCTCCTCCCCTTCCACCACCCCTAGTTCCTTTCCCAGAGTTAGGAGTCTTTATGTTCTGTCTCCCTTTCTGATATTTCCCACACATTTCTTCTCCCTTCCCTTATATTTCCTTTCACTATTATTTATATTCCCTAAATGAATGAGAACATACAATGTTTGTCCTTCTCTGATTGACTTACTTCACTCAGCATAATACCCTCCAGTTCCATCCATGTTGAAGCAAATGGTGGGTATTTGTCGTTTCTAATGGCTGAGTAATATTCCATTGTATACATAAACCACATCTTCTTTATCCATTCATCTTTCGATGAAAATCTGCCTTAATATTTAAACTAAGATAAAATTCTAAGAAAATTGTAACATAATAAAGCCATCTTGTGCCCTCTCCAAAAATTTTTGGGGGGATCTGTTGCTTTGATGCATTAGCATAATATTTTCAAATTTTTATTTGTACCATCCTAAGTCTTTAATTTTTTTAAAACATTTAATTCTTAAAAATTTGAGAACTAAAATTATTCATGTTTAAAGATTTGCAGAAGTAGTAATTTCTGTAGCATTATATTTCATTCCACTTTTTTTTTTTTTTTAGATTTTATTTATTTATTCATGAAAGGTACAGAGAGAGGCAGAGGCATAGGCAGAGGGAGAAGCAGGCTCCCTGCTGGGAGCCCCATGTGAGACTTCATCCCAGGACCCCGGAATCACGACCTGAACCAAAGACAGACGCTCAACCACTCAGCCCCCCGGGGTGCCCCTCCTTTCCACTTTCCTGTAAGTTTTCAGCTTAATGTAATATTTCATGCATGAGAGTATTTGTTGAATTTCATATCACACTCTCCATATAAAGATGAGATGATATAAACATACTCAAATTAATCTAGTAACCATAACATTATAATGGCTAAAAATATAGTCTTAATTTTAAAAGTACTAGTACATACTTATCTAAAAAAAGTAGAAGTTATACATTTTGATGAACAATTATTAAACATTAAAAGTTAAAATTTTGGAATTGAGTGTTAAACTGGATAGGGCTTTTTATCGACCACATAGATAGAATAGGTACAGAGCTTTACCAACAGTTGTTGCCTGGAGGGAATTAAGTGCCAAATCCATTAATTTTCACCTTTTCTTTCAATTAAATTTCAACAAATTCTCACTCAGAAGCAATGAACTTCTTACAATTGTCATGAGATGAGAAAGTGAGGTCATTACATAAGATGTTGTATCAGGGGCAGGTGGCTAACTCAGTTGATTAAGCCTCTGACTTCAGCTCAGATCAGATCTCGGGGTTCTGAGATCCAGCCCCCTGAGAGGCTCCACACTAAGAAGGGAGGAGTCTGCATGTCCCTCTCCCTTTCCTTCCACCCCTCCCACCTGCTCATGCTTTCCATGCTCTCTCTCTCTCTCAAATAAATAAAGTCTTTTTTTAAAAAAAGAGAGGCATGTATCACTCCTTCCTCACTCTAGAACTTACCAAAATTCAGAAAGCATCTGAAAATGGTCAATGCTGGTTTCTAATGCCAAGTACAGACTTCCCCAGTGTCTGGTATGAACATGGGGAAAACATCCTGTAGCATTAATGGAATTAAGATGATTGTTTATATTGAGAATTTGAATTTTCCTAAAGAACGTTCTGGGGATATATTTGCCTTCATTAGGTTTGGAATGGATGAAAGTCCCATATAATTTATTATTTTCCTCTCCCTCCTCATTTTACACTTTTTTTCCTTTCATTCATTTCTGTGAAGGTGAAGGGAAAAATACGACTGAGAACCAGGATGACTCCTGGGTATCATCTGCATTTGCAGAGACCAGATCTTTTAGTAAAGAGTATATGAAGAAACTGAGGATCTGGATTTTAATTCCTCAAACCTACCCATTTCCATGTAGCCCTTGTGAAGTTTTCATCTTCCACCAGACATATTGGTTACTGTTTAAAGACAATTGTTCTACAAACCCCAAATTATCTCCCAAATTCAGCAAAATATCATTAATAAAATTCAATCAGTTGTTAAGTAATCCCACAGATAGCCTAGTTTTGAGCATAATAATGTTAATTATTAGAACATGTTATTTAGTTTATTTTGTGGGTTTTGTTAGACTCAGCCTGACAAAGAAAAATTTAAAAGGTGAGGTTGAGTTGAGAGCTTACTGCAACACCCAATACTTATATATAGCTGCCTAGTATTTCACAATTAGTGACAGCAGCTATACAGCTACAAAGGATAATGTTTTAAATAAGGAAAACAGTAAAGCAAAAGGTAATGTTCAGTAATCCAACTCAAAAACATTTCACCACAAAGTAAAAAAAAAAAATGTATAAATATTTTTACACTCTAATTAGTAAAGTAATTAGTGAAGCTATGTTTTTAATATTTCCTTTATCCAAAAGAGACTAATTAGGGTTAAGGGCATATTTATATAACACTCACATTTTGGTAATTAAACATGAATTATTAGATGATAAGATGATTATATTTTCTTTGTTTCACATAGCTTCAGAAAAAAAAAAAACCTTTAGATTTTATTTGTATGAGAAATAGTGAGGGAGATTAAAATGGGGGGGGGAGGGGCAAGGGCGAGGGAGAGAGAAGCTGAAGCCCACTCCAAGCCTGAGATCATTACCTGAGCTGAAATCAAGATTCTGACACTTAACTGACTGAGCCAACCAGGTGCCCTGCTTCAGAAAAAAATTAATGCTAATTTAGTCTATTTAATAATATCCTGCTGACATGTCTGGAATTATCTATACCCAAATCTAATTTCTCTCGTGGGCATAATTAAATAAATAGAGCACTATAATTCATATCTCTGTAAAATCGAAAGGATTGAAACATATAAACATAATAAGAAACTAAGAGACAACAAATTAAGGACAAACATTTTAAGACATTTTATTACAGTAAAAATAAACAACATTTTCACACTCCCATATTATAGGAACAAGAGTGACAAAACTGAGTTAAATTATCCAAGTATATTTCAGTCTCCCTCTACATTATCACTTCAGTATCATGAATTATAAAAAGAAAGATTTTAATTTAAGCAGTATCCATCACTGGAAAAATAACTGCAACTGATTTGGTGGTCATGTATAGACATTTATATAAATGTGTGGGCATATGTTTCAATATAACACCGAATTATTCAACTCAAAACCTTTTCATTTGTGGAAAACATACTTGTTTCCACATTCTATTAACAAGGATAATCTTAGATTTATTTAAAGAGATAAGACAAATTACAGTGACAAAAAGATAGTGATGCATTTTTCCACATAAGGATGGAAAGGAAGTCAATTATCCAGGGATGCGATTCCCTTCTGTCAGTTGTCATACCATCTATCTCTAGCAGCCTCCTCATAGTCTAGGGTGGCTTCTTTAGCCTGGTCATAATCTCATCATTCCTGCCAGTGAAGGAGAGAAAAGACCAGAACATGCAGGCTTGTTTCCTTCCTTAAAAGTAATGAAACAGGGATCCCTGGGTGGCGCAGCAGTTTGGCGCCTGCCTTTGGCCCAGGGCGCGATCCTGGAGACCCGGGATCGAATCCCACGTCGGGCTCCCGGTGCATGGAGCCTGCTTCTCCCTCTGCCTATGTCTCTGCCTCTCTCTCTCTGTGTGTGAGTGTGTGTGACTATCATAAATAAATAAAAATTTAAAAAAAGTAATGAAATAGACATTGTCTGGATTTTGGCCCTGCGTACCTCAATCAGAAGCTGGCAATGCATACTTTAGTTGAATAGCCACGTTCACAGTTACCACTTTGTAAGGAAAAATGAATATGAATGTGGAAGGAAATTGCTCTTCTTATGAAAACTGTTTTAAATTGAAAATCTTCAAAACTTACTTCAGAACTCTCTTATTTTCTACAAAAATGTCCAACTATTACTATAGATACAATTTTTTAGATGAGATAGAGACACCATACATCTCAAGGTAAATATGTGTGTGAGAGAGAGTGAGAGAAAGAGAGGGAGGTTTTTGAAAGAGAGAGGTTGGAGGAGGGAGGTGGGTTTCATTTATTAAAGTCCTAAAAGGATAGAAGAGTCTCAAGGCACAAGAACTAAGTGTGATTTTTTTCATAGGCCACATCTTTGAATTTGAGTAATCTCCTAACTTTAAAAACAAGTTGTAAGATGTACTGAGGGCGTATTGTAAAATGTATATATTTTTATATGTTTATTTTAAAATGATTTTAGATTTATAGAAGGACAGCAACAATAGTACAGAGAGTTCCTGGATGACCTTTACCCCACCCCCACCCAGTAAATGATAATAACGTATATAGGATGGTACCGTTGCTTTGTAAATGGATCCCTGAATACAAAGGTCAAGGAGACAACAGAGAAAGACTCAGGCTACTCCTAGTGGGCAAGTGGCCAAGCTCAGGGGAAGGGGCAAGGAGCCTCTGACTGCCCAGGTCCAGCTCAAGGGTTAACTAGCAGTCACATCCTATGGATGACCTCCTCCAACAAGTATGTTTATCCATACTTAAAAAAAATTAACATTATAACACTATTAACTATGGATTCCACTCATATTTCATTACTTTCACCCCTGAGGTTGTTTATTCTATTCTAGTATCCAGTATCCAATCCAGGTACCATACTGCATTTATTTGCCATGTCTTTTTAGTCTTCTTCAATCTATAATCATTCCTATGCCTTATCTTGTCTTTCATGACCTTAATAGGTTTGAAGAATGGGGGTCAAACATTTTGCAGAATGTCACTCAGTTCAGGTTTGTCTGATATTTTTCTATGATTATATTGAGGTCATATATTGAGAGGAAGAATATCACAGAGGTAATATATCTATTTCATCACATCATGAAAGAGGTACAAGGAACTTACATGACATTACTGATGATGTTAACTTGTATTCCTGTGTGGTGGTGTTTTCTAGGTTTATTAAATGTAAAGAATCATTGTTTTCATATCCAGTGTGTTAAAAAGTCACAATCTTGACTCACATTATAGATATAGCATGTTAAGTTCCCTTAAGATAGTGAAATGGGAACTAAGTATATTGAAAATGTATTTATAAGTATTTTAAATAAACTGTTTTCAACAGATAGAATAGTATGGATAAATCTAAAACAATAGATCGCAATATAACAAATAAAAATTGCCATTTTACCTCATTGAAACAGATTGTTTTATTTGTTCATAATCTTCCCTGAACTTTAATATTGAACATATAAAAATATGTAACCATACTTCCCACTTCTGTGGTTAAATTTATCTTCCCCTTGCAATGTATTCTAGAACTGATTGTTTCTAAAACTATAACTGGTAATTGAGCTTGTTTTGTAGGGAGTTAAAGTTCTAAAATATCTTTTTCCTTTTTATAATTGTCAAAATTCTACTGCTATTTGTTCTAAATTTCCTATTTTTTTCTCACAGGCATTTATAAAACTATATGATTTGATTATTGAATGTCATAATTTAATGAAAAAATTCCTAGGCCCATGCATATTTAAAACAAAAAAAATCATGTGTTTACAATATACCTTATCCATTATAAACTATTTTTCTGTACCAACATACACAAGAGAACTGAAATAAAAACACAATGCAATTTGACCTTCTGTTGCCAAACAGAAAGTTGGTCTAAAGTTCTGTGTCATTTCATTATGTTTGTAGGAATCTGTAATTTTTTTTTCCCTCTAGTTTCAAAAGTTAACATTGTGCAACAGGCAAGCAGCCATCCACACCAATCTGTGTTTTACTCTTTTGATACAATGCATATTTATGGATGTTATATAACCATAGCAACTTGGTAATTTCTACTGAAAGAGACATAACCATAGAGTAACTGATAATGTGGCCCAGGCTTATTTAAATCTCTACGATCTAAGAGGTCATTTTTTTTTTGGAATTAAGTGAGAGAATTTGAACCAATGTCTCAACAACAATGGATTTTCCACCAATTCTTCCTATTTTGGATATGATTTCATTTCTCACATATCATTGAGGAGTCTTTATGATGAAATGGAGCATCCCCATGCCTTTTTAGGCAGTTCTTGTTTTCAGAGCTGCTGAGACCATTGTCTGGCTGAGAACTTTCAACTGCAGCTGCTCCTAGGAGTGCCTTTGGCTGCAGAGAGCCTGTATGCCAAAGAACTTACCCTCCTAAGATGGACTGATTAAGGCAGGGGTATAAAGGTTATTTTATCTTATTTTGGTCAAACACAAGATATTTTTTTAGGTCCACAGCTCTCTGGGGATCAGCTGATCCTGTCATGGGTGTGCTCCACAGCTTGACTGCCTACAATGTCCAGTCTTGTTCCTTTCCCTCTGTTACACCTGGGTTGATCTCCAGTAAATCTCTACACATCAGACTCACCGGAGTGGGCCTTGCAGACAACATCCCCTGCCACGTTATCTTTGTTATTTTGTTTTGTTTTTTTTGTTTACATTATCTTTTGTTGACAGCTGCATTGAGTCATTTTGTTCTCTTTTCTACCCTCTCATGATTCCTGCTCTGAAGTTTGACTACCTAGCAATTATCTTTTATTTCATATCTCTGAAATCCACTCTTGCCTCACAGATCTGAATTAAAAATGTTTCCACTTTTCCATGGACACATATGTCCAATTTAGCCTTTTGCCATAATATCTCTCATTCAGTGTATCAAAAGTCTTTAATTTAAACAGATGTTGCATCTACTATGCACATGTGTTCTACAGTATAGGGAACAAGAGTTTAGTAAACTGTTTAAGAAAATATTCAGGGGTCACTCAGTCAGTTAAGTAACTGCCTTCAGCTCAGGTCATGGTCTTGGGATCCTGGGATTGAGTGCCGCATTGGACTCCTTGTTCAGTGGGGAATCTGCTTCTGCTTCTCCCTCTGTGTGTTCTCTCTCTCTCTCTCTCTCTCTCTCAAATAAATAAATAAATAAACAAATAAATAAATAAAGTATTAAAAAATAAAATATTCAGATAAACTTAGAAGATTTCTCAGAATGCAATGTGTATGAGTTAATTTTGATCATTATGCACTATTCTCTTTATTTGAGGTATGCAAACATGTACATATGTGTCTTATACTGACTTTATATGCATTGATGGCTTCAAATTGAATTATGCAACAACTTTGTCTCTGTAAAAGGTTTTTGTTTGTATTACACATAAAAGTACTGAAGTAGTATCTTGATTTTGCCATTTACATTTTTCCATATTATAAAATGAGACATGGGATAGGCAAAGTAATTAATACAAAGCATATTTCAAATGAGTTTCTTAATTTAAGAATTTTATACAATAAGTAAGTATTGGGAAAAGTATATTTTGATAATTAAAGGAGTGTAGTTAAATAGTACTAGATTTGCGATTTATTTTTTATGAAATTTGATAGATATAAATGATTACATTGTCTAGTGTTTAGCGGAAGTCTCATCTTTTTTTTTTTTTACACTGCATATATTGGTAGAATTTGGCATATGGTTTATGGAAAACAATGTTGCAAATCTTCTGAAGAGTGTTTACATGGTCATAAACTTTATAACAGTATTCCCATGCATGTGGAAAGAAATGTAGATAATCATTTCAGACTAACAAGTTTATTTCTAAGTATGAGATATTTTAATATTTCATAGCAATTAAAAATAAGTTTAGTAAGAATTCATATTAAAGAGAAATTTACTATTGTAATGGAGTATTACAAAATCAGTCAGTCATAAAAAATTTGGTATTCTATATGGAGATAACAAGTAGATATTTCCTATCTATTAAGTGCTGTTTGTTTCCAGGTTGAGTTTGTGGGCAGTATTTTTATCCTTCTATTTATTTCTGTTTTCTAATTTCCAAATAGACTTTAATAGTTAAAAACAAACACACACAGCGTACCATAACTTTATTTTAAAAATTTAAAAATTGTTATAGTTGTTGCATTAATAATTTCCTAGTGAGGAAAGGCTGTTATAATTAAAAAGTAGAAGATGAATATGCTATGAAACCACTTTCATGGAACACTCAAAGGAACACAGTCTTTTAGAGGATACTTAAATATAGTTATGTTTTTTATCTGCAAAATAGCGGAAACAAATTAATTCACTAAACACTACTGACTGCCTTTTATGTTTAAGGCAATTTGCTTCAGTCATCTACATCTTGGTTCTAGTAACTACAAAGCACATAGGAATGAAAGCAGCAAAGAATGTAAGTAATTAGGAAAATACTATACTGAAGGTTAGGAGACATTTATTCTAGTACAAGCTCTGCCTCTAATTAGCATTTAACCCTTCAGAAAAGCCACCCACTTGCTCTTGGCTACATTTTTCTCATCTGTGTAATGATGAGGTTTGGGTGGAAAATCTCTAAAACCTTCAGTGCTGACAGTACGTGGTTCTAAAAGAGTATTTGGAATGGAAGGGTAAGTTTGCATATTCTTAACTCATAGAATATATATACAAGTTTCTTAGAAGCCATGCTCACACTCCATCATCTTTTTGCTATTGTTGTTGTTGTTATTAGTGACTGGAAGCTCAGGTAAAGTTTACCTCAAACCTAGGGCAAAGAAGAAAAAAAAAAAAAGAAAAGGAAAGCTCCACTTCTATGGATTACAGGTAAATTGTTTTATTTCTGTTACTGTTTTGTTTTGATGATGTTAATAGTAGAAACAGAATATCTTGATTTCCTGAGATGTTTATTTTTATAAAATACTGCAATTTCTAATAATTTGAGGAGGTTTACAAAGAAAAATGACTTAAGAAAAGCCATTTTGTTGTCTATATTGTAAGGTTTTTTTTTTTTTCCAGGACTCAATGATGTAAAATTATTTCTATCATAAGTAAGTACGTAGTAAGCTATGTTTCCCAAATAGGTAATTTTGTTTAAGGAAGTCATTTGAACAAAAAAATCATTTTTTACTTTGAAATCTATTTTGAAAATTTAGCCAGCAAGTTAAATGTAGAAATAGCTAAGTCTTCTGAATAAAAACCAACCTCATATCTCAAAGGGAAATGATGTCAAACAATGTGTGTGTACAACTTACTGCTATTATGGAAATAGTACCAAAAAAAGTTTATCAAGCCAAATAACCTAAGAAGTTGTTTGAAAAAAAGCCATATGAATCCAATTTAAAAAATAAATTTATGAAAAAATATTTTGTTCATATTGGACAGGCCAATAGAACTCTGCCATTTTAGGTAGTGCTTGGAAAATTTGAGACGTGTTCACAGCTGAAGTCATGCATTTTCAGATGAAGACAAAAATGAGATGACTAGAGATTGTGCCGTGTGCTTTGAAGTAATCCATAGCCTACCAGTGAAATCCTTTTGCCCTCTGAATTGAAACTAAATCTAAGCAGGCCATTATACTTCCAGCTTAAAGAAAATATCAAGAATGTAGGAATAAGAAATGCCCTACCTTCAGGAAGTAATCAGTCAAATCCAGAATACCAGATATTGTAGGAAAATTGGCTTCCCTTCTTCAAAAAGTAGTCAGTGTAAAAAACGGAGAATGGGAGCAGGAACATTATAGACTAAAAGAGACAGAGGAGATATTACAACCAAATAAATGTTGTATGCTTTTTTTAGATTCTGATTTAAATGATTAAACCACTTTGAAAAAATAATTGGGAAATTTGTATTAAATGATATTCATGTATTTTTGTTAATTGTGTTATATATGATAATACAATGTGGTTATGAAAAATTGTCTATTATTAGATAGAGATTACAGTATTTGATAATGAGAAGGTATAATGTCCTGGAATTGCTCTAAAATACTGAACCGAAAAGGGGAATGAGAAGGATGGATGAAACAATGTAGTAGAATGTGTATCCTTATTGGTGGTGGGTGATGGAACATGACGGTGTGTTGATTCTCTCCTTTTTTGTACATTCAAGTGCTTTCTCTATAAAGTTCAAAATGAGAGTAAACAAACACAAATACAAAAAAAAAAAAAACCACACACACACAAATACTTATCTTCTAACTATAAAATCCCAAAATAATTATACTAAAGGAATAAGAAAAATATAAATTCGTAAGCTGGAAGAGAAAGCAAGCACAAGAGGAAAAGCAATTCTAACAAAATTCTGAAAGATAAGATGTGTGTATGTATGTTTATGTGTTTGGATGTGAATATATCTATCTATGGATGAAGGGAGCCTCAGTTTAAAGTTTTGTTGTTTTCATTGTGACTTTTATATCATCCAAGAAAGGAGAGGTGACATAATTTATGAAGTGTGAGAAAATAGGTAGAGTTCTAGTAGGAAATTTGAAGAAAGTGGGTAGTATATCCAATTACTTCCATGAAAAAAAGAAATAGAAGTGCCTTGTTGGGAAACATTTTTCATTGATAATTCAGATTTGTAAGCCACTACCAGGACTAATATCCTGAAAGTATGATGGTGTTAACATAAACAGATACATGATTTTTTTCTCTTTTTGGCAATCAAGCTTCCTGGAGCTGTGGAGCTTTTGTGTTTGACTTGATTGGGATTGGGTTTTAGTCAAAAGGACATATTGGAAATGTAAAGGAAGGATAGTATACTGGCAGGAAAGTGATAGAAATGGTGGACCATGGAAATTAAGCTTTGTAGAGAATAAAATGGAGATATAACTAACTGGTGAATAGGAAGAAACTTCAAGGGTTCTTGAACTGAGGCAGTTATGAGGTCAAGATTTGCTGTGTTTGGAGTAACAAAATAAATGGTGTAGATATGGCTCAAGGATTGAGGGGTCTGACTCCTTGTTCTTGAGGTATTGTTCTAGATAATGACAGATGGATTAAAATGTTATGTTAAGAAAAATATCTCTAGTAATTTCTGGATAAGTGTTGTTAAAAATCCATGGGGCTATGTCAGTAATTTAACTTCCTATCAATTTCTTTATTATACATTTCCCCAACCTCTCATTAAAAAAAAAAAAAGTTATTTTTAGAGGTGTATTAACTACGATCTCATTGTAGAAACCAGGAAAATACAGAGAAGTCTAAAGAAAAAATATACATGAATATCCTATATACAATAACCAAAGAGAAAATTTTGCTTTATAGATGCATTTAATTTGAGCTTATAAGCTTGTTTTGCAAGCATTTTTAAGCAAACTAAAAATAATTTAAATATTAAACAAAAGATTAGTATCTTTCATTTTCAGGAAATCTTAGCTATGGGATACCATCGAATAGTCTTCAAAAATCTGATTATTAAGAGCTACATGATTTTCTGTGATGAACATTTTTGCCAACATTTCTATTTTTTTCCGTAGCTTCAAAACACAGGTTATTAGAATAAAGCAGATTCTGATTTCTCTTTTGAAGACTTTCTGCTTTTCTATTTTATCCACAAGTAAAGTCCTTAAAAGAAACTCTGTATTTTCCTCATCACTGCATTTAATTGTTTGAGAGGTAGGATATTGGCAAGGGTAAATTTTGCAAATACAAAATTGGATGTAATGCTTAAATTAATGGCTTTAAAAAGACACAGTCACTGAATTCAAATCAAGAAATGAAGGCAGAATTCATCAAACATTCATTTACTTCATAAGGAAAAATAAATTAGAAAAGTTAAATCATTTGTGTTTGGCCATCATACTAGTCAGTTAATGAGAAACAACTAAACTGACTATGATGAGTCGTGTAGGGTAGTTGTGAGCAGAATAAATGCCCCTTGAACAACAACTACATTTTAAACTCTGGTGGCTGTAAATATATTATGTTACATGGCAAGATGGAGTGGGATGGGGAATTAACTTTTCAGATGGCATTAAGGTTGCTAATCAGCTGATCTTAAAATAGAAGATTATCTTGGATTATGTGGGTGAGTTCCACATAATCAAAAGAGTGCTTAACTATGGAAGAGGGAGTTAGAAGAGAATCACAGAAATGGCATTATGAGAAGGACTCAACTCAAGACTGTTGGCTGTGAAGATGAAGGAGCCATGAGTCAAAGAAAGAGGGAGACCACTAGAAATTGTAAAAGTCAAGGAAACAAATTCTCTCCTAGAGCCTCAGAAAAGAACATGATTGATTTTAGCCCAGTGGGATTCATGTCGGTTTTCCTTTTCCTCCTCCTCCTCCTCCTCTTCCTCCTCCTCCTCTTCTTCTTCTTCTTCTTCTTCTTCTTCTTCTTCTTTTCTTCTTCTTCTTCTTCTTCTTCTTCTTCTTCTTCTTCTTCTTCTTCTCCTTCTTCTTTTCTTCTTCTTCTTCTTCTTCTTCTTCTTCTTCTTCTTCTTCTGACTTTATTTATGTATTTATTCATGAGAGACACACAGAGAGAGGCAGAGACATAAGCAGAGGGAGAAGCAGGGTCCCTGCAGGGAGCGCAGTGCAGGACTCCATCCCAGGGCCCCAGGATCACGATGCTCAACCACTGAGTCACCCAGGTGCCCTGATGTTAAACTTCTTATCTAATAATAAATTTGTGTTATTTTAAGCCCTAAACCCTAAATTGGCAGTAATTTACCACGGCAACAATCGCAATCAAACATAGTATCTTTCAATTATTATAATGATTGTACAATTAGATATTTTTCAAGAATAATTACTTTCTAAAATAAAATTGATTAAAGTTAAAAAATATTTTCTATCAATTCTTCAGAAACTTTGACAGCTGGAAAGTAATTGTAATAGAAAATTATTTTGGTTTATTATTAGAATTAGTTCCCTTGTCAGTAGTGTCATAAAAAGGTGTTTGATGATTCGAGATATTTTTTGCTTTGTCTTCTTTATCTTCCTGTAAATCACCACATTAAAAAAAAAAAAAAAGTTTTGAAAAAAATGCAGAGAAAGAGAATTGTTGGTAACATTTAGGATTAGATCCCAGGCAAAAACAAATGTTTCTTTAGAATGAAAAAATTACATTAACTTTTACAATGGAAATGGGAAAAGAAAATGGGAGATAGAATGAAATATCTCATCTCTTGAAGGACATTATAGTTGAGCAAACAAATAAATAATCTAAAACATTATTTTTAAAATATAAACACTAAGAATAATAATATAATTGACACTAAATAGTGAAGAAAATTGAAAGATATAGAGGAAGAAGGAACATAAACATCTACATTGGAAAATAAAACTTTCTAACAAGTAGATTTGGAGTATCAAATATAAAGTTATATAGTTAATTTTTAGTGCAAAAAAACTAACATAAACATACCACAAAGGAAAATGCATAAATAATAAAAGCTACTTAAAATATGCATATAGAAAGCAAAACAAATATGGTATGAGAGAATCAATACAATTTATTGTATCATTAAATGCAATTAGGTAAAAAATTGTTGCTATTGCAATTCAATTGAATTAAAAGTAAAATATGTGACTATGCTCTACATAGGATAGACAGGTATACAAAGTAAATATTACTATTTGGACATAAAATTAACAATGTAATTGTATCTGAAGATATAATTTTTTAAAAAGTAAAGCTGGTAAATTATAATAATCAAAAAGTTGAAAAAGTGAACCCAAATTATCAAGTGATACAGAAGACCACTTCAAAATAATTTTTTATAATAAAGTTAAGATGTTACTTATACTTATGCTCTAAATAATGTAGCATCAATATTTGTGAATCTAAAACTATGCAAAACATAGTTTAATGAAATAGATTGCAGACAGGATAAAAAGTTTAGATAGTCTCATTATTTTATTTTATTTTATTTATTTATTTATTTATTTTTTAGCTCTTATGTCGTGATGCTCAGAGGAGTCTCATTATTTTAGAATAAATGTTTTATTTTTAATATTTTTATATAGTCATTTTGGGGGAGAGGGATTTTTTTAATCCAAGAATGCAAATATAGGCCAATATCAGGTAATCTATTAAGATAATTCATATTGATTTAAGAAGAAAATAATATTTACATTTTTCAGAAAAGCTAAAAGTGCACTTATAAAACCATCATTTTCAATAACTGCAAAAAAAAAAAAAAATCCACCTAAGGAACCAGTATAGGCTCAATGAGGGGTAAAAATAGAAGTGTTCTCTTTAAATCAACAAAGTGAGAAGTATATTTACTGTCCATTGTCTTTTAAGTTTGTTTCAGAGAATCTATCCAGATGTTATTAGAAGTGAGAAATAAATTATAGCTATGAAAATAGTAATCTGAAAACAAAATACCACTATTTGCAGATATGGATTGGTACAACTTCATGAAAGGCACTTTTGTAATCTCTACCAAAATTAGAATTAAATGTAACTTGACCTTTTGATTCAGAAATTTCACTTCTGCAAATTTAGTTGTTAGAAATACCTGATTAGTTTCACTCATGCCAAGATACACATTCCGAAATGGCTTTTAGTAGTAAAAGATTAGGAATAAAACAAACCTAAATGTTCATCAATGAGAGTGAACAAATTTAATAAAATGGGACATAATGCAATGGAAAAAAAACTTATCCATCAAAAGACATTAAAGTACTCTGAATTTTTTCAATGAAAGATTTCAATATGAGAAACAATGTGTACAATACTGCAATATTTTCTTTAAAGGGTAAAAGAACGTTTGTGTGCCAGGGGTCGGGGGCTGTGGATATATATATATATATATCTGGAACGATAACATGAAAATGTTACACATTTATTTACCATGGGGTTAGCTTAATGGCTGGAAGTCTAGTGTTTAAAATACATTTTGTGGGATCCCTGGGTGGCGCAGCGGTTTGGCGCCTGCCTTTGGCCCAGGGCGCAATCCTGGAGACCCGGGATCGAATCCCACATCGGGCTCCCGGTGCATGGAGCCTGCTTCTCCCTCTGCCTGTGTCTCTGCCTCTCTCTATCTCTCTGTGACTATCATAAATAAATAAAAAAATTTAAAAAGAAAAATAAAATACATTTTGCATTAAAATCTATTTTAACTTTTTATCTTGAATTATTTAAACACAGTTCCTAGTTCATATATTAATTGGGACAATTCTGTTATCCAAACTTCCAGGAATTTTCAAATAAAATATAAATGTAGACAATATCTTTAAAAGACTCTTGTATGTCTAGTGTTACTATGCTCTTCCAGCCTGAGGAAAGGAAATTTGGCACACTCTGGGTGAGAAAACCATTCTCTCTGCCTTCCCTCCTCCATTCACAGGACTCAGGGATTTTCTGTCTCGCTAACTTTTCCAGATTTCCTAAAACTTTCCCTTTATACCCTCAGTAAATAATCACCTAGAGACAAAACATACTTTCAACTTAAGAAAAAATATATATATATAATCTACCTCCTTTCTTTCCTAAAATCTGACTCTCCCATGAGGACTGTAAATTATGTTCAGTCTTCTCAGGTGGTGACCTGTTTCCCCTACAACTTTTGTAACAGAAGTGACAAAGTGGCACTTCAGCGCCACTTCCAGACCATTCTCCCTCCTGTAAAAACTGTATGCCATCAAGCATACCACTTCTCCATGGTGTAATAGTCATGCTCAGGAAGATTCTAGCTCCTAACTAACTCCCCCTCTAACTCTACGTCTAACTTAATGCTTTGACAATTTTAGTATCTACAAATAGGATCCAATTCTCTCCAATTCTCTCATTGCTAAATATATCAAATGCTTCTTGTTAAATGATCTCACTGTCCCCTCCCCCATTCTCATTTCTTCACTCCCCATATTTGTGCTCTGGATCTTTGCATCACTGCAAAACTCTGGGGTTTTTTGTTTTTTTCTTTTTTCCAGTTTCCAGCATTATATCTCTGGCCCCTCAATTCTTGTAATATTTTGAACTCAGTAATTCTTTAACCCTAGTTGATTCTAAAACCATGTTTGTTTGTTTTTTCTTTGTTAGAGAAGGGCTTTTTTTCCCCCCCTCAAATGGGAAAAATGGCTGGTAGCAAACACATAACAATCAAATAAAAGGCATTTGAGTAAATGTGTTTATGTTATTTTCCAACCTTTCGATCAATTACAGTACATGCAGATCTCTATTTATGGAGGTCAGAGTCACTTTCTCATACCGTGTCTATGGGGGTGCTAGGATAGGCATTGTACCTGACAGACCCACTAGAAACATACAGGGTAGCATAGATAAGGCAAAAGGAAGTGCCCTTGAAAAGAGAGGAGAGGAATTCTGGAAATGGAATTAAACACATTTTCAATACACTAATCTGTATAAAATAGTAATAGTGCTTACCAAGTATTGAGGTGCTCAATAAGTGTAGGGATTACATAAAGGATTTTATGTGCAACATCTTAATCTATACTATAGCAACCTTGTGAGGCAAAATTTATACCTCCATTAAATCATCAAGTAGGCAAATATATCTGTTGTTGCCATTACATGTAACATTGCACCAGCGATAATAATAAATTACTATTACAAGATTTAATTAACTCTAAAAAAAAGTTCATAAAAATACTTTATTGAAAAGTTTAGCACTGATTCAGCTAAAGCATATACACTGAAATATACTTACATTTTCCCAGAAGTCTTGCAAATTTGCATTTGTATAAAGGTAGGGGAACTACCACCACCACCAAATGCAGCATTCCAGTCAGCTCTATGATTTGTTTTGTTTTTATCCTTGCATTTTATAACTAGGTTATACACAGGACAACTCTAGGAATATTACTTTTTTGCTTATCCTAATTGATCTAGCAATTAAACTTATTTCAAAATGCCAGATAAAACTTGACCACTTAATGTGAAATATCGGAAATAACTATATTTCTATCCTAGATGAAATAAATAATTGTTTTATATGAAAGGTTCATAAACACTTGGAATGGTGGGGAAGTATTACTGCAATTGGCCATAAAAAATATACTCTTTAAATCATAACCACAGGATATTACCACACATTACATCTACAACGAAAATTGTACGTATTTTTGCTTAGCACCTTGTAGTTACAAAAGGGAGGTATTTCAGACTATTCTATTTGCAGATTAAGATGTTTATAAGAATATTTCAAACTCTGTGGATATTTTAACTATATTTCTGGTATAATCATATTTAAATTTTATTTAAAATTTCATTTTAAAATTTCTTAGATTTCATTAAGATCATCGAATGTCTTATAACCATGGTTTGCAAAGATAGATATTCTTATTCATTTTTTTTTCTAAGAAAAATCTTAAAGTGAATGAAGGGGGTAATAAAGTGACAAGTTTAATTGACAATGAAAATCAAAGTGGTAGTTGGTGGTGATTACCAATATATGTCCTGTTTCTTGGTTACCTAGTCATTTTACTACTTCTCTGTTTCATTTCTTAGTTCTCTATTGTTGCTATCATCTTTCATTTATCTTAAGCTCCTTCATATTCATCATGTTTTAATGAAACATAGAGTAGAGATGGTTGATATATATATATAAATGTTATGACTTTTGGTTTCCTCTTCATGTTCGAGTCTACTATTAATATTTGAGATAAAATATACTGAAGGCAGACAAACAAAATACGATGTTATGGTTTGGGAGTAGGTTTTAACCTGAAGTTTTGCTTATGACAAAAGATAAATTGCTTTATTTGGATTGTACAGATAGTTCATGCATCCTCACTGAAACATCTGGCTTTGTTTTGGTTCCTATGAAACCTTTACATATGCACAACACAAAAAAATCTGTTCCTATGTTGATCTTTGAGGTTATGCTCATTCATTGATGCTGAAACTTGTCAATAGTAGCAGCCTTGAGTGAGGAGAATATATATTTGGGGAGGGGGAATAAAATAGTATGTTTTGTACCAAAAGAATTTATTCAAATTAAAACTTTCAAAATAGGTTTGTGTTTCATCCCAGCTGTCACATTTATAATAAAAATACTAGAATGAAAGATTTTTAGAGGGCACCCAATTACCCATCCAAAGCAATTCAGCCTTTCCTGTAATAGCATTAATTAAAGGTATTAACCTGGAGATTATCATGCCTACAGTTTCTGTCTGTTACATTGTCTCTTTCTGAGAAACATAGATAAAAATATTTTGCCCTTATGATAAATGTTTTGGCCCATTTCTGTTGTATTGAACAAGTCAACCTTTCCTACCTAGACAGAATTATAAGAAGTTTATGCTGAAGCCAAAGACAATTATATACAGGGTGAGCCCAAACACTGCAACTGTATCTCAGTTGGTTTGACATAGGGCACTGCCCAGTAGAGGAGAAACTATTATGTTCGAGAAGGGCAGTGGCAACATCTGGGCTGATTAGGAACGTTCATAATTTTATGCTTTGAAAACAATTATAAATATTCTATAGATAATTTTTTAAAAGATTTTATTTATTTATTCACGAGAGACACAGAGAGAGAGAGAGAGTCAGAGATACAGGCAGAGGGAGAGGCAGGCTCCATGCAAGGAGCCTGACATGGGACTCAATTCCGGGTCTCCAGGATCATGCCCTGGGCTGAAGGCAGCGCTAAACCGTTGAGCCACCCGGGCTGCCCCCTATAGATAATTTAAAATGAAGATAACATTATATCATAAAATAAAATTGGAAGTGGATCCAAAACATACACAGACGTGCAGACATTAATATTTAACTTGCTTATTTCTAGATTTTATTTTATTTTTATTTTTCTGAGGTATTTTGATCCTTGCACATGTGTATCCTACCAATTCAGTGTCGGCACATCACCCTGTTCCTTTTCTTTATCATTACCTTTGGACAAAATGAGAGCCTTGTCAACAGAAAGTTGATAACTTATTATATAGTGTAGATAGACAGATAGAAACCTAAATCTGTATGTATATATCTTAAATCCTGGATTTCAGTTGTGTGGGACATAATTAAGGTTCCATTTAAGAAATATGTTACAGATGGAGAGGTTTCAGGACGGGAGATTTCCAAAATCTTTGTTGCTGGCACAGGACTACTTAGTTCCAGTCTTGCCCACAGCTGTCTAGTACTTGCCCAGGAAGCAGGTGCTTTTTTTAGGCTGTGTAACTGACATCCATAATCAGGTTTGCTGATTGGTGGTGATTCATTATAATTTCTCATTCTGAAAGGAAATCAACTGAAATCAACGAAGCAATGGCTGGCAATTCTCCTCTAAAAGCTAGTCATTCTCAGAAACATTTGTGATTATTTCCTCACTTTCTAAAACAGTGTAAGCTCTGTAATATTGCTAAGACCATTTAGAACTCTCAAATATTTTAACATTAGAAGTTTCTTTCTTATAGGTAAAATTTTTACTTTATGGCCATCAGCAAGCTCTTCCTTCCCACTGTCTGCAGATTCCCACTGATTAAAAATACATTTATAGTATATAAATGCAATTATAGGTACAAAGGATTGAAAACCAAAAAATATTAAAATTTAAAAATTGACATTAGAATACACAAGTGAAACATGTAGGGCTGTTTATATTTCTGGACTTGAGAAGTACTGATATGGCTGCATTTCCATTTCTAAAATGCCCCACTCTTTAGCCTGCTCAGTTGAGATAAACACTGTTAGATTAATCCTTTCACATTTATAAGCCACATTTGCCTGTTTACATCGATTCGTCCATGATAAAATTTTTGAGGATAGAGATTATCTTGCTCACATTCTTGTCTATAGCATTTAACTCCATTTCTGACTGATACTTTCAAAAATACTTGTTGAATGCCAAATAAACTGTAATTTTCAAAAGACCTGATAAACAGTTTTGAGGTTCTTAGCATTTTCCTTTGTAATCAGTGACTTATTTTTAGATACAAGTTTATTTTATTGTTTATTTCTTTAGAAATCCAGCCAATGCATTGGGAAGCTAGTTTTCCATTAACTTAAAGGTTTTTTTTTTTTTTAAAGAAAAACTCTAGTAGAGTTAATGTATGGTGTTATATTAGTTTCAGGTGTATAATATAGTGTTTCAGCAATTCAATGGTCATCACGATTGGTGTCATCTTACTCCTCTTCACTTGTCTCACACATCCTCCCTACCACCTCCCTTTCGGTAACCACCAATTTTTTTCTCTATAGTCTACTTGGTCTGCCTCTTATTTTTATTTTTTGTTGTTCATTTGTTTTGTTTCTTAAATTCCACATTTGAGAAAAATCATATGGTACTTGTCTTTCTCTGACTGGCTTATTTCACTTAGTACTATAATCTCTATCCCTATCCATGTTGTTGCAGATGGGAAGATTTCATTCTTTTTTATGACTGAATAACATTCCATTTATATAACTACCACATCTTATTTTTTTTATTTATTTATGATAGTCACAGAGAGAGAGAGAGAGAGAGAGAGAGAGAGTCAGAGACATAGGCAGAGGGAGAAGCAGGCTCCATGCACTGGGAGCCCGATGTGGGATTCGATCCCGGGTCTCCAGGGTCGCACCCAGGGCCAAAGGCAGGCGCCAAACCACTGCGCCACCCAGGGATCCCCACATCTTCTTTATTCATCTATTGATGTATACTTGGGCTGCTTCCATAGTTGACTACTGTTAATAATGCTGCTATATAAACAGGGGTGCATGCATCCCTTTGATTTCACATTTCTGATTTTTTTTTTGGGGGGGGGAATGCCCAGTAGTGTGATTACTGAATCATGGGTAGTTCTATTTTTAACTCTTTGAGGGACCTTCATACTGTTTTTCAAAGTGGCTGCACCACTTTGCATTCCCAATAGTACATGAAGATTTGTAGTTCTTCATGTCCTCACCAACACTTGTTTCTTGTGTTGTTTATTTTAGCCATCCTGACAGGTGTAAGGTGACATCTCATTGTGGTTTTGATTTGCATTTTCTGGATGATGAGTGGCATGGATCATTTTTTCATGTGTCTGATAGCTATCTGGATGTCTTCCTTGGATAAATATCTGTTTATGTCTTCTGGCCATTGTTATTGGGTTATTTGGGGTTCTCTGGTGTCGAGTTATATAATCTCTTTATATATTTTGTATATCAACCCTTTCTCAGATTTGTCATTTGCAGGTGTCTTCTCCCATTCAGGAGGTTGTCTTTTAGTTTTGCTGATTGTTTCATTTGCCCTGCAGAATCTTTTTATTTTGATGTAATCCCAATAGTTTATTTTTGCTCTTATTTCCCTTGCCTCAGAAGACCTATCTAGAAAAATATTGCTATGGCTGTGTTGGAGAAACTACTGCCCATGCCCTCTTCTATAATTTTTATGTCTTCATGTCTTATATTTAGGTCTTTAATCCCTTATGAGTTTATTTTTTGTGTATGGTGTAAGAATCTTGCCCGGTTTCATTCTTTTGCACATGGCTGTCCAGTTTTCCCAACGCCATTTGTTGAAAAGACTATCTTTTTTCCCATTGCATATTCTTGCCTCCTTTGTTAAGGATTATGTGACCTATAATCATAGGTTGGTTTCTGTTTATTCTCTTCTATTGATCTATGTGTCTATTTCTGTGCCAGTACCATACCATTTTGATTATTACAGCTTTGTAGTATATCTTAAAATCTGGGGTTGTGGGTTTAGCTTTTCTTTTTCAAGATTGCTTTGTCTATTTGGGGTCTTTTGTGGTTCCACACAAATTTTAAGATAGTTTGTTGTAGTTATGTGAAAAATGCTGATGATATTCTGTTAAGGAATTCCACTAAATCTATAGATTTCTTTGAGTGGTAGAAACATTTTAAGAATATTTGTTCTTCCAATTCACAAGCATGGAATATCTTTCCATTTGTTTGTGTCGCCTTCAATTACTTTCATCAATGTTTTAGAGTTCTCAGAGTAGAGGTCTTTCACCTCTTCGGTTAAATTTATTCCCAGATATTTTGTTATTTTTACCGCAATTGTAATTGGGATTGTTTTCTTAATTTTTCTTTCTGCCACTTCATTATTAGTGTCTAAAAATGTAATGTATGTTGACTTTGTATCCTGCGACCTTACTGAATTCATTCATCAGTTCTAATAGTTTTTTTGGTGGAATCTTTAGGGTTTCTATGTATAGTACCATGTCTTCTACCCATAGCAAAAGTTTTACTTCTTCATTACTAATTTGGATGCAATTTTCTTTCTTTTTGTTGTCTGATTGCAGTGGTTAGGACTTCTAGTACTATTTTAAATAAAAGAGGTGAGAATGGACATCTTTGTCTTGTTCCTGATCTCTGGGAAAAGCTCTCCATTTTTCACCACTGATTATAATGTTAGCTCGGGGTTTTTCATATACAGACTTTATTTTATTAAGATATATTCCCTCTAAACCTACTTTGTGGAGCATTTTTATCATGAATAGATATGCTTTGTCAAATTGTTTTTCTGCATCTATAGAACTGATCATATATATATATGTATATATATATATATTTAATCTTCTCTGTTAATGGTGTGATGTGTCATACTGATTGATCTGTGAATACTGAACCACCCTTGCATCCCAGGAATAAATCCCACTTGATTGTGGTGAATGATATTTTTAATGTATTATTAGATTTCGGTTGCTAATATTTTGTTGAGGACTTTTGCATCTATGTTAATTGGAGATATTGGCCTGTAGTTCTATTTATTTTGTAATTTTTTTTATAGGTTTTAGTATCAGGATAATACTGGCCTCATTGAATGAATTTCGAAGTTTACTTTCTCTTCTAATTTTTGGAAATATTTGAGAAAAATAATATAAATATTAATTCTTCTTTAAATGTTTTGTGTCAGGGGTGTCTCCCATGTGTGTTGCATGCACCATACTACTGTGGCTGAGCTGCTTTTGCCTTTAGCCCCTTCATCTGCAATGGCTCACTTAGCCTGTTGCGGGCAGGGTTCGATCCCTGTGTTGCTTGTGGGCAGGTCTGAGGTCATCTTGGGTTTGAGTTCAGTCAGACCAGGCATTTGCCATAGATGCCGTAGATGCCGTAGCACCAGTCTTGCAGGGCACTTTCCCTGTGTTGTCCCCTAAGAGGCTTTTGTTGGTATTTTGGGAGTTGGGCTGGCCCCTGTCAGAGCTGCTTACACACAACTGGTTTGTGGCATCACTTTTGATGGGCTCAGGCTAAGTGTGTATTGAAGGGGGCAGGTCTGCGGGAGAATGAGGCAGGAGGTGAGGCCCATGGTGCCAGTAAGTTCTGTGCTGGTTTGCTGTAAGAGGGGATATGTAGCTACCAAGGACCAAGGCAGGCCAGTTTGAAGGGTGCAGATCTGCAGAAGCCTGCATGAATGGAACACTCAGTGTTAGCAACTTAGATGGAGAGTATCATTGCTGTGCTGGTTCCCATAAGTGTCCCTGTGTCTAGGCTGGGGCATGGGGGAGAGAAATGGTGCCTGCCAGCTGCCTTTTTCCTGAAGAAGTCTCTCAATGATCTCTGCTCCGCCAGTACATGCTCTGAGATTAGAAAATGAATCTGCCTCCAAGATATCTCACACATTTTCTAGTGGCTGCTTCTATATTGCATCTCTGTGAAGCTGTTTCTTGTGCTATCTCTTTAGGTGCAAGGACTCCATCCTTCTGGCTTCCCCAGAGCCAAACTTAATGATTTTTAAAGTTCCAAATGTTAAACCCCTGCTGATTGTAAGAACTCATGAAATTCCTCCCCTCTGTCAAAGCCAAATGTTATGGTGATTTGCCTTTCCTATGGAGGTTCCCCGCCCAGACTGTCTTGAATGTCTGAGTGTCTGCTTCCTTTCCCCTCCCCATGCCTGTGCAGTCCTTGTCTCCCATAGACAGCCCCGTAGGTCCATTTGGCTCTCCACCATGTCTCTGTCCTTCCTACCCTCTTTCATATGGCCTCTTCTCTACATGTATCTGTGGAGACTGTGTTCTGCAAGTCTTGAGGTCATTTTAGAGGTTATTTACACTGACATGGGTGGTGTTATTTAGCTCCATCTGTGGGAGGCTGTGAACTTGGAATTCTCCTATTCTCTATTTTCCCCAGATGTTCTCTGCAACCCATGATTTCATATTAGGTTAGCTTGCTTTATGGGGAAACAGAAGCCTCTGATGAAAAAGTTTTCAAAGGGTAATCTAGGAAACTAAGAAAGCTCAAACTACATGGGGTGCAAAAGGATTAATTATGAGCTACTTGGGGAATCTCATAAAGTTGTAACCACTTACAGAAAAAGTGACAGGTGGAAAGCAAGGGCATTGCATATTCAAGGACATCCATGTCCTGAACAGGCTTGATAGGAGTTAGATGTGTGTTATGGTCCAGAAAAATCAGTACTAACAAGATTTTATGAACCCATGTCCTTTGGATTAAGGATGACACTGCTGAGGAAACTTTTATCAATGATTAAGTCTTTGCTAGGCCTATTGCCACCAGTTTTTTAAGCCTACTAGTAGTCCCATTGCTAATTTATTTTACTAGTTCAGCATGGGTACTGGTGCTAATTCAGTCCTTAGACTATCAGTTGGTGCTACATCTTTGATGTCAGTTGTCTTGGCATTTGGACTGATTTTCTTGACAATTTCCCTAGGCCTAGTCCCTTCTACTTGGAAAAGTTTCTAGATCAATACATATCTGTCTGTATGTTTATCAATCCATCTACCTCTCTAACTTATTCTTGCCCTCCACGTTGGCTAGGAGTCCACCCTTAGTCTGAGGTTAAACTTCAGAGAGCAGAAATATATGGATGGATCATTTATTGAGTCTACTGTGATACTGCTAACTTATGGTCTTCACCCTGACCTCTGATTCACAGCCATGTTTTTCAGAAGTCAGAGTCCTACCATCCCACATTAGTCCCACATTAGTGTCCTAATGACAAAACAATGGAATTTTAGAATAAAAGAATTTTCTGTTTATAAGGGAAATCTTTCCTAAGATACTTCTCTCCCTAATGATTTTGTTCTTGGACAGATTTTTCACTGTTTTTGTGTCTCTCCTTCTTTTCTGATATCTTTTTCCTCATTAAGTTACCGGGTAAGTTTCCTTCTCCTATGATACCCGTCTCCTGAAAGAGTTTTCAATTCTTAGAACAACTGGTAATTCCAACCAGGGCCACTTTGGGCAAGGTTTACTTTAGTTTAGTTTATTTAACTAGGCTACAATTCTACTATCTTTTCTTTTTTTAAAGATTTTATTTATTTATTCATGAGAGACACATAGAAGAAAAAAAGGCAGAGACATAGGCAGAGAGAGGTGAAGCAGCTCCATGCAAGGAGCCTGCTGTGAGACTCCATCCCCGGACTCTGGGATCACGCCCCGAGCCAAAGGCAGACACTCAACCGCTGAGTCACCCAGGCATCCCCAATTCTGACATCTTTAATTCTGTTGATATAATTAGCCCAGTATAACTACTTGCAATGGATGATTTGCAAACACATAGTCAAGATGTTAGACAACTATAGCATGAGATAGAATTGTCATTTAGAGCCTATTCTATGAACCTAAGTTCCACAAATGAACATTATTTTAAAATACTAGAAATACTGTGTGCATTTTTTTAAACAAAATATCTTCCAGAATTTTCTTTAGAGTTTTATAAATATAAAAATAATACACCCAGTGTAAAGTAAGCATTTTCTTTCATTGAACCCGAGGAAAAGAATCTAAAAGTGTAATATTTCACTTTTCTGTTCCAGGGAGAAAGATACTCTAAAATAACAATCAAGTTCTTGCAAATTATTCTTATCAAATTTATCAAATTTTCCCTTAAAATAATGCTTTCTGGGAATTCAGAGATTATCTAAACTTTTCTATTAGGAGTCTTTGAGAGACTGCCTTTATCTTCCCTTAATCTCTTTCCTTTTAAAATGTTATTCCTCCTTTGTGATTTTAGTTTCCTGCTTTACCTTGAATTGGTATGTAGATGGCAATTTTTATATGTAAGGATAATAAGAGAGAAGTTAAAAATTCAAAGAACTGAGAAAAGATAGTACCAGAAACTTTGGATATGTCTTATTGACTTGAAAACTTAAGACCACAGAGTCAAATGCATGAGCTCTAGAGTAATTTTATAATTATAATATTTTTATTTCCATGTTTAAATGTTGCTCAACTTGCCTGATATCCACTTTTTTCCTAAATTTATTAAGGTATAATTGACATGCATTGTGTAAGTTTAAGGTATACAGTATAAGGATTTGATACATTTATTTATTGTAAAATGATTACTATAAGGTTAGTTAATACATCCATCACTTCCCATAATTACAATTTGTGTGTATGTGTGGTAAGTACATTGAAAATCTGTTCCCTTAGCAACTTTGAGGCTTATTATACACTATTGTTTGCTGCAATCATCACACTAATAGCAGATCCCCAGAACTTATTCACCTTACAACTGGAGATTTGCATCCTTTGGCCAACATCTATTTCCCTCAACCCCAAGCTACTGGAAACCACCATTCTACTCTCTGTTTTTATATGTTTGGCTTTTTTCCCTCCCTAGACCTCACATAAAAATGAAACCATATGGTATTTTCCTTTTCCTATCTGACCTATTTCACTTAGCATAATGCCTCCAAGGTTTATTCATGTTGTTGCAAATGTTAGGATTTCCTCATTGTTAAGACTGAATGCTATTTCACTGTGTATGTATACCACATTTTCATTATCCATTCTTCCATTAATGGACATTAAGATGGTTTCCTTATCTTGTTTATTGTGAATAATGCTGTGCCAGACACAGAGGTGCAGATATATCTTTGAGATAGAGATTTCCTGTCTGTCAGATTCATACCTAGCCATGGGATTGCTGAATTATATAGCAGCTGTAATTTTAATTTTAATTTTTTGAGAAACCTTTATTCTGTTTTTTTTTTTTTTTTCTAGTGGTTGTGCCAATTTACATGTCCACCAACAGTACCCTAGGGTTCTAGTTTTCTCTGCATCTTCACCAACACTTAACCTTTTATCTTTTGTAACTTTTGGATAATAGCCATTCTAACAGGTGTGAGGTGATATTTCATTGTGATATTGATTTGCATTTCCCTGATGATTAATGATGGACATTTTTTCGTATACCTGTTGGGCATTTGTATATGTTCTTCAGAAAAATATTGATTCAGTGCCTCTGCCCATTTTTGATTGGAATTTTACTGTTTTTATTGACTTTTTTGAGTTTCTTATATAGTTTAGCAATTAGTCCCTTCTCAGATGTATGGTTTGTTAATAATGTCTCTCATTCTGTAAGTTACCTCTTCATTCTGCTGATGTTTCTCTTGCTGTGGAGAAGTCTTTTAGTTTCATGTAGTCCCACTTGTTTATTTTTACTTATGTACTTTTGTTTGTGCTTTTGGTATCCCATCCAAAAAGTTGTTAAGACCAATGTCAGAGCCTTTTCCTTGTGTTTTCTCCTAGGGGTATTATGTTTTCAGGTCTTAAATTTAAGACTTAATTTTGTGAGTAATGTAAGATAAGGGTCCAATTTCATTCTTTTGTATGTGGATACTCATGACGCCCGCTTTTAAGTCATAACTTAATAACTCATTTTTTTCAGTTCTGTCTGGTTTTTCTTTCATAATTTAAAGTTGAACTAATATATAACTCTTCCCAATGTAATTCTCAGATGAAATGAGATAGAAAAATGTGATATTCACTAGAATTTCTATTTATTTGTGTATTGTTTTATTTAATAAAACAGCTTGTCCTGTCTTTGCATGTATAGTATAGATGGTAACAAGTGTAGGAATTTTATTTCACAGACAAAGAAGGAGAATGAAGGAGAGAAAAAGAAAAGAAGGAAGGAGGCTGAGAATAGTTCTTTATTAAGTTGGTTGGTTAAGAAAACTGAGATGGCAAGAGAACCCCAGGGAATTTGGAGAAGGAATATGAAATAATTTTTTTAAAGTAGTTTAATAATGACTCTAGAGACGCTTGTATTAGAAAAGTCCTCTTTACCCACTCATCCCTTTGTTCTTTGTTCAGTGGGCTCTTTGAAGTAAAGGCAAATCAAAGTAGGATTGATCACTGATTGAAGGTAGTATGGTGAGAAAAAGACTGGAATATACATAGTTGCAGAGGCATGTGGCCTACAAGAAGACATTTTTATTTGCTCTCCATCTATACACTAAATTTTAAAAATTTTATTAACTGTACACCTTCCTCTATATCACATATTTATTGACTTATTTATTTCCCCATCGAAAGGAAAAGGAATTGGTCACTTTGCTTTTGATGTTGCTGAAATTCTTCACCTTAATTTTGGACACTTTGAGAGAAAGAGATCACTTTAAACACTTACATCAAATTTGTTGGGTGCTTGTCATTGCTCTGAGCAATTATCTATTAACTCATTGAGTATTTATTAAACCCTATGGGGGGATACATTATTATTATGATTATTTCATAGATAAGGAAACTGAAGCATACAGATGGATAACCCAGGGTATACAAATAGTGAGTGGTAGAGCCATGAGTGAAGTTCTAGCCATGCATGAAGTCCTAGTTCTAGTCCTAGTTTGGATACAGAATGTGTGATATTTTCCTTTATTTTAGTTTCTTTACATTTTTTTAGTGATTTCTCTCAGTGCTTCTATATACCACTTAGTCTAATTATAAGCATAAAAGTTAGTTACATTAGAATTTTCCCAAGTAACCATTATTAAAATAGAACAATTTTGGAAATGAATAAACACAAAAAATATGATAAATTTTCTATTTCAAATCATATTTTTGGAAAGATTTTATTTATTTTACAGATGGACAGAGAAAGAGTGAGCACAAGCAGGGTCAGGGGCAAAGAGGCAGAAGGGGAGAAGGGCAGTGGACCAAGAGGGAAGAAGAGCAAAAGGGAGAGATTCTCCAACACACTCCACACTGAGCATAGAGCTCAATGCAGGGCTCAGCCCCATGACCCTGAGATCATGACCTGAACTGAAACCAAGAATCAGATGCTTAACTGACTGTGCCACCCAGGTGCCCTATATTGGTTATTTTTAAATTAAGAAAGGAATTGGTAGAAATTTCTTTGACAGAAATTTGACAGAAAGTCAAATATTGCAGCAAAACCCCAAGAAGTTCAAAGGTATAATGGCCATGATTTTTATGAAGGAGTACCAAGTAGCTTTGTCATTATATTCAGTTATTTTTAATTCACATTACTTATTTTAGCTAAAGTTTCTCTTCATAATTTAACTTACTCTTTATCATAATAATGTGTGGCATAAACTATGCCTAAAAGTGAATTCCTGCTCAATCTACATCTCTATGTTTAACTGGTAGAAGTCGAACCACTGTATAGTTCTACCTTTCTCTACTCTTCAAATGTTCTTAACAGATATGCAGTAACCAAAACATTATTTTTCTGAAATTATATGTGTAATTCTCACTTTAATAATTTATAATATGTGGTATATTATCCTAGTGTATCATACAAATATTTTCAGCAATATACATATGGATTCGTATGATATGCATTACTTGAGCTTCACACATCAAAGTCTGCTAATATTACATTAAAAAATTGTAACGTCTGCTAATATTACATTTTAACAAGGATGGTGAAGTTGAAACAAATATAACTACTAAATTAGAGTAAAAGAGAGTAAATATATTTAATTTAGTACTTGTCAATGAGGATTTAGAAATGTAAAATCTTGACCAGAGTTGGCCAGTATTTGTGGAACCCTGAATAAAAGGCTGAACTTCATTTCGAACTTCAGGATAACTGAGACTGGAAGAACAAAGAGGTGAGGTTAGACGAATGAAAGCCATTTGATAATCGGAAAAGTTGAATGTAAATAAGCAATAGAGTATTTTCCTAGGTGAGATGATATCTGGCTAAAATTTTTCTTTAACTTCATTTCAGGTGGATATTATTATTTATATGATGTGTGCCAGTAATCTCTTGCCATGACAATCCTGCATAACCAACCACAAATTTAATGCATTTGAACTATGACTTATTGGTTTTGGATTTGGCAAATTAAGGTAGACTTGGCTAGGTGATTCTGTGGGCTTAAGTATGTTTATCTGGTAGGTGTCTTTTTCTCAGTTTGATTGAAAGAAGGATTATGATGGGCCACTTGTGTCCTATCATCAAGTAGGTTAGCCTGAACACATCCTTATGGTATGTGAAACCTAAGTCCTCTTGAGCCATAGGTTCAGGTACTGACACTATCACATTTGCTGCATGCTGCTTAGCAAAATGAGTCACTAGGCCTGCAAGGATTCATAGGGTGGATAAATGGATTCTAACTTTTGGTAACTGGAGCTGCAAAGACACTACAATGGGAGTGGATTCAGAGAAGAAAGAATTGGACAATTTTTCCAATTAAATTAACAATGGGAAGAATACTTACTCACCACCATCAAGCTTTCTGTGTGGAGATGTTGTCTGGAATGTCTCCTTCAGGTTTCTGCTAACCCATTGCTCAGGTTAAAGGTATGAAGATCATGTTTGACTACAATAGGCAGAATAATGATAGCTCAGATACACCCACATTTTGATCCCTGGGATCTGTGAATATGATACTTTACACAGCAAGGAAAATTAAGGCAGCAAGTAGAAATACATTTGCTAATAAGCGAACCTTATGATAGAGAGATTATCCTGAGTTATTTGGGTGTGCAAAATGAATCCTTGAAAATGACAGAGGAAGCCTGAAAGAGGAGGTCGGAGATAATCTAATCTGAGATAGACTCAACAACCTGGCTTTGGAGAGAGGGAAGAAGGCCAATAGCCAGTGAATGTAGGCAGCCACTAGAAGGTGTCAAAAGCAAGGGTGTCAATTGTCCCTAGAGCCTTCAGAAGGAGAATGCAGTGCTGCCAATAGCTTGATATTTTGGCTCAATGAAATCTGTGTAAGATGCCTGATATACTAATAAATAAGATAATAAGTTTGTGTTGCTTTATGCCACTAAATTTGTGATAATATTTTCTAGTGGTGATGGGAAACTAATACAGTGAGTTTGAGAGGAGGTTAAATTCAGCCATCCCCCTCCCTCTTCCTGCCTGCAGAAAGGCCTCTTCATGATCTGCTCACTATTGTTTTCTTTTAACAAAGCAGGATCAACACTACAGAGCAGAGACCTCTTTTCTTAAGATTGGGTTTACCTCTTTAACTCAGTGTCAGGAAGTTAGCAAGTTATTTTGGCCAGAAGTTAAACCTTCACTAAATGGTATATCAACAGTAAAGCTAATAAATTGTTTGTAAAATGCCAACTGGTCTATTTTTTCCTGACTTGAGATAATAAGAAGAAGGAGATTACATTTATTGGAGCACCTGGGTGCTTTAGTCAGTTGAGTGTCTGACTCTTAATTTTGGCTCAGATCATTATCTCAGGGTCCTGAGATCAAACCCCAAGTCAGGCTCTGTGCTCAGTGCAGAGTCTACTTGAAATCCCCTCTCCCTCTCCCTCTCCCTCTCCCTCTGCCCCTGTCCCTGCTCATTTTCTCTCATAAAAATAAATAAATAAATAAATAAATAAATAAATAAATAAATAAATAATAAATGGAATCTTAGAAAATGAGAGAAAGAGACTTGGTGTTTGTTAACTCCCTAAATAAGAAAATGTCCTTTTTGCAATACTTCATACATGTGGGTTTTTAACTTGAAAGTAAATCTACCATGAGGTATTTGAACCACCCATTTTAGAGATGAGGCCAGGGATACCAAGAGATTCAGTTCCACAGCAAGGACTGAATAAAAGTGAAAGAGGTGGAGGTAGCAAGTTGTTTCACAGAGTTTGCTTATAGAAAGAAGCAGAGTTTTCTTTAAAGATTGGAAATGAATCAGGCTCAGTAAAAGAATAAAATAAAATTCATTACAAAATATGTAAAAAGAGGTGTCTGAGTGACTCAGTGGGTTAAGTGTCTGCCTTTGGCTCAGGTCGTGATCTTAGGGTCCTGGGATCCAGGATCACATCTGGATCTCTGCTCAGCGGGGAACCTGCTTCTCCATCTCCCTCTGCTTCTCCCTTTGCTTGTGCTCTCTCTCTGTCAAATAAATAAATAAAATCTTTTTAAAACATGTAAATGAACCACTCAAAAATTTTTCACAAGCAGTAAGAAGTTTAAAAATGTTAATGTTGGAAGTGAATTATCACTTGATTTCAAATGTTTCATAATATTAGCAAATTGTTGTTTTGTGCTCTGGGGTCAAATAGTCCCTATGTACTTAATGCTGTTTATAGGTTGACCTGAACTAAAAGTCTATGATCCGAATTATTTTCTTACTATAGGTTTCCTTATGACAATTCTTATATTTAAGTCTATAGTCGATATTCTCCAATAATAAATTAAATTAATACTTCCTTTATCATAATAACCTACCAGTGTGACATGCAATGGTGCAGGTCCTTGAACAATACTCTGGAGGAGAAGTAATTAACTGGTGAAATGTCTGCGTGTGTAGAATCCAGGCAAGGGCAGACTAGTCTGACCTAGAAACAGCAGGATGGGAATTAGCCCACTACAATCACAGCAAGCAGGGCTGATTCCAGCAGTGCAAGAGAACCAGGTGAGAAAGGACACTGCTTCGCTTTTCAGATATAATGTCATGAATTCCCTATAGTGTCTTGCTTATGGTATCCCGGGCTAAAGAATGCTCACTTCTGATTCTGGAAATCTTCATCCATTTCAGTGCCATTTTAAAGAAGTTTAGCCAACTGAGAAAATTATTAATTTCATATATGTACTCATTAAGTGAAATACTATTATTATTATTATTCTCCTTGAGCATGGAAATGTATAGTTAAGGCTTTTTATTTGTTTGTTTTGTCTGTTTTTAAAATAAGAATGTGATGGGGAAATGAGGACACAATACCTGTTATGGTGATGTTTCCATAGTGACTGTGACTCACCTGAACAATTTTTAAATGAATCAGATTATTTCATATGGTCAGAAAGCAAGACTAATTTTCTATAATTGTTCAAATAACCACTAGCCTCTGTTGAATAATGCTTTAAGCCAAGTAGTAAAGAAGGTCTGATTTAATGTATTTGACTACCTCTTTACTTCCTGTTAGGAGAATGGGCAATAAAACATTTTTATCATATAGTAAATTTGGGGTATTTTATTTACAAGGTTGCTTTCAATCATGTGGTTAGTATTACAGGATAAAATAATCCAGAGTGGGAAATAAGATCTTTTTCTCAGCATATAGAAGGAAATGGCATGGGGTTCTAATAGTTTCCCAAGTGGATAAGAATTCAGTGTTTCATTTATTTTTGAAATAAGAGGCTTAGGAAGACATTCTAGAAAGCAAGGCCGAGCGCAAATAACTGTGGCATGTCCAGCTCCATTATATCATCAGTACATTATGAAGGAAGAAACACACTTGGCAAAGAAGAAACAGCCCTTTTCTTTGGTCTTCTCTATATTTCAATGCAAATGAGATATCTCATTTACTCCTGACTTGACGAGCCTTTCTCTTCCCTTTCTGAGTAAAGTCATGTGAGGCATGGTCTAAAGAGGACATCAGTATAACTTTACAGCTGTGTGATCTCAGGGCATTAATCAAGGCAGAGGCACAGAGAAAAGAACATGTGTTTAATAGTTTGAATTTCTTCTTTTCCTTTTCAGGGGCATTATGTTTCTTCAGTATGAAAGGAAAGGCACTGAGATATACAATTGTGATATCCAAATGTGAACAGCTTTCATTCTTGTTCTTTCAAATACACATTGCTCTTCCCTTTTCTCCTTATTGGCTTATGTGAGTGAATGGAAATGTACTTAAAAAAAAAAAAATTCCTGTGATTGATTGTTTGACCTTTAGGAATGTGTGGGAAATATAATTTAGGCCTGATATAGACTCAGAAATAAAGTAATGCTTAGTATTCAGGGTCAAGTCTTCCCATTTCTTTATTTTTTAAAAGATCAGCCATATAGGTGACCATGCAATGATCTCTTAAAAATTGCGTGTTCATTTACCAGGCATTCAGACAGAAAGATAAGAAATTTTAATAAGTTTCTAGTGTACTAAGTGCTTCTTCTCCTGGTTCCTCCCTGTTTTCCACATGCATAAGACATGACACAATATTGTTGAAGTATAGATCACTGCAAATTCTTTAGCTATTTGTATGCAATGGATGTTGTCAACTTTTAACTGCAGGAAACATGGCGAAGGCTGCAATAAAACAATTCACAGCATCTACAACTGTTGTTAACTATTTGTAAACCTCTTTGCAGAAAGAAATTAATTAAAAAAGAACATTACTGCCAGAGTCAGCTAACTACCTACCAATAACTGTTACCAAGAGGGCTTCTTATTGTGCTCAAAATTAGAAATATTGGCTTCCTCAATCTTCTTTGAAGCATGAATGGCCATGCCACTGAGTTTTTACTCAATGATATTTAAGGAAAAGGTGCAGTAAGAGACTTGGGAAAGTTTTTCCTTACTTTTAAAAGAAGTAGATGTAATCTGTGCCAACTTAGATCTTTGATTCTTGCTAGGAATGTTTGTGTGATGACTACAAGTGCAACTGCCACCTTGTAGTTATAGAGTGACAAATATGACAAGTAATATAATACTCAAAGATTGATAAAGACACTTAATATTTGTTGAAAAATAATAATGTCTGTGTAATAAAGAGTCTGACTCAGATTCTAATATTTGACTACTGTTAGTTTTCAAATCCCTTTATTCTCTCTTCCTCTTCAGCACACATCTGAGAAAGGTGGTAAGACATCCCAAGGGCTCTGCATTTTGGCACCAAAAGGCATTTCAAACCACATAAGCCACAGCCCACTCATGAACATGAACAGAAAATTTCACCCAGCCCCACTCTTCGTCTGCAAGAAAAGCACATTAGGTCTTACCCCATTCACACAAGTCATTCTCCAACCTGCTTGGGAGTCTGCCTTGCTATCCCCAGAGAGCATCATAAGGCTTTTTTATACCTTTCTGGCATGTGTGTGGTGTTATCCATTTCAGCGTCCAATCCAAATTTTCAATGGGATGTCCATTTCACTTCTAGGAGCTAACTTCAACCATTAGCACTGTGAGCATGATATCTAGGTGATGATCGCAACCACCAGGGGTCTTTCTTCTTTTGATTTAGCTCCCTAATTTGTTTTGCAGCCTGCTGACTAGCATGTTCTTTGAACTGTGTTGCAGCCTGCTGCCAAACTTAAGCTTTGAGCTGCTGCCTGTTAGAAATCTTGCTCTGCTGCTTTGTGCAGGTTTCATTGAATTCTACTGAGTTCTGTTACAGATATGACTAAGTTACACCAGAAGTTCTAATAACTGATGTTTAGGGATGGGGTGGCAGTTTGCAACCCTCTTCAAAGTGCCTTTGGGCCATGTCTTTCTGCCTGAACATATCTATATCTCAGATCAAATGACTTGATTTCAGTAAAAGCCATGATGGATGCTTGGCTCAGGAGGACAACTCTTACCCTGTGACCTGGAATGGGTTCTGTGTTTCAACCAGGTATTATCCCCAATCTACAATGTGCTCAGTAGAAAGCCCTGTATGATATAAGGAACCATTGGATGGTCATTAAAAGCAGGTAACTCACTGAGATCCTACAAAATGCTTCCTTTGCTGCTGCTTCCTGTTCATTTATCATGAAAGAGATCCAGATCCTTAAAGTTTTAGGGGAAAATACTCAATGCACTCCCAGTGGACATGGTTAATTCAAACAAACTTAAGCTTGGAGTACTTAAACCCTACTAAATCAACCATTTTCATGGAGGAGACCCCCAGTCTTGATACTGATTTGAGATGCTCTCAAGGAGAAAAATTACAAATATGAGCAAAGTAGCAAGGAAATCCCTTGAGGTATATCTAGAAATCACTAAAACTAAATAAAAACACTTATACACAAGGAAGGAAACAAAACCTGAAATAGAGGTTCACAATTTGGACCAGTTTGGAACTCAAAATTTCACAATTTGGTAATCCAAATATCTTCAAAAAGAATTTATTACAAGATAAAAGGGGGATGATTGGCTTTTGTGCTTCTAGAACAAAGGTTCTAAATCAACTAACATCTACTAAGAAACAACAATTAGAAAACCTTCAAGGACTTAGTCCATATGAGGTATCAAATTAGAGTTAAAATTGGGTAAAAATGCCCTACCTTAAATTCTCCATAGCCATAAAACAGCTGTTTCCCTAAAATATCTAATAGTAGGCAATGGATGGGTTTGATTAACCATTTACTTGTGCATTGAGAGTGAACTGAGTATTTTTTCTTAAAATACTTACTTCCCTAAAACTCTAAGGATCAGGACCTTTTACTATGGCAGAGGTATAGACAGCATCAGCAAAGGCATTTTGTAGTATCTCAGTAACCCAATGAATAACAAATTAAAATTGTGTCTCTGGCTTTTAAAACTACTTTGACAACAAAGGGCCTCCATGAATCTCCATCCTTGATTAGGGTAGTTAATATAGCTCAATATAAAATAAAACAGTAGCCTCAAGACTTGAAATCCATTATACAAGACCTAAAGAAGTGGTAATTATGTGCACTGCTTCTCCATTTAACAATCAAATTTAGCTTGTTCTTAAATTTGGAAAGTATGGCATCTCGTGGTAGATTGCCAGAACTTCAATGCTGTGACCTCCTCCATTAAGGCCCATACCCAGTATTGTTGAAATTACTGATTTTCATCCAATCAACAGATGATAAATACTCTACAGTCGTAGATTTGACTAATATGTTCTGTCCAGTGCCTCTTTCAATGGCCTCTCAGCTAGTTTGCCTTTACCTTCTGAAAAGGCAAAAAAACACCTTTAGCCTCCTGAGTTCTCTCAACAGCCCTGCCATCACATGCGTGTAATCTTAATTACATTTAATTTCCCCTTGCAACGAAGGTATTATGTTACATTGATGACCCTTCCTCCAAGGAGATTCATTTGACACACTCATTAAGAACATACAGATAATCACAAAGGAGTTCATATAAAGGAGATGGGCCATTGTCCCACACATAGTACACATAGCAAAAGACCCCACACTTTGGTTAAATTCTTGAAAATTATTTATTCTACCAAGGGACACTATGTCCTTGACACTGTTAAGGCACAACTATTGGCCTTCTCAGTACCCATTAAACATTAAAGTAACATTATTCACATTAAAGCAAAACCAACACATTGCAAGTCTCTATGGGTTCTGAAGACAATATCTTTTTGTTTGCAAATTTTACTGAACCCTGTTATGGTGTTACCTGCATATTAGCTCTCACTGAATGGGACTCCCAATGATGAAAATCTAGAATCTGCCCAAACTGCAATAAAAAAACACTCATTAATGCTCCTGAGAGACTCCTTCACAAGAGGAATTTTAGAAAAATCCTGTCATTTCTTCTAAAGTCTGTCAACTACCCATGATGGTAACAAATGCCCCTATACTCCTGGTCCAAGAAACTTCCAGTTTCTTCCTCAGACCACACTATAAGCTCTTGTACAGATTTCTTGCTGCACACTGGACTCAGAACCCTTGTACATGGCTTCCCATTATGCCACATCCTCAAGCTTGGTACAGCCATTAAACCCTCTTTGTTAAGATGGAAATGGTACCTATAGAATAGAGCCAAACCTAGACACTTTGGCAAATCTCACCTTCAAGAGGGGTTGATCTCTTTCCTAACTCTCTTGCCAGATACCATGGTGTTAGAGGAGGTGACTCCTTTCCTGAACCTCTTTACTGCATGAAGAGCTTCTTGGGATCAACTGAGTGAGCAGCAAGAGGTACTATGCTTTACAGGCAGTAGTTAACAACATCCCATGTAATGGAGCTTTCTGGAGAGTTGATGCTTCTCACCCCTTACCTAGGATGTGTCTGCTTAGTGATAGGACTAAAGAGTAAACAAAATTGGCCTTATCCCAGACAATCATTTTAGCAGTCTATACCCTGGCCAGCAAGCCCCATCTGCACATTTTTAGACCTTTGGGATATTGCCAATGGTCTAGTCATCTGATCTGGCCAAGAGTGGCAAGAATTATTTACCCAAGCTTGCCCTTTGGGATAAAGCACTTTTGGTAATCTCTTACCTCATAGTTACCCACAATTAAATTAAGGTCATATATGCCTCCACACATACTAAAAACACAACACAAAGTCTCATCAAGATATTCCTTTCCCACAATGCAGGTCTTTCAGATAGGACATTCAAGAGAATTTTCACCTCTTTTAGTGGACTCAAGCTATTTACCTCAATGTGTGCCATACTGGCTTACTTAAATGATTTTAAATTTGATTAAAGAAAACATGGCACATTTTGATCTTCAAACTAGAGGGTTGAATTGCAAAAAATAATCTGATATAGTTTGTGATGATTGGTGACAGCATGTGAGTTCTATTGCTGCCTCTGCTCCTTCTGCCTCACGTCTTGAGAAAGTTGATAAGGTGGGTATTTTTTCTTTTGGAGTTGACAGGAAAGTCAAACCATGCAAGCCACTTCCTATTTGTGCATAGGAACTCTTGCCCCAGTTCCACTCCCTAATTACAAAGAAATCCAAACCATCTCCTTTTCTTGTCCTCTCAAATCCTTTATGGACCTACTTTGGAGGTTACTCTGATCTCCTGGAAAGTATCACTGTGAAGATAAACATATGTATACTCTTGTGCATATGGTATCATCAGTCTATATCAGAAACAAATTTAGGTGAAAGGGTCCACCCTATTCTTGTAGAGTATCCACAATAGTTAGATTGTATTCTAGTTTTTCACAAAAATCCTGTAATTTTGGTATTGTTTTTGTATCTACCATTGAGAGGAAGAAAATAAAGCAAAAACAGATTAAGTAAAGTTGCCCAAAGTCCTATAGCAATTTGTAGTGAAAGTGGGAAATGAACCCAGGAAGTCTGACCCCAGAGCTGTGCTCTCATGCTCTGACTAAACTGCTTCTCAAAGTTATACATAAGCAGAAGATTCTGATAGCACTGTCAGACCTTGCAGTAACACTATACTATCTAACCCTAAGCTTATTTTTTAAAATCTGTTTTTTTGAGCTGTTTTATTTAGATTATATGTTATTTTTTCCTGAAGGAAATTCTAATTACATGGTGTGATTTTGTAAAATACAGATTTCAATCCATATTCAACCACTGAATGGATATAAGAAACAGAGGAAATTTATTTAGTTTCTCTATGACTAACTGTACATGAATGTAAAATAGGAAGAATATTTTCATCACAGAATTATGATGACTGAATGAAATATTACACATTAATGACCTCAGGTAATGCCTCTGACATGTTAAAACCTCAATAAATGAAAGTTGAAAAAAATGTATTAGACCTTACAAATTTATCATAAATATTCTGTGAGAGATTTGACTACTTACTCATAACCAACAACTGTGGTACTTACAGGTATTTCCTATATTTTTTTTACAATGATTCTAGAAAGTTTTAGAAATAACACAATCACTCTGAATTGCTTTTGAATTATTTTTTAAAATTATTTAAAAAATGTTCAGAATAGATACTGAAGCAAGAACATGTTTATCTTGACATGTTTGCACTGATGTGTGTTTCCTCACAACAGCAACTACTCCTGGTTAATCCGTGAGAAGATAGTAACAGAGTCATAGTGTCGGAAACTTGAGGTTAGAATCCCTGAGACAGAGAAGTTGTGAGCAAAGACGAGTCATTTTTAGAAGTGTAATGTACACTGAGTGAGAAATATACATTGACAGATTAGTATATCTATATACCAAATGAACAGAGTACATTGTTCTACTAGGGTATGCAGCACAGACCCGAAATGCTAGCTAGTATTGGACTTAATATTTGATTAAAGTTAAGGTGATCAATCCTCCATCAGCCTTTACATCCATCAGCCTTTTGGCACTATTAATGATTGCTTAGGGATGTTGATTGGAATCACCACATCTATCAAGTTCATGCCTTTTATGATACGATGACTTAGATTTTGTAGCTTCTGCTATAGACTTTAAGGGTTATACCTTCTAATAAATGCATATAATAGTCCATGGCTTGATTAGCCAAAGAAGATAATCTGCTAGTAGCCTAATATATTTTCAGTGCTTTTTTTCTTTCAAATGTTAGAAACTTTTTCTAGTTTGCCTAAACAAAAGAAACAAACAAGAAAGGATGAGGATGGGGTGAGAGTATGGAAAACTATTAAAATAATGGTGAGTTGTCTCTTGACATACAAATAGGGTAGTATGACAAATTAAGAAGTAGGCATTGGATTATCTTTTGGGAATATTGTCATTAACATGATTCAGCTCCCACATACGGCATCCATACACACCATGGATAATACTTTCTTAGAACCAATTTGCATAAAAAATCTTGACCTTAATCAGTCAACTGGGAATGGTGGTCACATTGTTTCAACATGGCAGCTGTCATTATAACCATGTGTGCGGTGGATGTATGGATAGTTTTGGAACAATAGGAATGAAAAGTAAAGTTTCTAGAAGATGTTTAGGAGGTGAATAAAACAGTTGGTGTGCCCTGCAAGTGTTGGAACTTACGGGTCTTTTATATATGATCTTTAAATTAAAAGTTATGGAATTATTAAGTAGTAAATGATAACAAGAACTAATTTTTCCCCCAGATTTCTGTGTAGTAAGGCTTCAGACATAATAACTATCATTTGTAGAGCTTTTAGATAATAAATTTAATTTTATTAATTAAGTTGGTGTTACCTAATTAACAGATGAAGAAATTAAGACCCCCCAATGGGTAAACAATTTATCTTGATTTTGTACATATGCTTTTTCCCATTGAACTACTTCATATTTTCACCATAATATTTAGAATTTTTAAAAAATTACATTAAACTTACAGAATATTTATTTGTTCTTTCTATAGATAAATTTACCAATCAACATTTGTTTCTGAAAATGAGAGAACTGCAATTTTCAGGAGTAAAGTAAATATGTTCTTGGTATATGCCTAACACCTTCTATTTTATTTTATATTTTAAAGTTTAAGTTTTATAATACAGAGTCCATATTACTTTAAGGCTAATAAGGGTGGCAGTAACACTGTTCTAATATAAATATTTTATTAAAACCAGATAATTGTCAATCATTTATCAAAAGCCAGAGTACTTTAAGATCTTTATAATTATTGCAATTTAATCTTCAAAATAACTTTATTGTGCATTACCCCATTTCATGCATGAAAAGACACACCCCCTAAAAGTAACTTTCCCACATCATAGTATAATGAGTATCAGACCTGAGATTCAAATTTGTATTTATTTGACTTCAAACTTTTGTTTTTCTTTTACCTTGTATTGAAACATCTACACTTTTAACCATATTAATTTTAAGGTCCAAAGCATCTCAGAATTTTTTAGAAGTACTGAATTAACATGGATGTTTTCTTAAATTTGTTCTAAGTATTAAATTAACCCTCTCTATCAGAAAAGGTCATTAAGAGAGAACAGATGCAATATTTTTATTACAGTACAGCAGTGATATTGAAAACAAAAAATTATCAGAACATATTTTTACCTATCCTAAAGCAAATTATGTCATGCATTATAAAATTTAATCTATAGTTATAATTAATACTCACTGGAAAACTAAATTCATCAAAAGCATTAATATAAAAATCATCTAATGCTGTCACTGACTTAAAAAATAAAAATGTAAAGGGCACAAATCAACCAACTCCTTTCTTCTTGCTTAATTTGAGCCATCAGTGAGGTGTAGTTAACAAAGGTAATACAATCTTAAGATGCATAATAGAAGTTAATTGCCTAGATAATGGGAAATAATATCCCCATTGGACTGTGTTGGTCAGGACACATATGGAATAATGGAATCAATTTTGTGTTCTCTTGGACTTTACTTACACTCATATTATGGCAATTAACAACATAGCTTATGGCTAGTTTTTTATGTATCTTTCTTTCATCATAGACTGAATTACATGCATGCAGGGACCATGGCTTATCTAATTTTATGTCACTGGCACCTAGCAGAAAATGTGGCTATTAGTATTTGCTTAATAAAGCATTACATTCATTAAGGCACCCATCGTATCTCCTTGGACTGTTGCCATAATATTATAACTGATTTCTTTGCCTCTCTCTTCATCTTTCTGAGTTCTATTCTCCAAATAATTGTTCAAGCAGTAAAGTAATTTCTCCAAGGTCACAGAACTACTAAATGACAGACATCAAACCTAGGTAGACTGACTTCAAGGTCTCATTTTCAAAATTTAATACTCTAATAAAATCTCCCCTCAAACATAAGCAAAACAAAACAAAAAGAAAGTCTTTTGAAGAAGAATTAATTTTCCTAACTTAGTGGAAGTCTCTACAAATTAAGATGTGATGTGTACATTTTAAGAAAGACTTTAATAAATAAGAATAGAGAAATAAGTAGGATCATGAGCTGATGGAGGACAGTCTTATATAAGGAAAAGCTCAAAGAATGTGAAGGTTTTTTGCTTTAAAAGAGATCTGTTGAGGATATATATGTTTGTCATCTACAAAGTGTTAAGGTCTGTCATGAGGTAAAAAGGATTCTGTATTTTCCCAGAATTTCTCTGGAATGAAAGATACTTAATAGCTGTTTGTTTACTTAACTAATGATAAATAGGTACAAGTAACACAGAAAACAAGTAAAGGATAAAACAACAAATCTTTTAAAATAGCAGGAATTTTCAATGACTAAGGCTATGCAGAGAATCATAGGGAATTGAGCAGAGGTATTGACCAACTACCAGTTAAGAAAATTGGGCTATTTACCTATCATCTATTATATTTCTATCAAAGTAAACTGCTTTTTCATAAGAAAAACTATATAAATATGACAGAGATTGTAACAATTAAACCATTTTGTGAAAAGCAAATATATTGCTATTCTGAAAAGCATCTATACTTAACAATATGGCTGTTGTCCACAATTGTAGGATTTACACACTTTGCAATTTATAATATTCCAGAAAGATTTTTTTTTAATTTTTATTTATTTATGATAGTCACAGAGAGAGAGAGGGGGGCAGAGACACAGGCAGAGGGAGAAGCAGGCTCCATGCGCCGGGATCCTGATGTGGGCTTCGATCCCGGGGTCTCCAGGATCGCGCCCTGGGCCAAAGGCAGGCGCCAAACCGCTGCGCCACCCAGGGATCCCCTATAATATTCCAAATTAAGCTGTCACCCTCTTGTCACTGGTGAACATTTTATAAGATTACAGCATCGTAACTTTAGTTAGCAAATGATATCAAAAGTTTACAAGTTTAATTTAACATAAAGAATTAATTATACAGAATTCTCTTTATGCTTTACTGATAAGTAATAATTATTGTTTTCACATAATTTTCATTGTAGAAATAGAGGATGACAAGTCATCATCATCATCATCATCCTTTTCTTCCTCTTCAGTTTTCTTTAGCGTTGTGTTTTATAGAGCAACTGGTCTATCATAGAGGAAGGTAACGAACTACCCATGGGTTTGTGCTTCTGCTTTGACTCTTGCTAGATATATGTCTTCAAAAAAACAATTTATATCACTTTGAGTCTAAATTCTCTCATCTCTAAAATGGGGGTAATAGCTATCCTGTATCTTTGTTTGAGTCTAATATTAAGTATGAAGCATCCAGCATATACCTAACCCATGGTACATGATACAGTTATTGTTTACATTTTATTATGGCATAGTATAATGTCAAGTATTTGTTTCATCCTCATGGTCCTGTGGGAGAAAAATGTAAAATGTGCTACAATTCTAATTTTATATAAGTTGAATTTCAGAATTCTATGTGAAACTAAGGTCCCATAAATTATAAGTGGCAGAGGAGAGAAGAACATCTGAAATAGTCAGAATAATGACTTTTGAAATTCTGTTAATCCATAGAAGCAACGAGAAGGCAAAATTTTTCAAAACAAATGTTTTCAGAATTCGGGAAATTAACTCTAGGCTTATAGTAATCCTTTAAGCATTTATAAAGAAATCTGGGAACATTTTAGAAGAATGACGTATGGTGTTTTATGGTGTTCCTTTGCTCCTATTGCTCTATCCTCCGTTTGATAACAGCCATAAAAATCAACCATCCTGTATCCACAAAGCTGAGAAAACCAGTAACATAGCAGTAAAGGGTAGAATAGTTTTGAAGCTCCCCAAAATTACTATTTTCAGAGAATTGCTCCTATTATCTTGAAAAAAATATCATTTATATAGCTAGTTTTAATTTGGTTTGATTTAGGTCTTTCTCACTAAGGTAACTCTATCTTAAGGTATTTGTTGAAAACAATCAATACAGCAATTGTTTAACATTATGGCTAGCTGAGGTGACAATACCAGTTAGGGCAAACAAGAGGCTAGCCAAAAATTTAGAAAGAAAATCTAGAGTATATAATGTCTATGGGTACTCTGAAGAACTCCACCATACATCTGGAGACATAGAGGGCCCTGTGTATATGCAGGGATGTGCACATGTCCTGTAAAGATCCAAAAAGGTCATAATCTTCCACATCTTGCTGAACCAGAGACTTAATGCAAGCAGAAATGAGGGCTTAAGAAAGCTTGTAAAGCCCTCAATACAGAAAGCATACCCGAACAAACACAGAAAGCCACCTCAGGAAATACTGGGGGACTTATGGTTCATAGCAATGAAGGATGTATATTTTCAGTCTAAGTGAATATTAAGCTAACCAAACAGACAGACTTCGGTGGCCACACATAACAAAAAATATAGACTGCAGAATTAGTCAAGACAAGTCACTAAGTCAACAGCAGCAGCAACAATGAGAACAATAAAACAAACAGTAGGTAACAACAAAGCCTAGGGGAGGAAAGATGGTGCATTTTATTTCCTGTGTTGCATATGATATTATACAAAATGTATGGAAACACCCAAATGAAAAGGGAAGAATGGCCCATAAACCTGAGGTGGGGGGGAAAGCAGTTAAGAGAAAATTTTATTCAAAAAGCTCAAATTTAAACTTAGAAGCCGAAACTTAACACCGGCTATTATAAGTATTTTCACAGAAGTAAAAGAAACTATATTCAAAAAGGGAAATTAATCAACAATGTATCACCAAATAGAGAACACCAATAAAGTAAAAAACTGAAAGGAACTGATTAGAAGGTCTGGAGTTGAATGAAGAGTGACCGGAATGAAAAATTTACTTGAGAGGTTCAAGAGCTGATCTGAGCAGTCAGAGTCAGAAGAAAAGTCAATTGTTATTTTCCTGTTTTCTGAGCAGAAAATGAAAAGAATGAAGGAAAATAAGCAGCCTGATAGACTTTTGGGACACCACTAAACTTATCAATCTATGCATAATGGGACTCATACAAAGGAAAGAGAAAGAGAATGGGGCAAAAAGGATATTTTAAGAATTAATGATTAAGACATCATAAACTTGAGGGGAAAGATTACACATCCAAAAAGCACAATAAGTTCCAAATAGAATAAACTAGAAAAATCCAAACCTAAACATATAATAAAACTCTCAAAATCCAAGGATAAAAGACTCACTAGAAAGTAGCAAGAAAATAATGAACCCTCATAAATAAGAAATCCTCAGTGAGAATAAGAGCTGACTTCTAATTAGAAGCCATGGAGGCCAAAAGGAGTAGATAACATATTCAAAGAACTGAAAGGAGAGATTATTAACCAATAATTCTGTATTCAGCCATATTATTCTTCTAAAATGAAAGGAACATTAAAACATCATCAGAAAATCAAAAACAGAATTCATTGCTAGCACCCTGCTCTAAAGAAATACAATAGTCATGATAATCCTTTAGGCTGAAATGAAAGGACATTAGTAACTTGAATTCACATAAAGAAATAAAAGCAACTACATATGTAAACATAAAAAACAGTCAAGTGTATTTTTCTATGTAATCTTTCATTTTTGTATCTGATTTGAAAAGAACAGTGGCATAAATGGAAAGATCTACCATGAACATAGATTGAAAGAGTTAATTTGATTGCAATGATAGTACTCTTCAAGTTGATCTACACATTTTATATAATCTCTATCAGAACCCTAGGTACTGTTTTTTTCCAGAAATTGAGAGGCCAATCCTAAAGTGCATATGAAAATTAAAGGGACCCAGATTATCCAAAACAATTTTGAAAAAGAACAAATTTGGAGGTTTTATACTCCTTGACATCAACATTTACTATAAACTAAACAAGATTGTGTGGAGCTCTTATAAGGTTTGACATAGAAATCAATGGAAGAAAATTTAAAAAGTCAGGAAATAAACTCTTAAACATTCTCCACAAGTATACCAAGACAGTCCAATGGGCAAAGAATAGTATTTTGAAAATATGTTGCTGGGACAAGTAGATTTGCACATGCAAATGAAAGATCCTGAAACCCTACCCCATAACATACAGAAAATTAATTCAAAATTTTCATAGATCCAAATTTAAGTCTTAACATTATTTTTTTTAAGAGAACACAAGTAGTTAATTGGGACCTTGAATTAGGCAATGACTTCAGAAATACATCAAGATCACAGGTGGCAAGATAAAAAAAAGATTAATTGGATTTCTTCAAAATTAAACATCTTTTTACAGATTTATTTGAGAGAAAGGGAGAGAGAGAGAGCACACGTGCTCAAGCAACTGGGAGCAGGGAGGGGGAGAGGGAGAGGGGGGAGAGAGAATCTCCAGCAGACCCACTACTGAGCCTGAAGGGGGGCACCATCTCATGACCCTGAGATCATGACTTGAGCCTCAATTAAGAGTGGGATGTTTAACTTACTGAACCACCCAGGCACCCCCAAATTAAACATTTTTGTGCTAAAAATAATAAAGTAAAAAAGAAAACCTATGCAAAGGAAGAATAGTTGATTTATATATATATATATATATATATATATATATATATATATATATATATATATTTTTTTTTTTTTAAATAGGCTCCATGCCTAATGTGAAGCTTGAATTCAGGACTTGTGATCAAGGGTCACGTACTCCACTAACTGAACCAGCCAGACCCCTGGGGAGAAAATATTTTTAAATCATATATCTGATAAGGGATTTTTATGTACAATATATTTTGAAAAGTTCACAACTCAATAATAAAAGAGAAATATCCAATTTAAAAATGATTAGACATTTCATCGAAGACCATGTCCAAATGACCAATAAGCACATTAAAAGATACCTAATATTAGTGACTATTAGAGAAATACAAATCAATCCCACAAGGAGATCCCACTTTTCCCCCCACCATGATGACTATAATTATAAAGGTGAATAAGAACTATTGGCAAGGATGTGGAGAAAAGAGAACAGTCATTTACTGCAAGTGAATTATAAAATGATGCAGCTTTCCTTAAAAACTCTGGTCATTTCTCAAAATGTTATTACTTGTGATGCAGTGATTTCGATTCTAAATATACTCCCAAGAGAAATTAAAATATACGTTGGTCCATCCCAAAACTTGTATGCTAATGTTTACAGCCACATTATTCATAACAGCCAAAAAACAGAAAAAGTGCAAATGTTCAATTGTATCAAATAGATAATGGGGTATCTGATCAAGTGGATGAGTGAAAAAACAAAACTTGGTATATACATAACATAGGACATTATTTGGCAACTAAAATGAATGACATTATGAAACATGCTATAACATGGATAAACCTCAAAAACATGCTAAGTGAAAAAAGCTAGTAAAAAATGATAGCATATTTTATGATCCCATTTATGTGAAATATCCTGAATTGACAAATCTATATAGACAGTAGTGGTTGTCAGGGGATGGGGGAGGAGATGGAGAGTGACTCCTAATGGATATGTGGTTTCTTTCCCAGATGACGAACATAATCTAAAAGTAGTAGTAATAATTACACAACTCTGTATTTAATAAAAACCAATGAATTTACATTTTAAAAAGGGAAAGTTTCAGGGCATGTACATTATATTCAATAAAGCTGTCATAACAATAATAGCAGGTGACAGGGATCCCTGGGTGGTGCAGTGGTTTAGCGCCTGCCTTTGGCCCAGGGCGTGATCCTGGAGACCTGGGATCGAATCCCGTGTCGGGCTCCCGGTGCATGGAGCCTGCTCCTCCCTCTGCCTATGTCTCTGCCTCTCTCTCTCTCTCTCTTTCTCTCTCTGTGACTATCATAAATAAATAAAAATTAAAAAAAAAAGCAGGTGACAGAAACAAAATTTCGAAGCTGACTTCATTTTGGTTTCGGTCTGCATTCCAGTGTGCACATCATAATAACTACGTGGATTTTACCAGCTTTTAGGTTTATACTAAGAAAACCACTGCAGTGAATTGAGTGTTTGTCACCCCCAAATTGATATGTTGAAATCTAATGTCCAGTGTGAGAATATTTGGAGATGGGCCTTTGGGAAGTGACTAGGTCATGAACATGGAGCCTTCATGAATGGGAACTCGTGTCCTTACATCATCTCATTTTTATTCTTGCCAGAGTCTTGGGAAATTAAGTCATATGATTTCTACTGCTGTTTCTGTGAAATTGATGAGGAATCCTGGGGTCAGGGAGCACAATATATGTGACCATATTCACAAATTTAGAACTGTTAGATTTTCCACAAAATTTTAGGTTCTCTATGCCATGTTCACTTGACTTACCTGTGCTATGGCAGCTGTGGTTGACAGAACCCAGTAAATTTATACCCTGGGGAAACCACTTCTGAAAGACATGAAGTCATGGATAAATGACTTAGTTGCCCATCCTTCAAAGAAGAGTTCTTGGACATAGGTTTACATGGTTCGACAGAAAATGCTGGAAAGGACCTAGTTGTCCTCAGTCAGTTTAATAATTAAGTTATATTTTATGTTCCTTTTTAGCATTAGTTTCAGGTTTCAACATAATGATTGTTTCTTAGTACATCTTCAAAACCGTCAGTACCAAAGCTATCCTTTTTTCCTTGTGATGAGAAATTTTAGGATTTGCTATTTTAACAACTTTCAAATATGTGATAGAGTATTATTAAGTATAGTCACCACGCTATATATCACATCCCTAGGACTAATTTATTTTATAACAGGATGTTTGTATTTTTTTGGTATCTTCACCCATTTCTCCCTACTCTCTACTCTGTGCCTCAGGCGACCACAAATCTGTTCTCTGTATTTATGAGTTCATTTTTTTTTCTAGATTTCACATATCAGTGATATCATATGGCATTTGTCTTTCTCTGTCTGCCTTACTTCATTTGAGATAATGCCCTTGATGTCCATCAATGTTGTTGTAAATGACAAGATTTACTTCTTTTTATAGCTGAATAAAGTTCCATTTAATCTACATATCACATCTTTATCCATTCATCCATTGATGAGCATTAGTTGTCTTCCATGTCATTGGTCGTGTGAGCAATTCTGCAATGAGCCCGTCAGTGCAGGTATCTTTTTTCAGTTTGCGTTTCACTTCCCTTCAGATAAATATCCAGAGATAGAATTGCTGGATCATATGGTAGTTCGATTTTTAATTTTTGAGGACACTCCATACTGTATTTTATTCTCACCACGAGTGTCCCAGGATTCCCTTTCCTCACAGTTTTATCAACACTTGATATTTCTTATCTTTTTTTTTTTTTGATACTATTCATTCCAACAGGTGTAAGAGGAATATCTCCGTGATTTTGATTTTCATTTCCCTAATAATTGGTGATGTTGACTACCTTTTCACGTGCCTGATGGCCATCTGTATGTTTTTCAGTTTTTTGTTTTGGAAACATGTCTGTTCAGAATCCTCTAGCCATCTTTTAATAAGGTTGTTTGGGATTCTTTTTGCCATTGAGTTATGAGTTTTCACATACTTTGGTTATTAACCCCTTATCAGATATATGATTTATAGATATTTTCTCCTATATATAGGTTGTCTTTTCCTTTTCTGATGGTTTCCATAACTGTGCAGAAGGATGTTAATTTGATGTAGTCCCATTTATGTACTTTTGCTTTTCTTGTCTTTGGTATTGATATTAAATTGGCATTAAATCCAAAAGATCATTGCCAAGATTGATATCAAGAAGATTGCTTCCTATGTTTCGTTATTGAATTTTCGTTGTTGTTGTTATTTGTTGTTGTTAGTTTTTGTTTTTGTTTTTTATGGTGTAATATTGGGGACTAGCTTCATTCTTTTGCAAGTGGTTGTCCAGTTTTCCCAATACCATTTGTTAGACTATCCTTTCCCATGCTATTCTTGGCTCCTTGGTTGTAAATCAATTGACGACATATGTGTGGGTGTATTCTGGGCTTTATGTTCTGTTCCAATGATCTATGTGTCTGTTTGTATGCCAGTTCCAAACTGTGTTGGTTACTACAGCTTTGTAATATAGTTTAAAATTGAGATGCATTATGCCACTAGCTGTTTTCTTTTCAAGATTGCTTTGATTATTTGGGGTCTTTTGTGATTCCATACACATTTTAGGATTGTTCTATTTCTGTAAAAATGCCAATGAAATTTTAATAGAGTTGTAATGAATCTATAGATTGATTTAAGTAGGCTGGACATTTTAACAATATTCTTATCATTGAGCATGGAATGTCTTTCCATTTATCTTTCTTCTTAAATTTATCAATGTCTTATAGCTCTCAGTGTACAGCTGTTTCACCTCCTTGGTTAAATTTATTCCTAGGTAGTTTATTCCCTTTAATGCAATTATAAATGAGATTTGTTTTAAAAAGATATCTCTTCCTGGGGGTGCCTGGAAGTCGTTTCAGCATCTACCTTTGGCTCAGGTCATGGTCCCAGGGTCCTGGGATCAAGCCCCACATTAGCCTCCCTGTTTAGCAGGGAGTATGCTTCTCTCTCTCCCTCTGCCCCTTCCCACTGCTCATACTCTCTGTCTCTCAAATAAATAAATACAATCTTTTAAAAAAGATTTCTCCTTCTGATTGATCATTATTAGTGTATGGATACATTTCTGTGTACTGATTTTGTATCCTGCCCCTTTACTGAAAATGTTTATTAGTTCTAACAATTTTTTGCTGGAATCTTTAGGGTGTTTGTTTTTAGTTCTACTTCTTTTTAATTTGGATGATGTTTTTTGTGCTTTCTTGCCTAATTCCTCCAGCAAGAACCTCCAGTACTGTGTTGAATGAAAGTAGTGAGACTGGGTGGACATCCCTGTGCTGTTTCTAATCTTGGAGGAAAAGCTTTCAGTTGTTCACCTTTGAGTAAAATATTAGCTATAGGTGTGTCATATATTGCCTTTGTTAGGTTGTGGTACAATCCCTCTATACCACTTTGTTGAGTGCTATTTTTTATTATAAGTGGATATTGAATTTTATCAAATGCTTTTTCTGCATCTGTTGAAATTATCATATGATTTTCATCCTTTATTTTTTAAATGTGCTCTATGACATTGGTTGCTTTGTGGATGTTGAATATATTGTTTTTTCTTCATTCCATGTTTCACTCCTCCTGTTCTCTCATCCCCACCCTAGTTTTCTAGAACAAACTGCAAATGCCCTTATGCATTCAAGTCACTTTCTCAGGTTCTGCTTTCTTCTGTGAAATGCAAACCAAGGCAGACACGAATACGGGTAATTCGGTAATTTGGCCCAATCAAGCTGCCTTCTTGAAATACTTATTGGTAACACTATGAAAACATAAATTCTTGCCTTGTGTTTAGCTCTATCTTCTTTCTTACACCTATTTTTTAGTTCCTATATAGCAGGAGCTAAAATTATGTAGCAGCAAATTATTGTTTCACATATCTTCATACGTACATTAGTTTGGTAGCAGCTAAAAACAGATTTCTGATAACATTTTCCTCAAAAATGCTTCCTATTAGGAAGTAGTCTCTGCACACAGTAAAAGACCATTTTTGTCCTTTAAATTCATCATATACAGATTTATGTTTTTTCTACTTTCTCTACAAGTTGAATAGGGCATCTCCTAATTATGAAACCCATCTGGCTACTTATTCAAGTATCTATAAGTATGTCTGGATTGACCACACATAGAAAAATAGAAGAGAAGAAAAGCATATTTTTATTTTAGAAAACTGTTTTTGTTTTGAGAACTCATAAATTTTTTAAGTGATGCATTTATATTCAAGATAAATCAAGCTAACTGTATAATAATTATCTGTTTTGACTTCAGAAATTGACTGCATTATGAACACTTTCATTGAAAGGTGAATACAAGAGTACCCAGAGGCCTTTTCAATGGAGCTACAATTAGATGAAACTATATTATTCTTTAGCATGCTGTGTTTCCCATTAGTTGGTGATCAAAAGAAAAACTCCAAAGAAGATCAGTAGGATGCAAGATTGATTACAGACTGATTCAGCAGTGTAATCACTAGCTAGTGCAATCTCAGCATGAATGGAGTCCCCAGAGAGCTAGTTGCTATCTGATAGCTCTACAGAGAGGAGAAATCAAATGACTTCTAGAATGTAGATTGGTTTGGATTGCATTAAACAGGAAAGGATTATATCTCACACTGTCATCCATCCTGGCATCCAAGAACAGTGCATCTAAAACATCTCATTTCCACGGAAGGTATACATCAACTTTGCCGCATAGCCTGATTCAGCAACTCCTGGGAAGAAAAGGAAACTGCACAATTGCTGTGTGAAAACAGCTGCAATTAATTATGGTGTGCTTTTGGTGCTTCTTGCCAAGGACATAGACTAATTTTTCATTATTATTCAATTTACAGCCCTTATGTTGATCATTCTCCATTAACATTATAAATCTAAAACATAGCATTTCCTGTCTATAATAATTATTGCACTCACTATTGAAAGGGATTGGGAATAGGGAAGAAACAATGAAAGCAGAGACTAAATTATTGAGATCTAGTTCTAGTTTTGCTAAAAATCTGTCATGTAGCGATAATTAAATTATTTAACTTACCTATGTTCCAGTAGACCCATCTAAAAATGAGATAATCATATTTGGAATTCCTGAAAGCAGGAAGTTTGAATTTTACGATTTCTATCTTAAAATTTTAGCTATGGTTCTATAAATAACTATACATAAATTTCAAATAGAAAATAGGCATTTTTATAACACTGCTGAGCCAAAATAACTGTAGTGAATAATTTACATTTATATTCTAAATCCCTTTTTTCCATTGATTAAATAACTTAAACAGTTTAGTATAAAGGATAGTTAACAAAATGCTTCTGGAAAATAATCACATAGCACACCACTGAAATATCAAATCTGTATTGGTCGATCTTATGGAAGAATGAGGTAGGATATATCTAGCCCTTTCTTATGAAAAGACCCAGAGTAAAATATAGTTCATAGAAAAATCTTAATATTTCTTCATTCTCCTGGGCATCATCCCAGATTGAAAAGAACCAGAAGGGGGCTGGTAAGAGCATATTGACAATGTATCAGAAGATCTTTCTTGGATACAATGGCAACAAATTGAACCTGGCAAATTGTCTAGCAGGGGAGATGGTTTCAGTCTCACTAAGAAAGATCCTTTATAACAACTAACAAGTGACAATCAGTGTTATTCTAAAAAATCTTAAGAGAAATTTAGAATTGTTTATATGGTTTTATATCTGGGCTCCACACTTATTCTAGTTCCACTATACATCTTCAGTGGCTTATATTTTAAATTCAATTTTTTTTTTTATTTTTCCTTTGTCTCTCTTTTTAACATTCATCAGCATTCTGTGGACAACTTGGAATTAAGACTTCAGAGTAATTTTTGATGCCTTTGCCTTTCTGAGGTCATACTGAGATCTAATATATTTCTTCAGTTATATGTTTCTGTTGCTATTCCTCTGACTCTTCATCACCATATTCAACTTGAATCATAATAATAGCTTTCTAACTAGTGTTTTGTTTTAAACAGCAATTCCTGCCAATCCATCTAGTATAGCACTGCCAAATTAACCATGCTAAAATGTGGATTTCATTCTACCACTCTATTCTTCAAAAATTTTCAAAAAAAAAAAATCTCCATTAAATACAGGTTAAAACCACACCCCCTGGATTAGGATTAAATTCAATTTAAAATCTAGTCTTGATTCCCTTTGCTGAGTTTACATTCATTTCCTATTTGTAATAAATGGTCACTTGAACTTGTCTTGCCTTTGCTGTTTCTCAGAGAGATGGACCAGGATTTCACCAGGCATACGAGTATCAGTCTAGACCCATATAAACGTGTATTCAACACATCATAGGATTTTAGAGCATTTGATCTTTGTATGAAAAATTATTTTGGTTTAGTGATATTGTGTAGTACCTGAAGTAAACAATGTAAACTATTAGGTATATATCTGCATACATTTCCTACTGTTTATTCAAGGGATGTTCTAAGGTTGTAGAAATTTTGCTTGCAGAATTTATCTGTTTGCTTACTTAGCTTAAGTGAAAGACATTTTATACTCTAAATTATAAAACATTTAAAACAGTAACACATACATGATTGCCATTAACTGGACTTCTGTTGATATGTACAGTGGATTTCATATATATTAGACATCAAAAGATACAGCCCCATTGGAATACACACAAGCACAAATACACACACATTTGTCCTCTAGCAGAAACAAATAATTAAAAACTAGTAGATGTTGAAGTAATTATTTTAGCAATACAGACCAACAGGGGAAAATAATTACCCATTCAATGAATTAGTATGCTTAGGAAAAAATTGAAAATTTAACCAAATTTTAATTGTATTTATAGAAATATAAAAATGCCTGCAATTAGCAGCTCTGAACTTTGCATTTTTCATGAGTTGCACTTCAGAAAGGTAAAATTTTTCCCCGGTTAACAAGTGATTAGGAGTCTCTAACCCCTAGGGCCAATGTTTCTGAAAATGAATCGTATTTGTTGTCCACGCTAAACCTCTAGAGATTCTGATAATCATAAAGCTAATATTTAAATAAAAAGATCTCAGATGATTTAAAGGAATAATCAGTGTTGAGAGTCCTTTTCCATCCAAAGTGAACTGTCGTTTTTTGTTTTTCTTTTACTATACTGTTTTTCTATCTTGAATCTCTTGCTTATTTAACCTAGCACTTATTTTTTTTTCCCGGCTTTGGAGATATAAAATTGACATACAGCACCATGTAAGTTTTAGATATATTGCATACTAGTTAGATACACATGGCTAAATAATTACCACCTTAATGCTAGCTAACATCTTTATTATGTTACATAATATTTCTTTTTTGTTGTAAGAACATTTAAAATCTGCTTTCTTAACAACTTCCAAGTTTATAATACTTTATTGCTAACTATAATCACAATACTGTGCATTAAATCCCCAGGCTTATTTATCTTCTAACTGGAAATTTGTACCCTATGACCAACATCTCTCTTCATTTTCCCTACCCACAGCCCTTGACAACCACCATGCTACTTTCTGTTTTATGTGTTTGGCTTATTTTAGATTTCACATATGAATGATACCTTATAGTTTATGTCATTCTCTGACTTACTTCAGTTAGCATAATGCCCACATGCCGCATCCATGTAGTCACAAATGGCAAGATTTCCTTCTTTCTCATGGCTGAATAACATTCTGTTTTAAGTACGTGTATGTGTGTTTGTGTCTTTCTTCCACATTGTCTATAGTCATTCATTAGCTGAAGGAAACTTAGGTAGTTTCCACAGTTGGACTATTGTGAAGATGTTGGAAGAAAAAAACCACAAAACTCTAGAGTAAATATACAGTTAACCCTTGAACAATGTGAGGGTTAGGGGCACCAAATGCCCCTCAAAGTCGAGAACTTGTGTTTAACTTATGACCCCCAAAACGTAACTCTGAATAGCCTACTGTTTACTCAAAGCCTTACCAATAACATAAATAGATGGTTAACACACATTCTATGTGTTAGATGTACTAGGTACTGTATTATCATGATAAAGTAAACTAGCAAAAGGAAAATGTTAAGAAAACCATACAAAGAACAAAATACAGGGACTCCTGGGTGGCTCAGCGGTTGAGCATCTGCCTTATGCTCAGAGTGTGATCCTGGAGTCCCGGGATGGAGTCCCATATCGGGCTCCCCTCAGCAAGCCTACTTCTCCCTCTGCCTATGTCTCAGCCTCTCTCTCCATGTCTCTCATGAATAAATAAATAAAAGCTTAAGGAAAAAAGAAAGACAAAACACATTATGGTACTGTACTGTGTTTATATAAAAAGAAAATCTGTATGTAAGTGGACCTGCACAGTTCAAATCTGTGTTGTTCAAAGGCCCACTGTATTTCTTCAACATACTGTTTTTATTTCCTTTGGGTATATAACCAGGAGTGGGATTGATGGGTCGTATAGTAGCTCTTTTTTAAATTTTTTAGTGAACCTCCACACTATTTTCCACAGTGATTGTATCAATTTACATTATTCCTGGCAATAACGCAAAAATTGTAGATGTGTTCTTCACATCTTTGACACTTATTTTTTGTCTTTTTGATCATAGCCATTCTGACAGATATGAGACAATATCTCGTTGTGATTTTAACTTGCATTTCCATGATGATTAGTGACGTTGACCATCTTTTCATATACCTATTGGCCATTTATAGATCTTTAGAAAATGTCTATTCAGTTCCTCTGCCCATTTTTAAAATCAGATTACTTGTTTTTGTTGTTGATTTTTGTGAGTTCTTTATATATTTTGTTTATTAATCTCTTAGAATATACATGATTTGCAAATATTTTCTCCCATTGGGTAAGTTGCATTTTCATTTTGTTGATTGTTTCTTTTGCTGCGCAGAAACTTTAGTTCGAGGTAGTTGCGCTTGTTGCTTTTTTGCTTTCATTACTTGTGCTTTTAGTGCCATAGCCAAAAACTTATTGCCAGGACATATATTAGTTGACTAATATAAACCTTCATATATATGAAGGTTTCTATTGCGTTGATTTATGCATCTGGTTTAATGCCAGTACCATTGTTTTGATTACTATAACTTTGTAGTATAGCTTGAAATCAGGAAGTATGATGCTTCAGGGTTTTATTTATTCTCAAAATTGCCTTGCCTATTCTGGTCTTTTGTGGTTCATACAAATTTTATGATTTTTTTTTCTTTTTGTTTGAAAAATGCTCTTAGAATTTTGGTAGGGATGCATTGAATCTGTAGGCGGCTTTGGGAGGTGTGCACATCTTATCAATAGTAATTCTAATCTGGGAACGCAGGATATCTTCACATTTGTATTACCTGCAATTTGTTGTATCAAAACCTTATAGATTTATGTGTACAGATCTTTCACCTCCTTTATTAAATTTATTCTTAAGCATTTTATTGTTTTTGTTGCTATTGTACATGGAATTTTTAAAAAATTTCTCATTCAGACCTTTTGTTGTTAACGTGTAGAAATGCAATTGACTTCTCTGTTGATTGTGTATCTTATCTTGCGACTTTGTTAAAGTCATTAAACAGTTCTAAGCTCTAGGGTGGAAGATTTAGGATTTTCTACATATGGTATCATACGATGTGCAAACACAGACAATTCTTCTTTGTCCTATCCTTTTTGAATGCCTTTCACTTCTTGCCTGATTGCTCTGGCTGGGACTTCTAGTACTATGTTGATTAAGAGTGGTGAGATTGGGCACTCACCTTGTTTCTCATCTTAAAGAAAAATATTTTAAGTTTCTCTGTTAAGTTTGATTGTTAAGTTTGATGCTATCTGTGCAGTCGTCATGTATGCATACCCCTACTGTGTTGAGGTAAGCTTTTTTTGTTGTTGTTTTGCTTTTTTCTGTTTTTTTTTTTTTTTTTTTTTTTTTACATTTCATTTATTTATTTATTTGAGAGAGAGACAGAGAAGGCATCACCTGGGGATGATGGAGAGGCAGAAGGAGAGGAAGAGGGGCTAGCAGACTCCCTGCTCAGCATGGATCCCAAGATGGTCTCCATCCAGGACCCTGAGGTCATGACCTGAGCTGAAGACAGATGCTTAACCCACTGAACCACTCCAGCACCCCTTGAAGTCTATTTTTTTAGACTCATTTTATTGACAATTTTTATAAATATGTTTCATTTTGTCAAAGGTTTTTCTACATCTTTTGAGAAGATCATATGATTTCTATCCTTCATTTTGCTAGCGTGATGTATCACATTTATTGTTTTGCATATATTGAACTGTCCATCCATACATTTTGGAGATAAATCTCACTTGATCATGGTGTATGACCTTTTATATGCTGTTTAGCATATAATGCTAAATGCTATATGCGGTTTAGTTCTGTTCGTTAATATTATGTTGGGAATTTTTGAATCTTTTTATCAGGGATATTTTCTTATAGTTTTCTTTTCTTGCAGTGTCCTTATCTGAATTTGGAGTCATGGTAATGCTGGCCTCATAAACTGAGTTTGGGAGTGCTCCTTCATCTTTAATTTTCTGAAAGAGTTTGTGAAGGATTAGAATTAATCTCTCTCTTTTTTTTTTTGAGTGTTTGGAAGAGTCTACCAGTGTTACCATCTGGTGTTGGGAGTATGGGCTTTTCTTTATGAGCAGTCCTCACTAATCATTAATTGAGTCTCTTTTCTTATTATTGGTTTGTTTATGTTTTCTTGTTCATTGCTCAGTCTTGATATTTTGTATCTTGTAAGAATTTACCCATTTTTTCCAGGTTTTCCAATTTGTTAGCATATAATTATTCATAGTAGTCTCTTATGATCTTATGTACTTCTGTGGTATCAGTTCCCATATTTCCTTTGTTATTTGATTTTATTTATGAATTATCCCTTTTTTTCCACCCAGCTTAAGATTTATCAATTTTGTTTATCTTTTCAGAATGTTTGCTCAGTTTTGTGTTTTTATATTCCTTATTTCATTTATTTCTTCTCTGATCTTTGTTATTTCCTGTCTCTGCTATCTTTAGGCTTATTTTGTTTTTCTTTTTCTGATTAGGTTGCTTACTTGAGGTTTTTCTTTTTTCTCAATATAGCTATCTATTGCTATGAACTTTCTTCTTAGATCTGCTTTTGCAGTTTCATGTAGGTTTGGTATATTATGTTTCCATTTTCGTGTTTCAACTTATTTTTAAAAATTTCCCTTTTGATTTCTTCTTTGATTTATTTGATTCAAGGATATGTTGTTTAATTTGTACATATTTGTAAATTTTCTAGCTTTCTTCCTGTTACCAATTTCTAGTTTCATAACAATGTGGTCAGAAAAAGGCACTTTCTCAAATTTGTCAAGCCTTTTTTAATGGCCTATCTATCATGTGATTTGTCCCAGAGAATATTCTGTGTACACTTGAGGAGAAGGTGCTATTGGATGGAATATATTTCTATTAGGTCTGTTTTGGCTAAAGTCAGGTTCCAGCCTGCCATTTCCTTGTTCATCTTCTACGTGGGTCATCTATTCATTCCTGAAAGGAGGGTACTAAAGTACCTTAACTATTATTGTGTTATTTATTTTTCTCTTTAGATCTGTTGGTATTTGCTTAAAATATTTAGTTTCTTCAATGTTGGGTGTGTGTATATTTATGATTATTATATCCTCTTGGCAAATTGATCTTTTATCCATTTATATAAAGACCTTCATTATCTCTTGTTTCTGGGTTTTGGCTTAAAGTATATTTTGCGTGATTAAGTGCAGCTACTTCTGTACTTTTTTGGTTTCCACTTACATGGAATATCTTTTTCACCCCTACACTTTGAACTTAGGTGAGCCTTCAAAGCTAAAGTTAGTCTCTGGTATATTTGGGTCTTCTCCCCTCCCCTTTTTATCCATTTAGCCACTATGCCTTTAGAAAAAAAAAAATGGGGGGGGATCCCTGGGTGGCGCAGTGGTTTGGCGCTTGCCTTTGGCCCAGGGCGTGATCCTGGAGACCCGGGATCAAATCCCACATCAGGCTCCCAGTACATGGAGCCCGCTTCTCCCTCTGCCTGTGTCTCTGCCTCTCTCTCTGTGACTATCATAAATAAATAAAAATTTAAAAAAAATTTAAAAAAAGGAAAAAAAAGGATTTATTTACTTATTTGAGAGATTGAGAGAGAGAGAGAGAGAGAGCACTTGCCAGCACTGTGAGTAGGGGCAAAAGGAGAGGGAGAGAATTTCAAGCAGAGTTCCCACTGAGTGTGGAGTCTGACAAGGGACTCTATCCCAGGACCATGAGATCATGACCTGAGCCAAAGGCAGATGCTCAACCACTGAGCCACCCAGGTTCCCCTCTCTCTTCTTTATATTTTGTGAATATACTACAGGTCTTTGCTTTGTGGTTACATTAGGTTTACATAAAACTGTGTTGGCACCCATTTAAGGTACAATGGGCCTTTGACATAGTGAGTACTCAATATAATTTCTATGTTATTTACAATTAGCTTTTGTTTTTAGTAAGTTGATAGATAAATCATTTTAAGAAGAATTTTTAAGTGATCCATCTTTCTCCAATAATAATAAAATAGTCATTTCATAAGGTAGGACCCTTATATAGGAGAAATGACTCTAAGAAAATGCATATAATCTATCCATCAAATCTTACTTCAGTGAGGATTGTATTTATGTGTATTTTACCAAACACCTGATAGAATGTCTTAACCAAATAGTCGTTTGTAATGAGATATTCAGAGATAAGCATTTATGACTGGTGGGGCAGAAACACAATAATATTAAAGAATCCAACATTTTATTATTTTATTTTATTTTATTTTATTTTATTTTATTTTATTTTATTTTATTTTATTGTTTTATTATTTTTTGTAAGAATGAAACATTTTAAATTACCACCTGGACATCCTGATATCTCAACAATATATTCTATCTTTTTGGCTTTAAGGTGTCTGCTGTATCCAAGTCACAGTTTTCTAGCCTGAATGAAAACGGTATATCACGGGGAAAAAAGGTATGACTTATAATAAGCAAAGCACAACTTAACTTCTGCTATGACTCATTTAATTGATCATCCTTGGCTGCAAAGGGATAGAACTGATAACCTGGTCCAATTCTAATTCATGCAACATTAAGCATTCTAATGGTAATTAAAGAGGGAAGCATAATTTTAGGAGAAGCAAATAGCAGAAACTTCCACAAATATATAATTAGTATCAACTATTTTAAAGGCTGGCTTTGTGTTCTTGGATAACTATTACGTTATTTAATATTCACCCTAAGTAGCAGGTGTTGATTTCATATTTTTTACTCTTTTAGGAAGCTTATGGATGAAGTAGCAAAGTAACTTGCATATGAACCATTTAGTTAGTAAGTAATAAAATTTGGATTTGATATCTAGTCTTCTGAATCTAAAACCTTGGTTAATATATACAAAAATGCATCTATTTTATTTCACCACCTTATGAGAAAAATAAAAGTGGAGGAGAAATAAAAAAGGAAGTTGAACTGTGAAGAAATTCTTTGGCAATTGGTTAACAGGAGTTTTTTGAGCACCACAAACTTTCACAAACAACCTTGACATTAATTTGATACAAATGTGAGATATCAGATGATGCCTCTATAGAATAGTGTCCCAAAGGCAATATAAAATCTCTATCCATTAGGTTCAACTCTGTTCTGCAAAAATTTTGCCCCTAAAGTAGATTCCAATAAACAAGAATGATTTAGTCAGCAAGGACAATGTAACACTGATGCTACAACCATCCTTCAAAACTATGCACAATTGCACATTATTATTTTCCTGTACCCAGCTTTCAACATAAGTCTTAAGAGGCTGTATGTCAGCATAATGTAAGTACTGCATCACTAGTCTAGTCTAGTTACAAATTTTCCTCATAGGGAAATAAATGGTGTTTATCTTTCCTGTTACTTCTGACCCTTCTGTGCTTGACCTCTATATTGCATTTTGTTCTAAAGAAGATTCAGACCTTGAGAAGGTGTGTATATTTGATAACAGTAGACTAAGCTAGTGTTTTCTTTTCCCTCCTTAATCATAATTTTAAATCAAATGAACATAGTGTTTTATTTCATGGCCATACATTGGGCTGTATCTTTTGTGGTTTATACATATTTAATTTTAAGTAATTATTTTAATTCCTTCATCTTTTCATAGAATACAAGTGAAGTTTATTCCATAATACAATCTTATTATATGTGGCACCTTTAAAATTTTAATTCATTTTAAAATTCACCTTAGATACTGTCTTTCTGTTATTTTATTGATAGTCCTAATATATAATTTTTACCTTCATTCTCTGCGGTTTCACTGCTTTAATACAAATATTTTTAAATTGTAAAATCCTGCCTGTTGAGCTTATGTAATGATTTAGTAGAAAGAGTGCAAACCTGGAGATAGGAAATCTGGGTCAATATCCCAGTGCCATTTAGTAGTTGAGTTTCCTAAGGAAAAACAACTTACAGTTTTAGTGTTTTAGTTTTCTACTCTGAAATATGAGGATAAGAATGCCAATCTTACTTGTTATCTGTAGATGTTTCAAGAATCAAATGTATATGAAGTTCTTATATACTGAAAAAGTCTACTCTACCTATACATTATTTTAGCATTTACATCTTCATCCTATCTAATGCAATATTTGCCCTACAATTCTAGATTGCTCATAAAAATTATACCCCATATTGACAGAGGAAATTTTTGGCCTTTTTCCAGGAATATTTTAGATATAACTGATGGTTAAAGATTTTTCTTTGACTAGTATTTGATTTAGGCAACATAGCATCTTAGAGAATCAATTTGCCTTTTATTGTCCTTGATGAAAATTCTACTCAAGTAAAATGTATTTAAGTCTTATTAAATATAGTTTTTGAAATAAAAAGAATCCTTCTCCTTTAGGATTTTCTTGGAAGAGATAGAATAATCACAACAATGAGACAATTGCCGTAATGAAGGGATAGAGAAGACACAATAGAAATACAGATGGGAGATGATTGATGGTTAAGTTAATGCCAAGATAGTGTGAAATTAAAACTAAAGAGGCAACCATAATCAGAGTTGACTAAGTAGAAACTTTCTCTCACAATGGCAATTGAGCTTATTTTGGAGATTTTTTTTTTTTTAAGCAAATAGCAGAATTTTATCACTTGAGAAGTTACTGGGAGTGATTTCATTAATCAGCCTTCAGAACTCTAATAGAACACTGGGTTAAAAGTTGAGGCATCACAAATAAATTGGTATAGTAAATTTGTAACAGATTCAAAGTAGCACCTTAAGGAAGGTTACAATTTTAAAGATAAGCACTAAGGTAAAGCATCAATAGTTCAAATATGACCATATTGAAATATTTTTGTGTATGTAGTGGAAATGGATCCCTTTAATTTTTAAACCAAACAAAACAAAGCATAAGAACACTTTGAAGCCTGATACATATTAGAATTGCTGTTCAATATAATGATTTTTCACATAATTTGGTTACTTCTGTCTTCTATCTTCATTAAATAATCTCTTCCTTTTTAAAAAAAGATTGTTGACATTCCTGTTTCGATGGTGAAAATATTGAGAAAAACTGTTTTTATGTCTACTTTGCAAAAGGGACCAAATAGATCAACTTATTAAACCACAAGCCACTGGCAGGTTTGGCAAGATAGTTGGTAATTGAAACAGTGATGTTAGCGCACCTCTTTTGAAGATTAAATAGCACCCCCCAAATTATTGTTACAACTGCACAGCAAATAAACAAATTGAATCATGTAGCTGTTTGTAAGATTTGTAGACTTTGATACTTTTTAAAATAAAATTTAAATTGTATTAGTCATTTGGTGATATCATCTTCCTAGAATGGGAGATATATTACAGGTCTGTTTTGTGTGATAATAGACTTAACAGAATCATTTTCCTTTTATCGTGAAGTCTGAGTTTTAAGCAAGGAAAATAAAGAACTGAGATTTGGAACTTGCCAAATTTTTCATTTTCCTTTGCTTAATTTTTCTACATTGCTTACAGTTCTGAAACACTTATTACATCCAAGATAATCCCCTCCACTTAGAATGCTTTCCCCTAATTGATCTACACACTCCTGTTTATCATCTAAAATACTTATGAGAATATTGCCTCTTTTCTTCATTCTTCCTTGGAAGGATTCCATCCTTCAAGATGGAATTAACCAAGGTTCTTTCTGGGATAACTCTAAACTTTGTTCAAGCTTAACAGTAAGAATGACTAATATTACTTAGAGACTCTCAAGACTTCCATGATTGCCTTCTATCATCTATGTTAGAATAAACTCATCTTGATATATGTATCCTGAGTGCAGTAGATACAATTTCAGCTATGCTTTCATTCCTCACTCATGTTTTGCATGGTTTCACCTCTTGGCTAAGGCTTAGTATTTACCCCTATGTAAGGCAAATATGAGTTTTATCCATACAATCTTTCAGGAAGCTGAGAATTTTGTCTTATCTTCTCTGAACCTTCCTTCCATTCATTATACCTTCCTTATATTTTCAGTCATGCATTTCACTTATCCATGCTCCTTAGCTATAAAAATGTGTTCTGACTCAACTCAAAACTACCACCTTCATTTCATTTACCTTTCAAACTACCATTCTACTTTTTACTAGTCATCGATCAGAAAACACCTAAAAGATAAGTCTCAGTTAATCATTTCAAATTCTTCATGACTTGTATCAATCAAGATGATGGAATCCTGCTCCAAAAAGTCACTCTAAAACCCTGGCTGATATACCAGCAATCTTTCAATCATGTGGCAGTTCATGGTAGTAAAAGAAGTAGGAGAAGTGATAGAGTGACTTTCAAAGGTAATTAAATATGTTTGTCAAAGTAAAATATCTTAATTTTTCACATTTCATTACTAACATTAGTCACCAACATTACCCCCACCTGTAAGTTACAGAGAAGGGCAGACTTTGTGTGCCTGGGAGAAGAGAACTGTATATTGGTGAGCAATAGGAGCATCTAGCACATATATATTATTTCTTCTTTTGTTTACAGATTTTTATATCTGTCTCATTACTAATTTTTTTTATTATTACTGTTTCACTTCATAATTATTTCAGTTCTCATGTCCTTTACTTTCTATTCAATAATTTACAATTTTTCTTAATGTTTTTCTTGTATGATTTTGGATTTTTCTGTCCAGCTCTTTCCTCTACAATCCTTTTCACCTTCTTAACTGGTACTTTATTTTATATTCAACTATTTAATGAAATTCATTCTCAGCTTTTTTTTCTTACCCCCTCTTTTATTCTTTCCTATGAAATATCATCTACTTCCATGATTTTGCTATTTGTGTATTTCCCTTATTTTTACACCTTCAGTTCTATTCTCTTGACTGCTCATCCCACATTTCTTATATGAAATAATTCTTAATATAGATGCATACCAGAAACAACTATATCCAAATTCAACTCAATTAATTCACACCAATTCAGTTCCCTTTCAAAGTTTCTTTTGCTTTCATTATCGTCTTAATGATGATCTGAAGATGCATCTAGGCCGTAATGTAATCCCTCCTTTCACATTTTCCCTTCAGGATACAAATCCTATATTCACTTAATTGGCAGTTATTTATCTCCTACTGTGAGGTATAAAATTATTTATGTGTATGTGTCAAATACATAAATGAGTAATACATGATTTTTGTCCTTGAGTTACTTGCAACCTACTGGGAAAGGTAGATTAAATATTAAAGCATTGAAAAGTACAATGTGGTGTGTTCTACAATGTGAAACATTGTTTCTGATGAGAATCTGGAGGTGAGAAAGTCTATTGATACTAGTCCCCAAACCATTTTAGAAACTAGTATACTTCTGTGTTGATTTGCTAGGACTGCCATAATAAAATATCATGGACTAATTGGCTTAAACAACAGAAATTGATTTTTTCCCACTACCAGAGGCTAGCATAATTCAAGATGAAGGTCTCAGCAGGTTTGGCTTCTGATGAGGCTTCTCTCTTCGGCTTGTGATGATCACCTTCCCCTGTGTTCTCACGTGGTTTTTCTTCTGTGAACACATGGCTCTGGTGTCTCTCTGTGTATCCAAATATCCTCTTCTTATAAAGACACCAGTCAAATTGAAGTAAGGCCCTCCTAATAGCCTCATTTTACCTGAATCACTTCCTTAAAGACACTATCACCAGATATAGTCATATTCTGAGATACTGGGCACTAGGGCTTCAATATATTAATCTTGGAGGGACGTGATTCAGCCCATAGTAACTTCCTTCTAGGTTATCCTAAATTTTAGAACTTCTAAGTGATCTTTACATGACTCATACTTCACCTTCCAGAATGGTCTGCTTGCAGTCATAATAAGTAACTGATTGAAATAATCAATGCTTATATGCCAGAGATGTAAAAAGAAATCATCTTATATGATTCTCTACATTGATAATATTAACTTTATGTAGCCTTTATTTTACTTAATTATCTTCAAAGAGAAATCTCATTCACTTTACTATAAATATTGCTTAACAGTTGTGAATCTCTTCAATATATAAAGATGTGCAACAAAAATGATTAAATCTGATATTATCTTCTTGATGTTCAGGCAGGTCCTGGATGAATTCTATAAATATCTGAATAATCTTTATACAGATCATTGAAATCCACAGAGGCTTTTTAGACTGAAATACCAGAATACTAGAGATTTTCCAAATGACATAGCTTTGGATTTTAAAACTTATGTAGAGGCTTATTGTAGCTTTTGTTGTTTCTGCTGTATTTTATGTTAATATATTAAATGACTAATATATGAACAATGTTTCCATTTTATGAATTTCAGAAATTCATCAGTGCTATTGAACTTTATGGTTATGTACACAGATTTTCTTTTGACCAGATTTTTAAGTTATTTTTTGTTAGTAAGCTAAACTATAAATAATGCTCCTGGGTAAATTTTAATTAAAGTGAGGTCAAATACATATAGAGCTACATTGAAAATTTCTTGTCATCTAGTTAGATAAGCAGGAAATATGTATCAGGCATATCAGTGGAGTTAGCATTTAGTGAGCAGTTAATATGTACAAAACACTGTTCCAAGTTCTTTACAAATATTATACACTTCATTTTCCAGCAACAACATGAAATAGATAGTAATATTATTATTACTACTACTATTATTATTATTTATTATATTTTTTACATGTGGGAACTAAGATTCTTACCTGTCAACAATTTTGCCTGAGCGTTCATAGATTGTAAGCTAAACAACTGAGAGTCAGTTCTAGAATTTACCCTCTTAAGCACTGAATTCTCTATTAATACAAATACACTTCTATTTTCACCAAACTCACTATCTGGTTCACAAGACAGGATGGAAAAAGAATTAAACTTAGGGTAGGTTTTAGAACTTTATGATGTAGCATTGTATTAGACCTGTCAGGAGTTTAACAAGGAATTCATAAAATTCAGGCCAACCTCTTCTGGCAAAACCTAGTCAAACGTATAGATTCTAAAAAGGAATGCTGGTTAGAATTCATGATAACCCGGGTCATGTATGGCATATGTGATCTTTGGATCTTTTTTTTGCTATTAAAACATTGTGTTTCTTTGGATTTGTCATCTTCAGCTACAGCCTGAATATTTCTCTTCCCCAGCCCCCCAAATTCATATATTGAAATCTAATCCCCATGTGATGGTATTAGGAGGTGTGGCTTTGGGGAGGTGATTAGGTCATAAGGACAAAGCCCCCATGAATGAGATCAGTGGCCTTGTATAAGAGATAATAGAAACCTCTCTGCCTTGTGGGGAAAGATGATGATCTATGAACTCGGAGGTAGGCAGGCTCTCACTAGACATTGAATTTGCTAGCATCATGATCTTGGATTTTCCAGCCTCCATAACTGTGAAAATAAATTTCTGTTATTTATTAGCCACTCAGTTTATAATATTTTCTTATAACAGCCTGAATGGATTAAGGCATCAACCACTATGTTACTTCGATTCTCTTATATTTCAACATTCACCAAACTTATTTCTGAGATTTTTCAGAAGTAGCTACATATGTGCATGTGTGTATGTACATTTCCAAAAATAGTGTTTTCAACTGCAGTATGCCATTCACCTTTTCTTTCCTTCACCAATTAAGCCCTGACTCCTTGCCTCATTGTATCCAATGCCTACAAGTACTGTTAGTTACACAAACTCATTGCAGCTGTGCTGCCTTTCCCACAGGAGCTGATGTGACATGCTCACAGCCATGGCTCTGGTCCCATCTCCTGGAAATGCTGATGCCATGCTGTGTAGAACTATTCCCTTTGGAATGTCCACATTGCAGATGCAACCCAGTTGGGGATTTAATTAATGCTCTGTGTTCTCTCATGAAGCAAGAGATCACCTGCCTACATGTACTTTTTGTGGTGGCTCACCCTGCTATGTTTCAGCCCAAATAGTGCTGCCTTGAACTCTCAGTATATCACGGAGATTTTGTGATGACAGACTTCATTTTTGCAGGGAAATCTCTTCTTCTGGAGAAGTACATATCCATGGTATCGAGGTGGGAGGTTAGCCACATTTCTTCTTTCACTCTATAGTATTGCTTTCAGAGCAGCCATAGCTACTTTGTGGTTTTTGTCCTGGAATCAGTTCCTTCTTAGGGAATTCCTCATCTTGTGCAAATTGCATCCTTTGCAATTGAGTCTACCGTTCCTATAAACATGATGTGAGATGACTAAACTCTAAGCACAGCTTAGAGTAGTTAGAATTTTTATAATCACCCCCTGGTCCATCAGATGATCTGCAGGTATTATTAAAGCATTTATGACAAAGCTACTTAACATTGTTCTTTCCCTTTCTGATTTTAACAAAATCTTAAAAAGATGTTCGTTCCCTGTTGGTCTGTATTTCCTGCTGATTTTTTTTTATCATTTGTTTCTTGCATCCAAATTTTAGATTTGGACAAGATTTTTTTAAATCTCAGGCTTTAAATCTTTTTATTTGAATATTAAAAATTGTGCATTCCAATAATTAAAATCATTCGAATAACAAAAAATTGGCACCCTGGATAAACTGCATTTTACAGCTTGTAGGACATCTTGGACCAGCCTGGTTGTGAAAGCATATCTTATTCTTTTTCTTTTTGTTTGTTTCTTATAGCAGCTACAGAAATTACATAGAATACACTGCATAAATGTTGATTGTTTATATAGTCAAATTGTAGAAAATCTATAGTTGTCATATAATGTTTTTCATAGCAAAATATGGTACCACATTATTATTTAACTGAGCAATAAAGATAAGGTTTAGAGTGATTTATATCTTACCTCATATTTTATTAAAACTAAATATTGTGTGCTATTTTAACAAAAATCAAAGTTTCAAGAAGTCCAAGAACAGAGAATACACAGAATTTCCTCTCAGGCTAGTATAATTGTTAACTAGATAGTAGTTTATATTTAAAAACCATGATTCAAACAAAGTTAGCAGGATATTCCATAAAATCTCTCAAAACTAAAATTGTGTAGTTCTACCTCAGAGGGTAAACTGGCTGATGTTTTGGAGAACGGCTTTAAATCTGTCATTTTTCAATCCCTCTTCTCTTATTTCACATCTTCTTTCCTTCTTGCTTGCTCTGCTCCCATTCATCACAGACACCACAGCTATAACAACAGCACTATCCCTCACTCTTAAATCATTGGCTGTCTCTGCCACTGTCATGGCCAGTCTTTGAAACAGGAAAAAGAAAACCCAGAACAGCAGTTGCAATAGCACAAGCATCATAAATGTTCCCCAGGACTCCCATCTCACAATCCATTTGTGCCAAGTCTAGGTACAGATCTCCTCGCACTACTGACTAGCAAATCATACAGGCACTGTAATTGTGGAGTACATGACAGTCACCCAGCACATCTTCCAGGACAGGAGGGAGAGAGATTTAGAGCTCATGGCCTTCTGAATGTAAATAAATTAGCAACATCCTCCCTAAAATAGATCACCTGAACCAGACCATTTTGGTAAAATCGGTTAGAAAAGGCTTAATTATTTCAAGTCTGTGTTTAAATATGACACATGACAGTGGTTTTTGCACAAAGAAAATCTTCTTTCCAGGTTACCAATTCTATCACTTATCATGTGTGTCACTGGTGACTGGAAGAATTAAGCAAAAGAAGACAAACGATGGATCTCATCTCTTACTAATAATCTAAATATTAATTTGCTTATGACTTCCTTCATTTATTCATCAAATATTGATTATATGATAGCCCTAAACATAAGAGCATTTAATGCATAAGAGCATATTTTGATGAATGAATGAAAAAATCCATAAGCATATAAATGAAAGATACAAAAGTGGACATAATTTTTTAAGCTTCTGGAAAGTTATATTTTATTAGAGGAAATGAGACCTATTCATAAATAGTTTTTCTATCTTGAAGGCCATGAGATCCAAAGTGTTAACAATCAAATGACCAAATCTTATTTATTTATATCTGTAAGAAGATATAGATAGAAAGATATATATATGTATGGCGTAAATTTATATGATATCTATATAACATATGTCTATATGATATCTGTTTATTTTTTATTTTTTAAAATATTTTATTTATTTATTCACAAGAGACAGAGAGAGAGGCAGAGACACAGGCAGAGGGAGAAGCAGGGAGCCTGACGTGGGACTCGATCCCAGGACTCCAGGATCACACCTGGGCCGAAGGCAGGTGCTAAACCACTGAGCCACCCAGGGATCCCCCATGATATCTGTTTATATGGCATTGTCAACATATATTGTCAGTGATCTCTTTTAATTGAGCAAAGCTGTATTGTTTTGTTTTTACCTGCTGCAACAATGAAGAAAGCACATCATGGATAACTAGAGTATGTCAGTAATAGGGCAAAAGAGAAGACCTATAGGATTTGGCTGCTGTAAGAAATTTGGAGGAGGATTCAAAGAAGTGGGCTTTGCTCTAAATTGTAAGCTCTCAGAAGACAAAGATAACTCTCTCATTTGGCATTTTAGTAGGTCTATCTAGAAGGTGGGAGGAATGAAGCAAGTCTACAGCTAGAATAGGTAAAGAAGCAGCAAGTTGCACATATTAGCCAGAATAGAGGGATGTTTGATCATTTTGTGATTTGGTAAGTGTTTTTTTTTTTTCTAACTTTGTAAATCATTAAGGAATGGATGTGCCTTTATGTTGAAAAATCTTGATCATAGAGAGGCCCTGCCCAATGGTGTTCTATGAAATTGTTTAGGTTCCATGGGAAAATACCCTGGCTTGGCTGTGAGAAACTAGCTAACACCTAACACCTAACTGACAATACCTGAACAGTTCTTCATTGTCAGAAATTGCTTTCTCTTTTTCCAAAATGCATCAATGTTATGGCAGTTTAAGAGTATTCATAGATAATCAAAAACCTAAGTAAACTCAATATAATGGTGAATTTTAAAAAGTAGAAACAAACATAAAAAAGACTTCCTACTGTATGACCTTATGTTTATAAAGTTAAGAAGCAGACACATCAAATACATGGTATTAAAAGTCAGGCTAATGGCTATTTTTGGGGAAAAAATGTGATCTGGGAAGAGAACAAGGATGACTTCTGGTTCATTTCTTGAGCTGGGTACTGTGTATGCAGGTGTGTTTGCTTTGTGCACTTTGGGTTGGTCCACTTATCTGAATATATACTAATCTTTCAAAGAAAGACATAAATAAAAACAAAAAATAAATAGACTCAATTGAATGTAACAACTCACAAGTGAAAGCTAAATATTTAACATACAAGACGTTTGCATGAGATTAATCAAAATTTTCAATTCAGTTGAGGTGAGGTATGCAAGAGACATGATCAGGACCCTCCATGGGAGGGAACAATTAGGAGCCCTCCATTTCCATGCACAGAGAGGGGGAAACTGAGAGGACTTCACTTGTGCCGTCCATTATACTACTCATTAAAGAGAGCATAAAGTTCTATATCTTTAGGAAAAGAGAGAAAACAGTAGAAAAGAAAAGTCAGGATGCCACATTCTCTCTACTTTGGAAAGAGATGAAACTTCAAAGCACATGACTGACCACATCTCCCAAGCCATGTGTCTGGGGAGATGGATTGGTGAAAGAGTAAAGCACACATGTGACAGAAAGAACCAGAAAGTGAAATCACGGGCATGGCTGAGCTAACTATTCAATGGCACTAGGTCAGAGGGCATTTTTCCTTTGAGATAAGCCACTGTCTGCCCCAAGAGGAAGAACCATGGGCTAAGCAGTTGGTTACAACACCTGTTGCAATAGAACAAGATGCTGGGGATCCAGCAGAAGGTGGCAGTGAAAGAATAGGAGGAAGCGTACAAAATGCAGGCATTCCACTACATGCTCTATTCAAAAGCACAGTGGTGATGATGATTTAACAAAATTGATAAGTGAGAGTAATTTTTACATTTTTTGACTCAATTTATTGTATCCTTCTGGGTTCCTCAGATTCTGAGTGGCATTACCATATTTTGGTTAAGCTTGGACTTTGCATCCAGACAACTGAATTCAAATACTTGCTCCCTTCTAAGTTTCATCACCTGTAAATGAGAATAATGAGGAAAATATTGGGACATTTGTCATAGATTTTTTATGAGAATTAAAAATACATATGCTAATGATAGATTAGCTCTCCTAAGATTGTTTATAGGAATTACAAGTGATAATACACATAGAGCACTTAGAAGTTGGCCTTGCACATTTCAGGACTATATAATATTTACTATTATTTTTATTCTTATCATCATCGTCCTCTTAATCATCTTTGGAGTTATCGTTTTACTAACTCCAGCCTTGGTTTTATGCTGCCAGCCTTTCCTTCGTACTGATTCCAAAGTAATCATTTAGAAAGGCAATTTGGGTCACATTATGTGCCAGTTTACAATCATCCAGGGAAACTTAATTGACTTCAGCAAAATAAAAAAGTGTTTATGTGGTTTATTAGGCCATTCATGATTTATTTTCTGGGTATCTCTTCAGATTCATAGCCTACCTCTTGCAACATGCATCTTCAAAGTTAGCCATAGCAAGCTCATTCACTGCCCACTAAAACCACCTTGTTTCTTTCTCCCTTTGCACCCAAGACAATGCTGCTCTCTGCCTGGAAAGATCTCCCTTAGCAGTTGGGCCCTCACTCCCCATCTAAGACACTCCTGGAGTATAACTTCTCAGGAAGGCTTCTTACTGCTTTGCTATTTTGGCAGATAAGTCTGTGTATCCCAGACTTACAAAGCGTCATCTGCATAAAATTCTGATGTAGTGCTTAGAATATGATAATGTATTGTTCTTTTCATTTGTTTGTACTTAGTAGATGCTTAACGTGTATATAGTGGTCACATAAAGAACGAGAGGCCAGAATAATATGGAATACACAAATCACTACCGTATTTCGAGGAGGAAGTCAAGTTTTATAGAACTTCAAAATGTCTTTGAAGTTCTCCAAATTCGGTGTGAAAAAAAGAGCACAATCATGTAATTTTGGAATGTTTTTTTATATCGACGCAGATTTTTTTTGGGTCCTTTTGTGAGCAAGAATATCATTGAACAACTTTGGATGCCAGCAGCTCTTCATATGTTTACATACACTCAAGCTTACAACAATCCCAATGCTATAATGTTATCTTTATTTCATAAGTGAGAAAACTGAGACTGACAAAATTAAACATTGGGCTGGATTCAAATATAAGGCTTATGGAGCCTGAAGCTTTTGCTTATTTTATGGCTACTGTCCCATCTCACAAGAATACCTGGGTTTTGCTAAACATATGATATTCTACCATTTAATCCCAATGCAAACATTTTTTAGTTCAAGTAGCTAAAGTTTATTAGCTTTGCTTATTTACTTTAGCATATTCTCTCAAGGAATATGAAAGAATTTGCTTGTGCATAGCAGGAGAAAATAAATATATTTTCAAAGAATAAGAAAAGCGAATAAAATGAATGTTTTTCTGGGTGCCTGGGTGTCTCAGTTGGGCATTCAACTCAATTTCAGCTTGTGTCATTGTCTCTGGGTCCAGGGAGCCAGTCCTGTGTTAGGCTCCATGCTTGGCATAGAGTGGCTTGGGATTCTCTCTTTCCCTCTACCCTACAGTTCTCTTTCTCTCCAATGTATTTAAAAAAAAAAAAAATGTTTCTCTGAATCAGAAATTCTCCAAACCAATTCTTTAATTTGCTACCAAGTGGTTATATAACTGTGGGAAAGTCACTTAATCTTTAGGCCACAATGTTTTCTTGTTTTCAAAAGGATAAGGATAGGGACGTCTGGGTGGCTCAGAGGTATAGCGCCTGCCTTCGGCTCAGGGCTTGATCCTGAGTTCAGGGATCGAGTCCCACATGGGGCTCCCTGCATGGAGCCTGCTTCTCCCTCTGCCTGTGTCTCTGCCTCTCTCTCTCTCTGTGTCTCTCCTGAATAAATAAATAAATTTTTTAAAAGGATAAGGATAAATAAAAGATATCACAGTGTTTTATTATGCTGAGGGTCCATCAACTCTGATTTGTCATTCAGTGTCTTCTACTTTGTAAATATTAAAGTTATTACATGATCATGTCTATTTTTGCAGAGTTAATTAAATTGCCACTTACTGTCTACATTATAGCATCCTAAAATGTCTTTTGCTTCCCCAACGGAGAAATAAAACATAATTTATATGTTGTAACTTAATTTATGTGATCATTTGGGACATATTTCAAAGTGCTAAGATAAATGACCATCCAATTAAATTTTTTTTCCATATTCTACATAAAAAGAAATGTCATTTTAAAGAAAAAAGTCTTTAACCACAAGTTGAATTTCTTAACTGAAAAATAATTTTATTTTGTGTATGCATCAGATGGACCAGCAAGATGTATTTAATTGTTTGATCCTAGATCAGTTCAGTGACTATAAGTTGGTGTTTGTTGGGAAAAAAAATAATAAATATACACAAAATAAAAATTTGAATGAAATGATTACTTGCATTTAAAGTTGGTGCACTATATTTTGTAATTTCACTAATAATTAAGACTTGTGAAATAAACAAGATATAAAATAGTGTACATTTAAAGATAACTGGAAGCACCTATTAAATATTATTTTTTTGCACCTATGCAAAATTTTAACCAAATCTAGGTAACTATATTGTCTTTTTTTATGCCTCATTAAAAGATAATTACATTCTTTTGCCCTTTGACCATAACTTTCACACACAGGGAAGATGTTTTCACTTTCTTATTAATGTTTTAATAATATGACAGCAACAAACTGTCATGCATTTATCTGTGTTTGTAAAAAATAACTGAAATTTTGTTTCAAAGGGTATGTGTGTGCATATACATATATGTATGTATGTATAAAACTTGCTACACAGAAGGAACTGTTTATTTGACCTTTGTGATACTTGACTCCTCAAATATTTCTTTCAGCATATCCCATATCTGGCTGATATCATAAACATTCATCCATTTGTACATAAGTGAATCTGTCATTCATTGTCTGAGGTTCTGTTTTATGGGATTTCAGACCATCAAAGGACAGCAATGCAGTAGGGTGAACCACAAATGAGATTATAACTATGAACAAGGTCTTACGAGTCAATTGGGGCAGTTGCTTTCCTGCTTTTCACAATCATGTTAAAGCCATTTAAAGTTCTGTTGTCACAGAAAAGTGAAAAGGTTTTATTAAGAAGCAGAACTTATAAAGAAACTACTAGAATACTTGTTGGAATTCTTTGTTTTGCTAAAACAAGTCATTTTTAACCATTACATGTTAACATTTACCTTGAGAGGGATCCCTGGGTGGCACAGTGGTTTAGTGCCTGCCTTTGGCCCATGGTGCAATCCTGGAGACCTGGGATCGAATCCCACATCGGGCTCCTGGTGCATGGAGCCTGCTTCTCCCTCTGCCTATGTCTCTGCCTCTCTCTGTGACTATCATAAATAAATAATTATTTTTTAATTTCATCTTGAGTATCAGGTATGAGAAATAGGGTAAACAGGTCCACATTGGCTACATCTTTCTAAAGGAAAATGCAGCTTCCACATGAGATATCATAAATTTCTTTTCTTTCATAATTATCTTGATGGGTACTTATTAGAGTATTTTTTTCCCAGGGAAGGATCAAGTGGAAGTTCTTCACCATAAGAAGCAAGTGGTTACAGTTACTATGATGAATGGATAAGGAAGAGTGATACCTGAGAAGACTGATCACAGAGAAGCTTGGAGATTGTTAATATAAAATGGAATCCTTAGGCCAGCAAGAAATGATATTACTCCATGTATTACAATAAAAATAGAGAATGTATCTTCAAAATCAATTGACTAAAAGTGAGACCAGGTCCTCAAGAGGAAATACTTAGCAGTGTCATAGCAGGGCTGTAATGGCAGACCTTCCCCAAATGATCATATAGGCATTTAGTTAACCATATGGTATGGAAAGAGAAATACTTAGATATTTTTTTTGCATTTAAAACATAGATTTTAAAAATTGTGGTAAAATATACGTAATATAAAATGTACCATCTTCACCATTTGTAGGCGTACAGTTCCGTGGCAATAACTACCTTCAACAATGATCATCATCCATCTCCAGAACTTTTTCATCTTTCCAAGCTGAAAATCTGTACGCATTAAATACTAATTTCTCATTATCCCCTCTCCCTGTCCCCTGGCCACCACAGTAACACTTTATGTCTCTATGACTCTTGACTACTCTGGATACCTCATATGAGTGAAATCATACATCATTTGTCCTTTGGTGTCTGGCTGATTTCACTTTGTATGGTATCTTCAAGATTCATCCATGTTGCAGCATGTGTCAGAATTTAATTCCCCTTTAACAATGAAGAATAGTTTATTGTTAGTGTATGTCAGAGAATTAAAGAAAATTAGGACATACCCTTGGCATGGTACTGGTATTTGTCTCTGTGATAAAATGTGACTATGTGGTGAAAACCAAGTACCACCAGTAATTCATGAGAAGATGGAAGTAGTACCATCCTGTTTAAACATGAATAGTCCAAAGGGCACACATAAACTGCATGATGAATCATCCCAAACTTTGATGTCAACACCACTCTTACAACTCTGCTTAATCCTATGATTGGATGGAGTTGTTATATATGAGTAAACTAGCAAACTTGGGAAGGTAAAAAATGGACTCTAAATTGCACTAAAATTATATTCAGAGGTGGTCCTAAAATAGTGATGAATAGAAATCCTACCTAAAGGCCGACCATCAAGTCGTATACCTGGGGACCTTCTCCTTGAAAAAGCAGTGGCCTGAGGTGTGACTATATGCCAATTCATAGGCAATGATAAATGACTTACCTGGTTACTGAGGACCCTAGAAGGGCAAAAGCTGGAAGGTCAGAGAAAAAGGAATCTAGAGGAGGAGGCATGTGGATAACCTACAGAAAGGGGTATGTCTTATTTGAAAACACCAATGACAGAAGCACCAGGGAAGAACAAATAACTCAAGGAGTTGACGTTTACTAGAATTTGGCTTTGGTCACCCAATGCCAGTATAAGGTTAGTATGGAGAGAGTAGCTGTGGTGTTAGCAGAGGTAAACAGTAGCTGTGGTGTTAGCAGAGGTAAACATCCCCCATCTATTGGGAGTATTGTCTGTTGACTTATCAATGAATTTATTCCTAGATGTATTCATGACTCTAACAACATATGTATCAGCAGAGGCTGATTAAAGTATTGTCCCAAATTGATGTTTAAACCGGCAGCAGTACAGACATATATTAAGCCCTGATAGGGTACCATTCCTCTAGGAGACTAGCTAGCTACTTGGTCGCACATTGATTATACTGACTCTGTATGCCCTGGAGGAGGCAGCAATTTGTCTTGATGGTACTCAATACATCTTCCAGGTATGAGCTTTCTTTCCTGTCTTCAGGGCCTCCACTATTACCGTTATCCGAGGACTTACAGGGTATTTGAACCACTAATACTGAATCTGATGGGACACTGTATTTGAGCAAATGACCATTTTACAATAAAGGAGGTATACCAGGTGATACATAATCATGGGATCTACTGATCATATCATTTGCTGTACTACCCAGAAATTTGTAAAATGAGCGAATGATAAATGGCATTTTAAAGGAGTAACTGAGGCACCAACTTGATGGTATTGTGTAGGTATAGAGTGCTGTCCTTTAAAACAAACTAAATTGATAACCATTATATAAAGCTGGGTTCCCAAAAGAGAATATATAGATCCAGGAAGCAAGGGGTAGGTAAAGGAGAGACCAGACTAACTACTTACTACTTACCAGACTTTGGGAAAATCATGCTTCTTGTCTCTACAGCTCTAGGTTCTGCAGATGCGCATATCCAGGTTTCCAGGAGGTAAGCTTCCATCTGGGGACACCAGCCACCATTTTGTCATTTTGCACAATTTTTTTTTTTTTTTTTTTTTTGTCAACAGACCAGCTTGGCAGGGGTAACTGATCTGGATCATCAGGATAAGTGAGGTCTCCCATTACACACTGAGGGAAGAATGTAATATCTTTGGCACTCAGGTGACTACTGGGACATCTCTTTGTCTTCCCTGGTTAACTTTGATGGTAAGTCAACAAATGTATTAGCTATGATTTTGTTGTTGTTTTCTGTGTTTTGTCTTGATTTGTTTGAGACAGAGAGAGTTGGAGCAGGGGGGAGCAGGGGGCAACAAGGGGCAGAAGGAGAGAGAGAGAATCCCAAGCAGGCTCCGTGCCTTATGCAGGATTTGATCTCACAATATTGAGACCATGACCTGAGCTGAAATCAAGAGTTGGACACATAACTCATTGAGGCACCCAGCTGCCCCCTCAGCTATGATTAAAAAGGAGACAATGAGCTATGTTGAAACCAGGCTAGGACAAGAGTCTAGGTCACTATGCTGGATAAGCCACTTAGTCCATTTGAGGTGTTTGTTAAATGTGAGAGAAACATAGAATGATTACAAGTGGTTAACAAGAAGAAAAATGATAGGTTTCAAGTGTAGTCCTAAGACCAACTACAAAAGTAGGGGTTGTAGTTACTTTTATTTATCAATAGATACATTGAGTTTCCCTAAGAAAATAGAAGAAACTTGGTGGGGCTGTCCCCAAATGGGATAAACCTATCATAGAAAGTTGATCCAATTGGTGCTGGGATATACTCCATTCAAGCTGCTGTGCACTGACCAGATCCCCGTTCAGCAGAGGTAAACATCCCCCATCTCTTGGGAGTATTGTCTGTTGACTTATCAATGAATTTTTTCCTAGATATGTTCCTCAGCTGAGGGTAGATTTCTTGCCCAAAATAATAGCTTCTGCTTAGGGGCAGCCTGCATCAGGTGGCTTGTCCTTTTATAGCACAAAATCCAATCCTCTTGTTTCAATCTAGAACTTCTCTAAAAGGCTATCTCAGTTCATAGCTTTCCCAGAGGATTAGCTCAGGCTTTGGCTGCAGGTGCTATTTTGCTTTAACTTCTATCCAATTCTACTTCTCTTTCCTAGGTAGGTTTTTCTTGTTTGCTTGTTTTTTGTTTTGTTGTTTGTTTTCATTTGTTTTGCTTTGTTGTTGTTTTCTTTTTTTTAAGATTGTATTTATTTATTCATGAAAGACACAGAGAGAGAGGCAGAGACATAGGCAGAGGGAGAAGCAGGCGCCTCGAAGGGACCCCAGGATCATGCCCTGAGCTTAAGGCAGACACTCAACCGCTGAGCTACCCAGGGGTCCCCATTGTTTTCCCTATAAATACTGTCCCAGTAAAATTTCTGTTTGCAATTTCTTGGGGAATTTGTCTCAAGACATCTACTACTGAATGACAATGTTTAGTGGAGAAAGACAAGCAAAGACTTCACCAAAATATAATGTGGAAAAATACAGTGTAAGGAGCTCTAGAATAGTGATCTGAGCATATCACCGGAGGCCCAAAGAGTCTGGGGAGCAAGTATATTACTTCTGCCTGGGAATTGGGGAGGCAGGTCATTAAAAGTTATACACTAGGTATCACTAATTTAGCTTCTATCTATAAAATAGATGTCCATAGCCAGAGGTCTAAGAGTCCTCTTCTGTGGGACTCCAAACCTAGAGGCACACATTACCAGCTGCCTTTCTGGGGGGAGATTTACATATACATTTAGTTAAGCCTCTTCCTCTGATACACATCGTCACCAAGACTGAAGATCCAAATGTCTCTGCCTTTAACCATTCTGGGTATTTAAAGCATTGGCATGGTCCAATCTGGGTTTCTTTGGAACGAAAATAAAAATGGGAATACTGTGGTTTATGTCACTTGGTTTTGCAATGCAGAACCGCTCTTCCTCCACCACACATTTTAGACAGCAGTTTGGGCAGTAATTCTTTTTCTTTTTTTTTTTTTTTAGAGAAGAAAAACCTAAACTTTAGATTTATATTCCCATTATAATGCTAAACACACCTCTGCATTTACACTTTTAAGTTATTATTACAGTGCTTCTTTCTCATAGCTTAACTCTGGGGAAAAGATAAATGTATGTGATTTTGGATATGTCTAATTTGCATATCAATCTTAAATAATGGATGGAAGGGCAGCTAGAAAACCCTACAATATTCCTCTAAGATTTCAGAGATATCATTAACTCTGACCCTAAGGTTCAGGACATATTTCTTTGAATTAGTAGCTGATGTGGAATAGAAACAAAGAAATTGAATTTGAAGAGATCAAAAAATTTTGTGGAAGTGAATAATATAGATGTGTTTTGCTCAATAATAAAACCACTAGCTACATGGTGACTTAATTTAAAATAGGTAAAATTAGGGATCCCTGGGTGGCGCAGCGGTTTGACGCCTGCCTTTGGCCCAGGGCACGATCCTGGAGACCCGGGATCGAATCCCACACCAGGCTCCCGGTGCATGGAGCCTGCTTCTCCCTCTGCTTGTGTCTCTGCCTCTCTCTCTTTCTCTCTGTATGACTATCATAAAAAAAAAATAATAAAAAAAAATAAAATAGGTAAAATTAATTACATTAAAAAATTCAGTTCCCTAGTCACACTAGCCACCTCACAAATATAATTCAGGCAGCAACAGGCCATTCTTATTACAGTGTCTGGTGACAATGGGGCCTAATAAATAATTGCTAATGTATGTATTGACTACACTTCTACTTCCCACTGCCTGATACCACATGTAGTTTACCTCATCCACTTGTTCTGCTTTTCCCATTTTCTAGAAAACGGTGGAAATACCCCCATTGAGTCTTCTTCTTAGATCTTTGAGAATCTCAATTCCTTTGAATCACATTATTAATCCAATAGTAGCAGACTCTGAGTCCCTGTGCACCAGGAGGTTTTGTCAATAAGTGGATCAGGCCAGGTGGGAATTGAAAAATGGAAGAGAACATGTCCTGTGTGATGCAACAACCACCACTTAGTTTCATATTTCCCCCTGAAGTAATGCAGATTCTCTGTGGTGACACTACTGACTTTAATTTTTGTTTTTGTTATCACTATTAGTTCAGATCAATGACATAGTGTCAAACTTCTTCACTTTGTAAACCTTTTCATTTGGGTGGCTTCCGGGATTCGACAACCAAAGAGTAAACCAAAGAGACTTTCAAAAAAAATAAACTAGTTTCATTGTCTCTTATCTAAAATATAGTTACATGAGGGATATTATTTCACAGAAATATTTTGTGTAAAGTAAATGATTCCATTTATTGCTACTATATGGTTCCATCGAGCACTACTGATTATTTCAAATTTAATTTTAGGGAATGTATACCTTTCCTAATGATATGTATAATTTTATCCAGATCAAAGTTCCCTTTACTTAGACTCTCTTCACCTGTTCCCACTACTTGTCTGTATAGAATCAGTAACTCCCTATGGACTGACTGACACTAGCTTTATTACAGTTAAGTTTATTCTATGACTATGGAAATTTAAAAAAGAAAGGACATTGCATAAATTGAGGAAGCAAAATAGAATTACATGTTTAAATGTTTCTTTAGTAATTTCACTTCTAGTCAACAAAATTGGGAGACATTAAGTACCTACATATTTTAGGTGACTTTCAAGTGGAAGAGCTAGTCCAAATGAAATCAATGTTTGTAATTTTTGAGGCACTTTGATAGTACTAATGAACAAAATATTCCTATATGACATTTTTATAAATAACTCAAGATGTATACATTAATTAATGTACCAATTAATTCCAGTACATAGACTAATACTGTTCTTTTCATGTGCTAATGTTCTATGATCATTGTGATTGAAACATAAAGGATATGGGTGCCTGGGTGGCTCAGTGGTAGAGAGTCTGCCTTTGGCTCAGGTCGTGATCCCAGCGTCCTGGGGTTGAGTTCCACATCAGGTTCCCTGCATGGAACTTGATTGTCCCTCTGCCTGTGTCTTTGCCTATCTCTCTGTGTGTCTCATGAATAAATGAATAAAATATTTATATATAAAAAAAGAAACATATAAAGGATAGAAGCATTGAATTATGTAAAATATGCACATTTAATTTATAATTAAGAATGTAATAACATGAAACTGAAAAATGGCTGTTGCTGTTGGAGCAGTGCTTAGTATCATATATATAATACTATATATGTATAAGATTCATGGGAATGCTGTTAATTATAAATTCATAATTGAATTTTACTAATCTTTGTGTGTTTTTCATATTTTCTTGAACTGTCTGATACTATATATGATGCCAGTACAAATTACTAATCAGCTGAAAATAGTCAACTATTACTTCTATGTAAGTTTGTATGGTGGCAAATGACTCACTGTTTTGACTTATTTCACTGAATTAAGCCACCCAACAAGCATAACCTTCTATAGGTATTTAATTAGATCTAATGCACGCTGTAGCTATTAGGAAAATTAAGCAAAAATAATTCCCTTTTCTTTTTTGGGATACAAAGACTTGTTCAGATTCACATCTCACTTCTAAAATTGGTGTACTTAAATTCCTTTTGTGTTGCTGTATTTTGTGCAATAGAAACCTATACACTAGAGCAGGCCAGTCATGTAGTATTGTGTATGCAATATCCTAAACCATATGAGAGTATAAATCTGTTTGTGGCTTTAATTATACTCTACCCTCTCTCCTGTTGTTAAGGCTTTTGTCTCTCTATTTCCATGTTAGCAAACCACATCACACCAAGCCAGGCTGCCACTGGGACCATCAGAGCCATCCTTAGCTGTCACTGCAAACCCACTGACCAGATACCCTTTATTTAGCTGCTAGGATTTATGGTAAGTTTTGAGATGTTTGTGTTACATTATTATAAATTCAGCAGCTTTATCAGAATCAGGTTCAAAAACAGAAAGCATGTCTGACCTCACTTAACAATGTTTCTGACACTGAAATGTGATAAACTGACAGCATAGGAAACAGAATTCTATTTTGGCGTTTGAGAACACCATTTGGGGAAAAGACACTCTAGTTGCGTTTAACATTCTTTACTTTCTTTTAACTTTGAACATTTTGAACGGTACATAACCTCATGAGAGAAAAGTAATCAAAATTCTAAGAAAAATTTGTATTTATTTCAAATTTTAAAGACTAGTGTAAAGAACTGAAGAGAAAGAAACTCTAATTATTCCAGAATTATATTTGCAGTGCTGTATTCAATGCTCTTTAAAACAGCAGACAGACATCTGATTGAGAGGAAAATAAATTTTGCCTTGTAAACTTCAGCATTTGATGTCCAGTGAAAAGACAAAGTAGGTTAACAGCTCAGGCTTCTCTGAATGACTAATGACAATGTCAGATCTATTTTAGAAGGAGATATCATGGTTGCTAAAGTATCTTTAGGCTCATGAGTCCTTTTATTGGAAATATACAAAGGAAAGCAGTGATCAAGGTCACCATTCACTGCGAACACTAAACAGTGTAATGACATGGACTATTGGAAACTTCAAACATTTTATCAAGCAGGAAAAATTGAATTACTAAGAACAAGAATACCGTGAAGCATCAAAAACTGAGAAGAATAATTTTAAGATGCTAGACTAGCATATTTTGAACATCCAATTCTTCACCCTCTTGGCATGGCAGACCTTTGGGAGTGGTGGGTTAACCACAAATACACTGTGTGTTTGTCACTTGTAGAATTGGCTAGTGTTTGATATTTGCTAAGTAACATCTTACCTGGTTAGACTCCTCAAAAGTGTGCCATCCCACAGGTTACCTACTGTTTACACGATTTGTTCATTGGACAGTGAAGTCCCAGATTATTGAAGATAATGATCTATCTAATTCACTGAAGAAGGGGAAATACAAAAAAAAAATTAAGGAAAAGAACTCAAGTTATATTAACCAGCATAAAAACCAAATAAGGCAGAAGAGAAGTTTTTCAAAGAGCTGATGAAGAGCAAAAGGGAGGGCATAACCTCCTATTGTATTGGGCCTTTTCAGGTGTAGATAACATTTCACATTCGCAAAATATTCCATATTACTCCACTTACCTACCATTTTACCTGTTTTGCAGACTAAAAATTATGAGAAATTTGGCTTAAAAAGCTCTACTGAAGGAAAAAAAAGCTCTACTGAAATTTAATTAGCTATTTTTACATACATATTGTCTAAATAAGAAATCCAGAAATATTAAAGAATAAGCAGAAGTCCTTTCTTCCATTTCCATATTATCAGTTGTAGTATTTTTTATCTCACTTAATTACTTGGTATTTGTTTTTGTTAGAGATCTTTGTAATTTGTAGAATAAATCAATTACTATAAGGTTTCCTACTTCTTTAGTTTTACTGTGATTCAACTTTAGAATTTTTTTTAATCATTTGATTTTATCTTATTTTTTCATCATTATGATGATGAAACCCCATCCCTTCTTTCCCCTATCCCCCCACCCAACTCCCTTCTGGTAAGCATCAATTTGTTTTGTCTAGTTAAGAGTCTATTTCTGGGGTTTGTCTCCCTTTGTTTCCTTTGGCTCATTTGGTTTCTTAAATTCCACATATGAGTGAGATTATATGGTATTTGTTTCTCTGATTGACTTATTTCTCAACTTTATAATTTCTTTATGGAGAAATATTATATTCTTTTATTTGTTTTCATCTTCTCCATTATTCCGTCAAAAACAGTTTTTATAATATCATCATACTGTAGTGTGTACCTTTGTGAAATCTAATGTGATATGTAGCTTACAATTATCCTGTTATGTTTTATTTTCTCTATTTTAATCTCTGTATTTCATACTTACACTTTTAGGTAAATTTACAATGGATATAGGCTCAGATTTCATATTTGTCAATGGATATATTTGACCCAGTAAGAGACAGAGAAAATTAACATATACACATAGCTGAAAATATGCACTACTATTGTCTCTATTTCTTTGTAACAAAGCAAAACTTTAAAAGTTTTGCAAACATGGGGAACCTGGGTGACTCAATCAGTTAAATGTCTGACTCTTGATTTTAGCTCAGGTCATGATCTCAAGGTCATGATTTCAGGGTCCTGTGACCTGGCCTGTATTGTTATTTATAAGAAATCAATGGTCATTATAATTATGGTTCCCCAGTATAAAGGTCATTTTTCTCTGGCTAATTTCAAGACATTTTATTTATCTTTTGTTTCCAGTGTTTTGTGGGCATAGTTTTCTTCTCATTTATCTTTCTTGAGTCTAGTGGGCTAATTGAATATACAGATTTATGTCTTTCAAAAATTGTGAAAATTTGGGGCCATCAGGTCTGACATTCCCTCTCCTTTCTCTCTGTAGAATTCTACACATATTTTGGACTTTTTAATATCACTCAAGAAATTGCTATTTTTTCCCCTTTTCTAAAACAATTTGTTTTCACATGGGATAATCTCTATTGAACTATTTGAAAATTTGATGATGCTTTGTATGAACATCCTTCTGATATTTAAGCTGTCTAGAAATGTTTAAATTCTAGATATTTTATTATTCAGTTCTACAATTTCCATCTTGTTCTTTTTTTAGAGAGAGAGAAAAGAGAGCACAGGCTCAAGCTGGGTGTAGAGGGTTGGGCAGAGGGAGAGGAAGAGAGAATCTTAAACAGGCTCCACAACCATTGTGAGCGCATAATGGGGCTTGGTCTCATGACCCAAGATCATGACCTGAGCCAGATCAAGAGTTAGACACATACCTATTGAGGCAGCCAGGTGCTCCATTCTTTTTTTCTTTTTTTCTTTTTTTTAAGATTTATTTATTTACTTGAGTGGGGAAGGGCAAAGGGAGAGGGTGAGAGAGAATTACTGAGCAGTCTCTCCAGTGATCACAGAGCCCTACACAGGGCTCGGTCTTAGGACCCTGAGATCATGACATGAGGGGAAACCAGGCTTTGAACACTTAACCTACTGAGTCACTCAAGTACCCTATCATTTTTCATTTTCTTTTTTTTTTAATTTTTCATTTTCTTAAGTGTAATTTCTCTGCTGATATTTTCTATCTTCTCGTTCCAAACAAGCAATTTTCCTTTATCTCATCAAGCATACTTATAGCAGCTATTTTAAATTCTTTCTCTGATAACTCTAAAATATCAGGATTGGTTTCCATTGATTTTATTTTCTCTAAGAATGGGCTACATTTTCCTATTTCTTTATATGTCAAGCAATTTTGATTGTTCCTGTATGTTATGTTGTGTATACTTTAGATTCTACTCAGTTTCTTCCATGAGTGTTAGTATTATTGCTTCAACTGGCAATTAACTTGGTTGTATACAAACTAAAAATTTTGTGTCTTTTACAGGAACTCACATCTTGGTCTGGTCCTTCTCTTCCCAACCTTTTCTTTCCCTTCCTTTTCTTTTCATTTCTTTTCTTCTCTCTTTTCTTTCTCTTTATCTGGGTTGTTTATAGTCTTTTCATTTCCTTTCTTCTCTCTTTTCTTTCTCTTTATCTGGGTTGTTTATAGTCTGTGGTAGCAATGGGGCCAGCCAAAGATTTGCACATGTACATAGAAATACGGCTTCTGTCTCTGTTCTCCATTTTCTACAATTATCACCTACTATTTTCATCTCATTCTATCATTTTAGTGGCTATAGGTGCCCTGATCACTGTCCTCTTGCATTTCAAAGTCAAAAGGGTGTGAGCCATCAAAGTTTTGGCCAGCCAAAAAACCCCCAAAAGACAACAAAACAAAACAAAACAAAACAAAACAAAACAGGACAGAACAACAAAAATGGATGACTGCAGCATTCCCACAGGCATAGCAAACAAGAAAAGGGAGGACATGGTGATGGTGGTGGAGTATATCACATGCTCATCTCTTCATCCAAGTTTCTACTTCCTTCTAGAATCTTCTACCTTTATTCACTTTCTAGACCCTTTAGGTAGTTTGTTGTGTATTGTACAGAGTTCATGGCTCTAATCTGCAAGAATGTTGGCCTGTTAGAAATTTAGGTGGTTATACTGGAAGTGGAAACTGGAGTAGATTATATATTTGTGCATAGAAGGGGAAATAAAACCTTAATATTGATGTACATTGGTGATACTGTCTTCCAAAACTTCCTTCAGTGTACCCCACATTCTTCTGAGAGAAGTATTAGAGCTGAAGTCCCTGTTTAAGATAAATTGCATAATATAATATTTTTTCCCACTTAACCAACATTTGGCGAAGTGCACAGAAATAGATATTAAATAAACCCTTGTTACATTATCACTCTATAAAGACTGAATAAAACATAATAACTTTCATCTAAAACCTGACATATTTCTTGAATTTGCTAACTGAATTCACTAAGTATAAGTATCTAAAATATTAGATCAATATCACATTTTAATATGGCAATTAACGTACTAAAATGTGAGATGATTTTAATATATAATTGCTTGAGAGCTCATCTTGACATCTTTTACTACAGATTTAGAACTGAAAAAATATGAATAGATTCCTTCTGGTAGTAAGCCAGAAGCTCCAAGGAAGCGTGCCACCTTCTTAGAAAGAAATAGTAAGAATGATTTACTGAGGAGACACTAATTCTCAGATATAAGGAATTTTATATAAATATATATATATAGATACAAATATAAATGTGGATACCACTATTCTATTTTGCTTTTCATATATATATAATTTTTTATGAAAATTAATTTTGTCATGAAGTAGCATTCCATGAAATGATATAAGAAGGCTATTAAATTGTTATTAAAGATGAAATATATATGACAAAACAAATGCTTTGAGAATGTCCTTCATTTGCCTCATCTAACTGCATGTACAAACAACTGAATACCTTTAATCTCAAATCCAATTCACTAAAAACAACTAAAACAAATCAAACTGGAAGACAAAACACAGTGACATATTACCAATATAGAATTATTGAATCTAAGTTAGGTTTTTAAGTATTATAAACATACTCATGTGGCAAAGAACATTTTATTATAAGATCAAGTCTGCATTTTAAAAATCAATCTAAACTTTGTTATTTTTTAGACACATTTTGTTTTTCCCCCCAAATTTCTCAAGGTCATGCATATTGATTACTTGCTTTGAGGTATAATTTTATTGTAGCTATAAACTATTAGCAAAAAAGTTTTATAGTAAAGAGTCATGAGCCTAAGAACTAAGTGTAGCTATAAAGAAATATCTTAACACTTGGACTTTTACATCCCTAATACATTATTTCTAAAAGTGACTTAATAAATCTGACAGTCTTTATTTCTGCTACTTGGTCTCAATTTATACCTTTAAGTTCATGGGGTATTAAATAAGTTGTTCATCCTAAGAAATTTGTGAGACCCACCAAAGACAACTAGAACACTGTAGAGCTAATAGTCACACATGTATACATATACACAGGGTGGTAGAAAAATTCTAAGAGGGTTCTCAATGATCCTCACTTCTTGTGTTCCAAAAAAAAAAAAAAAAAAAAAAAAAAGAAGAAGAAGGAAAGAAAGAAAGAAAGAAAGAAAAAGGAAAAGTAATGGCAGCCCAGGCCACACCACAAAATTGCTTCTAATGCTCATATCCTAATAGTCTTCAAACCATTTGGAACAAAAACAAAAACAAAAAAAATCCCAAACAAAACAAAACAAAAACAACAAAAAAACATTTGGCACTAAAATCTAGACTTCTACTCTTTTCTTCAGCATTGTGGTTGGCAGAATAATTTCTGTGTCCTAACTCTCAGAACCTTTGATATATTATCTCATGGCAAATGGGATTTTTCATATGTGAATAATGGCTTTGAAATAGGGAGATTATTTTGGATTATCTGAGTAGACCCAATGTAGCCACAAAAGTCTTTATAAGAGGAAGGCAGGAAAACTCAAAGTAAGAAGTAGAAGATATGATGATGGGAACAAATAATTGGAATGATATAAAAAAGGGGCCATGATCCAAGAAATGCAGGCAGCCTCTATAAGCCAGAAAAGGCAAGAAAGTCATTTTTCCTTGAAACATTTAGAAGTAATGCTGCCTCTACAACACCTTGAGTATAGACTTTTCTCAACAACATGGATGCATCTTAAAAACAGCAAATTAAGCAAAAGATGTTAGGTCAAAGCAGGTAAATAATATATGATTTTATTTATTAAAAACAACTTTAGAAACAGAGAAAAAATATTGTACAGTGATAGAGGTAGGGATAGTGATTTCCTAGTGAGTTGTTAGTGACTGGAAATATGATAAGGAAAATTCTTGAGTGCTGAGGATATTCAAGTTCATAATTCTGGTGGTGGTAACATAGGTTGGTTCAATTTGTGAAACTTTAACAAGCTGCAAACATACGATTCCTATATTTTCCTGTATATGTCATATTTCAGTGAGTTTACTTAGAAAAAAGATATCAGACTACTTATGCAAAAAAATATTTCCTAATCCACAATTCAAAGAGTTGAATAATGGAGCACAGGCATGGCTCAGTAGGTTAAGTGTCTGCCTTTGGCTCAGGTCATGATCCCAGGGTCCTGGGATCCTGCTCCACATTGAGGAACTTGCTTCTCCCTCCCCTTTGTGCACCCCCCCCCCTTGCTTGTGCTTGTTTTCTCTCTCTTTCAAATAAATAAATAAAATCTTTTTAAAAAATGGAAGGAAAAAAAAAGAAAAAAATAAATAAATAAAAATAAAAAATAAAAAATGGAAGGAGAATTCAGTTAAAGCAGATTGTTACAGTTTTGGCACAGCGGAATGTAGCTGACCTGTCCGTAGCCCTGGGTTAACCTAAGCATTATGCTACTTGGTTCAGGTGCCCTGTTCTGGTCCAATCAACTATAAGCTTGGAGAGTAGAGAAAGGACACGATGCCCTTATGGAAGAGCTGTGGATGGGAAAATGTATCTTGAAAAGGAACTGCAGGATGTCTGATTGGAAATGTTTTTATGATGTTTCACTATGAGACCTTATATAATCACAATATACGAGGGCAATCTAATTTGATGATCTGAGCTGTTTGAAAGGAACTTTTTAAAGCTTCTGCAACCCTAATTAAGGTGATTTGGAAGCCATAACTTTAATGTTGATCATTAAGCATGACACTAGATGGTAAACAAGAGATGCTGAGAAGCCCACAAGTCCCTGCTGTTATTTCAAAAGCAATATATTTGAAATAAAGTCATTGGGACTGAGATTCTTCTGACAGAAAAAAGTGATCTGGGAGATAGGTAATATTGCCTGTCAGAATAAATTGTCTTGTTTCCTCTGTTGTGCCTTAATTATTAATTAGGGATGAACATTTAATGTCCATTCTACATTTTCTTAGATCTCCGTAATCATGACACATAAAGTTTACTACAGAAAAATACAATTAATTCAAGAAATAAAGAGAGAGATCAATATCATTAAATCAAATATCATTAAATCCATTGCTCATAAAATCACCAAATTATGCCTTATTTACAAAAAAAATGGCAGTTTTAATCAGTTGAACTGCAAATATTATGGCTTAAGATGGTAAACTGAAATTTTATTATTTTTAACAAATGGGACACAAAATTAAATTATTTTCATAGTGTTTTACTCAAAGAATAGATTTTTGAAGCTTTTAAAAATGACTGAAAGGTGTAATGGCTGTTTTTTTTTTGTTTTGTTTTTTACCTTCAATATATTCTTACGAGTAAATCTAGGAGGAAGTGAATGGGTTCCTTTTTGTTTTTTATAATATATATTTATTTTATTTATTTTTTTTTAAAGATTTGTTTATTTATTCATAGAGACACAGAGAGAGAGAGAGAAAGAGAGAGAGAGAGAGGCAGAGACACAGGCAGAGGGAGAAGCAAGCTCCATGCCAGGAGCCCGACATGGGATTCAATCCCATCTCCAGGATCACGCCCTGGGCTGCAGGCGGTGCTAAACCACTGTGCCACCGGGACTGCCCATGATATATATTTATATATTTAGTTATTTTTGTTTTTTATAATATCTAAAAAGGAAAATACATTTTTTCATAGGTATTCTAGAAAGCATTAATTTGAAAATTATGATTTTTGGTTGGAAGTTATTACATAACAACCAAATTCGATAACTTATTTTGGGGAACAATTTGGCCATGTGAATCTTTGGAGAAATGCATATTATGTAGGAATTGGACCAGAAGTTCATAAAATTGATGGCTTCAGGATCTTTGTGCATTATTTTAACAGTAGATCATGTTTGTCTATGAGTAATACATTTATTCATCTAATTGGTCAACAAATATGCACTAACATTATATTATATCTGGGAAACCTGGGTGGCTAGTTGATTCATCAGCCAACTCCTGGATTCAGCTCAGGTTGAGGCCTACAACTGGCTTCCCACTCAGCACAGAATCTGCTTAAGATTCACTCTTCCTTTATCCCTCTCCATTCCCTAAAATAAATAAATAAATATTAAAAAATAAAAAGAAATTGTATTGCATCCATTTTTTATCCTAAACTTCATTAAATCACTCATTCATTGCCATCTAGAGCATGGTAAAATAACTACATTGAACCAGCTCTCCACTATAAATAGTTGTGTGTCTGATCAAAATATAAGAGACAACTACTTTCAAATATTTTATTATAAGCATTAAGCAACAGACAGTGAAGAACTATAATCCTTGATGGAAAAAAAAAAAAACATAAAATGTGAGTTCTATATTTATCCTAGCTCCTTGCCTTAGGTCATACTCTAGACTGGGGCCCATGCAAGTAGGGTGCAAGCAAGACAAAGCTGTATGAGTAGAGAAGGTATGAATCAGCATTCGGTGCTGCTTATGCAGCTTGAATTTATGGAGGGCCTAAAAGAAAGATCTGAGCAGAAAAGAGGACTCAACAATCTACAAGGCCTTGTTGCAAGGCTGATCTGTGCATATGCGGGGTGAATTTCCATAAAACTTAGTGGAGAGTAGCTGTGGTGGTGCCTAACACAGAAGAGAGGTATTACACATTAAGCAGATCTGAAGGTTGTTGGAATTGTGGCTCATCCAGGGTGGGCATACTTCACTGGGGAATTTATTTAGTTCAGAAACCTGAATGGAAAGACAGGCCGTAAGGGCTCTACCCTCCAACATATAACATACCCTGAGTCTAAGGCAAAGTTAAAAATATATCAACTCTATCAAACAATCAAGTGTGAAAGGACAAATATGATCTACCATTAGTTGTCTGCCAGAACAAAGCCATTGAATATAATTAAAAATCTCTTCAAGGTATCATGCAGATGTATAGAATAAAACAAAATTTATGTCATGTGAAGCAGAAGAAGGTGACATAAAAAAGGTTTTTTTTTTTTTTTTTTTTTTTTTTTAAGTTGATACGTGTTGGGATCAGTGGTCAGGGACTTTATTTTTTAAATTTTTTTTTATAAATTTATTTTTTATTTGTGTTCAATTTGGCAACATATAGAATAACACCCAGTGCTCATCCCATCCAGTGCCTCCCGCAGTGCCCGCCACCCAGTCACCCCCACCCCCCACCCACCTCCCCTTCCACCACCCCTAGTTCATTTCCCAGAGTTAGGAGTCTCTCATGTTTTGTCTCCCTTTCTGATATTTCCCGCTCATTTTTCTCCTTTCCCCTTTATTAGGTCAAGGACTTTAAAAGAGGTATTTTAAATATGTTCAATGCTCTTAAGGAAAACATTGATATAGTATGGGGACAGATAACAAATTTCAGAAAAGGAAATGAAACAAATATAAATAAATAATAAAAAAATTGAAATTAAGTACAATATCTGAAAAGGAGTAGTTATTTAGATAGGTTTGATAGCTGCATCAGATTGAAGAAAAAGATCACTGAAGAATAGCTTGCACTAATGTTTGAAAATCCAACAGCTGAACATTTTCTAAATTGGTGAAAAACATCAATGTGGTTTTATGAAATACAATTAAATCGAAGTAGGACACAAACAATAACCACACATCATAGATAACCTTAAAAGCCAAGGATAGAGAGAAAACTTTAAAGTAGTCAGAAGAAAAAAGTCACATTACATAGAGAAGGATATACAAATAAATGATGAATCGCTTCAGAAACAGAGGCCAAAAGACAAAGAAATAGAATCTGTAAAGTGATGAAAACAGTAACAAAAATCACTGCCAATCTAGAAATCAATATCCAGCAAGAATGTTATTTAAGAGCAGGAAAAACAAGCACATTTTCTGATAATCTTAATCCAAAGATGAATTTGTTGTCAGTAAAATTGCAAAAACAAACATACAAAAAAAAAACAAAAAACAAACCTCAAATGAACTCTTCAGTCTGAAGGAAATGTTGTTAACATTCTTAAACTTACATGGAGTGGAACAATATTCATATTAAGTGTACAATGATAAGTTAAAGGAACATATTGATATCCAGAATTAATCTGTGTAACCAATAGCATATGGTAGAGGAGATGTATGTCACTAACAAGAATGGATTATAAAACAGTGTAGATTATGTCTTTTCAAGTCTCCCTCTCTCTTCCTTTGTCCCTTCTGAGAGAGACCATCACACTTAGGCAGACTTTGGAAAGGCCTACATAAGAGACAGAGGTTTCTGACTAACAGAGATTTCTGATTAATGAGAAATCAGGGTTTGCTAGCAAAACAGTGTGTGAGCAGATTCTCCTGCCCATTTGAGCCCTGATATGATTTGTAGCCTCATCTGACGGCCTGATTGCAACATCATGAAGGACCCTGAGCCAGTGGAATTTAGCTAAGCAACTTGGAGATTCCTGACCCTAAGAAATTCTGTGGGATAATGAAGGTTTGTTGTTTTTAAGTTGCTGGGTTTAAAATTATTTGCTGGGCAGTGACAGTAGCTAACATGACAATGCATTTCACAACAAATAAAATAGACAATTTCCTTGAAAGCTACGGGTTACCAAAGCTCACTCTTTGAGAAATAAACTGAATAAATCTATATCCATTAAAAAATGGAAACATCAAAAGCAAAACTAAAAAAAGTACTGTATTTTAAACTGAGTCAAAAGATCATATTTATGGGCTGCTATTAAAGCAGTGTTAAAAGGGAACTAACTTCATAGCCTTCTACACTTATGTTGGAAAAGAATAAAGATCTTGAATCAATGACTAATGCTTCCATTGTAAATGAAAAAAAAAAAGAACAACCCAAAACAAATTAAGTCTAAAATAAACAGAAGAAAGGAAACAATAGCAAACATAAGTCATCAGATAGAAATTTTAAAAAAATTAATGGGACCAGAAGTTGTTACTCGAGATCAATAAAATTGATAAGGTTCCTGTCTGATTGATTGAGGGAAAAGGATACAAATTTTAAACATCAGGGATGATAGGAGAAATGTCACTAAAGATCCTGCAGACATTAAAATGGGTAATTTATTAGTATAAGTAAAGTATTTTCTATGTGCTTATAAATATTTTACATTATTATAGAGTGTAAAGATCTAAGTAGGCACAGCCTACACTCACTGTATGCTGATAGTGAATTATTGTTCTTCCCTAATAACTGGTTGTGGCTAGTCATTTGGATTATTTGAGTAATGTTTCTTATATGAAAAACAAGGCATTGATTCTTCACTTTTATTAATCATCGCAAATTATAGAAAATACAAAGAACGTACTTTAATTCAACTAATAAAATATAAAAACATTTTACTCTTAATAAACTAATTTTTTAAAGGTTTTATTTATTTATATTCATGAGATACAGAGAGAGAGAGAGAGAGGCAGAGACATAGGAAGAGGGAGAAGCAGGCTCCATGCAGGGAGCCCAATGTGGGACTTGCGATCCAGGGACTCCATCTGGAGACTTCAGGACCACGCCCTGGGCCCAAGGCATGCATTAAACCACTGAGCCACTCAGGCGTCCCTACTGAACTAATTAATCAGGATAATTACAACAATAACAAAATATTCATATTACTGCACCATAAGGCTAAAAAATACTGGTTCATTTAGCTCAGTCTCTATAGAGTTTATCATACTGATGATATGATATGTAGGAGCTCAATAAACTTGTGTTGCATAAATAAAGAGGTTTAAATATTGCTCATCATCTGAATTTTTATTCAAAATATTTCTAACTTATTCAAAGGCAAGTATTTCTCATGATGGTGGTTCAGAGTTTCAGAGAACAGTGTTAAGTTTCAGCAAAAAATGTAGAAAAATATTTGTGTACACTAAAATTATATGAGGCCATTCTCATTATCATTATAAGCATGACAATGTAATTAGCTTTGTGTAAATCACATTTGTTTGGGACACACATTCTTTTTGCTTTCTAAGTATTCTTGAGTAATCCCAATATTTATGGCCAAATATATGAATAGTACTTTCATTCCTAGTTCCTTGACATGGAACCAAGTTTCAAATATTGATTTTCCAATGCCTGTGGAATAGTATACTCGCCATATGGCATCTAGATGATATACCTGGACACTTCTGTTTTATGGGTCAGCCAGCTTGATTTTCATGGGATGAAATCAATGGCTTTCAGCAATTGTAACAAATGGATGACAATTTGTTGACTTTAATTCTTTATCTTTTAGTGTACTCTTTAATGCCAAGGCATAATTGTCATTTACATCTTCATATTTCTCATCCAATCATTAGACATCTTTCCTTAGAGCACTATACTGCTAATCTCACTAGCATTTTGTATATTAATATGTTATATTTTGTGGTTGGGAAATACCATTCAATCTGAAACTGACAGTAACACATCAGTGTCCAAGACAATGACTCATAATTACTTGCTGTTATATGACGAAAGAGACATTTCGGTTGTTTCAATGACCATTTTGTTTTATTCTTTGGTAGTATAAAAGTATTAATTCTTGTGAAGGGTAAGCTTACTGGAACGTCAACATTGACTGGTTTATATTAAAATATATATAAATATTTTTGTGCCTTGAATGTTGGAGAGAGAAATCTGTGAAGTATCAATATAAAAAACATTGAACAACATAAACAGAATATCTGTAATCATTCTTAATTAGCTATTGAAGGTCTATCAAGTCAAAAGTTCTTATGTATTGTTTTGAATTATCACAGTGCCATAAGTCTTGGAGATAAATTATTGCAGAGTTTTTGGCTTATAAGGCAGAGTCAAGTAACTATTTTGGTCTCTATCAGAAGATCTCTTTGGTTCTACAGAGGAGATGGATTATAGGAATGCAAGAAGTAAAGAAAAAAAATCAGTTCCCCAGTTTTCCGAGTAGTCCACCAATTTGATATTGGTCAATTCTGGGCCAGGATAGTGGTTGTTAATGTGTGCTCCAAGAGCTTTTGAGCAAGATGAGACACTTCAGTGGATCTGCAAGGTCAAAACTATTTTTTTTTCATAGTAGTGGTAGGATAGGATTTACCTTTTTCACTTTCATTATCTTAAAGTGTGCAGTAGAGTTTGCCAGAGGCTACATAACATGTGTGAGTCTAAGGGATTAAATATAGAAGCTGAAGCAAGAAAGCAGTTATCTTCTGTTAAATCAGGCCAAAGAAATAGATAAATATTTGAAACGGTACCACTCTCCTCACCTAGTTTTTGTTTTGGTAAAAGCAGTTATTTTCCATTAAGGATACTAACAAGAAATGCTGATACTTATAAATTAATAAATATGTATGTATATATAATTCATAGTTGTACAATCCAATATAGTAAGTGTCAATAGCTACAACCAAATAACCAAAAGCTATTTTGGGAGGATCCTCAATGATTTTTAAGAGTGTATAAGGGTCTTGTGACCAGAGTATTTGAGAACCAGTGACTAAGATTCTGGTAGCTATAGCATTACCCTTCTAATTTTAAACTGTTAGGTTATTAGACTTTGTCTTATTTCCTGAGCTCTCTCAGCCTCTACATACAATTGCTCCATAATTTCTATTGATTCTAGTTCTAACTTCTTTTCATAAATGTATAATTTTGCTATTTCCACTCCCAGGGAATGATTAGGTCAGATACTTGCTTTTGACACACTCTTTTTTTTTATTTTTTAAGATTTTATTTATTTATTCATGAGAGACCCAGAGAGAGAAGCAGAGAGACAGGCAGAAGGAGAAGCAGGATCCATGCAGGGAGCCTGATGTGGGACTCGATCCCAGGACCCCGGGATCAAGCCTTGAGCTAAAGGCAGATGCTCAACCACTGAGCCACCCAGGCATCCTTGATAATATATCATTTTACTATTTCCACTCCCAGAGAATAATTAGGTCAGATACTTGCTTTGACACTCTCAAATTCCATTTCCATTCTCCTCTATGGGAACATTGGAAGGCTAAATTCTAACGTTCTCACTATGAGGGAGACTAATTTGCCCAATCAAATCAAATCCATTTTTCCTTTTGTTATAGGAATATAAGCTTATTTAAGGCAATGAGTGGTCATGGGGTTTCACTGGTTTAGTATGACAGTAAGTGACCCCTGTTTCTTTGCTTAAATGACACTTATCCTACTTTCTCACACCTCACCTTTTCTTCATGCCCGTTGTAAATGAAGACAATCACCCTTGACAGCCATATCTTGTAATTAGCAGAACAGTCTACATACTATGTTGACCGGAAACCAAAAACTCATCAGGGATTACTACATGTCATTAAAATAATGTTCTTTAGCAATTGCATTTCTGGGTCGTGTTGTTTTAGTAACTCTTCTCTGTATCCTATTATAAAAAATGTGCTTGAAGAATAAAGGTACTTCAAATAGTTACTTAAAGTAGGTCTCAAAGTATAAATAGAAGTTATACCAAAACTGTGCAAACATGCTGAAACCAAAAGGACTTTTCAAAATTATGTTAATGCAAAAAAAAAAAAAAAGGAAAGTGAATGGAGCCAAGTCCAGTATTCAGGGTGTACCAAATGGTGTATTAGCAGATTCAGTTGGAATGGAACTCTTATTCAGGATTGACTGAACTATAAAAAGAAAGCTGGAAATGCTTATAGAGCGCATGGCCCCTTTTCTCAAAAAAAAAAATTCTCTGACAACCTAACTCCTTAGCTGTCTTCCTCTGCTTATTGTCTTCTATACCACTCACCAACATCTGCATAGTATATCTTTATTGCCTTATTTGTTTTTGTATTTCCATCACTAGAATAGAAATTCCAAGAGGGCAGAGAATTTGTCTATTGCTGGCTGATTCTTAGTAATTAACATAGTAAGTGACATCTAAAGGTGCTCAATGAGCATTTTATTGCATGAATAAATATTTCAATTTTTCATAGCACAAAATGCCTTTCTTTTTGTGTCACTGCTACACTTATATTTGTCATTTTAGCACATATGTGTTAGTATGATTATTTTAACCAGACATATCACAGAAAGTTCCAAGGGACACGAAAAGCTCCTATTTTGTTCAACATTATACAAATATCCAGCACCTTACACAATAACTGATATATATGAGAAGCTCAATACAAATTTATTGAATGAATCAAAAGACTCTTTGAACCTTTTAAGGTGGGGATAAGTAGATGATTTCCTTTCCACAAGTTCTGAAGGAATGTGACTTGGTAGATAATAAGTTTAAAGACAGTTCTTTAATACAACAAAGACTTTGAAGTAGAGAGAAGTATCAAATTATACTTTTAATTTTCCCTTTTAAAGTATGAGTTGCTGAGTGGATCTATACACTGACTTAGATTGGTGTAAACTGAGACATAGGTAGTTGTCTATTGTGAAGTGTATTCAGTGACTGATTTTTGACTGACAAAGTTTGATGTCAATCATTAGCTGAACTATAATGAGAAAAATTGAAAATCCTTGAAATACTGTTATTTTGTTATCTTCTGTTAGTAGACTTAAAATAACTTATTATATAGTTTCTTGAGATTATGAGAAAAATAGACACTTCCATTTCTATTGCTTCAGATAAAAATTGGAGGGAAGAAGGATGTGTTGACAGAAAATTGTAAAATAAAATTGAGTGATGGTAGATTACATGTGTTGTGTTGGCAATTACATGCTGTTGTTTATCAGCTGGAAGGTTTGACACTAAGTTGTAGTAATCCTATTGACTCCTTGATGTCCTATTGAACCAGGATGTAAAGTTGGAAATGATTTAATTACCTTTACCTTTCCTGGATTCTTATTTGGTATGTTCATTATGGAGAAAGTATGTGAACATACTTCCAAGATGGCATATACTTTAGAAGGAACATAAATTTTTTGAAAGAAATTCTCCAACAAATCTTTACACTTTTTACAATAAATGGTATGAAGAGTTAGCTTTTTTTTTTTTTAAGATTTTATTTATTTATTCATGAGAGAGAGGGAGAGAGAGAGAGCCAGAGACACAGGCAGAGGGAGAAGCAGGCTCCATGAAGGGAGCCCAATTCGGGACTCGATCCCAGGACTCCAGGATCACACCCTGGGCCGATGGCAGGCGCTAAACCACTGAGCCACCCAGGGATCCCCAAATAGTTACAGTTTTATTAAGGATTGTTAATAAACATGACAGGAAAAAATGGTAGAAATTTTGTTTCTAAGTATAACTATCGAGGGCATTTTTATAGACTATTATACAAGTTCAAGATAATACATGTATGAGATATGAGATTTGCTGCTTAGATCCTATGGCATAGACTATATACTATATATTCTATATACTATAGCAGAAGGTATAGTAATTTTTCATATATCCACTAACCTCACATATGCATAGCCTTCTTCCATTGTCAACATCCCTTAGCGGAATAGTATATTTGTTACAACTGATGATTATCACATCCTCATTATCCAAATTCCATAGTTTATTAGGGTTCACTGTTGGTGTTGTACATTCCATGGGTTTGTAAAAATGGGTAATGGCATGTATCCATCATTGTAATATCATTTATGATAATTTCACTGTCTGAAAAAAAGATGGATACCCTGACTTTTCATCTTTCCCTTCACCTAACTCCTGGCACTATTGATCTTTTTATTGTCTCCATAGTTTGCCTCTTATCTTGAATGAATGTTGGATTTTGTCAAACGCTTTTTCTACATCTGTTAATATCATGTCTTTTTTTATTTTTTACTATATGATGCATTACATTAATTGGTTTTCAAAAGTTGAAGCATTCTTGCATATCTGGGATAAAGTCCTTTGGGTCATGGTATATAATTCTTTTAATACGTTTCTGGGTTTGACATGCTAATACTTTATTGAGGCTTTTTACATCCACGTTCATGAAAGATATTGGTTTGGAATTACTATTTTCCTTGTGATGTCTTTGTTTAGTTTTGATGTCAGGGTAATTCTGGCCTCATAGAATGAGTTAGGAAATTTTCCCTCTGCTCTATCCTTTGAAAGAATTGCAGAAAATTTGTATAATTTCTTCCTTAAATGTTTGGCTATAATCATCTATGATCCTGTCTGGGCCTGGTCCTTCAAATTATGAACGAGTTTCTCATTGTTCTTAAATAATGTCTTCTCCTTTATTTTGTTTTGTTTTATTTTCTGCTCTCTTTGCTTTTCAGTTTTGGAGGTTTCCTTTGTGATGTCATCGAATTCAGAAATTCTGTTTTCCACCATGCTGAGTCAACTTACTAGTTCACCAAAGACATAATTAATTTCTGTGAGAGAGTTTTACAAATTCTAGTATTCATTTTTCATTCTTCCTTAGGTTCCATCTGTCTGCTTACATTGCCTATCTGTTCTTGCATGTGGTGCACTTTATCCATTAGAACCCTTAGCATATAAATCATAACTGTTTTAAACTTCCAGTCTGATAATTCTAATATCCTTGCCATATCTGAATTTGGTTCTGATGCTTGCTCTGTCTCTTCAGAGTATGTATTTGCCTTTTAGTTTATAATGTAACATTTTTCTTAACAGACATGTATGATATATTAGGTAAAACAAACTGCTTGGAAATAGGCCTTTGGTAATGTGTTCATAAAGGTCAGGGGAAAGAAGCATTCTATAGTCCTATAATTAGATTTCAGTCTTTTAGTGACTCTTTGCCTCTGGACTATTAACTTCACATGTTAGTCAATTTTTACTGTTGCTATTTTCCTCTTTGTGGATGAGACGCTATAGCTAGAGTGGGCCAGAATTGGATATTTCCCACTTCCAAATGGAAGGCTGAATCTGTCTGCAGGTGGCCATTTCCTCTTCCCAAGGTTTGGTGAGCTATGATAAACATAAACAAAACCAAAAACAACAACAACAAAAAAACCCAGCAGGTCAGATTGTGCTCCTGAAGACGTACATTGTTATGAAGAGCAGAATGCTATGATATATTTCAAAATGTTTTTCCTGGCACCCCCTGCCAGAAGTATGAGGGAATTTTGCTCCAATATTCACTGTGAAAGCATAGTAGAGCTCCAAGAAGAAAACATCATAAAAGCATCAGTGCCCCTGATAACTGTTGAGTTTCTATATCTCAGAGGTATCCACAGTGAGCCATTAGTAATTTTTCGATTACAATTCAATTTCCTTACCACCTACTGGTTCCTGTGCAAGTTTCAACTCTTAGGTTTGTGCTCCAATAAGTTGTCATTCTCTGTATTTGTGTGTAGGTGTCTCAAATTTGAGGGGAAACAATTTGTCCTGTAATCTAACTTCTCTTGTGGATCTTTGAAGAATTGTTAATTTTTCAATTGGGAGAGCTTTCTCCTTATTAGGACAGAATGGTGACTCCCAGGTTTCTTGTATGTGGGAGCAGAACCCAGAAGTCATATAACTTGTTTTTTTCATTACACATTTGTTTAGTAGACCATTTTGATCTCTGAATATATCTGAGAATGGTACCAAATACTGTGTTGAAATACTAATACATATACTTGTGTGGGAACCACTTATAAAAATTACAATACAAAGTAATAAGTTCTATAAAAAATAGGTCAGCAGCATGCTGCTGAAGCAAATGAGAGAAGGGATTAACCCTATGTGTAGTAGACAGTTCCTAAGAAGGTATGTTGGGTAAAAGGTAGGAATTTGTGGTTTGTGTCAGAAGTTCTGTGAGCTATTCTTGGTTCTGCCATTAGCAGTCCTGCTATTGGCAGAGGAACTTAACCTCCATGGCACTAACTTTTAAACTTTAAGGATGATGGAACCATTTGAAAATTTGATGAAACTATCCTCAGGAAAAAATATATGACCACACACATATATTCAGTTGAAGGAATACGGCTATATAAAGATCTATTTCTGCATCGACGAAGAGCAAATATTATGAGACAATAAATTTCTACATTTAAAAATCACAGGTATTTTCCCACTATTACTCATTTTCATTTGTGCTTAAAATTTTTTAAATGGATGTTGAAAAATTTATTCAGTCAATACATTATGGAGCATGCACTATATATCATTCATTGTACTACAAGCTGGAATAAAGTAATTAGCAAGCTGACATAAATACTTCCCCTCACGGAGAAGTAAAAAATGGTAAATGATGGTAAATATTTACCTTTTGTACTATATTTTGGCCCTTATGCAGTAAATTCTCAATATACTTAACCCTGAAAAAGTATGTAGTTGGAGAAAATATGGGTACCATATATTATTTTATGGAAAAAAACAGAACAAAACTATTTAATGTCAGTTACAATTTAGCCTAGCATATCAGTCAGGAAAACAAACAAACAAACAAAAAAACACCAATTATATTAGCAAAGATTATTTATTATGGAGGATTGTTTTAATAGATTTCAAAGAACTGAAAATCTATAAAGACCAAACTGAGGTAACAGAACAAGAAGCAGCTACCATCTTTCTTTGTGTGACATTTTTGCCAGTCAGATCAGTGAATTCAACACATCTCTTTGAAGTAAAGCAATCTTACTAGGACACATCTCAATATTGCACATTTTATTTTCACATTTCCAAGTATAAGATATGAAATTTCCATAGGGATAGTCAAAAATTTTCAGTTTAGAATTTGGGTTTGAAATATGTTAATATTGTTCTATTTAAATATATCTTGTCTTCACTGGAAATTTCCAAAATGAATGTATGTGTTGGCTTTCATTTGCCTATCTTCTATGGCACCATTATTAGATCTCTTAAACTCTTGATTATGTCCATGTTACTTTTCTCATGTGTCACAATCCTGTCTTTTATATCTTTCATTTCCCTCTGACCTCTTTAAATGTCATCAAAAAGGGTACTAGAAAAGGAAATACTCCATGAGAACAAACTAAGGGAAAATGGAAGAATATGAACGAGGAAGCTAGTCTCAGGGAGGAGATGCCATGATAATTCCTCACCCTAAGGTAGGGAATGTTTTCAATGTCTTTCTAGCAAGATTTCAGAATTTTCCTGGACTAGTGTCAGCTGTGGAACTCCCATTCTTCCTCATCCTGTGTTGGGGTATTTATTGTTATTATTTCATCCTGGTTCTACTAACAGACTATTGGAGAGCAGGGGGCAGTTCCTATCTTTTCATTTCATAGCTATCTAGAACAAAATGATATGAAACTTGACATAGAAATTACCATGAGGACGTCTGGGTTGCTCAGTGGTTGAGCACCCAAAGGGCCCAGGGCATGATCCTGGAGTCCCAGGATTGGGTCCCGCATCAGGCTCCCTGCATGGAGCCTGCTTCTCCCTCTGCCTGTGTCTCTGCCTCTGTCTCTCTGTGTGGCTCTCATGAATAAATAAATAAATAAAATCTTAAAAAGAAAAATTACCTTGAGGTAATGGACAGGCTTTTGGTTTGTCTCATTGAGGGGTATTGTTGATCATACTTCAAAAAGAAGAAGAAAAAGTAGTGAAAGGTCATGTGTAAGTAGAAGAGATTATACTGTATATACTATACTATATATTTATTATTTATTATTTATAGTCTTATTCCTGTTCATTTCTATGGAAGTATTATACTTCCCCTCCTCATTGACATTAAGATTATCCTTGAGCATTTTAGCAAATGGAATATGAGTGGAAGGGACATTTTACTTCTAAGTGGAAGTTTTAGAAGCCAGCAGGTAACCTGCCTATGTTCCCTTTTATCCTTGCCACAAGATTGACAATAATTACCACCTCAGGTCAGCCATAGAAAGTATAGTGAGAGTGAAATTATACTTTTTTTTTTTGTTGTTGAAAGCTAATGAGATTTGGGGATCCTTTGTTTCAACAACACATCCATCCTTTCCTAAATGATACACTTCTCATTATGCTTTATAGCCACTGCTTCCTTTGGTGTCAAAGGAAGCCAGATTGGGGAGCTTCATGCATTTTAGGGGTTTGGGACGGGTTGCTGAGAGTCTCCTGCTATATACTCCCTGGTGGTTAGGATATAGCCTGAGTCCCTGTTATCCAGTATGGGGGTGGGAGGGAAGTGTGGAGAGGGAGCTGTTCAATCTTCTCTGTCCCTGCCCACTGCCTCCAGCTCTGGCCTCTGGGTCTCCCTCACCTTACCTGTACAATCTTTGCTCTCTACAATCAGCCTCTTTACACAATAAACCACCCTCTTCAAAAAAAAAAAAAAAAAAAAAGGCAAACCATTGTCTTCAGCCCATGTGCCCTATTTCTGTAGTTTCCAGTTTTTGAGGTTTTTATAGTATCCCTGTTATTTTGAAGAACTATGACACTGGCTTTGTCTCATATCTGATGCAAATAATAACTATTTCTCTGGATGGGAAATTTCTAAGAATCTACTCTATCATTCTTGTCGCCATTCTTTACTTCAGGGCAGTGGTTTAGAGTTTGATGCGTATATTGAATATCCAAGATTTCTCCTATTAAAAACTAAAATAATGATCCATTATCTGTAATTTAGAGATCTAGCTTGCTATTTATTTATTTATTTATTTATTTATTTATTTTTTTTTTTTTTTTTTAATTTATTTTTTTGTGGAAGAACTTAGAAACAAAGAAGAAACCAGACTAAAAAATCCTGGTTATTATCAAAACTTTGAAAATCATTTGCAATGTCTCATGAACGATTGACTCAGATTTTCAAAGTGAACCATTTTTATCTAATAATTCCAAAGCTTTTAATTTGATTTCCAAGTAAACAAACAAGCAAACCATATTTTGATTTGATATTTTATTGCTTTTATTTTTTTTTTATTGCTTTAAAAATACTTTGACAAAAAAATTGATGATATGATAGTACTAGTAACTGAGACAAACAAAACTGATTTTGGTATGTATACCGTTCAATTAATGGCAGTAGAAGAATGCTAGATGCAGAAAAAATAGTCTAGCCTTCATAACAATTTATCTTTCTATGCACATCAGTTTGTATCTTTCATGAAGAAAATAGAAAACCACAGTTAAGTTTGCTTAAGGGATGGAGATGTGAAAGAGCTTTTAATAAAGCATGGAAGTATATGTGTCACCATATTAAGGTTTAGTTCTTAGTCTTCTTAGTGAAGGAGTTATGACCAAATTTTCCTCTCTGCTTTTTCTGTTTCTGTTTTTCTGTGTTTATTTGCTTTCTACAAATGGTATGTTATTCTTGCCATCAGAGTTTGATCATTACAGAATACTATGGTTGGTCACTTTTAATTTCTGGCCAAAGATTTTAATCTTATACCTGGATTTGATGTTAAACCATCTCTAAATGCCTCTTTACTTGAGTTATTTTACAATAAAAACAAATGACTCCTTTTATTAAATATTTCAATTCATTTCATATCTGAAGTATTCCAGAGGCTACTGACATAATAGACACATACAAATATTTTTAAAATAATTATAATCATGTCTTTGGGTGTTAAAATTCAATAAAAAGCTTGTTGAACAGTAAAGAGTTATTAGGACATTGTTTAAGAAAAAAACAAGTATCAGGAATATTAGTAGATTTCATACATCAGCTAAAATACTCCTTTTAACATATGGTAGCTGCGGATTATTTTCACAGTCCACAGATCTGTGAATATGACAGTAAACATATGCTTGAGCTCTAAGCATCTCAAATAGAAAGAGTCTTAATTTGAAATAAATAATTTCCAGCACTGATCAAAAATTGTTTTCCTTATCTATTCACAGGCCGTCTGTTACTAATATAATTACACTGTATATTTGTAATGATTCTTGGCACTTATGTTGAGGCAGAGGGGGAGGGAATTTAGAAGGAGACTGTTAAACTAATAGAGCAAATGAAGAAAAGGGACACACCAAAAAGGCCAAAACGCACACTGGAAGTGGAAACAACATTTCTATAAACATCTAAATTTATCAGCTTTATTAATTTCTATTACTTCACAATCTTTATTTCATGCATATATAGCTTACTAAAATTTAAAATTTTCCTGAAATGTGTGTTTCTTCCACAGAATATCAACTCCATGTGAATATTGCCTCTGGCTCTGTGTTATATTTTTACCATTTAATTGAATGACTGGTCCAAAATAGGTACTCAAATATTTGTCACATAGACAGTCACATGACATCTACTTGAGGGATGCTGGAAAATCTTCAAGAAGAAATTTGAGCTGAATCTAGAGAGTAAATAAGAAACAGAACATTGCAATATGTGCGTACAATTGTGTCATAATGTGAGGAACACTAATATTTAAAAAGAGCTGAGATATAGTATAAAATAGTAGTGGCAGAAAGAACAACACAGGGGCAGGACCACTGAGTGAGAAGATTGGATACTGTTAAGAAAACAATGGAAGAGCAAAGTAGCATAGTTTATTTCTTCCATCTTTTTTGTAGAGCGGGTAAAAGGGAAGAACTTTCAAGATAAGTTAATCATAATAAAAACATAACAGCAATATCAGTTTCAACTGAGATTATCTAAAAATACTTTTATCTGTACCTGAATAGAGCATTTCTTGCTTCTCTTGGGAAGACACAAACGTTTCCTACTTTGATCCTTTATCTTCTGCTTTTTTTTCTTTTTTCTTTTCTTAAAATCTGAGTATAATTGACACACAGGGTTACATACATTTCAGGTATATAACATAGTCTTCAACAAGTTTCTACATTGTGTTATGTTTACCAGAAATGTAGCCACTATCTGTCCCCAAACAACACTATTACAATATCACTGATTATATTCCATATGATGTGCTTTTATTCCCTGATTTATTCATTCCATAGCTGGAAGCCTATTTCTCCCACTCTTCACCCATTTCTCCCAATGCCCTCCAACCTTTCCCTCTCCTCAGTTTATTCTCTGTATTTATAAGTCTGATTCTGCTTTTTTACTTGTTTATTCACTTTCTTTTTTTAAGATTCCATGCATGAGTGAAATCATGTGGCATTTGACTTAGTTCACTTAGCTTAATACCTTCCAGGTCCATTCACATTGTCTTAAATGTCATGACATTATCCTTCTTTATGTCTATACAATATTCATCTGTGTGTGTGTGTGTAGTGTATGTGTCTGTGTCTACGTACACCAGATCTTCCTCGTCAATTTGTGGATAGATAGACACTTTGGTTGCTTCCATATCTTGGCTATTATGAATAATGCAACACAAAGAAGTGTATATATCTTTTCAAAGTAGCATTTTTGTTTTCTTTGGGTAAATACCCAATAGAATTATTGGATCACAAAACAAGAACAAATAATACTAAAATGTTTATGTCATCACTAAAGACCCCTAATGCTCAAAGCATCTTGATAAAGAAAAACAAAGCTGGAAGTATCACAAGTCCACATTTTTAAGATATAGTCAAAGTTGTAGTAATCAAAACCAGTATGGTACTGGCACAAATACAGACACATAGATCAATAGAACAGAATAGGGCCCAGAAATAAACCCACAGCTGTATGGTAAACTGATATACGACAAAGGAGGCAAGAATATATAATGGGGAAAAGACAGTCTCTTCAAGAAATGGTGCTGAGAAAACTGGACAGCTACATGTAAAAATGGTCTAGTTTCATTAGACCATTTTTTTTTAAACTAGACCATTTTTTAAACACCATTCATGAAAATAAACACAAAAGTAGATTAAAGATGTAAACCTGAAACCTGAAACCATAAAAATCCTAGAAGAATACACAGCAGTAATTTCTCCTCTGCTTTCTTACTAACCTGGAATTTGTTTAGGCCATCATGGTGCTTGGTTGAAACTCATAGATAGCAGCAGAGATCTCCAAAGACAGAAAAATGGCAAATACTCTCATATACTTATTTATTTTGATACAGAGGAAAACATTACTTTCAAAAATCGGTAACTGGTGGTTGATAATATCTGGCAATTTCTAATAGCATTATTTACCACTGTTAACATTAATGTTAATATTTAACCATATATAACCCCATTATTTAGTTTGAAAGCATATGGAGTTAATTATTGTTGGAATTCCTAAACGATTTATTAAGAATGAGATTAATGCAACTTATTATGTATGTATTTGCAAGGCAATGGGCAAGATGCTGAAGACTATAAAGATCCCAGCTTCTCAAAATCAATATGGCCAAGAAAATTCCCAGTTCTCCAATATTATGCCCACAACACTCCAATATTAATTTAAAACTTTATATTTCTACATTCCCAACAAATGGCACCAGAATTTATCCAGTTCAAGTCAGAATCCTGGGACTCATTCTTTATTTCTCTTTCTCTTTCTCCTTTGTCTTCTCTCAATGTTCTCATCCATCAATCTCAATCATCAGTATTTCTTCACTGTGAAACAATATATTTCTTATTCATCCCTTACCATTACATTAATAATTTAACAAATATTTATAGCAATATTTATTCTTTGACTGGAGCTACATTAAACCATAGTGAAACAGTGGTGAGGGATAAATTCTACTGCTTCTGGACTTTCACATTCTAGAAAACGTAACATGAAATGAGTAAAGACAAATTTGTAAGCACTATGCTACATCTTATTTCAATGATAGGTTCACATATATATTTGTATTTATAATTTTAAAAATTCTTTTCAGTTCTCTATGCTGACAAAGTACACATTTCATGATATATAATTTTACCTTGATGATAAATATAATACATAAGTATACACATCTCAAATAATTAAAGATAGATAACCAGGATATTGAAAGTAATCAGAAAAAAATTAAGTATAATTTAGGAAATTACTAGTTGTTACCTTCCCACTAAGTCTTCTACTGATTTGAGATTTTATTTATGATAAGTTGACATTAATAGAGCCATGAAGAAATAGAAACTCATGATTCACAAGAAAGTTGTCAGCCTCCATAGAGGAAGAGAGATAGCTTTCTGAAGTGCTCTGACAATATATGAGGTAATTTCATTAGGCACTTTTGTAACGGCTCTAAAACAGTACAATTAAAGCAAAACAAATCTAATGTTTATAAAAGGGGCATATTTGCTGGAAGGCATCCAATTTAAGTCCACATTGGTAAAGAAAATCTAAGAGCTTAGAGATTTTTTATTTTTCAGATCAATGTATTATCAATTCTATCTTGAAAATTTATGCAATATGTATGTTTCATCCTTTTATCTTTTGCAAATAAAATGTGCTCTGTTATATATTTTCTGTAAAACAGGCAACAAAACTTTATATTGCATAAAGTGTGGCATCATTTGATGTCATCTGAATTTGAAATTAAAATAAGTGTAAGTGATTTAGAAAGATTCAGTTTATTTCACCTTTTAATATAGGCCCCAAAACAATATGCTGTTGGTTACATCTCTGTGAAATCGGTTGGAGGATCAAGATTTGCCTCTAAGTGAATTATTCAAGAAAACATCTTCAGTGAGTGAAGGAAGCAGGATTTGGCCGAAGCAGAAGTTAAACTTCAATGCAATAACAACGAAATCTTCCAAACTTGGAAGGAGACCTGAAGCTGAAATGATCTCTCAAAGGTGTCTCAGATGAAAAGAAGAAAGCCAAGTCTTTATATTCCCATGTTGACCAATAATTGAATGTGGGCTGCTTTCAGGAGGAAGAATAATACTAGGGGAGTTAGTTCTCATCAGCAGAGTTGCTTACATGTGGACTCCACGGTGAGCTATCCACAGATGACACTGAGCAGCAAGGAGGAGAGGTCTGTACCTGATGGGGCCATGAGTGACACACCACAGTATCCACTTCCAGGTGAAATCAGTAAGAGGTAAAAGTAACACCTCCGTATTTACAGATGGCAATATATCTCATTCAATTTATCTGACCACGTTCATTAAGAGCAAATGGTAAATATTAACTCAACATGATAAACTTTTGAATTTGACTTTTAACAAAAACAGTGCATTATAGTATTGTGAAATATTGCTCTCCAGTCACCGTTTTGCAAATTTTTTGCTTTTTTGTTCTTTTAGGCACATGGTTAAAATTCAGTCAATCCTTAAAGAATTATATTGAGGATCATTATAACCTTTTTACACATTTTCAAATTGCTAAATTTATACCCAGTTGTTGTTACTTAACATACTGTCAAGTACTGTGACATCTACTGTACATGGTAACTTGCTCATTAGTTCCAATGAAGACCAACTTATTACTTCCAACCCAAGACTGGTTGGGTTGCCAACACCATGAGATGAGCTACTGGGCCCTTCACTAAGGTGAAGAATTTACTCATATCAGCCAAAAGAAGTGAAAGCTAAATTATAGAATCCTAGCATTATCCTCAGAGAACACTGAATGGTACCGTTATAGAATAAAGGAAAAAAAAAATCAGTTACTTAAAGCCAGGAGTACAACAAGGGCCTGAGATGCAAGACAAACTGAATGATCTCGGGTACTCAGATATGGCAAAATATATTATATTGAAAGGAAATTAGAAATTGTCAACAAAATTGGAGCAAATAGACTTCAAATGACTACTGGTAATTTTCACTGTTTTTACATTTATTATTATTCATTCTTATCTCTTGGCATATGCTCAAGACAAACACAAAGCTAGGATATATGGGAGTGGCTGTATTTAGGGAAATATAAAATCATCATAAGATAGCTTTGATACCATGTATGTGATAAACTCTGTCTACTAAACTTTGAGATTTTGTATTTGTTCAGATACCACCCCATGACCTCCCAACACATTTGTATAAACTTTGACATTTGGGATAGAAACTTACCAAATAGAACAAGCATCTCATAATCTGCCAGAAGGTAAATATAGTGGGGGTAGGGAAGAATTATTTTGAATTAGAAAACTACTGTTAATAATAAGAAGAAAACAATTATTTTGAAGGCAGAAATCAAGTCATAAAATATGAAATAAAATCCATTGTCTTCACCAAGGTATATCTCTTATGGACAAAAAAAATTTGAGAAACCTGGTTGTGGTTAATTAAGTGTGGTTAATTAAGTGAATAAATGTCACTTGTTCAAAGCAAAGCCAAATAGGTATCATGAACTAATATTAACTAAAATATTTCATGTTATTACTTTTGTAGTACTGATGACTAATTTCTATATAAATGAAAGAAGATTGTTATAAATACTTTAGATTTAACATACAACTTTTAGAGTAGTTCATAAGCAATATTTTACATTTTGATAAACCTTCCATTGAAATACAGAGACAAGTATGTCCCTCCATTTGTCTCTCATAGATATTTCAGTAAGATTCCCTTACAAAGATTAATTCTATATTCTGGGTAATTGGTATGCATTAATTTTGTTCCATATGTTCATCTTTAAAAGGAAGTCACATAGAGGCAGAGATTATGGCTATTTTTTATGGGCATATGTTTCTTGTTTTATTTGCTTCTCAGCTCAGATGTTTTATATGATCCTGACTTCAATTGTCACAAGACTAAAGTTTGCCCAATGAAGGCCCTCCCTCTGTTGCTTTAGCAGAGTGATTGGTCTGAGGTTGGGCATTTGATCCACACCAGTGAGGAGTTCTATTAGCGTTAACAGGAAGAAAGTCCATTGTATTACTGGGAATGTTAAATTCCAAGTATGTAAGCCTGGTGCATCAGAAGAAATTGCTTTAGGCAAATCATATTGAAAGCTTCTCAGTAATGTTTTGCTAGATAAGCCTAAAATCTTATTTTGGTATTGTCAATTGCTCAACCCACATGCTTTTCTTTGATTTGGTTATTTGAACTTAAAAAATTCCATAAAATCAAACCTTTATTTTCCGATGAGGCACTAGGGGCAATAGAGAGAAAGCAAGAAAACAGTTATAAATTTAAACAAACAAACAAACAAACAAACAAAAAACCTCTTTATATAGAACTTAGAACCCAGTTGTGCACAGAGCAGATAGTGATGGATCCTAGTAATCATATGAAATCACACACAGATAATTGAATATTGATTTTACTTTGATTAATTTCTGTTTTCAAAGCTCATAGGGCCTGTTCAGCAAATATGATAGTCATATATTTTGCATTTTCTTTAGAGTCTCTTAAAATCCTAGAAGTCTTTAATTTTATGGTGAAATTATATTACCTTTCAAATCACAGCCAAAAAAAATATATTACTTTATGCATAGAACTAAGTGGTAAGTAACAGTTTAAATAAGTTGGAAACAACACTCTAAGAAGATATGTTGCAAATCCGTAAGATACTAAAAATTCTGAACATTGGAACATTTGTATTTTTTTAAGTGAAGTAGATTTGAAACACTAGTCATATTTGTTATATTAGTTTCAGGTAGATAGCCTAGTGAATCAAGAGTTCTATATAATGCACAGTGTTCACCACAGAAATGAAGTTACTATCTTTCACCATACAACATTATTGGCTATATTCCCTATGCTATACCTTTATTTATTTTATAACTGGAAGTTTGTACTTCATAATCCCCTTCACCTATTACACCCATTCCCCACCTCCTCTGGCAACCACCAGTTTGTTCTCTGTATTTACGATTCTGTTTCTGTTTTCTTGGTTAGTAGTTTGGATTTTTAACATTGTTTGTCCATATTATACATTCTATTCTGACTATATATATACTCAAATAGGAAAATGATCAGAAATGTCTGCATTATTCAAAAAGATGTGTACAAAGATAAATAAAAATGTTTTACTATTGATGTTTCTGTTCAAGACAGGAATATCATTTTCATCTTTAAATTCTAAAAAAAAAAATCAGAGGAAAGAAAAAGCATCTTCTGGAATAACTTTACTGTCTGGAATAAATCCTGTAAAATTATTTCAAACAGTATTCTCATATATTTGAACACATCTTTACTTAATCTTTATACAGTAATTACATTTTGGTTGCCTATTGGAATGTATATTTTAAATTAGTTTCCTCATGATTATTGTTGTACTATCTTCTAAGACTTCAACTAGTGTTGTAATAATATAGATAACATAGATATATAGATATTAACATATGTATATCACTTTTATCATTGTCTCTGTAGATTAAGTGTAATCCTCACCCCTGTGAAGATACAACATTTCCCCTTTTTCTAAATGTTAAAAATGATCAGTAAAATAACTAAGAGTCTAGTTTTTTCTTTCTCTCTGGGCCATTGTCATCTCATTGTCTTGAGTATTGATTTCACAACCTTCCCTCACTGTTGTCTATTTTTCTATTAGGCAAATGTTGCATCTCTTGGGAGTTGTCTTCTGATTTATCACTTGTTTTTCATAAATTCCATCTCCATATGCTTTTGTGATACACTCTCAGAATATTCCTCAGCTTTCTCTTCGAGCTCTCAATGTGTTCCTTAACTGTATCCATTATATATTCATCCTATCTATTGAGTTATTTCCCCATGATCATTTTGCACTTTTATGGTATTTTAATGCATGCAGTATACTTTTGAATCACTCTGTTGTTATTAGTTATACTTGCTGTAACATCCTGTTCAGCTTATCTATTAACTCTATTTCCTGAAACTTTTCTATTTTTACTCTATTATGATGCTGGCTTTCTTCCAGTATCTGGTAATTCTTGGTTTTATGCGTATTATGTAATTGAGTTTCCCCAGTTAATTTTTTTCTGTTGGAGCTGCACAACCAGTCCGAGATTGTGCTGAATGCACATAAGTGCTAGCTGCTTGGTGTGTAAATGGGGGAAGGTCATGGCATATAACTGAATGGAATACTTCAGTCCGTGTATGAGCATTGGTAGCAGCCCAGACAGTTAGAACCCTCTAACCCCAGGTTCCATTATCTTCTGTCCTAGTGGGAAGAAAACTCCCATTCCATCCTGTTCCTGCTGCTGGTCTCCAGGAGCATGAGGAAGGGGCTGCCTAAATCAACTACTCTAAGCTCCTACTATAATAATGCTCATGTCACCATATGATTGTGTGCTATGTTGCAGACCCAGAAATATAGAAATGACTGAAAGTAGGAATAAAACTAGAAGTCAAAGACACATAAATTAAGGGGTTAGAATTTCTCAAAAGAAGAAGGTTCACTACTGTCAACATTTTGAAGTCATCGAAAAATAAGTCCATAAACCACTCTCTAGATTTCAATCTGCAGATATCACAGTGATTACCTCCACATTATACTAACTGGTGGGATGAGAGAAGTTGGATCGGAGTGGGTCAAGAAGATAGTTATCAAGATTACTGAGGCTAGGGCAGCCATGGTGGCTCAGCGGTTTAGTGTCGCCTTCAGCCCAGGGCATGATCCTGGAGACCTGGGATCGAGTCCCAAGTTGGGCTCCCTGCATGGAGCCTGCTTCTCCCTCTGCCTGTATCTCTCTCTCTCTCTCTCTCTCTCTCTCTCTCTCTCTCTGTCTCTCATGAATAAATAAATAAAATCTTTAAAAAAAAAAGATTACTGGGGCTATCAAGTAAGTAAGTTTTGATGTTGTGTTTAAGAGCGTGAATGAGAATAAGTGATTTAAGCATAGAACTAGAGATTATGGCAAATATTGTTTGTTCCTTATGTAGCATCCATTCCCACCTTCTTTCTTACAACAAAGTCTTGATTTTGTTCAAAGCAACTGTGGCACACAAAATTTTAAGAATGACCTCACACCCTCAAATTATGTAATTTCCTTCTCTTTCAATGTGATTGGAACCTGTGAATATGATGAGATATCTCCCCCTTGATTGTAATTATGTTACATGGAGTAGTCAACCTTCCAAAAGAAATTATACAGATGGGCCTAAAGTAATCATATGAGCCTGATGATAGAGAATAACCTCTAGCTAGTAGCAGTAAAGTAAAACAGCTTCCAAGTGTGAGGAGGATTTGATGGTTCATTGCTGGTTTTAAGATGGAGGCAACCTTGTGAGAGGGGATGTGGGTAACCTGATGGAACTGAGAGACATACCAGTGGATAGCAGAAAAGAAATTAGGACCCAGAATTACAGTTGCAAGGATCTGGATTTTGCCAACAATCTGAATGAGCTAGGAAGAAATTCATCCACAGAACTTCCAGATACAAGGCCAGCCTGGCCAATACACAGGAGTTGCCTTGTGATCTCCTAAACAGAGAACCAAGAATTCTGACCCATAGAACTATGATCTAATAAATGGATATTGTTTTGAGCAATATTTATAGTAATTTATTATTCAGTATTACAAACTAGGATATTAGTAACGTTACCAGCTAAAATTTCTGTCCTTCCCAGAATCTTTTTTTTTTAAGATTTTTTTTTTTTGTTTATTCATGAGAGACACACAGAGAGTGGCAGAGACACAGAGAGAGGGAGAAGTAGGCTCCATGCAGGGAGCCTGATGTGGGATTTGATCATCGGAATCCAGGATCATTCTGTGAGCCAAAGGCAGGCACTCAACTGCTGAGCTACTCAGGCGTTGCTGTCCTTCCCAAAATCTTGTATTTAGAGGTTGTCACAGGAAAATATTTTGATCATTTTTGATATGTAAGTATGTCTCTCTCAGACATCTGGAAAAGTTTTTGCTTAATTAACATAGGATTCATCACTTTCCTTTTACCTTTTCATCATTGTCAAGCAAAGGTAGAAATGGGTTGTACAGGAGCCATCTATGACTATGAGGCAACAAACATGATGGCAAAATATAACAAAATAGAGATGGTGACATTTTTAAAATATCATGTAGATTAATAAAACATATTACCAATCTTGGAATAATTACCTCCAGCTTCCTGATTGTGTGAGAAAATCTACTCCTCTGTGTTTAATATACTAAAAGTTGATATTTGTTTTTCTTTAAAATTTTATTTATTTATTCACGAGAGACACAGAAAGAGGCAGAGACATAGGCAGAGGGAGAAGCAGGCTCCATGCAGGGAGCCTTATGCAGGATTTGATCCCTGGGCCCCAGGCCCACGACCTGAGCCAAAGGCAGACACTCAACCACTGAGCCACACAGATGCCCCAAAAGTGGATATTTCAATAAGTAGCATCAAACTAATAGAGGAAAGAGGCATTTAAAATTGTGTATTATTTCTTTCTGGGGCCAGGAAATTGAGGGACATAAGCATCTTTATAGGCTAACATCAGAAATATTTATATGACTGTAGGCCAAAAGAATGGGGCAAGAGAAATTAATTTGGAAAGAAACATGTAGAAAAATACAATACAGGTTAAATCAAAAACAGAAGATGGAAGATTCATGTCGACACTGAGCAAAAATGGCATAACTAAGTTTTTAGTTACGTTTGTAGATGTGGGATAGGGCTGGAGGTGGGAAATGGGTGCCTAATCACTTCAATGATCACATTAAGCATTTTGCTGAAAGTGATGAAGAATAGAGGAGCTAGTAGAATTTTTCTGTCTTGATGAAATATGAAACAAAGATGTTTAAGGAAAAGTACAAATGATGTTAAGTGACCTTAAGTTCATAAATGTTTGAGGGAATATATTTTTGAAATATGGCTGTCTGTAATAGTCTTTTTTTTTTTTTTTTTTTGCCAGCAATACTGTATGGTCAAGAAATAGAAGCAAAGGCTGAGAATTGGAAGATTGCTCCACTATTGAGATTTTTCTAGAAAGTTCCACAAATAAAGAACAAAGTTCTGTGTGTCCTGGTGAGTGACAATTAAGTGCATCCCTTTTCAAAGTGGGAAAAATGTACCTAAGGCCAAGACAATCAAGAAAAAAATAGAGCAAAGATGGGAGCAATACTACTCAATGGTGTCTACAAACACCTGCACCTGCCTTATCAAAGTTGACTTTTTTTCCCTCTTTTTTAAACAGAGTGGGGGAAGAGGGAGGGACATAGAGAGGGAAATCTTATTAGAGTTTTGATTCCATTACGAGGGACCCACCCTCATTACCTAATTTAGACTTAATTACCTCCCAAAAATTCCTCTTCTAAATACCATCACACTGGGGAATAAAGCTTCAATATGGGGATCCCTGGAAGGCTCAGCAGTTTAGCACCTGCCTTTAGCCCAGGGTGTGATCCTGGGGCTCTGGGATTGAGTCCCATATTGGGCTCCCCACATGGAGGCTTCTCCCTCTGCCTGTGTCTCTCATGAATAAATAAATAAAATCTTTAAAAAAATTTAATATTCTTTAAATAAAGCTTCAATATGTAAATTTTGGGGAGACCCTAGCAGTAATGCGGCATGCATACTTCCTCTGTGGTGACTTCACTGCTAGGGTAACTGCATGAACACCTGCAGATATTCACTGTCCTGAGTTCAGCTTTCTGACACATAATAAAGAGACAGGTGAGGAGGACAATCTCTTTAGGAAATCTCCATATTTATATACATTGTTTTTTTTACTTCTGTTAATGTGGTCAGCCTAAGCAAATTCTGGTCACACCGTATCTGAAACTGCATATTAAGTCTTGCTTTCTTATTTTTTCACTTCAAAAACTATTTATTGAAATCTTTCTAAATGCTTTATCTAAATCATTTAATTTTTTAAAGTAAATTTTCTCTAAAGAAAGTATTTCAACTCAATGAATTCACCCTGTTTTTGTAATTTTGCTAAGTTTTATTTTCTTATTAGATATAATGTTTAGTTTTTCTAATTATAAGGGTACTATATGTTGGGGGACCTGGGTAGCTCAGTTGGTTAAGCATTGTCTTCCACTCAGGTCATGATCCCAGGGTCCTGGGATGGAGCCCTGGTGGGACTCCCCAGTAGCGTGGAGTCTGCTTCTCTCTTTCTATCTGTACCCCTCCCCCCATTCATGTTCTCTCTCACTCATGTGCTCTCTCTTTCTCGAATAAATAAATAGAATCTTTAAAAAAAATTGGAAAACAACAAAAAAATGTATGAGGCAGGCATGCATTTTCCAAGATATATTTCATATTTTTTAAGCTCACATTTTATATTTAATATTATGATCTGTTAATTTTCCATATCACAAGCACTGAAACAAAAGAAACCAGGGAAATATTTTGTTACATAAAATATTAATAAAAATGGGAGCTCTTGGGTGGCTCAGTTGCTTAAGTGTCTGTTGATTTTGGTTCAAGTCATGATCTCAGGGTTATGAGATTGAGCTCCACATCCAGCTCTCTGCTTAGGATTCTCTCTTTCCCTCTTCTCCTGTCTCACTTCTCTCTCTCTCTCCCTTTCTTGAAGAAAACTAATAAAAATAGGTAATGGCAAAGATTAATATTCTTCATTTGCCCTTCATTTGTCTTTTCATACTTAGAATGATACCAATAAATGATACTTCTCTGAGATAAGCCCAGCTGAATTTTTATTGCATAAATGAAGTCATTATTAATTATATCTTTTATACAAAATGGATTCACACAGAAGACTTTTATCACATATTGATACATGAATATATACATTTTGCCTTTTTTTCAAAATGAAGATAAATTACTATGGCCAGGAATTGAAAGTTACATTATCTTATTTTACTTACATCTTTATGTGAAAAGAAATTTAAGGCAAAATTACAAATAGATATAAATATCATTCAAAATATTTTTCCTTTTGTACTTGCAGAAATTCCTTCATGGTAGAGAATAACATTAAACATATACTTTTCTGTTTTTTTAAACCAATATTAATTTTTTATAATGTGTCACTGAAGAAAAATTCAAATCTGTATGAAAAAAATTAAGACTAACAGATTCTTTACTTAATTATAAGTCTTTTCAAATTTTAATGGGTTATAGCCATATTTGTACTTAAAAAAGCAATAATAAAATACATGGGCTTTTGTTTTTTAAGTGATATTTTGGTTTCATCAAAATGAAAAAAATAGTAATATTTTTATTGCAGAATATTTTCAAAGTGTTTATTTAATATTTTATGTTTAGCTTTATTATTAAGATTCTACAAATTTCCTACTTGCATTTTCCAAATACATATTTTCATATCTAATCTATCACTATCATCTATTTGTATCAAGCTATGTACCATCTGTCATCTGCATGCGTGTGTACACACACACACACACACACACACACACACCCCTAATATTTATGGAGGCAACTAAGTGCTGAACTAGGAGAGATCAGGGTAGTCAGAGGTTCTCATGCACTGAATTGCTTAACTACAGTGAGGAAGTCAAATTCTGTTTTTGAATTTCAGCTGCATTATTTGAAAAAGAAAGATTCGGATACTCATTTCTACATCAGTCAAATGAAGATATTACTATTCATTATGCATTGTAAGAATTACAATGAAATAATGAATGCAAAGCAGCAAAATGCTTGACAAATAGAAAGTGTTCCAATTTGATCTAAGATCACTTCCAGTTCTAAAATTCTACTGTTCAGTAACTAAGTTTAAAAAAAAAAAAATTTTTGGTCTGTGTTTAATGGGAATACAGTACAACAAACACTTCTACAAATTATTCATTTGTGCTATTTCCCTTCCCCTTTCAGGTCATTGAAGGTACAGCACTTAATCTAGCTGTTAACCACTTTAACCTGAGGGGTTGTTGAAAATAAATCCTCTTTAGAAGGCTTTCTAAGGTCCACTGATGATTTCAAAATAGCTTGAGAATCAATCAGATTAGCTAAAACATTTTCTACTCAGACATGTATTACAAAACTGATGTCTGTATAATACTTCTTTGACATTGTGAACCTCTATACCAACTCTACAAAATGAGTGCTAAAAATTAATATATAAAGGCAGATTTTTCCTGAAGTAATTATTTTCCTAAAAATTCTCATTTTTAATTAGCATTAGGTTAAAATGAGTGTGACTTTTTCTTTGAAAATTTCAACTTCAATGCTTTTAGGCCAATGAGTGTGTGTAGCCCTCTCATATCTATCTATATCTATATATAATATTTGTAGACCAAAAAAAAAACTCCAAGAAAAAAAAACTTATGTCAGTCCTTTATTGCAGGAGAAGTGAATAAAAATTGCAGCAATTGCAGGAGAAGTGAATAAAAATTGGAAATTTAAAATATAGTTAAAGCTATGGCACATTCAATTAGAAGACTTGAGTCTTCGATCATTCTGATAGTAATTAACTTGTTAACTTTAAAAAGCCATTCAGTCTCTCTGGACTGAACTTTCTCCATCAAATATTCAGCAATTTGGATTGTGCTACCTCTAAAACACAGTAAAATATATTTTTGATATATGTGACTATTTGTATAACCAATTAAGTGGACTTTTCTAAAGCAGACATTATGTTTATCTCTTCCATGCCTATATCAACCAATACCTAGAAATTGCTCATCACAAGCAGATTTCTAATAAATGTTAATACACAAATGATGTATTAATGATTATGTTAATACACAATTTTCTGTTATTAGTTTGATGAATAAAAAGTTTCAAAATCAGGAGACACAGTAATATATTCCAAATAGCACACAAAACATATGCAACCAAATTCTATTGTAAGGTACTTTTAAAAATTAAAATTTTTGAAATTTATTTATATTTTTTAAGATGCATTTATTTATTTTTAGAGGAGGAGGAACAGAGGAAGAGGGAGAGAGAGAATCTTGAGCAGACTTCCCACTGAAAGCAGGGCCCAAAGCAGGGCTCAGTCTCAGGATCCTGAGATTGTGACCTAAGCCAAAATCAAGATTCAGACCCTCAAGCCGTTGGCTCATTCTCATCATGTAGGAATATATCCTCACATATAAGCCAAGACAGAACTTAGTTGCCAAAACAAAATGTGAGTTTGAAATCTCTATAGTATTCATCAATATCCACTCCAAATAATATGTTTTTACTATAATAGACTCCAAATAAAAATTCATTCCTTTAAAGCAAAAAATAAAATGTGAATCTACAAAGTCAACTACCACAGATATTCCATATATCATTTTCTGAAGACACTTGACATTGCATACTTTGGAAAACCTATAAGGGGACTAATTCTGCTGAACAATTTGAAGCTAATGGCATCTCTTGTCACGGGTGACAGTGTGAGAGAACAGCTGACTTCATTTCAAAAGGTACTACATTGCTTTGAAGTAGTCCTTATTATAGAAAATCGAGAACATCCTTGAAATGGTTTCAAAAATAGACATTTTAGGGGAAATTACCACCTGATTCATTCCAAGACAAAAGAACGTGCCAATAATACAAATGCCAAATCTCATAAAATATGCCTCAAATCCTAATTGAAACTGAATAATGTAATTACTGACACATAAATTTTATCTTATATTCATGTATAACACTTTACATGTATTATATAAACTTAATATTACAATTGTCTTATGATGCTAACATTAGAGTCTTTTTATTTCTTTCATGAAAAAAAAAAGGACCTGAGTTGGAAAGCTGAATTGTCTGATCAAGATTTAAGTACTGCTGTTAAATTACATTGTCAGCCTTGTAATAAATTCTGATTAAGAATTTACACCTTTGTGAACAGATTAGCAGACCTAATTGATTTTGATCCGTTAACTTCAATTTGCAGCTTTAAAAAGGTGTAACCTCACCCAGATTTATGGTTTGAAGCTCTTGTGTTTGAATTAATGAATTTTACATCTGATCTCATTAAGAAGAATTTTGGTTAAGTACATATATTTCTCCAAGTGGAAACTCTTTGCCTTAACTCCTGGGCATTGCATATATTTTCATAAATGTCCCCATTTATTAATCTCCAAACATATGAAGCAATAATTTTACATCTCATTTATTATCTGTCAACCATCAGTTTCTGCTTCCATGTAATTATGAGGAGAACTTATCCTGTATTTTTATCTTCTTACCATCCTCCTGGACTTTGCCTGCAGTGATAGACATATGGTCAGGATGTGCTAACTCCGTTGTTAACATGCCATATTGCAGATAACAATAATTTATCATAGAAGCAGTTAGAGACTCTGGGAAAAGCCAGGCACAATAATTATAAATTATCACTTGTAATTATATTTTAAGGTTTGAAAAAACATGGTTTATAGAAATTCATTATGTGACGATGAGTTCCTGTTCAAAATAAATATGGAACCTGAGTGTGGGTTCTGTTTCCTAGTTCTATTCCTTACATTTTATTAAATATGGCATCACATCTATGAAAAATATTTTAACCAGTTGATTAACAATAGAACCCTGCATTATATAGTACTTAAGCTCACTCAGATTTTTTTTATATCATACAAGTAAACATTTTTTGTTTAAATAGCCATAAACAAAATTTATTGGGGCAGCTAATTGTTTCAAGTACCATTGGTAGCAGTGTTTTTAAGAGAGATTTTCTATTTTTATCGACCTTATGGAGGTTTTCAAAAGTCATCTTATTGCCCATACCATCCAAAACTTTGACTTCAAGGAATCCAAACTGTAGTCAAATACCTCACAATCTTCCAGTTCTCCTTGTACTTCCTTTTCTTCAAATATGTATTTCCCTTATCAGGATCTCTAGTTTTGACTGTCATTCCTTTTACCAGCCTATTTTCCTTCTTAGCCAACTTTGATTACATGGTTCATCTTGCTATCATCCTTTTGTATATACCTTCAAATCCTTGTCCTCATTCCTCTCCTACATGTAGGGGACAAGAGAAGGGTTTTATAGCACTTGCTTTGGACACAAATGTAAAGATGCACCAAAAAAAGCTCATAATCACAATAAACAGTATTTTAATGTAATATTTTAAACTTAAAATTTAGTATAAAAATCCACCATGAACAAAATATCAAATTGTATATAAAGGCAAGATCAGTATTTTTTTTTTGTCCCAGCTAGGCACTATTTCTGATCCTGTCTGCCAAAGTCATGTGTCTTCCATGTGTAAAGAAATTGACTTAATCCTACCTATAGGGTCTTTCTCTTTTTCATGCGATTTGTTGGGTATAATATTGGAAAGAAGACAAACTGGAGTTTATGTTATATAAAATCCAATATAAGTAAACTCCAATATAAATAAACTCTGATTCAATGTAATTTCAAGGCCTTCTTTGTTGTATATTATTATTTTTTTCCCATTTGGTGAATTTATAGAAGTACTTAGGGTCTTCGTTAATTTGTCTATAAAACAGAGATGTCAATGAGGAAAAATCAGTTTTAATGGAATAAGTATACAGTACAGCAAACTGCATTCAAAAAATACATCCTTTCTATTCCTAGTTTGAGTATGCTTTTGAAGAGGCTTAAACATGCCATGCTTCTTTGGAACTTCATATGTGCTGTATCAAAGTGTTGCTCCTTCTCTTCTTTCTCATGCCTCATTTCTTATAAAATTACTACTTATCCTTCACGACTCAGCCAGGTTGTCACTTCCTGAGAACATTGTTTTCAAATTCCTGAACTAGATCACATTCCCCATTGTAGGTATTCATATCAGCCTGCACCCTGTAGCATTTGTCAAAGTTGAAATGATTCATTTAGGCAATTAATTGTTTAATGTCTGTCTTCTATACTAAATTGCAAGTAAGAGTACAGTTCCTTTCTCCTCTCCCGCCCCTCCACCCCCGCCCCCTGTAGGTGTTTTATTGCCAACATAGAGCACAGTGTCTGGTAATTGGTAGGCACTCAAAGCAAACAAACAAACAAAAATCCATTTTTAAATGAGTGTTTGAATGAATGGTATGAGCCTTGTATTAGTTGATTTTTTTCTCCTTCAGTATTCTAAGAAAAGATCTAGGAAGACATAGGCAAAAAATAGTCAAATCAGGTAATTTATTCTAAGATTTTACAGGATATATATAGCAGGGTAAGATTCATGCCAGCAATTTCAGGATATTTTAGAATTACAGAGCTTATTATTATATTAGGTTAATATGTCAGCAATAAATTCTTATGGTAATCTGTTGCACTTAAAATACATATTATATAATTCAATATTGGTTTCTGTTAACTTAAAACACTCTAAATGGAAAGCTACATTCTTAAAATTACAAAAAGAAACTACCTAAAAAAGATGTCAACAAAACATAATAGCAAACCATTAAACATATTTGCATATTATGTGAAATATTACAGCTACATAGAAATAAAAATATTAACTACAGGGAGCCAGGATATAAATTATTGTTGTTTGTCTCGAAAATCACTGAGCTATGTGACTTTGGAAAACTTCAGAATTCTTTTCTGTACAGTTTTACAAAACACACAGTTTATTGAAAAAAAGAAATAAGAAAGCATATGTGATAAGTGACATTTTTAAACAGCAGAACACAATAGAAATAGAAATAGAAATATTCATACATACAAGGTGATTTTCTAGTAAAAGAATATTTCGAATGTATAAGATAAACATATAATTATTATTTATTTATTTAATAAAATAGACTTAAATATTGTAGTAAATAATGAGCCTAACATTGCAATTAGGCAGTTTTTGTTATCACTGAAATAACTTAATAACTCATGACATTTTTAGCATTTGTCTTTTAGGAAATTATTCTTCTTTCTCTTCCAAGCGTCAACTGGTCCTTTAGTAAATCAAGGGGCATGGTTTTCTGTCCCCAGAGATTACAACATGCTACAGAAAGTCTATCAAAATTCAGCTCAGGTGTCTGCAATCCGGTATATGCTTCTCATCTTTAGTCATGATGTCATGCTTCAGAGGACAGCATGATAAGAATGTAGTTACTCCATGACAGCCAACAGTCCTGCTAAGAAAATCCTAGCTCTAGAAAAACATAAAAATCTTAACTCAAAGATGTGATCAAGTTAAGCTCTCTTCATACCACCTGAAACACAAAAAACAGACACTGAGGTTACTCAGCTGTGAAGTAACAGTGCTACTGCAAAGTGATCACTGAGCTATCTTCCTGTTTCCCCATGAAATGCATTTTGCCAAATCTAGTGGATTCGACAACAAAGCAATGTAGTATCTTGGACCAAGTGTTCACATATGAAACCAGCTACAACAATATGGGTTGTTCATGGTGGAAGCAACAAAAATGTTTTGTATAAGCCTAATCTTACTAAAGTCATCATAAGAAGTGTTAATATAAAGTTAAACTGGGGTACCTGGGGGGCTCAGGAGTTAAGATATAGCGAGAGAGATGGCAAGAGAGCCCATGTGTAGTTTGCTTTCAGCTCAGGTCATGATCCCAGGGTCCTGGGATGAAGCCTCCCATTTGGCTCCCTGCTCAGGCTGCTTCTTCCTCTCCCCACTACTCATGTGCTCTCTTGCCGTCTCTCTCACTATATCTTTCTCAAATAAATAAATAAAATCTTTTTTTAAAAGTAAAACTTCCTACAATGCATTTTTAAAGTACTTGTGAATATGGAAACAGTTATGAATCATCTATAAAAATATTTTATAGAAATTAGACAATACTGCAATTATCACATAAAAAATCTTTCAAAAGTTTTCAGTGGATGCATTTAACTATTATGGATTTTACTCTATATAAATGAACACTTTCCTAGAATAATTTTTCTATAAATCCAAAATCTAAGTTAATTCATAAAAACACTGCAAACATTTTATAAATTTGCATTATCATTAATTTGTGTACTGTATTTGCTTTTTAAATTTTTGCTAAGTATGTGTACTTATGGAAAGAGCAGAGTTCTGGTTCTTTGCAGTGTTCTTTAAGAGCTTAATAAAGTCATGTTGACAGTCTTAGTTATAGTCAAAATTACATATGTGAAAATAGTAAAATCAACTGAAGTTTCATTCTATTTATAAAGACAACCGAGTTATTTGAAATCAAAGAGATTTAGAGTCAGAACTTATCATAAGGAGCACTCAGTTAAGCACAATCTCTACAGATGATATACTGAGGAATAGAGAGCAGTGTGGGTTTCTATGAGGACTCACCCTACTGGTTATTGATAGACCAATATCTGAAGGCCATTGTCCTAAATGCTAGTACCTCCAAAAAGATGAATTTTACTAAAAAGTTATCCTGAAACCTACCTAAACCTAAGCCAACAGATTTATTCTACATGATTAGTTTAAATTTTTGAAAGAATAATTATTATTAGGAAGATATTTTATCACTATAAATTTATATTTAATCATCTGTCAATGTATGATAGTCATTCCCTTAGACTAGAATGGGAGAAATTTCGTCTTATGACAGAAAAAGGAAAGGTTCAATAGTAATCTGAAAGAATCTATTTAGATGTTTAAATTTTTGGTTTGTTGTAGGTAAAGCAATTCCAGGGAGACACTTCTTTTTCTACAACATATAATTCATGATACACATTTCATAAAGAGTTATATATAACATATTCAATTCCATATTTTTGTATTAATTTACCATTCAATTATAATCACATTGCATAAATACAAATATAGGAATATGTTTATAGCAGAAGGAAAGAAAGCACATGAGACCCATGGGCTGAAAATGCAATTTTACCTTTTTTAACCAGTCACGCTTATGATAAAATGTAAAGCCAAGCTTTAGAAAGGCTTTAGTAATAAAAATAGACTTTACATTCTGAACGTAAATTTAAATGTACAGGTAAGAATTAATATCTTCATATCCTGAACTTCATTTGGTCACTTTTAACCCCAAATATCAAACTACCAAGATTTGTCCCCCTGGCTGATTTTTGTCAGTAGTTGGGTGAAATAATAAAAAATGGATACTGAATACTAGTTATAGTTGTCATGTAACTTTGCTCCTCTTGAGCATTTACATGGAAAGTATCAGCTTTCCTAGCAGACTATGGTTGAATACAACGTGATTCTTTACTTTGTTATGAATTATTCAAATTATTTTTAATTAAAGACCAAAAGGAACAAAAGACAGATTTTCTAAGTGCATACAAGAATTAGGCAAGAAAGAAGTATTATTAAATTACAATTTTAATTTTCAAGATCATTTTAATAGCTTAAAAATTCTGAACCATCGAAATGAAATTTAACACGTTTAAAATTCTATAATCATGATTTTACTCAATTTCTAGTACAGTATATTTATTTGGAAGGAGCATAAGTGGGGGGAGGAGCAGATGAAGAGAGAAAAAGGATCTCAAACATTCCCCACTGAGCCAGGAGCCTGACTAGAGCCTGAGATCATGACCTGAGCCAAAACCAAAAGTCAGGCACTGAACCAACTGAGCCATCCAGGTGCCCTAAAAGTTGCTAACTTCCTGAATGTTACATTGTAAGAAACATAATTTTCTGGAATAATATTTCGCCTTAGGAATATTAGGTTGAGTCTAGGGTAGCAAATTTTAGGAATAAGCGCTAGCCATAAAACATTCAATGATGAATGAGAAGTCCAATTGCTAACATTATGTTTCTTATTGTTCATGTAAGATGATAAAATTAAATATTTATAGTAATTCAGTTGTTTTGGAACTGTATTTTTCTATGTGACTTCAAAGAGCAAAATACAAACTTTTTTAAAGATAAAATGAATAATCTGACAGACAAGGATATTTTGGTACATACGCTGCATGAATTTGCAACACTTCATGATGTCCAATCTTAATTAAATAAATGGCTCATTGTGATAATGGCATCCCAGTTACAGATATCAACACTAAGAGACTGAGAGATAGCATGTTCAGGGATGATGGAGAAGGGATTCACATGTGCTAATGTGATTTTATGGTCACCTGGAAGAATTTCAGTGTTTGATATTTATTATAATGTAAAATATAAGCTGTATATCAACAAAATATGTTATACAGCAATTACAAAGACCGGATTTAGGAATTGGAGAAAGGGATAGATGGTTATACAAATAATCATCTTTGAAAGTTATGAAGCACAATAATAAACACCTGTGAATAAACTACACAGTTTATGAAACAGAACATTAACAATTGCTATAGATTAAATGTTTTTACCTCCAAAATGCATATGTTGAAATTTAATCCCAAATGTGATGGTTATTTAGAGGTGGGGTATTTGAGACTTGATTAAATCATAAGGAGGAAACCCTGGTGACTGGGAAGAGTAACATTTTTTTTTTTTTTTAATAGAAGAGATGCTAGAGAGCTTGCTTGCCCCCTTCTGTCATGAGAGGCTATAGTGTGAAGACAGCAAAACAGATGAAGCACACACTCCTTTCCTACTAGAAAGAAACTTGATCTTAATTTTTATACTTTCTTTTTTGTTCTTCCATTTGCGTTTTGTACCACTTTAGACCGATCAGGAAAGGCCCTTGCCCTTGGCACTAGCTGGTGCTACATTTTCACAATTATAAAAACAACACATTCTTTAAGAATGAATGTCCTTTTCTCGCAGGACCTAGTCCCCAGTGATGGCACAGTATGGCCCATAACTTTAAACATCTACTCTTGTTACTAGCTGCGTTTAAGTCCCAGGAAGATAATTTCTACATATCTTGTTTTAAATCCTTGAGGGAAAAAAAATTAACTGATTTGAATGCCAAGTGCTACCACTCCAATAGAACAGAGACTTTACTTCCCAGGATGAGGAAAACTTGAATGATGAAAACACTTAGGTAAGGGAAACATAGTTTTAATTAATCATCAAACAGCACGAATAGCTTAGGTTCTTCTATAAGGAAGTGCCATTTTCTACAGTGCTGAACATTCTTTTTTTTTCTTCTCTTTGAGTCACTTGGTTCAGTAGTGTGTAGGGATTAGTGCTGTATTCACAACAGATGCACATTTTGCAGTATTAAACAATAAATGTCCATCTTTTTGCAGATACAGAAAGACACATGCATGAAAAAAAAAGGGATAAATGCAGAAGTACCATGAATAACATTTGATACTGATTACTTGCAATACTGAAGGGATCTAAATATTGTTTTCAGAGATAGCATTTTTATGTAAATCAGCATCTCCTTCAGTATTTTCTCTAGCTCAATAGCTCTCTTTTGAGTTTCTGGAAATCAGAGTAACTATATCTCGCACTTCTATTCTCCAGTTCTTGTAATCCCTGTTTCTTATTTTCCAACTTCTTATATCTCTAAGCTGAATTCGGCATAATTTCTTTAGTTATATTTTTCAGCTTAGTAATTCTTTAGTTTTGCCTCATACTCTATGAAACTTATCTATTAAGTAATCATACTCATTTTTCATTTCTAAAAGCACTTGTTGGTACTTTTAAAATCTACTTTCTTCCTTTTGATGATGTTTTGTTTTATTCCCTGCTTACTCTTACCCATTTATTTAAAAATAATATATGGGGATATTTTATATCTGTGTATGACAAATCCAAGAACTAATTTTATTGAAGACTCATTTTTTTTTAGTTTCTTTTCTGACTTTTATTCATAATACAATCCTTCCTCATTTGTTGCTAACTTTTTTAAAGATAAATTTTTCTTTGAATTTTATCCATGGAATCCTGAGGATATAATTGGGTAAGCCTTTTTTTTTTCATTTTAGTTTTATTGAGATATAATGAATGTATAGTACTGTATAAGTTTAAGGTGAACAGCAGAATGATTTTATTTACATGTATTATGAAATCATTACCAAAGTAAGCTTAGTTGGCATTGAATTATCTCATAAAGACATAAAAAAAGAAAAAGAAAAAAGTGTTTTTTTTTCCCCCACAATGAGACCTTTTAGGATCTACTCTCTTAGCAACCAGTATTTATTTATCTTGTAAGTGGAAGTTGGTCCTCTCGATCACCTTCATCCAATTCCTCCTCTCCCTACCCACTCACTACCTCCCTCCTATGACCGCAAATCTGATCTCTTTTTCTGAGTTTGGATTTGTTTTTTAGATTCCACATATAAGTGAGATGACACAGTAATAATCTTTCTTTGTCTTATTTTACTTAACATAATGCCCTAGAGGTCCGTCCATGTTGTCACAAAATAGGAAGCAATGCTTTTCACTAAAGGAATTTAGCTTGTTTCCTTTTCACTAAAGAAATCAGAAGTAATGCTTTTCACTAAAGAAACCAAGCCTGAGGTAGAGCTATCAATCTAGTACCACATTAAATTAATTTCTTAGTTTGCAATTCACATTTTTACAAAGTCGTATAAATCTGAACTCTACATCTATGTGATAGCAAGCTTACTCTTGGTTGCTATTTTATCAGAAAAGACTTTTTTCCTTCCTGCCTCTTCAGTGTGTTATGGTGGTTTCCTATTATTTTCTACAAGGTGGTGGAGTGTCATGAGATTTGCCATCTTGAAATCTATAAACATTAAAAAATATCGATTATGGATAAATACTTCATAATTCCCTATAAAAAATAATCTACATTTCTAGCCTAAAAACCTTAAACTACTGTGATACCAAGCAGATAGCATACATCGAAAGGGAAGCTACATTTTAACCATGGTTGCTGCTATTAATAATGAGTTACTTTCACCCTATGTAACAAACATATCAATAGTAGTACACTATCTGCTTTGAGGGTTTTCAGTATATGTGCTGCCGAAGGAAATGCTCTTTGAGGTTTTCAATTTTTATTTTAATATATGAAAATTTACTGGCTCATCAAAAATACTCAAAAAGGGTTTTGGAGAAGTTAGAATCTGGGAAAGAATTTATTTTTCTATTACTAGTTAATGTTTTAAATTATCCTTACTATCCTATTAAATTATAAATTTCTTTCTTGTTGGGCACACACCCATACTTTTCTTCTATTCAATACTGATGAGGATGTAAGACACCTAGAAAATCAAGCCACCATTTGCACAATTTATTAAAGGTGATGGTGGAAGCAAAACCAATGTCTCTGTGTGTGTGTATAAATGCCACGATAGAAAAATATATGATGGTAAATACTACATTATGAGAAGGTTTCTTGTTGTTGTTCTTGTTTTTATTTAGTAGGAAGAGGCTGGCATTTGGAATGGCATTCAGAGGACAAACAGAAATTTTGAAAGCATGCAGACATTTGACAGAGGAGAAAGAAGAGATGGAGGTGGAGAGGGCATAATTTTAGGGGGAATAGCAGAGAGGGTGTTTTGCAACTTGATAGAAGAATGGTCTTTGTTGACAAATTCCAGTTTGCTTATAACTTGAACTTGGTTTTTTAATGTATATTTTACTTGTCCCTTTCTTACTAGTAATAAGGAAAGAAATAGGAAGAAAAAATTTCTGGAATTTCTTAGAAAATGGAGCTTGAAACAAAAAGAAATGTTTAAAAAAAACCCACCTTAGTCTACTAAATAAATTACTAAATTGGAATAAGTGCAGATTAACTGCATTTATATAATCGTGCACCTATTATATGGGTTAACAATTGCAAATATGGAGTTAGTAAACCTTCTGGTTTTACTCTTCCACAGAAATTATGATTTTTGAGTTTTCTTTTTCCATATGCAGAAAAGCTATTACAGATTGCATATAGAGCTAATGATTAGTGATACCTATATGTAGATCTCCTCGCATTTACTGCTATTGATTTGTGAACCCCTAGAATATTTCATTACAAATAGCTTATATCCAGTCATTGTTCAGTTGACTGAATTCTCTTTCCAATTTATGATTTTTTTTCTGTATTGTGCCTTATTATCAGTTATAGTCAATGAAGTTGTCTATGGCCATCTATTCAATAATGGTAGTTCTGAACAAATTTTTACACAACTTTCAATAAAGTAGACATTCCTTTAAAGATACAGTTAATCAAAAAAAAAAAGATACAGTTAATCATATTGATATAAAGAAGTACTATCACTTTTTGATTACAGGGAATGAATTTTGGAGTTTAAGAAATTTGATTCTAACCCAGGCTTTATCACTAATAAGTTTGTGATCTTATTCTCCCCATATGCTAAGCATTGGTTTCCCTTTTTATTAAAAGGTAATACTAATGCCACTTCATGGAGAAGTTGTGAGAGTTTTATGAATATTACTTGGAAAATACTTAGCATAGTGCTTCACCTAGAAGGAGCTGCTCAATATGTAACTATTCTTCCTGTTTTAGGTGTTCTGTATCTGAAGTGACTGTTTTGCTATGTGTTTGAAGGAATGATGTTATCCACATACCAAAGGACCCTTTTATAACTAATATTATGATATAAAATCGGAGAGTAGCATTGCACTAAGGTGAAAGGAGAGTTTCAGTTTTTGTGGCAGTGTCATTAAATATGCTGATGTAAGTAACTGGGTTTGAGGAGTTACCCTGGGATGATGGCTATCCCAGAAGTAGGAGGGATCAAAGACAAGTGACTAAAGAGCTAAATCCTGCTGTCACTGTGAATTCAGAAGACCTTCCCAGAATAAAAGGTAGCTGGCAACTTTTTTAATGTACTACAAATGGTCTAGTCTCCTTCAGATTGGCAAAGAAGTGGACCATGCCTAATCTTGCTTATTCTTTTGTTAGGTAATGAGAGACAGATGCCCGCAATTAAATATATATATATATTTATAAATATAAATAATATCATATAGTAATAAATTTATATATAAATCAAATATATATCATATATATTATATATATCAAATATATATATATAAATCAAGCAAGCATGTTGATAAATGGTAAACAAGTCTTTAACAAAAATAGTACTACTTCTTTGCTGATTTACACTAGCAATTGGAGAAACATACTTTAGATCTTTTGGGGTCACGATCATTAAATATCTCCTAAGCCATACTAAACTGTAACTGTGAGGTTGAGAGATTTCTGGAGAATCCCAAGTACTTTCAGGGATTTACTAGGCAGTTTTGACATTTTAGGCATGATAATTGTTTGCTGTAGAGGGTCTCTTGCACATTATAAGATGTTTACCAGGATCTCTGACCTCTTCTCATTAGGTTTCATAACTCATCACGGCCTCCTGTCTGAGTTGTGACAACCAAAAATGTCTCTAAACATTCACAAATCATCTCTGATAGAAAACAACTATACTGAATCTTATCCATTGTTTTTAGCTCTGATTCTATCATGAACATACTGATTTGTGATCTTATAAGAGATTATTCTATCTGAAAATGTTTTCATTTTGCCTTCCTTTTAAAAAAATTAACATAGCAAAGTATATATATATCATAACATTTATAATTTTAATCATTTTAAGTGTATAGTTCAGTGGCATGAATTACTTTTGCAATGTTATACAATCATCACCACTATCTATTTCAATTTTCATCACCTCAAATAGAACCTCTATAAAAATTAAGTGATAATTTCACATTCCTCCCTGTTTTGACCTCTGGTGACCTCTAATCTACCTTCTGCCTCTGTTCTAGATATTATGCATAAGTGGAACCAGACAATGTGTCCTTTGAGTCTGCTTTATGTCAAAATGAAATTTTCAAGGCTTATCAGAACTTCATTGCTTTTTATGGTGGAAAAATATTCCATACTATGTATTAACCACATTTTGTTTTATTCATTCATCTGTTGAAGGGCACTTAGGTTTCTACCTTTTGACTATTATGATTAATGTTGTAATTAACATTGGTGTACATGCATCGTCTTGAGTCTTGGTGTTCAGTTCTTTTGAGTAAATACCTAGGGGTAGTATTGCTGCATCCTGTGGTAGACTTATGTTTAACTTTTTGAGCTATTGTCAACTTGTTTTCCATTTTAAGTACACCATCTTACTATCCCACTCACAAGCACCCCATTTTATCCACATCCTCTCAAATACTTTTTCTCCATATTCCATAGGAGATATAAAGTGGGATATCATTATGGTTTTGATTTGTGTTTGCCCAATAACTAATGATGTGAAACAACTTTTCTTGTGTTTATTGGCAATTTGTATATCTTCGTAGGTAAAATTTCTATTCCTATCCTTTGCCCAATTTTTAATTAGTTGCCTTTTGGATGTTGAGCTTCAAGAGCATGAAAATATAAATATTCTAGATAATAAGCCCTTCTCAGATATATGGTTTGCAGATTTTTTTTCCATGTTCTTTGTACTTTATGGAAATATCCTCTGATGTACTTTTTTTTAAATGATGATTTCCAATTTACCTGTGTTTTCTGTTGTTTCTTGTACTTTTGGAGTCGTATATGAAAATCCATTACAAATCGAAGGTCATGAAGATTTACTCATATGTTTTCTTCTAAGAGTTTTATGGTTTTAAAATTCATAATTAGGTGTTTGACTCTTTTTGAGTTAGTTTTTTATATAGAGTTAGGTAGGGTGTGACAAATCAATGTTGTGAAAATTATAGTATCAGCTCCTTTGTTGAAGACAGTTTTTTCACCACTTAATGGGCTTCACACTCTTGTTAAAAGTCAATTGGCTGTATATGTAGTTTATTTCTGTACTCTCAATTCCATTCCAAGGGTCTTTGTATCTATTTCTATACCAATACAAAAGACACTGTTGTTATTACTATAGCACTGTAGTAATTTTGGAAAGTGGAGTGAGGATCTTCTAATTTATGTTCTTTTGCAAAGTTGTTATGGTTATTCAGGGCCCTATTCCCAGGTTTCTGGGTGAGTAAACAAGTCTGTGTGTGTTTAACCATGAAAGTCTATTGCATTTTATTAAATAACTTCTCTGCTTTGACTGAGATGATTTCTTTTCCTTTTTTCTCCTCCCTTCCCCCACATGAATGTGTTACATTTTATTGATTGATTTTCTTAGGCTAAATCAACTTTTCTTTGCTGTGATAAATCTCACTTGGTCACATGCTGCTGCATTCAGCTTGCTGGTATTTCATTAAAGATTTTTGCATCAACATTTATAAGGGACACTGATCTGGATTTTTTTCTTCTGATTCTTTATCTGGTATGAGAGTAATGCTGAACTCATAAAGTAAATTAGGACGTCTTTTATTCTCTTCTATTTTTCACATAAATTTTAGAAGAATTGTTAATTTATTTAAAGGTTTAATAGTCTTCACCAATGACATAATCTAGATTTTTCTCTTGGAGGAAAATTTTTGATTACTGATTTCATCTTATTACCTTTTTTAAACAGGTATATTGAAATTTCCATTTATTCTATTACTTTTATTTATTCTTCCAGATAAATAAGTCAGATTAGGTAACTTGTATGTTACTAGAAATTGTCCATTTTATCTAGATGATCTAATATGTTGGAGTACAATTGTTTATATATTTTCTTCTTGTTCTTTTTATCTTCATAAGGTCAGTAGCAGTATCTTCACCTTCATTTTGATTTTAGTTATTTGTGTCTTCTCTCTTTTTTCCTTTGTTCTTCTAGCTAAATGTTTTTCAACTTCATTGATCATTTAAAATAGCCAGTATTTGTTTTATGATCCTCCCTAATGCTTTACTGTTCTCTATTTTATTTATTGACACTAGTATTTCCTCCCTTTTACTAACTTTGAGTTTAGTTTGCTCCTCTGTTTCTGGTTATCCAAGATGTAAAATTAGGTTATTGATTGAGATCTTTCCTCTTTTTTAATGACAGTATTTGGGGGTATAAATTTCTACTTGCTAACTGCTTTTGTGCACCTTATAACTGTTGGTGTGTTGGGTTACATTTTTATTTCTCTACAAATATTTTCCAATTTCCATCATTCTATAGTTCTATGATCAGGTCCCAGTCTTTTCCTGAGCCTGTGCCCTGAACTGTAAACTTAACAAAGTGTTTCTCAGATTTTTTTCTCTCTCTCTTTTCATGAGACATGTTGGCTAGAGACTGCTGTTCATTTAGGCTCTGATGATACTCCAGCAGGTAAGGCTCTGATTAACTAGTTTCACCTAAGGGAAGACATTGTCAAAAAAGAACAGAGTGATCTGATATATCCCCAAATGGTTTCTTTCCCCTTCCCCTGCTGAAAGTGAAAAAGGACTTTTTCTTTCAGTACTTACTGCGGGAAACCGGTGAGGCTCCTGGAGCTAAGTCTCACACTATTATGGAGACTCCCCTATGACTGGAGCGCTCTGGAGTTTTAACTCTCAGAGTTATCCAACACAGGGCTTCCAGCAATTTTTCAATTACAGTTCAGGTTTTCCAACCCCAGTCTGGTTCCCGAGGTGGTTTCTGCCCCCGAGTCTCTGTTCTGGTAAACTGAGGGCCCCTGCAATCACCTATCTTTCCAATATTGGGGTAATGGTTTACTCTGTGTTTGCACCTCTCTTATGGATCAAGAATTGTTGATGTTTCAGTCTGTTCAGCTTTTACTTGCTGTTAAGACAGGGTAGCAACTTAAGCTCCTTATTGTGTAAGTGACTCTTCCTGTTTTTGATACTTGTTTGCCAGCCAAAAACTGGGAGCTATTTACGCCATCACTTTGCTCTTGCTTCATTTTTAAAACTACTTTTACATGATATAGAATTTTTGATGTTAGGTACACACACACACATACACACACACCATTCAACCAGTATTTAAAGACTTTTATTTTTTACATATTCTAGCTTCTTTTCCCATTTCTTGATGATAATCCTATGCTTATTCTTAGCATGATTCTCTTCTATGTAATACATACTCCCTACTACCAGCCCCATTTGCTTTTAAAGTTTGAGCATTATTTTTGGTTTTCATCAAGAAGAGTGATCCGTCTACATGTGATTTTCTTTGTACTTACAGATCAGGGTATTTGTGGGCATCATCAATCAAGTGTGATCATACTTGTTTTGGTTTTTATTTTGATGTTGATTTTGTCCAACATGGCTCTCTCTTAATCTCTTTCTGTCTCTCTCTTCCCCCTCTCTGTCTCTCTGTCTCTCTCTGTCTCTCTGTCTCTATAAATATGTGTGTGTATATATACACATATATATTAATAGTGTATATTCTTTTTCATTTTCTCTTTTCTAGTCTTTAGGAAATCCAATTATACTCGATTATACTCCAATTATACTCAATTCCAGCTGAGGAATACCTCAGTTCGACCACTTGATAATGTCTCACAAGTCACTAAGACTTGTTTACTTTTTTCAATTTTGCTTTCTCTTAATGCTTCAGTTTGGATAATTATAAGTATGCTTACTCTTTTTCAGTTGTGTTGTGCCAATTTTATTCAATACATTTTATGAAAAACTTCAGATGAATTATTTTATCTAGGATTTTCATTTAGTTCTTTTTTATACTTGCCATACCTTCTAAAATTCTTCGTCTTCTTCATCTCTTTTTCATTAGATTCCTTAAATATATATTATGGTAATTATAAAGAACTTGTCTATACATTACAATAGCTATACTATTTTTGATTCTGTTCACATTGACTGATATTTCTTCTTTATGCTATGAATTATATTCTTCATACATGCCTTTTAAGATTTAGATTGTATTCTCAAGTGCTCCCTTCTCCGTATAGTCTTCCCCAGTGATTATTACCTGACATTTGAAAGAAGGTTTATTTATTTTGTCTCTTAATCTAACAATGTTTGCTGCATGCCACTAGGATAATTTTTTATTCATTCATTGCTGAAACCATAGCACATAGAGCCATAGTATAAGCAAAGAAGATATCAGTAAATCTATGCTCAGTAAGTGAATTTATTCATGAATATTTAAAATAACGTGAAATTATTTCCAGTGAATACTTACCTCAGTATATGTTCATTTAGTGTCTTAAATAAAGTCAAAGCTACAGAATTTTCCATGATAAAGCTCCTCCCATGCTTAGTGAAACAAGCTTACTTTTACCAAATTTAGGAAGAAATATTAGCATGAATAGTTGTCAGCAACTTCTAAATGTTTTCTAAGCCAAATAACTCAGTAGGAGTCCTCAGGGAGCATTTTCATTATTAAAGTTACTTAAGGGAGTTAATGAATGACTAACGGATCATGGAAGATTCTCATGAGGAGCCATAATGAAGTAAGTCTTATGTCTCTGCACTTCAAGTTCCTTGACACATAATGTCAATGTTCACATAAGTGTGAACATAAACTATGTAAGTGTTTAATAAACATTACTAACAATTATGAATTAAATTCACATATGTACTCTGTGTATATTAGGACAGTGTTTAACAAAAACATTTAAAATTAAGTTTCTATCTAAGGAGCTACTATGAAAGAGAATACAGGTAGGAGTACCAAGAAATGGAAAAGTCTGAGACAAGAGATTCCTCCCTTTTAATGGTCAGGAATTAATGTGGTAGTTTTCTTGGTTTAAAAAAATCATTTTAGCGACAAATAGAAAGTGGGAGTAGGTATGTTTTATATGATAATGAGAAAATTCATTTTATTTTTATGTGTTTATTTTTTAAGATTTTATTTATTTATTAGAGACACAGAAAGAGAGAGAGAGAGAGAGAGACAGGCACAAACACAGGCAGAGGGAGAAGCAGGCTCTATGCAGGGAGCCTGACATGGGACTCGATCCCAAGTCTCCAGGATCACGCCCTGGGCTGAAGGCAGGCACTAAACCGCTGAGCCACCCGGTCTGCCCGAGAAAATTCATTTTAAACAAACAATACAATGATTCATTTACAAATTATCTAAAATTATAAAGCCTTCCTAAAGTAGAATTCGTTTTTTTTAAAATTGAGAGTTATTTACATATAATTTATTACTAATCTACTTTACCCAAATTAGTATTTCTATACATTTACTGTGCATTTTGGGGTTTGAATATCTTCTTACTAGATTCAGTCATCAGATTTTTACTTAGTCATCAGATTATATTACCCAGCTTCAGTTGCTGTAATGTGAGGATAACATTTTTTTCCTTTACACAAAATCTTGTAGTCCAGAGCACACTTTACCAATATATGCATATTTTTAACAAAATGATTGTGAATATATTTGAAGTTTGAGTATATTTAATTGAAATATGAAAAGACTTTAAAATTTCTATTAAATATCCAGATAAAATGATATATACACCTTTGATTTATTTCTTACTACCAAGTAAGCCTTTTAAAGGAATTTGTCATGTATTTTGGCATATTTTTTAACAAAATGATTGTGAATATATTTGAAGTTTGAGTATATTTAATTGAAATATGAAAAGACTTTAAAATTTCTATTAAATATCCAGATAAAATGATATATACACCTTTGATTTATTTCTTACTACCAAGTAAATCTTTTAAAGGAATTTGTCATGTATTTTGTCATTATTATTAAAATTATTAAATTTATAATTATTAAATTATTAAAATTATTATTAATGCATAGTATTTAATATCTCCTAGAAAGATACTTGCTTGTAAGCAATGTACAAGAGTATCCTTTTCCATTTCCAAAATATGAATATCATGCTTCATTTTAATGCTTTACTGTACAAAGAAGCTCTATTGATATGTCTTGTTAATATGCCATTTTTATATATCCAGCATTTATCAGTGTGCAATTCATAATAGTTATTCAATGAAAAATGTTAAAATAGTAAAGTATTAAGCTAATAATATAAATATATAATATAATATAATATAATAAAATAATATACATATATAAATACTAATATAAATAATAAAATAATAAGCTAATAAATGGTAATAACTGGAATGCATTATCCCATCTGTGTGGACTGGAATATGTATATATTGCATATGAAATAATCATGCCAAATGTCAAAATGAAAAGTAAATCTATGATTGATTCTATTTTGTGTTTCTTTTTTTTCCCCAGTAAATTCAATATAATCACTATAATTCAATACTGTTTATATTGTGGGTGGAGGCTTATACTTCTGTGAACTGCTGTTACTAGTCCATGATAAGGTCAATACATAAACTGAAAGTAAACATTTTGAAAATTTTATAGCCATATAATATATATAACTAACTTATGACACAGTAATTCCAATTTATCAGCATATACTTCAGGGATGTATACAAGAAGTTTTATAACAGCAATAATTATTCTAGCTTCAAACTAAAACCAATCAAAGTGAACAATAGTCAGAAAATAAATAAATAAATTTTGGTATATTTACATCATCAAATTCTATCCCACAGTGAAAATAAATGAGATAAAGCAATACAATTAATATGCATGAATTTCAGGAACATAATGGTGAATGATAAAGCAAGTAGATGAAAATATCAACAGTATGATTTCATTCATACAGAAGAATTCTTGAAGGATATATATTTGTTAAAATTATCAAGAAAAGGATGGAAAGCCTAAAGAAAAATTTCAAGATATTGATTGTTTTTGGGTGAAAAAGGACATGAAATTATAAGAGCTCTTTGGTTTATAAGTATCTTTTTTATCTATTAGGTCCTTTTATAGGTGATTTAAAAAATCATATTTAAAAAAATGAGTGAGTAGTTGGTAATCTAGATAACTGCTCCCCAAAGTTTATTCAGAAAATATGTGACCCAGTCATTTAGTTAAAATTGGCTTGATTTTAATAGGTTCTGGATGGGATCTCCTATTCTGAATTTCTGATGAATTCCCAAGTGAAGTCCATGCTTTCAGTTTGCATTTTACTTTTTGAGTAACAAGAATCTAGATCGAGGGAGACAGAACATGAGAGACTCCTCTAACTCTGGGAAATGAATAAGGGGTTGTGGAAAAGGAGGTGGGTGAGGGATGGGGGTGACTGGGTGATGGGCACTGAGGGGGGCACTTGATGGAAAGAGCACTGGGTGTTATGCTTGCTATCTGTTGGCAAATTGAACTCCAATAAAAAAAAACAACAAGAATCTAGATCTCATTTAAAACGTGAGAGAAAGACAAAGTGAGAGAGAGAAATTAAGAAATTTGCAAAGAAATCAAACAAAGATACAAATATGGTTACAAATATATAGCTTCGATTAAATATTAGATCATTATTTGTATCAAATTTGGTGTAGAACAAGTATGGAGTTTTGAATTAGAACAAAATAGGTTCATATATTGATCCCAAATTTTAGCTCTGAAAATTTTATAACATTTCTTTAAACTACCTTGCCTCAACTATATAATGGGAAGATAACACCTACTTCTAGAAGTTTCCCATAAAGCATTTACCATAATTCCTGTCACATAGTATTCAGTGAAAAATTATATTAATTATATTAAGCATTTGTAATACTATTATTTACTTTTTAAATTATTTTATACTTTATACAATAATATTTTTCTTCATCTATTTTATATTTTACATTTATTTTATAAGAAAATAAGAGATAATTTTTTTAAGATTTTATTTATTTATTCATGACAGAGAGAGAGAGAAACAGGCAGAGGGAGAAGCAGGCTCCATGCAGAGCCTGACGTGGGACTCCATCCCAGGTCTCCAGGATCACACCCCAGGCTGAAGGCGGCGCTAAACAATTGGGCCACTGGGGCTACCCAATAAGAGATGATTTTTTTTGAATTTTATTTTATTTTATTTATGATAGTCACAGAGAGAGAGAGAGAGGCAGAGACACAGGCAGAGGGAGAAGCAGGCTCCATGCACCGGGAGCCCGACGAGGGATTCGATCCCGGGTCTCCAGGATCGCGCCCTGGGCCAAAGGAAGGTGCCAAACCGCTGCGCCACCCAGGGATCCCAATATGAGATGATTTTTAAAAAATTGAACAAGCTTGCTTTTCAGTCCTACATATTGGAATTATCCTGAGAGTTTTAGGAATTGATCATCAATTTCTACTTTCTCTGAGAGTAAATATCCATCAAATAAAATAAAGGAAATAGAAACCTGTGTTTATAATAATTATATAAATGAATTTCCTCAAACTTTCCCAAAGCTTCCAAGTAGTTTATGTAGAATACAACCAACCATTAACTGCAAAACTGTGATAGGCACAGATTTCAGTTACCCTAATTTACTTAAATAACACTGGTAAACAATAACATGGTTCATATTCCATTTACCATGGTATATTGTCACTAATTACACCAGGTACAAAGTTTACTGTTTCTGTCTATGAGTGAATCACTAACTACATGAGTAATAGATATGCATCATGATCTGGAACAAATCACTTCACTTCTTCCAAAGTCTGTGAAAGATTGCTCCATGTGTAAGCTGTTATTCAGTTCATGCACAGACACCCCCCCCCAAAAAAAAGTGCAGTTTTCCACATAATGTAAATCCATCCTTATCATATTACAAAATGGACGATTCAGGGGCATTTGGGTGGTTCAGTTGATCAAGGAGCAGACTGGTGATTTCTGCCTTAGGTCATGAGCTCATAGTCCTGGGATCCTGGGATCCAGCCCCTCATAAGGCTCGGAGCTCAGCACGGAATCTGCTTGAGGTTGCTCTCTCTCCTTCTCCTTCTGCCCCTCCCACTATTTGCATGCACTCTCTCTCAATCAATCAATCAATCAATCATTTAATCAATAAATCTAAAAAAATGTAAAATTCAGGTGGTAATTGACAAAGCTGAAAGTACAGCAAAGAAATGAAAAGTGATAACACTGGAAGAGAAATTAGAATTAAAACATAAATGAAATTATAAAGAGAACACCTGTCTTTGGAAATGTTGATAGCACTGCTTTACCAGAGACACTAGAGGAACATAGTGAAGGCGAACTTACTAAATAAATGAGAAAAATGATTTAACAAAAAAAGATGAATTTGTTCTAGAGAAAGTGACACCAGCAAAACATTTCACTTTAAAGTAACCGTCAGAGATATTTCACAACATTTAAAGTGTGAAGGATGAAATGTGGGTTCCAAACTTGGAAAGGAGTAAGACAATCTGCTAAGACATTGAAAAGATGGACACTCTGTGTTAACAGTTATATGATAAACAGAAGCCCAATATTGCTCAAACTATTCTTGATAAGAATTTATTTAAAGAAATAAAAATACTTTAATGTTTTAAGTAACAGTGCCTCAAAATAATACGAGTTCTATGTTTTTTAAAGATTTTATTCATTTATTTGAGAGAGACTGAGAGAGCACGAGCAGGGGAAAGGGTAAAAGGAGGCAGACTCCTCTCTAACCAGGGAGAGCAATGCAGGGCAATATGAGTCCTATTTTTTTTTTCATTTCCCTTTACATTTATAGCAGATATTAAAAGATATTTTGACTTTTTAAATGGATTAAAGAAGTCATAATTTTCATACTGATTAATGTCATTTTCCACAATTTTAGATTTCATAGTCATTTTTATAGTCCCACACTACTGTGCAAAACAACTACCTATAGATGATACTTAGCACCAAACTTCTTGTTTCTAGTTCCATAAGCTTTATTATATATAAATATTTTAATTGATCATGACATCAATATATCTATATATCTAAGTATACTTATATATATAGATCTATTTTCAAACTTCAAATAATGCAATGGTTAGACTTCTGAATTTCTGATTTTGCTTATTTCATGCTCATTTATTTTGTACTAACCATTAATTCTACTATGAAGTTAATTCTAAGAGAATTTATAATGTTTTCTAGTATAATTTTTGTAGCATAAATGATGTCCACAGATGTTTAATAAGCTGTTGCAGAATCACACACTTACTAAAGAATATTAGGGATTTGCTTATACATACCTTAGAACATTCAAGTAATAAGTTAAAAAGAACTTGCAATAGTCTGAAAAACTTATAAAATCCAAACAAAAAATCAAAGCTGCAAAAAATGAATATATGTTTAAAGCATATTGCACATATCTAGTTGTGAGCATTTGTTAATCTAAATTGTTTTAAAGGAAGATGCTGCATTTTTAAGAAATATGCCTAGAAATTCTTATATGGACATTTCAGACAGCAGTAAAACATAACTTGAGACTTCAAATAATCAGACACACACAGTCATGAGAATAATTGCCCTAACATTCCATATTCTTGTATCTGCCTTGTTGGGGACCACCAGTAAGTATTTTAGAGCAAAATAACAGTAACAATAACAATAACAATAACAATAACAATAATAATAATAATAAACATTAAAATAAGTTTTATTTCTATTTTAGTAATTCTTATATTTTTTTCTTTCCATTAGTAAGTGTATTTTATAAAAATATGTAACAGTTGTATTGAGACATAATTTATATACCATACAATTTACCCATTTAAAGTTTTACCATTGAATGGTTTCTCAGAACTGTACAGTACAATTTTAGAGTATGTTCATTACTCCATAAAGAAAACATTAGCAGTCACTCCTCATTTACTGCCACCTCCCCCAGGCATAGGTAAAAACTAATCTACTTTTTATCTCTATGAATTTCCTATTCTGGGTATTTCACATAAAATTAATTAAGTAATATGTGGTGTTTCATGGCTGGCTTCTTTCACTTAGGATAATGTTTTCTAAGTTTATTAATGTTGTAGCACGTATCAGTACTTCATTCCTTTATATTACTGAATAACATTCAACTGTCCCAAATATACCACATGTTGTTGGTCAATTCATCAGTTAATAGACATCTAAGTATTTTCTACTTTGGAACTATTATGAATAATTGTATAATGTTCATGTAGCAATTATTGCATGGATTTATGTCTTGTTACTTTTGGATATATACCTAGAATAGAATTGCTGGGACATATGATAATTATTTAAACTCTGGAGGAAATTCCATAATGTTTTCCAAGAGAGAACCTTCACTTTATTTTTTTTTAATATTTTAAAAGTATTTTGTCAATTTGACAGAGAGAGAGAGAGAGAGCAATCAGGGGAAAGGCAGAAAAGTAGGCTTCCCACAGAGCAGGGAACCCTATATGGGGCTCGATCTCAGGAGAATGGGATCATGACTTGAGGCAGATGCTTAACCGACTGAGCCACCCAGATACCACTGAACCTCCATTTTACGTGGAGCAAGTATACAAAGGTTACAATTTCTCCACATCCTCACAAGCATTTGTAAATAGCTAGGGGGTTTTGTTTTTGTTTTTGTTTTTGTTTTGTTTTGTTTTCATTATAGCCATCCCTGTGGATGTGAAGCGGAGCTCATTGTGTTCATGATTTATGTTCACATATTGAACATAAATGTTCAATTGACCACTTCGGTTTTTTGGTCCCTTGTATATTATTTTTGAAGAAATGTCTATTTTAGGTAATTTGCTCAATTTTTATTTGGGTTATTAGTCCTTTTATTATTGAATATTTTTAAGATTTTATTTAATTATTTATGAGAGACACAGAGAGAGAGGCAGAGACATAGGCAGAGGGAAAAGCAGGCTCCATGCAGGGAGCCCGATGTGGGACTCAATCCCCAGACCAGAATCATGCCTTGAGCTGAAGGCAGTTGCTCAACTGCTGAGCTACCCAGGAGTCCTCTTATTGAATTTTAAGTGGTTTTTCTATATTTTAAATATAATCCCTTTACCAAATATATGAGTTGTAAATATTTTATCCCATTCTGTGAGTTGATTTTTAACTTTTTTGATAGTACCTTTTAAATTGTAGTTACTGGGATCCCTGGGTGGCGTAGCGGTTTGGCGCCTGCCTTTGGCCCAGGGCGTGATCCTGGAGACCAGGATCGAATCCCACGTTGGGCTCCTGGTGCATGGAGCCTGCTTCTCCCTCTGCCTGTGTCTCTGCTCTCTCTCTCTCTCTGTGTGACTATCATAAACAAATAAAAAAAATAATAAAAAAAATAAAATCTTAAAAAAAATAAATAAATTGTAGTTACTTTTCTTTTGTAACTTTTGCTTTTGGAATTATATTTAAGAAACCATTGCCTAACCAAGGTCACAAAAATGTACCTATACTTTCTTCTAAGAGTTTTATAGCTTAAGCTCTTACATATAGAACTATGCCTCATTTTTATTTAGATTTTGTGTACGGTATTTATTTAATGTGAATATCTAGTTGTCCTGGCATCATCTGTTGAAAGATTTAATCTCCTACACCACCCACATTTTGGACCCCACCTCATGTAATTGTCTTGCCACCCTTGTCAAAAGTCAATTAACCATAAATAAGGAAGTTTAATTCTGGATATTTTATTCTACTAGTCCATATGACAATATTTAAATTGGTATCACACTGTATTTATTGTAGCTTGGATTGAATTTTGAAACTGGGAAGTGAAAGTATACTAACTTTGTTCTTTTTCACAAAATTGCTTTAGCTAATCAGTGGCCTATTAATTTCCATATGAATTTTAGGATTAGCTTCTCATGTTTGCAAAGAAGCCAAGTGAGGTTTTTATAAAGATTAAGTGTACAGATCAATTTGGGGAGTATTGTCTTCTTAATGTTATAAGATCATTAAACATGGGGTGTCTCTCCATTTCTTTGGATCTTTAATTTCTTTCAAACAGCATTTTATAAAGTTCAGAGTATAAGTTTTGCATTTCTTTTCTTAAATATATTGCTGTTTCATTATTTTTGATGCCACAGTAGATGGAATTGTTTTGTTCATTTCATTTTTAATGTTAGCATAAAAATAAAATTCAATATTGTCTATCTTGTGCTCTGCCATCTTACAGAACTAGTTCAGTTGTTCTAATAGTTCTAAGTGGCCTCAGTCAAATTTTCTATACATAAACTCATATCATCTGCAAATAGAGATAGTTTTACCTTTTCTTTTCCAATCTGGATGCCTTTATTATTTTTTTTCCTTGTATAAAACCTACAGTAAAATGTCAAATGGAAGAAGCTAGAAGGTACATTCTTATCCTGTTTCTGCTCATAAGGGGAGAACATTCAGTCTGACCATTCAGTATGTTAGCTATAGACTTTTCTTACATGCCCTTTATCAGTTGGGGAAATTTCATTCTGTTCTCAGCTTGTTGAGCACTTTTATCATGAAAGGATGTTAGATGTGTTAAATGTTTTTTCTGTGTCTAGGTGACCCTATGGTTTTATCTTTTATTCTGTTGATGTGGTATATTGTATTAACTGATATGCAGATTTTTTTTTTAATTTTTTTTTAATTTTTATTTATTTATGATAGTCACAGAGAGAGAGAGAGAGAGAGGCAGAGACACAGGCAGAGGGAGAAGCAGGCTCCATGCACCAGGAGCCTGACGTGGGATTCGATCCCGGGTCTCCAGGATCGCGCCCTGGGCCAAAGGCAGGCGCCAAACCGCTGCGCCACCCAGGGATCCCTGATATGCAGATTTTTAAGTCAATGTTGCATTACTGGAATATGTCTTTTTGGCCTTGATGTATAACACTTTCAACATATTGCTGGATTTGGCTTACTACTATTTTGTGGAGGATTTTGTATCTATATTAATAACAAACATTGTTCTTCAGTTTTTTGTGTTTTTTTTTTTTTTTTGAGGTCTCTGTGTAGTGTTGGTATCAGGATGACTTCACAGAATGAGTAAGGGAATATATTTTCTTTATTTTTTAAGAGTTTGTGGGGAGACAATGGTATTAATTGTTCTTTAAATGTTTGGTAGAACACATGAGCAACGTCTCCTGAGCCTAAGCTTTCCTTTGTGGGAGGTTTATAATTAATCGTTTAATTTATTTTATTGTTCTGGGTCTACTCAGATATTCTACTTTTTCTTGAGTAATTTCTGGTAGCTTGTATCTTTCTAGGAACATGTCCATTTTGTCTAAATTATATAATTTGTTAATATAGAGTCATTCATAGTGTTTCTTTAGAATGTTTTTTCCTTCCTGAAGATTGTAAACAACACACCTTCTTTTATTCCTGATTTTTGGCAATTCCAATATTTTATCAGTTTTCTTGGGTATCCTAGCATCGACACTATGCATTTGCTGGAGCAGTCACCCTTGTCTAGAATTGAGAGACTGATATTGATAGACCTAGACTTTTCCTGAAGGTGAGCATGAGGGTGCCAGTTGGTTGGGGTGTGGCAGTTTCAGTCTGTGGGGGGCCCAGCTGTGTAGTCTCCACACAGTTCTGTTAGCTGAGGTCACTGTTGGCAAAGATTGCAGGGATCTGTGGGGACAAAGGCTGAAGGTATCTGGTGAGTTTTTTTAGGGTCTTGGTGGCAAAGGCTACTGGCGACCACTTGATCTCTTTTTCTCCCATGGGAGATAATATGGCTTGTGGGCACCCCACAGTGGCATGGGAACAGATATCTGGTGTGCAATTCCCTTGAGAGCAGCCATGGGGCCAGACCTTGGAATGTGGGTCTCTGCACAGTAACAGCAACTCCGGGTCTGGGGCACTGGTTCTCATGAGTAATGATTCCTGGGCCTCAGGCATGGACCAACATGGCAAATCATAGAGCCGGGATCTGGAACACAGGCACCCTGGTGTCCAAGGCACCGGCTACTTCACAGGCAGCACTTCCTTGCCTGAGATTCAGGAGCACCTGGGGCAGGTGGGGCTGGAGTGGGAGTGTGTGCAGAGTGGCCTCAGAGCCCGGATGTGAGGGCAGGTGTATTGGAGTCACTCTAGGGTCCTGGTCATGAGTGTCTATGGTGCTGGAGGGAGCTCTCTGCTCTGGTTCCAGGGTGGTTCAACAGTGGCTCCCTCTGGGACAGCACAGGTATGGCAGCATCTCCCTCTCCAGAGGCTGTGCAGTGGTGAGGCTCTTGGTCCCCACAGTGGAGAAAAGCTGTGGGTTTGCTTTGTGAAGCAGGGGGGCCCCTGGGGTCTGTGCTGAGAAGCTCTGTGGGGTCCTCCCCTCTGATAGTTGCCCTGAGACTGCGGCTCTCATGAGGACTGTGGAAACCTTCAGCAGCAAAGGCTTCCAGAGTCCTCTCTAGCACAGGCCCCTGGGAACCATGATGGCATCTGCTGTGTGCCCACTGCCAACCCCAACCCTCTGGCTTGGAAGCTGTTTCTTGACATCCCTGCTAAACCTATCTTTCCTGTAACTCTCTGTGTGGTTATTCTCCCTTTTTTTTTTTTTTTTTTTTTTTGGTTTTATCTCCACTGTGTTGCTGTAGGTTCTTAATTGGACTCTTGAGCCCTCCCAGGGGCTATTTTTGTTCAGGAGAGCTGTCTCATGTTGACTGCCCCCCCCAGGTGGGGGCCCAGTGGGGGTTGGGGGGTGGAGGGGGAAGGAGAGGCCGATGTCTCTTACTGTACCATCTGACTGATGTCTCTCCTCTGAACATTTTTTAAATGGCCCCCTTTGAAGACTTTGTTTAATCTGACATTCTGGCAGCCTCTCAGCCAGTTACTCTTTCTGGCTTTTTCCCCCATATGTGGGTTATGCTTTCCTGTTTCCTTACATGCCTTATAGCTCTTCTTTTTTTTTTTTTTTTTTTTTCGTAAAACTACACATTTTAGATAATATATAGTAGTAGCAACTTTGGAAGATTTCCCCCTGTCTTGTTGTTGTTTGCTTGTTTATCTGTTGAATGACTTGGCTGAACTATTACAGTGAAGTCTGCTTCCTCTGCAGGATTAAAGCTCTGACATTGCTCCTTGGGCATGTGCAGGATCACACTGCATGACATTGATTTTTGCTTGGCTCTACTTGACCCCCTGTACTTCTTCTGATCTTTCTGTTAAACTACTTGCCTCCGTTGGTATCACACCCAGCTGAAATGCTTCATTAATTCCTGCATGATTGCTCTATTGTTTTTGACAATTCCATGAGGTACAGAACGTTCTTTCCGATTTAGGTAAATTCCAGCCCCTTTGTAGTAATTTTTTGAGGTCAGCCTTTCAGGTTTCTTTTTTCTCACCCCTTGGGGGCTTCTCTGTTTTCCTGCTTGTCTCTTGCAAATCAGCTGGCCTGTGGTTAGTTTGTTGTTCTCATGGCACCACCAGCCTCATTTTAATTGCTTATCACCACAAAATCTACTGTTTCTAGAAGAGTGCCCATAGTTTTGAACTTTCCCACACTCTACTCCGAATAAGGTCAGTTCTTTTGGGGGAAACTTGGAGCTCTCTGTAGTTATGGCCTACTGCTACTGGCCAGAATCTGGGAGACACTTGGCCGAAACAGCAGACGGAGACAATTACTACAGGCATTTTTTTTAATGTACCAAATTGATAGGATTTGATGACAGATTATTTGCATTTCATCAGCAAATAATGTTCCATTCCACATAAAACATGCATTTGTGGGGGGAAGGGTATGGAAACAGGCAATTAAAAAGTACACAAATAAATATTTCATAATGTTTTTAGTTCTATAATGTTTTCGGTGGATATATGTGAAGGGAAATAAAATGTGGCTCATTGTCAGTTTGTGACTGGTCTGACGTAGGGGTAGTTGTGCTTTAGATGGCATTAGGGGCAGATTTCCTCAGAAGATGCCATGTGAGCAAAGATATGCATAAACCATGTGGAGATGTGAGGGAATGTGCTCTCAGCAAAAGAAGATGCAGATGTAAAAATTCTGAACAGGAAAATTGATGGAAGAGTTTAGACTGTTCTAAGAACAGCAAAACATTCATTATCATTTGAAAAGAGTATGTGAAGAGATGTTGTTTAGACTAGACAGCTAAAGGGGATGCTAAGAAGTCTGGGTGTTTTGGAAAATGTCACGAAAAAGCCACTGGCAGGTTAGGAGCAGGGGGATGATGCTATCTGATTTACAGATATGGCATAGACATATTTAGATTGTTAAATATCTCCGAATTTTAAGAGAAATACAACACTGATGAAGTGCAAGTCAAGTAACAAAGAAAACAACACTTGCTTAAAGGACATTGTAAGAAAAAAAAAATAGTATTCCCGGCAGGCAAAATCTTGCAGAAATTGTTACTAGAAGTAGGGAATACTATCTTTGGTTTTTCCAAGCTTTGCTACTAAAAGACTTTATTTCTTACTTTTTCTTATATTCCTCCTCCCCTTATTTTTGGGCATTCATAACTTCTGTCACTTTTGGCAATTATTTCAGTCTTTGTTGCAATTTCTTTTTATATTATTGCCAATATACTAAAAAAAAAAAAATGACTGGCTCTTTTCATCTTTGTCCCTCCCCTCCACCCCCCTCTCATTTCTCATCCCCTGCCATTAAAACCTCCCCAGTTCTGTCTATTGAAAGACACATGGCAATGTCTTAAATATACATTGCAATAGATTTAAATTACCACCCACTTTGAAGTGGAATATTCTCCTCTTATTTTTTTAATGCCATATACAGTGTATTCCAGAAGATTTATGAGTCCCAGGAAATGTCAGAAGTCATAGTATAAAAACAGAAACAAACAGATAGTCAAACTAAAACACACAACTGTAGAGCCTGACATTTTAAAGAGAAAATATACTCCTAACATGAAAGCTCAACCTCAGTATTATCCTGTGGCTGAGCTTTGATGCTCAATTAAATAGACTTTTGTGCAGGTCAACTGATATTAAAATAGTGAAACCAATTAATGTATGCTATATGTGAATCAATATACTTATTTTTTAAATTTTATCAACTTGTTAAAGAAATCAAAATATAAAATCCACATAGTAGAACTGGAATTTCAAAAGCATAGCCTTCTATTAATCGTGACAGTTTGCCCTTCCTTACTGTCTGCCACATCCTGAAATCAACATATTAAGGTCAGAAAATGAAACTTTAAAAAGCAAGCCACATTAGTCAAAAATGTATAGTGAGCCAAATTTTCCCTAAAGAGCAGAGGTTTGGCAAATTTTGAAAATCTATTAACTCATTCAAGCTGTGGGCGATAAATTAGTGCTGCACAGAAATATATTGGTCTGAGTATGTTAGCATATGCTCCAGAAACGTCTAATTTACCTTCAGGAGAGGATTAAGTTTTTGGTATCTCAGGTTAACTATTTTTTGCAGCGTGAAATTAGTAATTTTCAGAAATATGAAAATAAGCATGATTACTTCTATTTTGCAAATGTTTAGAGGAGTTAAAGGATTTTTCAGAGAAACAATGCTAATAAAAACCCACCTCCCTTGCTTATAACCACTATAGCAAACTACTTCTAACATGATTGCTTAAGGTTATCCAACTGCATGGTTAAATGAAATGAAAAAAGCAGATCATTGCTTATGGATTATTTGGGATATGGATCTTTCCCCATAAAAATGCATATAGGCCCTTATATGCAAAATATGTGGTGTGATTTGGGGGAATTTATGGACTTCCCAAGATACAAGAAAGGGCCCCTATATTTTCTGAGTCAGATTGAAGAGAAGCTAGCAGAAAGCTGAAAGAGTCTCTCAGGTTATTCTTTGGCATTAACTCACCAAGTTACATACTGAGATGACATAATAAATAAAACCTCCCAATTTGTTTTTGAATTGAGCAGCAAAATTTACATTTGTATGGTGCTCACTATTATAAGTACTACACATGCGTTGACTCATCTAATATTCTCAACAGCCTATGAAGTAAATTGTTTTTATGACCCAAATTTTGCAGAGGTGGAAACTGAGGCTCAAGTAGGTAAAGTCATCTGAATGTGTTATACAGCTAGAAAAGTAAATGCTGAGTTTGAAGGCAGCAGTCTGCTGCCAAATCCTTGCTTTGAATCATTGCCTCTGTTGGAATGATGTTCGGCATTCTTTTCACTTCCTGTGAAGACAGTGGGTTTCATTTTTTTTTTAAAGTATCCCTTCATAAAACTACTTTATTACATAAAAAAGTTGATAGCAAAATGTTAAGTATATAAAATTTAAATGGTGAATTATGGGTGCTCTTTGTAGACACATAGGCCTTAAAATTGCTTCAAATTATCTAATGAAACTTTTCTAAAAAATTTATGATTATTTTATTATGCCAACACTTTTTTTTTCTTTATAAAAATGGATTGCACGATTTCATAATCATTATCTAGGTCCAAGATGAAGACTTCTGAGGTTATGAGGACTTGCAGGAGAACAAATGAGAATAATGGGTTATCTTTCCACCAGAAAAGGGCTGAGTAGAGAAAACAAGGAAGCCCTTAGTTCATTATTTGAGAAAGTGGCCCCATATATACCTGAGTACATTCTGCTTTGCTGGAAATGACTGGTCTCTTCCTCCCTGCCATATTGGTATTTTGAAATTATACATTGTATCATTAGGTAGAAGCTATTGGCTACACATCTAGCATCCAAATTCTCTCTTCCACAGAATGTGAATGGGAGACATTCAGGTTATTATATAATCTTATATCCTGAATAATGGTGCAAGTGTGATAAATGAGACATATGCTTTGATCTTTCAATAATAACTTTTGTACACTATCCTCCTCATGGCAGGTATAAATGTTCCTGAGACCATACTATTTTGCAGCTATTTTTGCCCATATTTATAAGCACAGGGCTGAGGTATGTTTGGACATTTGTTTTGAACTGCCCATTAGTATTTTCTTTCCTAACTACACCTCCCATTAATTGTTTTTCAATTTTTGTTGTAGTAAAATACACTTAACATGTGTTATCTTAACCATTTTCAAGCGTACAGTTCAGTGGCATTAACACATAATATTATGCATCCATTACCACCATCCATCTCCACAGGTCTTTTCATCTTATAAAACTGAAACTATAAACTCATTAAACAATAACAGCTCATTTCTTCTTCTCATCAGTTCCTGGCTACCATTATTCTATTTCCTGCCTCTGATTTTGACTATCTTAAGTATCTCATCTAAATATAATTATACAGTATGTGTCTTTTTGTGACTGCCTGATTTCACATAGCCTAATGTTTTCAAGTTTCATCTACGTGGTAATATGTGTCACATATTTGTATGTGGTACAATATGTGTAATATGTGTCATAATTTCCTTCCCTTTTTAGGCCAAATAATATTCCATTATTCCAGATAATATTCCAAGCAAATACCAGAATTTGCTTCTTCATTCATCTATCAATGAACACTTAAGTTGCTTCTACATTTCAGTATTGTGATAACGCTAATATGAATATGTTATACAAATATTGCTTTGATATTCTGCTTTCAGTTCTTTTGGGTATTTACACTTTCGGGTTATACAGTAATTCTATAATCATTTTTTTAAGAAGTGTCATATGTTTTTTTACAGTGGCTGTACCATTATTTTTTTAAGTATTTATTTATTCATGACACATACAGAGAGAGAGAGACATAGGCTTGAGAGTAACTCAAAGCTGTATGAAGAAATCAAGAAAAGATCCCAATAGAGGTAAATGCATGGACAATCATTAAAGCTGGTGTATTAGTCAGAGTACTCCCTGTGGGGAGCGTGATGCAGGTCCCAATCCCAGGGCCCCAGGATCACGACCTGAACCAAAGGCAGATGCTCAACCACTGAGCCACCCAGGTGCCCCGTGGCTGTACCATTTTATAATCCCACCACCAGTGCACAAAGATTGCGATTCTCTACATCATTACTAATACTTGTTATTTTATAACTTTTTGGATATTAACCACTATAATGGGTATGAGGTGGTATGTCATTTATAGTTTGAATTTCCCCTAATGATTAGTGATGTCGAGCATCTTTTAGGTGTTTATTGGTCATTTGTATATTTCTTTGGAGAAATGTTTATTCAAATCCTTCACTCAATTTCAAATCAAGTTGATTGGGTTTGGTTGATTATTTTTGTTTTGTTTTGTTTTTTTTTCAGAAGTTCTCTATGTATTCTGGATATTAATCCTTTACCAGATACATGGTCTGTAAATATGTCTTCGTTCTATGGGTTGCCATTTTACCCCGTTGATGTCTTTTGATGCACACTTTGTTTTTTTAATTTTCATGAAGTCCAATTTATCTATATTTTCTTTCTTTCTTATACCTTCATATCATATCCAGAAATCATTGCTAAATTCAGTATTATAAATATTTTGTCCTATTTTGTCCTATGTTTTCTTCTAAGAACTTTACAGTTTTGAGTCTTATATTTAGGTCTATGATCCACTCTGAGTTAATTTTTATATATAGTGTTAGGTAAGGAAACAAATTCATTGTTTCACAGCACTATTTGTTGAAAAACTATCCTTTCTCCACTTAATTGTCTTTGAATCCTTGTCAAAAATCATTTGAAGTTGTATGAGAAGATTTATTTTTGAGCCCTTCTATCATATTTCCTTGTCTTTATGCCAGTACTACACTGTTTTGATTATAGTAATTTTGTGGTAAGTTTTAAAATCAGAAAGTGTAAGTCCTCTGTTTTTTTTCTTTATCAAAATTGTTTCAGTTACTCAGGTTCTCCAAAATTCCATATGACTTTTAAGACAGGATTTCTCTTTTTGTAAAAAATATATATATATATATATATATATATATATATATATATATATATATATCATTGAGATTTGGTAGTGATTGCATTGAATGTGTAGGTTATTTTGGGTAGCATAGACATATGAACAATATTAAAACTTCCAATCCATAAATATGAATGTGTTTCTATTTGTGTCTTTGTCTAGCTTTATCAAGGTGATGCTGGCCTTATGGAATGAGTTAGCAAGTGTTTTTTTTGAGAAAATTGTTTTGATTCTTTAAATGCTTTGTTGAATTTACTAGTGAAGCCAGGTCTGGGGTTTCCCTTTGTTAGGAGATTCTTTTTTTAAGATTTTATTTATTTATTTATTTACTTGACAAAGACAAAAAGAGAAAGAGAGAGAGAGAGTGCACAAAAAGGCAGAACAGCAGGCAGAAGGTGAGGGAGAAGTAGGCTCCTAATTGAGCATAGCGCCCAGCATGGGGCTGGATCCCAGGACCCTGGTATCATGACCTGAGCTGAAGGCAAATGCTTAACTGACTGAGATGCCCAGGTTCCCCGATCCATTTACACTTAGGGTAGTGACTGATAATGAGTCATTTTGCTCTTGTTTTCTACATGCTTTACAGCATTTCTGTCCCTCAATTTTTGCATTATGGTCTTATTTTATGTGTAGTTAAGTTTTTGAACTAAACTATTTAAATTTTTTTCTCATTTCCATTTCTGTATATTCCATAGCTATTTTCTTTGCGATTTAACATGGGGATTACATTTAACATCATACAGTTAAAAAAAATCATAAAATTATAATACTCTAATTTGAATTTATACCAGTAGTATACAAGACCTTTACTCCTTTACATTTCTATCCCTACCCCATTTAGTTGTTGAGGTCAAGAAATTACATCTTCATAGATTCTGTGTTCCAAAACATAAACAAGCATTTTAAATGCATCAGCTTCTTAAATTAGGTAGAAAAGAAAATGTGGAGTTCCAAAGCAACGTTACATAATTTTAGCTCTTCAGCCAATAATTGTTGGGGATTTTTAAAATATTTTAGTCTCCTAAATGATGTAGAAAACAAAACCATTGTTACAATAATATAAGCCATGATTGCTAATTTTATGGGTTAAAGTGACTGGCCTAATGGATGCCCCGTGGTCTGTGAGGATGTTTGTGAAAGAGATTAACGTTTGATTCAGTAAACTGATTAAAGAGATCTATCCTTACCAATATGTGTAAGTATTATGCAATCTGTAGGGAGCCCTAGTGGAATAAGAAATTGAAGGAATGATGAATTCTTTCTCTCTTTTTGAGCTGGTACATCTATCTTCTACCCTCCTTGAACATTGGAATTTCTAACTCTCAGGCCTTTGGACTCTGGGACTTACAGGGTCCCTGGTTCTCATTTCTTAGGGTTCAGACTGAATTATACCACAGACTTTCCTTGTTCTCTAGCTTGCAGATGGTAGATTGCGGAACTTCTTAGCGTCCAATAACAATGTGGGCTAATTCCTGTAATAACTATCTCTTCATATATCTATTATCTATCTATATCTATAAATCTGTATCTTTCTCACCTATTTGTTCTGTTTCTTTGAAGTACTCTAATACACCAGCTTTCATGATTGTCCATGTATTTACCTTTATTGAGATCTTTTCTTAATTTCTTCATACAGCTTTGAATTACTCTCAAGTATCCTTTGATTTCACTCTACAGGTAAAATTGATCATATATTTTTATTTCTTTCTGATTATTTTTCTTGAAAGGTGGACATATGAAACAAGTAATGTAGTAAATGGGAATCAGATCCCTCCCCTTGCCCAGAGTTTACTGATTTTTTGTGATTGGTTTTTGCTCATTCATTTGTTTTATTATTATTGCAGGCTGTCTCTGTGCCAAAGATCAGCCTTTTGTATAAATCTAAGCTCTTTTCAGGTCTTTTGTGAGCCTGTGCCTGGAATGTGTACTCATTTTCTTTCCAATTTTCCCTGTATAAGCAGCTGCTTTTTAACATTCTAGTCTTTGTTGTCTGGCTCCAAAAAAGGGAAAAAAATAAAAAAAAATGAAGGTAAGAAAACATAACAAAATAGTACCAGATCTTTAAATCAACTGGAATTCACTTAGCCAAGAGGAAGGGCTTGTAAAATGTGAAGAGATCCAACAATGGCCATCTACCCATTTGTACTCTATGAGCAGAAGCAGCAATCAGCTATCAGAGCACAGATCATGTGCTCCATTTAGAGGACAGGTCCTTTTTACACACCTCTGACTCCTCAAAGATGTGTATAGGTTGTTCTAAGAATAATACACAGCTGCCTGCCAGGGAACTTAGAGTGGGGAATGGGTAGTTGGCTACTGTGTAAGAGCTGAATTTGACTAAATTTATTGTGGGAGCCTTTTCCTGGAATACTAGAACCTTCAGTAGACTCTAGAGTTATGAAATAGTTTCATCAGACAGATTCTGACAGTGCCATTGTTGTCCAGGTGGGGAAATAGATTCCTGGTGCTTCCTACCCTGCCGTCCTTCTGTAGTTCTCCTCTCATTAATTTTATTTGTTGTCCTGGTGTGACTATTACACAGGAGGACATCTAACTTAGGTGAATCCAGTCAACTACTCCATACCCAGAGCCACACTGTGAAATTCATGGTAAGTAGGTGATCTAGGTGAATAAAACAGAGCCATCCATAGAAATGTTGTTATATAAATTGGGAAAGAAGCACAGGTTCCCTTACGATAATTAGCTGAAAACATTATGTTTCTCTAGAAACATTAGTAGCCATATACAGCATGACACAGGGCAGCCTACTTGATATATAGTGACTTCCATCATTTAATCTTTAGGTTCTATTTTGATTGAAGCTTTACAAGCCTCCATTAACTTCCCATTTAAAAACGATCAATTTATTTTTATTTTGTTCAGCAATTTTGAGAATAGTCTCAGTCCTATGAAATGGAAATAGATCTAATTATTACTGGCAGGTACCTGACACTTTTAGAGCATTTAGGAAGTGAGGACAGAGACAATTTGAGATAAGACCACCTCTGGAAGCTGAAACTGAGAACAAGTAAGTCTTTGTAAAAAAAAAAAAAAAATAGTAGTAACTGCCTGTTTCCATTTGTTTTCCAAGCTGAGATGCAGATTTGTTTTCCCCATTACCTGGTTTTTCAACACACTTCTGAATTCCACCAATCAGAAATATTTATTTTCTTTTATCCTTATGACACGTCTTTTTAGGTTATGAATTCTAATAGTTATGAATTTGAACATGAGTCTGGAGAAAGGACTTAAGACAGCTAATGAAGGGGTGAAAAGACATTTTGAAAGATTACTGTACATTCTATATCTACAATATGCCCTTTCAGTTGTGCCAAATATCAAATAATGGTGATGTGTATGGTTAAAATATCCTCATTTCTATATTATTCTTGTAATACCAAGAAGGGCATAGCAACATAGAAAGGGATTTCCAGTAATAATAGTACATTTTCATGCTGTAGAGATTCCAAGATTTTCCAGAAGTACTCAAAAATGTAAGCATGGAATAGTTGAAGAGATGTGTTCTGAATTACAGCTGCTACCTGATATCCATAAAGGAAGAATTGTTTTGTATTTTTCCTTCATATAAGCTAGAGCTAATGAGAAATTCGATGAGGCCTAGCAGTGACTATTCCACCTGACTGTGGATCACACACAGAGAAATGGACATAACAATAAAACAGCAAAGCTTTAAGATTTAGTATTAAATCCTTAATTATAGGAGTTGTTCTCATTTTTTTCCCTCAGTATCTATTTATAAAATTCTATGTAGTTACTAAAAGGTGAATAGGAATGTATTAATAATACAAATTGGGGGTGCTTGAGTGGATCAGTTGGTTGAGCATCTGACTCTTGATTCTGGCCCAGGTCCTGATCTCAGGGTTCCAGAATGGAGACCTTGATTGCAGCCCTGAATGAGGCTCCCACTCAGCAGGGAGTTTACTTGTCTCCCTCTCCCTCTGCCCCTCCCCCTGCTTATGCTTATGCATACACACACTCTAAAGTAAATAAATAAATCTTTAAAAAATTACAATCTGAATCTTGTATTGGTATCCATCTAATTAGTTCAAATTATCTGATGAATCTCCCTAATGGCGGAAAAACAACTTGCTAATTCTAGCAACATTGTGTTCAAGAAATAGAAACGTACACACCAATAGGTCGTTTAATATCCTCAATATTATGGCAAACAAATTGATTTCTTCAGAAGTGTTTATGTGTTTCTTACCCTCAGTTATAGAGCTCAAACACTGCCAGGTTCTGGCAAAATATAGCACAATAGTAAATAACAGGAATTCAATTTTTTTTTTTTTTTTTTTTTTTTTTTTTTTTTTTTTTTACTTTTTAAAAATAAACCAGGGCACATTTTTTTTTATTTGACTGGCAATATATTGCCTTATATATTTCTCTCACATCAGTATATTCCAAATAAGTTTTCCATCTGCTCACGTTGAAACATCTAGTTTTGGCAAAACAGGGCTCTCAATCCTACAACATCTGCCTAAGAGAAATTGATTAGTTACTGAGACCATTAAGAGAGACATAATCTTAGTACTGAGTTGAGCTGAGGGAGAATATGTGAGTTGGCTGAGTTGCCAGGTGTTGGAGTAGTTTAACAAACCCAAAATGATGAACTTTTAAGTCTTTAATCATTCACTGCAATAGTAAGGATAAGACTGGAATAATCACCAACTCCCCTGTTCATTTTCCTCCAAAGAACAGTGCACCAGTGGGGGGTCAGGTAGGTTGGTACAGACATGACTGTCATCTCACTTTTGAAGAAGCCTGAAGGAAAAGGCTCTGGCAGTTTTATGGGCCTTGAATTTGGAGAGAAGACAGGGGAGAAGGGCTAGGAGTGGGAAAATGCCAGGTAGTGAATCCAATGGCAAATAACATCTCCAGTGTTTTTCTTCCTATCTCTCCTCATAAAGGGGTCTCAGCAGGGGCACCTGTAAAGTCCTCTGGCCAATGCCTAAGATAAAGAAAAGGAGGAATGAAGTTTCCTGGACCTAGAGCACATATACTGGGAAAAAGTTGACCAGCCAGTTTGTGTCCTTTACTGCAGCTCCCCTCCGAGACTGGAAAGCCTTGACTGTGTTCCAGGTCTGGTGTGGAGAGGACAGACTTTCCTTATGAGATTCCCTAGGGAATGCCTTTGTCAGCCTTAATGTCAGGTCTAAAAAATCACACATTTGTTTTTAACCAAGAGCTAGATTCCTCAAAGACATGGCCTGTAAAGTCATTTTGTGAAATCTGAGTAATCATAATTAGGATCTAGTACAGCTCCTGGCACTTAACAGTTATATATTGAATTACTTTTTTAATTAGTTTTTTTTATTTTAATTAAATCTTTAACAATTTTTTTCATGCATGGCTTAAAGAACATTGATCCAGCTGTATGGTTCTGGCAAAATATAGCATAATAGTAAATAACAGGAATTCAATTTATTTTATTTATTTATTTTTTTTTAATTCTTTACTTAAAGTCAATCTAGTTAACATATACTGTATTATTAATTTCAGGGGTAGAATGTAGTGATTCATCAGTTGCACATAACACCCAGTGTTCATTACATCAGGGGCTCTCTTTAATGCCCACCACTCAGTTATTGCCCCACTCACCTCCCCTACAGCAACCCTCAGTTTGTTTCCTAGAGTTCAGCATGTTTTATAGTTTGTCTCCCTCTCTATTTTAATCTTATTTTATTTTTCCTTTCTTTGCCCTATGTTCATCTGTTTTGTTTCTTAAATTCCACGTATTTGTCTTTCTCTGACTGATTTCACTAATATTCCATCAATTATATATATATATATATATAATTGATGGAATATTAGTCATCAAAAGGGGCAAAATCTTGCCATTTGCAATGACACAGATGGAACTAGAGGGTATTATGTTAAGTGAAATCAGTCAGAGAAAGACAAATACGTGGAATTTAAGAAACAAAACAGATGAACATAGGGCAAATAGGGCATATGCCACATCTTTGTCCATTCATATATATATTTGGGATATATATATATATATATATATATATCCCAAATATATATATATGTATATATATAATTGATGGAATATTAGTCATCAAAAGGGGCAAAATCTTGCCATTTGCAATGACACAGATGGAACTAGAGGGTATTATGTTAAGTGAAATCAGTCAGAGAAAGACAAATACGTGGAATTTAAGAAACAAAACAGATGAACATAGGGCAATAGGGCATATGCCACATCTTTGTCCATTCATCTGTAATTAGCTATCTGGGCTCTTTGTATATTTTGGCTATTGTGGACATTGCTGTTATAAACATTGGGGTACATGTGCCCCCACTATGTATCCTTTGGATAAATACCTAGTAGTGCAATTGCTGGGTCATTAATAGGGTCGCTCTACTTGTAATTTTTTGAGGAAACTCCATACTGTTTTTAGGAATTCAATTTTAAGTTCACCAGTAGAGAATGCTATTACTCTCCCTAACAGTTTATTTTACTTAAATAAAATTTTTTAAGAAAGATTTTATTTATTCATTAGAAACACACACACACAGAAAGAGAGACAGAGACAGAGACAGAGACAGAGACAGAGACAGAGACAGAGACATAGGCAGAGAGGGAAGCAGGCTCCATGCAGGAAGCCTGATATGGGACTCAATCCCAGGTCTCCAGGATCACGCCTTGGGCTGAAGGCAGGTGATCAACTGCTGAGGCACCCAGTGTCCCTAAAATTTCTAGTTTATAAAAGCAACAGTTGTTCTTTTTAATTCTGTGGCTTACAGTTACTGATCTCTCACTCTCTTTTATTAATGCTGAGTCATTAGGCGAATTAGTATTTGGGATGCTCAGGAAGCTCTTGTACAATTCACAAATACTATACAATATTTTTTAAAAGATTTATTAATATGAAAGAGAGAAAGAAAGAGAGAGTATGCAGGAAGGGGCAAAGGGAGAGAATCTTCAAGCAGATTTCCCACTGAGCATGGAGCTTGATCTTATCACCTATAAGATCATGATGTGAGTAGAAACCAAGAGTTGGTCACTTTAACCAACTGAGCCACCCAGGCATCCCAAGCACTATACAATCTTAGTGTAATGTGGACTGGGGAAACCCATTATTACATAATATCACTAAAAAAAGAACAACAAAATTTCATATGCAGTACTTACTTAATGCTAACTTAACATATTCCTTATCTTCCATATTTAAATTTTCATCTTTTATTTGTTGAATCATTGACTTATTAGACAATGTCTATTACAACTGTTTGTGTTGATTACCCTAACATTAAGCATTTATCATTTTATGAGTCAAGGTTCCAGCAGGTAACAAATGGCCCACACAAGGGAAAGTGATATTGAGAAGAATGTGGACACCCTAAAGAGAAATCAACAAAGAACTCCGCAGTAGCTGATGGTGCTAGCAAGAGCTGAGTCCATTACTGAACCCAAGCGTGAAGGAGCAGGAGTGGGAAAATGTGCCTCCATGTATAGAGAACAGGGACAGACTGACAGGAATTGTAATTTTTACTGGAACAATGCAACCAGATCATTGTTACATGCCCAAGAGAAGCCTAGAGAAATAAATACATTGGCCTTTCTCATCTCCTTCTAGTGGTGAACACTCCTGCATTCCCCATTGATCAATAGGGAATAATTAGGCCAATGTTTAATACAAAGCATAGCTGGGGCACCTGGGTGGCTCAGTCGGTTAAATATCTCCCTTTGGCTCCATTATGATCCTGGAGGCCTAGGATCAAGCCCTGCATTGAGCTCCCTGCTCCACGGGGAGTCTGCTCCTCCCTCTCCCTCTGGCATTCTCCCTCCTTTTGCTCTCTCTCTCTCTCTTTCTCACAAATAAATAAATAAAATCTTAAAAACTAAAAAGCATATCTATAACTAAATTGATGACCATAGATTTTATATAGACACATATATGCCTACAGAATACACTTTATGTATTTTATGGCTTATATGTTCTAAGGTCATAAACATATATGTTTTAGAGAGAAATATAATTTAATTTTTAGCTTTATTGAGTTATAAATGACAAATTGTAAGATATTTAAAGCATGTATCATGACAATTTTATATATATGTATACTTTGTGAAAGGATTCCACCCACCTAGTTAACATATGCATTTATATATATAAATCATATATATATATATAGTCATATATGACAATATTTAAGTTCTCTCTTAGCAAATTTCAACAGTATAATGTGACTGTAGTCACCATCAACTATAATGTATGTTACATTTTAGAGCCTCACTTATTCATCTTATAGGTGAAGATTTGTACACTTTGACTAACCTCTCCCCATTTCCCCTACCCTGCAGCACCTGAAAACCACTTTTCCACTCTCTATTTCTATAAGTTTGACTTTTTTTTCAGCTTCCACATATGAATGATACCATGCAGTGTTTGTCATTTCCTGTCTATACATATTATACTTAGTTTCTTTTCATATTTCCATATTTTCTTGGCTATTGTGGAAAAGGCTGCAATAAATGTGGGAGTGCGAATGTCTTCATTATCCTGTTTTTATTTCCCTTTGATACCTACCCAGAAGACTTATTACTGGATCATACAGTAGTTCAATTTTTAAAATTTTTGAGGACTCTCAAGACTGTTTTCCATAGTGGCCAAACCAATTTATATTCCCATTAGCTGTGCACTAGGACTCCACATCCTTGTAACACTTAACGTAATCTTATCTTGTTGATAATAGGCATTCTAACATGTGTAAGGTGATATATCAGTGTGGTTGTTTTTCATCTTCCTGAGTAATGTTGAGCATCTTTTTGTGTAACTGCTGGCCGTTTGTATGTCTTCTTTAGAGAATGTCTATTCAGTAGTTGCTTTGCACATTTTTTAATCAGATTGCTTTGTGGGTTTGTGTGTGTGTGTGCTGTTGGGTTGAGTTCATTATATAATTTCAATATTTGTGTCAGATATATGATTTGCAAATCCTTTCTCCCATTCCATAAGTTGCCTTTTCATTTTGTTGATGGTTTCCTTTGCAATGGAATACATAATATTAAAAAGCTTAAAATTATATACATATGAATATATACTGTATACTGTAAAATTTTGAGACTGTAAAGTATAACTGTATATATCTAAAGTTAAATGTCATAAGATAGGAATAGATTTTACTACATAAAATTAAGATGCTTTCTTATATTAAAAAAACTAAACTTCCATGAAAGAAATGCAAAGGTAAACATGCCCTGGGAAAATATTTGAATCATATAAATCACCTAAACTAATAAAGTAACTAAACCAGGAAATAGCATTTCATAACAGTGAAAAGAGTGGCCAAATAAATAAAATAAGACAAACTATATAAAACAGGCAACTCAGAAGAAAAAAAAAAGATGACTAAATTAAAAACTTATGCAAAATTGTCGATGTCATTAATGGGCAAATAAATGCAAATAATATAAGTGAAAATTTAGCTAGTATTTATTAACAATTGATGAAGATTTAAAATATTAAATTTCTAATCTTTAAGATATATTCATATGTGAGGCTTATAAATTGGCAGGTTTCCAAAGGGAATCTTGTCATTATGAGCCAAAGTCTTAAAATGTGTTACAAAGCAATTTCATATCTAGGAATTTACACTGAGGAGATTATAAAGGATATGAACAGAGATTTAGCTAATAGAATATTCGCTGCATAGGTTTTAAAATATTACAAAACAGGAATTACCAATAGCTTTAAAGGTCATACAATTTAAATAAGGAAAAATTTCTATAGGAAAGTATGTAAAAAGATGAATACATATTCAATACCCACATTTGTGTATATCATTTGCATTTACTATGAAATTTAAATTCTTTTGTGTGTATAATATGATTATAAAGATAAGCATATATATACACAGATATATAGACACACAAATACAAATATAAAGAGATATATGTATATACACAAATATATGCATACAAAGATAATTATAAATATATATAACTTCCACATACGAATGAAGTCATATGGTATTTGTCTTTTTTTAATGACTTATTTTTCTAGCTCCAAGAAGCAAAACAAATGATCATGGGGGAACAAAGAAAGAAGCAAATGAAGAAACAGACTCTTAATTAGAGAGAACAGACTGATGGTTATCAGAGGAAAGTGAGTGAGGTGATGGGTGAAATAGGTGATGGGGATTAAGCATGCATTTGCAATGAACACTGGGTATTGTTTGGAAGTATCGAGTCACTAGGCTCTACATATGAAATTAATATGACAATGTATGTTAACTAACTGTAATTTAAATAAAAACTCATAGAAAAAATGCAATGTTTTACTATTTGAATGCATTCAGTGTTATGGAATTAAGTTTTACTCAGCAGATGTAGAATATGTGAGAATGATCACGTAGATGAATAGTGTTGGCAGTGTAGATAAGACAGAGAAGTTAACAGTTCAACATTGTTTCCTTTTGCTGTTCCTCGGTAACTTGCTATAAAAAGAACACATAGACTCTTACCTTCTTTTCATAAAATTTTTAAAAATTGAAAATTAAAATAAATAAATTTTGTAAGGTAGAAAATACGTTAAAAAACTACATGTCAATTAGTAAAATTAAACTGAACTTGTATCTTCAATACTGTAAGAAGAGAACCAAGAAAACACTTAAATTATTCCTCAGTGGTGAACAATTCAAATTGAGAAGAAAATTTAAATTAGAGGAAAAGTTAGAACCTTAAAAAAATCATGAACGTAAAATCAGATAGTATCTAGGTATTAAAAAAAAGCAAGAGAAATATATAAACTTAATCCATATTGGTGTACAACTGATTCATAATTCTGTATTTTAATTTGAGAGAAAGAGCATGGGTGTGCAGGTGAGAAGGGAGTAAGGGAGGGGCAGAGGGATAGAGAGAGAATCTCAAGCAGGCTCCAATGCCCAGCAACTCAGGCTCAGTCCCATGACCCTGAGATCATGACCTGAGCTAAAATCAAGAGCCAGATACTTAACCGACTGAGCCACATATATTTCTGTATTTTTGAAATTTTCTTCAATGAATCTGAAATCCTTTAATCAAGGAAACATTGTAGAATATTGAATATTACAATAAACAGCAACAACACACAGTTATTTTTGGCAGTTGTGCCAAAAACTGTCACTTGGAGCAAGCTCATTGGATCAGATGCTTGTATTCTTTAACAAGAAAAATATAATAATAAATTCATTAAGGTTTTTACTCAAGAATCTGAAAAAGATTAAAAAAGAATCTGAAATACTTATAAAGATTTATTTATATATACACGATCTTAAGTTTAATTTTTAGATGACTATTTATAAGGTAAAGAGTTTCAAACAGTATGTGACAATTATTATTTAGATCATCATAATCATTTTAAACAGGATAGAGTACTAAGAATCCGTTGCAAATAATGGTACTAAAATATTGAATGATCTGGGGATGTGTTGCTATTGTGGTTATTTGAAAAGCAATCAATAATATGGAATACTTAAAAAATATATTGTATATGTATGTATGTTTTAGTATAGTTAGAAAGAAATCTACCAAATTTTGTTACTAGCTCTCTGTTGTAAGAATATAGATAATGATTATTTTCAATATAATGTTATAATCACTTTATATATTTAATTCTTCACCATTATATAAAATAATTTATCACAAGATAACTCAATAGTGGCCAAAGAGATTTAGTTAAGTCAATCAATAAAATTGCCAAATGCAATGGATGTCCATATCATGACTGTAGAATGTATATAGTATAGACATAGAAATTCAGATTATTACTGAAAAGGTATTATATTTGCAGTAGGAAAATATTCATGTGATAGAAAATTATGAGTCAAATGAACATTGTTTTAACTATAAGAAGAGCAAAGGAGACACAGAGGTGACTTTGCTAAAGATTGTTTTTAGGGGATCCCTGGGTGGCGCAGCGGTTTAGCACCTGCCTTTGGCCCAGGGCGCAATCCTGGAGACCCGGGATCGAATCCCACGTCGGGCTCCCTGCATGGAGCCTGCTTCTCCCTCTGCCTGTGTCTCTGCCTCTCTCTGTGACTATCATGAATAAATAAATAAAATATTTTTAAAAAAATTTTAAGATTGCTTTTAGCTTAGCCATTGAAGTAAAATTTCTCAGTAACTTGACTGAGCCCAGATACAATACGAATTGTATAGGACTGTGGAATTGTAAACTAGAAAGCATCCTTTGTAATCATTAAATATGATTTCACAGTTTTTTAAATAAATAATATGTCAGCTATACTCAAAAAGTACAAATAATAAATAATGAAATTAATCCTAAAAAGAAACATAACATTCCATATAGAATAATCTTTCCATAACAGAAATTTGACCTTACAAAGGGAGATTTTTTTTTTTTACAATGGATAGACTTTGTGGATGAAAGTAGTCTAGAAACACTAGTACCAAGAGGACTCACAATTACTGAGTGCTTACTGAGCACCAATCATAATACCAAGCATTATAGGGACCCTGGGTGGCTCTGCACTTTCAGTTCAGGGTGTGATCCTGGGTCTGGGGATCGGGTCCCACATCTGGCTCCCCATGGGAACCCTGCTTGTGTCTCTGCCTCTCTGTCTGTGTCTCGTCTCTCAAGATTCAATAAATAAAATCATAAAACAAAACAAAACAAAAAACAAACATTCTACATGGGTTGATGAAGTCATTCTTCAAAATTATCCTAAGCTAACCATGATTTTTATCCTAATTATAAAAATAGAGGAGAAAAGGGCACAGAAAACTTAAATAATTTGCTCCTATTTTCACAAGTAGTAAGTGGCAGATCCAAGATTTGATCTCGAACTTCTCCTTCTTAAATAACATTTTCTATACAAGTAAGATTTTATAATAAATGAAAATGTATGAACAAATCAAGTTTATAATATATTGACTAACATTGTACAATAATACATATTTTTATCTTTTTATCATCTACAATTGTGGAATTTTTGTTTGATTTGAAAAGCTCCTAAAGTAAGAGTTGAAAAGGTCCCAGAGGGATCCCTGGGTGGCGCAGCAGTTTAGTGCCTGCCTTTGGCCCAGGGCACGATCCTGGAGACCTGGGATCAAATCCCACGTCGGGCTCCCAGTGCATGGAGCCTGCTTCTCCCTCTGCCTATGTCTCTGCCTCTCTCTCTCTCTCTCTCTCTCTCTCTCTGTGACTATCATAAATAAATAAAAATTAAAAAAAAATGAAAAGGTCCCAGAATGTTTCTATGTAAAATCCTATCATTGAATCCTATCATTCAACAATCCTATTGTTGAAATTTACAACATGTCATTTTTACTTGTATCTTTTTTTTTTCTAAATTGAAACTAAATAAAAGTTAATTTTAGGAACTACCTTTGGGTTAAACAAGCACCAACTTCAAAACAAAGACACTGCCAAATGTTTAAAATCTGTTTTATTCAGAAATGTCAGGATTCCCACCAAAACGTAAAGAAAAGGAATCCCCTTAAAACTATTCTGTTACATAAAACAACTTTTAGAGAAGAAATACTGACTGGTCACAGAGACACTGAATGTAATGTGCCTCCCACAATTACGTTAAACACACACACACACACACACACACACACACACACACACACACACAAACCATACTCTCGAAATTCAGAATAAGTTCAGATACATGAATGCCTGTCATTGAAAGTGCCTCCTAGTGTCAGGCCTGGCTGTTTTGGGGACTATGAAGGAGAATCAAGCTGTGCTACACATTGGGAGCTCTGCCAAATGAATGACATTTCCTGAGAAAATAGGCAGAATTTTAAGAAGTTGCCTTGTCCTTCCTAAACAGTTAGGTAAAAAGTTATTAAAAAAAAGAAGAAGAAGAAAGAAAAAAGAAAGAGAAAGAAGAAAGAAAGAAAGAAAGAAAGAAAGAAAGAAAGAAAGAAAGAAAGAAGAAAGAAAGAAAGAAAGAAAGAAAGAAAGAAAGAAAGAAAGAAAGAAAGAAAGAAAGACACAGTCAACCTGCTGGGAAGACAAAAGGAAAAAGAAAGCCAGCAAATCTTTACACTTAGCTGAGCATAAGCTATATGGCAAGAAACAATGAATGCACAGATTTTATGTTTTAATTTTTTGGTCTTTTTTTTAAAAAAGGATTGATTGATTGATTGATTGATTGATTTGTTTTACAGAGAGAAATAGTGATAGCAGGTGGAAGGGCAAATGGAAAGGAAGAGTTTCCTCTAGCAGACTACACTGAGCATGCAGCCTGTTTAAGGCTCAATCCCACAATTGTGAGATCATGATAAGCCAAAACTAAGAGCCTGATGCTTAACTAACTGAGCCACCCAGGCCTCCCTGTCTTTTTCATTTTGAAAGAAATCTAAATATTTTCTGTATTTTGGATAATTACACTTTAGGAAAGCACATGGATAAATAAATGGCAAAAGAAGTTGACTGGATTTGGTTTTATTCTCATTAAAAATATATACAAGTGCTCTAGAGACTAAAATATTTTTGGTTTTCAAAACAGAGGGCAGCCTGGGTGGCTCAGTGGTTTAGCGGTGCCTTTAGCCCAGGACCTGAGACCTGTGATCCTGGACACCTGGGATCGAGTCCCACGTTGAGCTTCCTTTGTGGAGCCTGTTTCTCCCTCTGCCTGAGTCTCTCTGCCTTTCTCTCTCTCTGTGTCTCTCATGAATAAATAAATAAAATCTTCAAAAATAATAAAAAATAAAAAAATAAAATAGAGCCCTACCAGAAAAAACTCAAGTAATAATTCCAGTTTAGAGCTTTGATATCTGAATTGAGAGCTGAAATTTCATAGTGGCAAGGCAAGAGTAGTTACCATATACACAATCAAGGCAGAGTCCCCACTGAACTTCTTGCATAAAGTTGAGAGCTTATAGGGAATTCATTTACTGAGTGTCAAAAGCATAATAGGGAGAAAAGACATTACTGGAAGTCACAAGGTTTTGTAATTGTATAGATTTGAAGAAAGACATGGGTTTTCATAAAGAAATGCATTCTTGGTCTAAAGTAAGATATTAAAAAAAATAAAATTTATATTCTCAAAGAGAAAATATTATCAGTGACTAGAGATAATAAATGGATTATATACAAAACATGCTAATTAGACTGATAAAAGAATTCTCATCAAATAATTGAAGAAAATTGAGGTGTCTGGGTGGCTTAGTGGTTGAGCATCAGCCTTGGCTCAGGGCATGATCCCAGAGTCCTGGGATCAAGTCTCACACTGGGTTTCCTGCATGGAGCCTGCTTCTCCCTCTGCTTATGTCTCTTCCTCCCTCCCTCTTTCTGTGTCTTTCATGAATAAATAAATAAAATCTTTAAAAAAAATTGAAGAAAAATTTCATTAAACAGTAATTCTATACCCAGATCAGTTACCTTTCAAAAGTGAAGGTGATATACAGATATTTTAAATTAAAGAGTGAATAACATTCATGAGCCTTACCAAGTAAATTACTAAAGTCTATAAATCCAGAAGGTAAGATTGAAATGCACATAGCAAGTTTAGAAAAAAAAAAGGTATATTTTTGGTAAATATAATTAATCATCGATTGACTAAAAACAGTCTTATTTAAAGTTGAGAAAAAAAAAATAGACCTCAAATTCCAGAGAGCATAGCTAGACAGGAGAGAATTGTTGAAGCATTCTAAAATTCCTTTATTTTTTCACAGGGAGACAAAAGATATTAGATTACATTAGGACTTTGTGAAATTAAGTACATAGTAAAAAATTAGGAGATTGCTGCTAAATAAGTATTATAGGAATGCACATCTTTCAAAAGGGGGTAATAGGGATCCCTGGGTGGCGCAGCGGTTTGGCGCCTGCCTTTGGCCCAGGGCGCGATCCTGGAGACCCGGGATCGAATCCCACGTCGGGCTCCCGGTGCATGGGGCCTGCTTCTCCCTCTGCCTGTGTCTCTGCCTCTCTCTCTCTCTCTGTGACTATCATAAATAAATAAAATTAAAAAAAAAAAAAAAAAAAAAAAACAAAAGGGGGTAATAAAGTTCAATAAAATTCAAAGAAGAAAAAGAGTAAAAAATTAAAAATATATAATAAATAAAAATTTTACGGTAAGATGTCCAAAATAGGTAATAACAAAATAAACAAATAAAAAATGAACTCAATCCAGTTGAAACCAAACCAAAAGGCCAAAAGATCACTGGAAATAACAAAGTATATGCAAAATATTTTGGAGAAAAGGAAGATGTTTTCTTGAAAGCAATAAAAGTGGGCCTAAATACATGGAAAGCTATATATTTTCAAGTCATCAATATTATGGTGATGGTAATCTTTTTGTAATCCAAAATATTTCATAAAGAAATTGACAGAATATTCATGAAATTTAAGTATGAGTAAATCATCAAGAATAGCCACAGTGATTCTGAAAAATAAGCAAAAACACAAGTGGGAATTGAACTCTCAAATTATTTTTCAGAAAGATGTATATATAATATAACAAAAGTTTTCTCAAAAAAAAAGTTTTCTCAAGTTGGATGGTAGTTTAATCTTTGTACTTGATATTAAAATCTTTGTACTTACTTCTATTATAGGCAATCATAATTTTAAAAAGATATTGATATTATCATTTGTAATTGTTTTTATTTCATTGATAATGATAGTGATTATGCATTAGGAAAAAAAATCAACCAATCAATCAAAATAATCTTTCATTTCAAATTGTATTTTTTCAACTGCATTTGCTTACCCATAGAATTTGATTTCAGTAAGTTTATTTAATTTTAAAAAATTAAATAAAAGAAGTAAATTCATTCCCAAGTACTTCATTTGAGTAGACAACTGGCAATTACACTGGGAAAGCTAGTTTAAAAATTTCAAAAGTGTCATATTCTTAAAATAGTTTATATTTTCTTCCCTTTTGGAGAATCTTGAAGAGGCAGTAGTATGTTACCACATCAGGATTTAAAGTCCTATTCCATGTGCATAGTTAAGAGAAAACATGTGTTGTGGATTAGAATTTAAAATAATGGATATTTCACTGAAAATATGAAAAAGAAAGGTGTTCTTCTTATCCAAAGGTTTCAGAAGCCACCATCTAAATCTGTGTGGATTTTTACATGGTTTCTATCCTTAAGGCTATATATCTGTTTATATTCCTCAGTCCTTGAGTGTTACCTATGGCCAACAATTAGAACAAGCTCTTGGGGATCCCTGGGTGGCGCAGTGGTTTGGCCCCTGCCTTTGGCCCAGGGTGCGATCCTGGAGACCCGGGATCGAGTCCCACATCAGGCTCCCGGTGCATGGAGCCTGCTTCTCCCTCTGCCTGTGTCTCTGCCTCTCTCTCTCTCTCTCTCTCTCTCTCTCTGTGACTATCATAAATAAATAAAAATTAAAAAAAAAAAGAACCTGCTCTTCAGGAGTTACAGAAGAAAGTCATTGATATCAACCATGAGTGGATTTATTAAATTCTACAGATTTGTTAGTAGAAAGCTTGTTTGGGAGATTACATGGAATATATCATACAAATGGAAGCTTCCACCACTCTAACAGAATCTCTCCTCTCTTTCTTCCTCTTCCTTTTCTCCTTGCAGATAATTCTGGATCTCTGAATTTATTTTCCATGTTATGTAGCACAATCTGATCCTTTACACTTACTTTTTGCAGTAACAAGACCCTCTAGATTTCTACCTTTTTGACTGAACATTTCTTGTGATGTTCTTCTCTAAAAATATAAATATGTTATAGAATATTAAAAAAAAACAATAAGTCCTATGGAGAGAAAAATTTAAACAGGAAAGGGGAAAAAAGACTATAAGAAGATGGGACTGGAGGAGGGGTGGTTGTGACTTACAAGAGGGAGATAGAAAGTCCTTACTAAGTTTTCTGTTCAATTTACAGATAGACATGAATAAATGAGGTAATACTAATTCTTACACAGTTTAAACCATGATCCTACCCGTACCTTTCTTCAAATTCCGGATTTTATGATTCTAAAATAAATCACCAGCCTTATTCTCTAAGGATTTGTTGTGTACTAATCTCGTTTTTTTTTAGAAATCAGTTTTCCAGTAAAGCTATTTGCTTGGCTCAGGATCCTGGTTACTGGCATGCCTCATAGTCTTGGTCAGAGCTCTCAATCCAAACTTCTACTCTTCAAGGCTCCACTCCTCCATGACTACCTCAAATAGCATCTGTTTAGGCCAACCCTTCCTTCAGTCCTCAGGGAGTGAATCACACACACCCAAGTATGTCATGTAGTCTCTTTCAAAGATGAAATAATAATGATGATTTTGATGATGCAATAATGTTCAGGACATTTGAGAACTCTCATTTAAAACTATCTTCAGGGTGCTTGGTTGGCTCAGTTGGTTATGTGTCTGCCTTTGGCTCAGGTCATGATCTCAGAGTCCTGGGATCAAGCCCTATGTTAGGGTCACTGCTCAGCAGGAAGTCAGTCTCCTTTTCTGTTTCCCTCTGCTCTTCACCCTTGCTCATTCTGTTTCTCTCAAATAAATAAATAAAATCTTTAAAAAATAAAAATCCAAAAAACTGTCTTCAGAACTCAGGCATAGTCTCTTGACCATATACGGTGATGAGATTTAAAATATATATATATATATATGCATAATTATTGACATATATAGATATACTTGTAATACTGAGTATATCTTTTGACAATACATTGGGTTTTAGGGAATAAAAAGAGTGTATTCTGACCTATATTTAATAAAATGAAAAATTTTATTTGGTTTGCTTAATGGAGAGCAGGATGGATGAAATTTAATTTTTTGAAAGAAATAGAGCATAAACTGGAATTGTAATCATTGTATTGTTATACATACTATTTTAAGATCCCCAAAGTATTTTATTGATGTTTTAATTAATTGATATCATGATTAATTAGTATGAAGAAGCAAACAAAAAATAGGTTTAGAAATGTAAAATTAATTCTTTCAATAACCTAATATTTACGAGAGTTTACTATTTGCCAGGCGCTTGCTTTTTTTTAAAAGAAATTATAAATTTACTGCTAACTTTAATTCTTTCATCTTTCAGTGTAGCAAACAGCAAAACCCGTTGATCATTTAGAAAACATAAAATACAAAAATCTCCATTAACATATACAAAGCTATATAAAATACTTATATTTGCAAATACATGCAGAAATGAAATGACTTTTTAAATCCTTGAAGTAATTTTCAATACCAAGCCTTTGAATTTAGAATCAACTTTTAATGGACATCTAACTCAACATAATAATTCTCATTTTGAAAATAACTTGTCAATTATTTTGTCATTCCTGTGGTTAAACTGTGTTTATGTCAACCAAATCACATTAAAGAATTATGTATATGAGCAATCATTTTATCATTCATAAGTTGTTGCTTCGGAACTTCATTATTGACTTATAATTAGGTTTTGCAGTTTTAGGCAAAGGCCAAGTTAAGAACATGTCCTCAGATGGTTAAGGCTTCAGAAAATATCTTGCCACAAGATCAGAGCTAAGCAAGATAGAAAAACTTCAACTTCAAATATGGAGATGAACTGCTTACCTCCTGGGGCACTCTCCACATCCTAGTCCAGAGAGAGAGCTTGCTGTAAGGGAAGGATGGAGGGAGATTACCAAACTGATTATATTATTCAGGAAAAAGAAAGAAACAATGCACACATGTATGCACACACAGAATCCTTATGTCTCCTTAGAAGTCTCTTAACTGCCAATTCTTGTCCCTCCAATGTTGCTTTTCTGGATCGATGTGCTCCTTGCAATTTCCTTAGTTGACAGCCTTCTAATCCAACTTTTTATGAAGTTTAGATACCCATTCCTGCTAGCAAACACATTTTAAATCCATTATATACCCTTTGAATTCTGATGTCCAAACCTTTTCACCATTACCTTCCCCCACTTCCTCATGTCACATTATGGGTCAGGAATGTGGTGATTTGTCCGTTTTTCTCACATCTTTACTTGCCAGGCAATGGGAGTAATAACTTTCTTTTTTCTAGACTTTTTTTCTTGAAAGGGAACTGGTAGGAGACTTGCAAATGAGGGTACTTGGAGGATTGTTTATAAGATTGATAGCAGCAAAGGGAAACAATAGGAGCTTTGAACTGATTCCTGGGGGTAATGGACACACGTCTTTTTTTTTTTTTTTAATAGCTGTAGGGGAAGGAAAGAAAAATTGATTCTGGCCAAATATTTTTGAGCGATTGGTATAAGCTTTTTAAGAAACTTATCGGTGCTATTCTATCTATAGTAGCTAGTTTCCTAAACCTTTATAATGTTTTGTTCAAATCATACTCTGAATCAAAATGGGAAGGAAATGGTCCTTAACAAGTTTCACAAACTGTCTTTGCCTTTTACTCTCCTAGTTTACTGATGGAGCATCCAATGACACTTAACACATTTAAATGTCTGAAAAAAATGACTTTGTCTTAGAAATGATGGAGTTGATTCTCCAAAACCATTTGTTTAATGTATCACTTGAAGGCTTCCCTTAAGTTAAATCCTGTGTCAGTTTCGCAGAATACATTTATAAACAACTTACCTCTACTTTCTTTAGGGAGATGGCCTTCCAGCTTCATCTAGCAGCCTCAGAAGCATTTTCGTTGCAGGGCTGCAACTCGTAGATCTTATTAATCAGCTCCATGACTTCACCAAACCAAAAGAGATTTATCACTTCTAGACATCTCCATCTTGTGCGTGCCACTATCTTCCTTTTTAAATCAGCATTTTCAGTTGAAGACAGAAAAAATATCTTAATAGAGTGCTTAATGCTGGATATACAATTAGAGGGGAAAATCTATGTGCCAAAAACTATACCCATGACCTATTATGATATATATTTCACAATGTCAGTCAGTTAAACATATAATACAACAAATGTGAAATCTATAATGTCAACTATCATGGTGTAAAGTACAGTCTGTTAGTGTGTGTGAGTATATATTTACGTAAATATACTCTTGTGTTTGTACCTGTATGAGTGTACATGTACTTATTTGTAAATAAACATGTTGATATGCTGGAAAGAAGTAGCCTCAGAGAAGAAAGAGGTACAATATGTGAGCTATTTCATTTGTCCGCTTCAATATTACATATAGATATGTGTATATATATATATAAATATAAATATATATATATACACCTATATGTCTAAGAAAGGAGACACTAGTAATAATCATACCAAAACAGTATGTGTAAACCCATGCTGGCAAACCCTGGCAAAACATGATGCAGGTGTATACACACACACACACACACACATCACAGATTGTATATATTAATGTAGATTTGTGCTAAGCTTTTCTATTTTCAGTTGGTTCTTTTAAGATCAATAATGTGTACATACTGAGTTTCCCATTTAGTGATTGTACTGACATCCCACAAAAGTATAGCTCATGACTTGCCATAGCTGAGCTCAAGTTGTTATAAACTTGGCCGTTACTCTACCTAATTCAATATACCTCGAATAGTAATAGCTCAATAAAGCCAGAGATTTGCAAGTGTTTGTATCTATAGATTATGTAGATGAATATTATATGGCTGTTTGGGCTTTTATTAAGTATGGTTTGATATATGCTTCAAATAAACCTCCGCCTGTAAACCTCTGGCAGTAAACTAAAAACACATTTACTAAATAGAATCAACTGTGGGTAGTTGTTTTTTTTTTTTTTTGATGCAATATTTTAAGTCACTTTGCTTTTTCACAATATTAGTTTACTAAAGGATAAATTGACATTATATATTTTGCAAGTTCAAATGGGTAAGAGGATGATGTGTTTGAACCTGTCTCTCTAGGAAGGACTAAATGGAATAGATTGGACTTGAACACTGGTTCTAAAAGATGATCATTAGGGTCATTAAGAAGAAGAAGAGAGGGCATGTGTGATCAATATTATAAGGTGTTTAAAATCTTTCTTTCTTAGTCATATTTTTTACCTTCTTTGAGTAAGAGAAGGTAAGAGATGCACATGCAAAATAATTCTATGAGTATAGAGATATAAATTACTTTATAAGTTAGAGTTGTGATCAGTTCTGCTGAGTCTCAAATACTTTGTTAGCTGAAAATCATCTACATATGCGTGTGTATATGGCCAAATCTATTGTTGAATCTCAGAATAAAGATTTTTTACCTATATTTCATATATACATGCACACATATACAACACATATTACATGTATAGATACATATTTTGGTTCATACATGTGCATATTAATATATACACAAATGTGTATGTTTATTACACATCTAAAATAGATGATCTAGTGAGATAGCAAGTACTATCATTTCACTCTTACTTTGAAGTACTCAGAAGATAATTAGACAAGTAGAGTTTGCATTTATGCATTTAAATAAAGAATGACTGAGATCCCATGTTTCAAATCTAATAAAGAGCTCTTATTTGAAATTAATTATCCTTTTGTTAGATCTGTTTGACCTCTAGAATACTCTCAATGTATTGTATCTGAGGCTATGATTAGAATAGGCTTTCAATTATTTGCAGATGGATGGATGGTGAATGAGTAGTTGAGTTAATGGAAGACTGAGAGATACAAGAATCACTCTTGTTCCACCATCTTGTGAAGAATTTATCAACACACTCTGACTTGTGTCAACACTTGTATACTTTATTCATGGTTCTCTCTTGAGGTCTCTGAAGCTAGTTGTCCTCTTTATCTCGATCTGTCTTTCTGGCCCGGCATAATCTGTGCATGGAGTAGAAAAGCAATAATTTGTCCTTTCAACCAATGCACTTCCAAATTTGAAAGGTTATAACCTGGAGATTTGCATCGATTTGATAGGAAGACTAAGCCAACTCTGTAGAAGTAGTGCTTTTTCAGTCCTTTTTTTTTATTCTAGTTTATCTGATCTCTTTTTTGCAAATGATCCTGATTTGCTTCAGCCTTCCTTCTTCCCCTTTCTGGGAAGTGTACATCTGCTTCTGACATCTGTCTTCTATCTTCCTTTGTAAATTATGAAGTGATGCCAACTCCTTTTATCAACAAATTACCCTTAGAAGCATTTAGAGGCTATAATGATTCTTTGATTTTCTTTGATTCTTTATGAATTTGCAAAATGACTTGATGCTTATATTAGCTTTGTTTGTCCTTTCTTTTTCCATATTTAATATTTATAGTTGGCAGGCCCAGATGGTGTACTTTGTTATGTCCTGAAATGTTGCTATTTTTTTCATTCCTTAATTACAGGAATGTCAGTCTGTAATATCCCCAGCCTCCATCTCTAGTTGACATTGTAGATTTCACATTTGTTGTATTATGTATTGAACTGACGAGTGTTTGACACTGTGAAATATACAGTAATCTTTCCTTAACCTTGCTGCTTTTCCGTGTTTGTCTCCACTGACCATTTGCCTTTGCTGGTAGATGATACCCTCAATTTGTTGCATTTTTAAAAGTTTTGCAGATATTTTAGACAGTGATATCTCCTCATAAACAAGACACTAAGAAAGAGAAAAAGAAAACAATTTGAGTTACGTGGTAGCATCCAGAGGCATTGTAGAAAAATATACAAACAATTTTTTTTTGTAGCTCTGGAAGTGCCCTTATAATTTGATAGGGCCAAAGTACATATATTTATTTCACATTTTATAAATTCTTAATCTTCTAACAATCTATTTCATGAAGCCATATAGTAATAGGCCTAATTCATATAATTAAAAGTATCAGTGATTTCTTCTAATAAATTTATTTAGCTTTACCTATTATATTTTGATGAACATCATCTTTCTGCTCACTCAGTGGCAAATCCTTACAACTTATTTTCTGAAGAAGCTCCAAGAAAATGTATCATGACTTTTCATGTCAATCTCTTAAGATCTTATTCTTAGTTACGTACTAGACTTCTCCAATAACTTTTCATTCCCCAACTGTAAATTTTCTAAATGTTAACAGAGATTATAATACAAAGTGTTTTCTTCTAATTAATTTAAATTTCCCAATATAAAAAACTACTCAAAAATATCTTCTAAAAAATTCAAGTAAGGTTTTTTTTTTTTTCATATTTTATCATTCTTTCAAAAATTTCCTGAGAGCTAGACCTAGAAATAGAAGCGTCCTATTCATATAACAGTCCTGCTCTGGGCAATGAAGTCAGTACTTTGTCCTTGGATTTGACATCAAATGAGATTACGTAGATTTCTCACCTCCTACACCTGACAAGGTGCCAGCTACCTTTTAAAAAGACATGTGTGTGGCATCACTAGAGACTGCTTTTCTCCTAAGCTCAAGGAAAGCCCTGTACACATCTCAGAGGGTGCTACATGACCTTTTGCCTTTTCTGACTATTTCATCATCTTTCTTGCTAATTTCAACTTAGAACAAAGAATATACAGCATTCCAAAATTATTGCACCGGAGGAATGGCTGGGCTGATGAAATATTTCCAAATTGACATTTTACCTTATTATTTTATTTGGAATATGTGAAGGCAAATCACATTTTTATTAATAGTGCTCCTATAAGCAACACAAATTATTGAACACTTACCCTGTGGCAGGCCAAAAATTACAAAGAGCTCCCTCATGTCCATATTTTCTCATATACGTGTATGCATGTGCACATTCATGTGCTCTTGTCTCTGCTGTACTGACACACCCACTCATACACAGTTATGATATTCCACATTAAAGAAAGGACTTGGGTCTAATCATAAAGTAGACCTAACAAAACCAGAACATCTTTTCCAATATATGTATGATAACTGCTACCTATAAGTAGCTCCAACCTTCTTATGATAATTTGGCATGATTCCCTATCTTGCCCCCACTAGTCCCTATATCCTGTCAGATTCCATCAGAAAATAGAATTTTTACCCTTGATAGTGTCACTAAATGCATTACCACTTAACATATTTTTTAAAATTTAAAAGTACTAATAAAGTATGCATGCAGGGAAGCTCATTTTCATGTTTTCTGTTCATACCACAGCCCTTTTCAGAAGGACACAGGTCATCTGGTTTCAGTTCCACTGGTGGTAGTTGCCATAAAATAACCAGGCAGCTTGGGACAAGACCTCACCCTGTCTGAGAACTAGTTCTATCCATTTAACAATCCTGTGTGTGCTTTGCTGTTTTATTGCACAAATGGAAATTTTCCTTTTGTAGTCAAATGACAGTTTTCAAAACCATATTTGCATGTATCTAAATAAATCTTCAGTTAGGATTTCTGTGTTTTTCTTGAACAGGACAAAGTATTTCAGAAATGGTTTTGAAATATTTACTTCATTATTTTTGTTGTTGTTGTTTTCTCCTGAAATTGATACAGTAGAGGCTTGTGCTAAGCATATTCGTTCTCTAGGCCCCTGGGTGGCTCGGTGGTTGAGCATCTGTCTGCCTTTAGCTCAGGTTGTAATCCCGGGATCCTGGAATCAAGTCTCACTTCAGGTTGCCCGCAGGGAATCTGCTTCTCCCTCTGCCTATGTCTCTGCCTCTCTGTCTGTGTCTCTCATGAATAAATAAATAAAAATCTTATTAAAGAAATGTATATTCATTCTTAAGACACTGGCACGTCTTGATTCTCAAGACACACTAGGCACTTATATGCTATGTAGAAAAGTGAACTTTCATACACATTCTCTAATACCAAGCCCTATGTCCTTCTCCATTTCTCATGCTCTACATAGGCTACTACCTTTTATTGAGCCTGGCCTTTGTAGGAATTTAATTTATAGTTTCCCATGTAATGTTAGGTTCCTGAGAATTTTTTTTAAATGAATAAAGCCTCTTCTAAATTACTAGAAACTCTCAGTGAAGAGTGAGAGAGATGTAAATCTTTGTAAAATAGTATAAAGTCATGAAAAATACAAACTTGGCATCCTTATTTATCAAGGAAGATTACTAAACCTGGGTAACTGCAACTTACAGTAGAAGTACCATCAGTCCTCACTACAACTTCATGAGGCTCCAAGTTAGCCCCTGTCCATTTTCATAGCCACAGAATTACTGAGTATAATTGCATAGCTGCTGTTTTATGCTATACGTCAGAGATAGTGACACACAAATAGAATCTGAAGATGCAAATAAGTTGAATATTAGAAAATGAAAGTAGAAAAAATATTCTTTTGCAGATTTGACAGGTTATGTGCAACCCAATTCTTTGAAAAGCACCATCAGGGGCATGTGATCACATAACTGGCTTCATGATAACCTTAATCTCTCTTTGAGGATAAACCACTGCATACTATTTTCTTTTCCCCAGTTTGCCTTATATTTTTTCACAGGCTTTCAGGTAATCCAATGAGTAAATTTCAAAACCCATGCATTTGGAAGATACAGTTCTGCATTAAGTGTCCATACTGTTTGTGTATAAGGATACTAAATAAAATAATTTGCTATGCGCACACACAGCCCACTGCTGGTGATGGAGGAGCCAAATGTTTTTTTCAACGTACATGGTCCAGTGTTCTCAGAGACATGAGTGGTGCTCTTGTGCTTGTCTTGCATGATGAAATCAAGAAGTTCTCATAAGTTATTTCCTATTTTCTACCCCCCATCCAGTGAACAGGCATGTTGCATCATATAACATATCTTAAGCACTCTTGACAGACTGTTGGTTGCCTATTTACCAATGGCAACATTTCACTGGTTGAAAATGGGAAGCAGTAATATTCATCTGACCAGTTGTCTCTTAATGCTGTTTCCATGATGTTGGAAATCAATTACATTTTTTATTTCAGTCACTCCTGATAAATAAATTTCAAGAAAAAAAAATCTGAAATATAAAAAAATAAAATTATTTACATCAGAAATATTTTTCAACTTCCTTCATTATCATTTTCTGTAATTCTTTAAATGTGTTTTAAATTATTTTTCACTCTTATTTTTCCCATAGCTTGATTAATGCATGTATCTGGAATATAGAAAACCTCAAGAATATATACATTAATTTAAGCTGGATGGCTTCCTTTCACTTTTAACTTTCTAGTAACATTGAATAGAGTGGTAGTGTGATTTTTAGCGGTCTATTCCATCCATAAGTCATTTATCAGGCTTGAGAAACCATATTAATTTTGTAGCTCTTCCTGTAAAACAGTAATATCTACTCTATTTTCACTGAATTAATTTCATTAAAATTAACTCAACTTGCCTAAAGTCAGGAAAATTTTTAGTTGAGTCTCAATACTTTTAATCTTTCTACCTTTGAGTTTTTAATAGGCTACTAAAATTAAATATAATATATAAAGAAATTGAACTTGAAGATGAACACTATTGTTCAGGATTTATAAGGACTTCAATTTTAACACCATATTTGATAAGCTTTAACATAGGGTTAAACCAAAGGTGATTATTTTAACAGTGTTTCATTCTTTTATATTTAAGCCCTGTCCTTTACATGTTATATTCTGTAAACTTACCAATAATTTTAGTGGAATGTCAGGTACACAAAAGTGATTAAGTTAAATTTTTTAAAGAAAGGTAGTTATTGAATAGTTTCTATTTTAATAGATAGAAAATTAAGCCTACAATAAAATTTTAACATTGACATTTCTACAGTTTATATAAACCTAATGTATTACATAACATTCAAAATATAAGTACGTCATGACAACAGTTTATATTATATTAAAATAGTATAATTTATCCGTTTTTTGATATGTAAAATATTTTTCTAATTGGCTTAGTACTTGCTAATTTCTAAAGCAAAATGTGTTTCCTGGATGCTCAGGTAGGAATCCTTTATTGTAATATTATTTAAATATGTATACAAAAAAGTAGAAATAAACTATTAATGCATATACCATTTACTGTACAACAAAACCAATGTGGTTTTCAAATTAAAAGTGAGCAATACTATAAAACCAATAAATTTGTGAACTATTTTATTGATGTGCTATTTTGCTGAAATGAACCACTTCTAAAAATATACGTATAGTAGTGACCTCTGTGACATAGGTTCATTGAACCTGGTCACACTTATATTTCTGTGTGTAAGATGCTGGATCAATCATTGCTCAATTTTCTTTGGTTACACTATGGAAAAACCTCAATTTTTCCAAAGTGCCAAGACAATATTTGGCCTTCAGGAATCCCTTTGTGCAGTGTAAAGTTAGTAAATTTTCCACATTACCTCTTGATAATTTAAATGGTACTCCTTGGCTAGTGATTAAAAACAAATGAACACACACTAAAGAAGAAAAACCTCATGGTAATATTTGATGGTAGCCAGCCGGATATTCAAAGATATAAATGATAGGGGCGTCCGGATAGCTCAGTCCGTTAAGCATTTGCCTCCCCTCAGTTCATGATCCCAGTGTCCTGGAATCTAGCTCTGCCTCTCAAACTCCCTGTTGGGAAGCCTGCTTTTCCCTCTTCCTTTGCCCCTTCCTACCTCTCATGCGCTCTCACTCGTGCTCTCTCTCAAATAAATAAATAAAATCTTAAAAAAAATTTATAGATGATGATTATGATGAAGATAGATAGATGATAGATAGATAGAAAGATAGGTAACTGAAAAGGACATATGATTATCATTAAAATTTTAGGAAATTAGGGATGCCTGGGTAGCTCAGTGATTGAGCTTCTCCCTCTGCCTGTGTCTCTGCCTCTCTCTCTCTGTGTCTCTCATTAATAAATAAATAAATCTTAAAATAAAATTTTAGAAAGTTAAAAATAAATATTCAAATTCAAAAATTCCTGGACTGCAGGACAACTTCTGTGGACTTCTAGGAATCTGTGAACCTTGAAAATCATGCATAGCATCATCTTGCTACTTCTAACATTTGTTAACCACGGTGAATCTTAAGTCTTTTTGTAATTAAAGGAAGGCAGAAAAAGAGGTATTGGAAACTCATGAATATTGAATGAAATTGTGACCAAATAAAATATACTCTAAATTAGTACGTCACAAAAATGTTTCTCATGGTATTTGAAATTTGAGGGGATATATATATATATATAGTCAGAAAACTATCATTGATTAGATAATCAACTCTTGAAATAAATTACCATAATATAAATGTTTAAAGATATAGCACTGAGACAAAAGGATAGAGTAAACTCTGTGTGTGTGTGTTAATTTTATGAGCATCTGAGTACTGGATTCACTTTCATGTCTCTGCCATCCTTAGTTTGTTGACTACATACCTTGAATTTTTTGACGCAGTCCTAATTTCGAAAAATATGTTTACAAACATATCCCTGTTGTATTTCTTGCTGTGAGACGCTTCAAATATTTTTTATCATAGCATCATTTTAACAAAAACATAAATTTTGTTCTAAGGAAACAATTTAAATGCCTATTCATTCAGATAAAACTATAGCAAATGATCTCTCTAAATCCTTGGGAAGAAATTAACCTATTCGTTAAAAAAACAAAAAAAGTTTCAACCTGAACGCAGACCTTTCCCTGGGGTTCAAACAATTCAGCAAGGCCTTGGGTTATGGACAGTGGACAGAAATGCAAGAAGCAAATTGTTGAGAAAAAGAAGGCATGTCTGTCTCTAGTGCCATCAAATAAATGAATAATCCTCTAATCTTCTGGTATTTAAAGTATCTTGTTATTTTTAATACTGATACTAATCCTTAAATACCAAATTTGAATCAATCACAATAACAAAGACTTAAAGTAATTATGTATAACTATATTGGCAGGTTTTATGCAATCATTTATATATATTTATACACACACGAGGAGTTAATATTATTATGTAAGTTAATTACAATAAACGAACAGATTTTTTATCTTAAAATATTTTGTTAACAGTTATATTCATAATAACAAATAACTAATCGTAACTAATAAGGCTTTTCTTTAAAACAGATGTATAGTAGAATACTCTGAATTAAAATTTAGGTAATCGCTTGAAGACAGTATTTTCTCTTATAATTTTTCTTATTTCCTGACTCCATAAAGGAAGATGAAGGAGATTCTATATCTGCTGGGAGTCAGTTAAAACGATACTCAAAATATTTGTCAACTATCAACACTGGACACGGGAAAAATCATCATACCTCTGTAAACAACATCATAGGCTATCCAGTGGGTATAGATTAGTATGAGCTCTACCTAACATTGGACATATGGCAAATAACAGTTATATTGCCATGAAAATTGAGAACATTGAGAGAATATGCTAAGTTGATCTCAAGCTGAAGAAAGAGAATAAAATTCATTAACTACATAAATGGCATGGCCAATGCTGGCCAAGAATTGATTAGACTAACACAAAGAATGGAACATTGTAGCATAGGCCACACAGAATGGTGGTCAAGCAGAAGGACTCCAATATTTAGACCTGCTTTCTCACATGCTAGTAAACCTAAACAAGCTATTCAACCTTTCTTCTTCCTCATATATGAAAATAAGTTCTTACCTGAGGAGTTGTTTGGAAGACTTAATTAATATATCTAAAAAATACTCAGAACCATACCTGACACTTAATGCATGCTAGATATTATTTCTGGTGACAAGGAATCATAATTCTATGAACTGTGTTTGATAACTTTCCATTAATTATAGGCCTTGCATTGAGAAATAATCAACTTTTAAATGAAGTCTTTTTCTTAATGAGCCTTTTAATATGCAACCTGAATTTGATTTTAACATAGCTCAGAGTAAACTTACTTTGTAAATATAACTATATTATATTTATTTTGCATAATGATTTTAAAGATATGCATGCTAAATTAGGGTCTTAAATGAAAAAAAACAACAATCTTTACCATAGATATACTTCTTGCCCACTTGTATCATAAAGATAACATATTCTATTTTCATAACTCTTCTGAAATGTAATATCAGGGAATAAGTATTTAAGGTAAAAGACTACCTGGTGCCTTTGTCTTTGCTTGATGCTATATTTTACCAAAAAATGTTTCAAAAGAAAAGAATTTAGGGAGGTTCTTCCCTGGCTATTTATTTTTTATATGAAATTCCATGACTGGCTATGGATAATTTGTATCGTATTTATTCTATATAAAAGTTTTATGCTCTGCAAGTATATAATATTTCAGAAATGAAATCTATACATATATCAAGCTTTCATTGACCTTGACTTCATTTTTTTTTTGAAAAAAAATAATCACCTGCATGTTTCTGAGAAGAGTTAATACAATAAGGCAGAAGCAGTACTATCCAGGAGGAATTAGATTCCAGATTATATTAATCACTGTCTACATCCTCTCAACTTTGTGACACTGAAATCAAGGACAAAAAATTAAGGCCAAAGATTAAAATGGAAACACTGTGCCAAAAGTGGCAACATGTATTTTCTGAAAACTGTTATTTTAATTCATTTTAAATCAAACTGTGATTTAAACATATTTCAACTATGGAGCATTTAACTTAAAAATGAATGACTTTAGGAAGAAATTTTAGGTTATGACAATTATTTGCAATTAAGTTCTAAAACTATGATGTTTTCTTCAAGAATCTTCCTCTAAAACACGTTTATTTTCTGAAAAAAAAATAATAACGTTAAATAGAATTTTCTATTTATATTTGATTCTGCCAATATAACAAGCATGGCATAGTTACTATTACATAATATAGTATAATGGAAAACTTTAAGAAGATTCTTATTATATTTAGCAGGGGATGCCTATTTTTGACTTATAGACATTTATCACTTCAACATTTGTTATATTATATAAAAATTACAGAATAATTTTCATTTTTAGCATGTAAGCAAACCTCCCAAAATAACCTTTTCATAATTTCCAAAATATTATTCCCCAAACTATTAGTACTACTTTTCTAGAACACATGTGAGAGTTAGTAGATCTGAATTTAGAAATAACAACAACAAAAAAACATATGCCATACTGAGCATACTCACACCTTTACTCCGTGGGAGACACTTACTCAAATTGAATATTTTAGGTGCTAATAATACATTCTTAAGTATTAAAAGAAGTCAAATTATCACTGTTTTAGTGTGAGATAAAATATAAATATTAACCATTTAAGGCAATATTAAATGGAAATAATGGTGGTTTGGCTTTTCTATGTTATATTCCATGTAAGTTCTTTAATACTTTCCTTTGTTCTAAAAACTATGAGAGAAATTGTAATGATCAAATTTCTTTTGCCTCAGTAAGAAATAAATCCCAGAATCTTTAATGAATAATTAGATATTTATTTCAAACATAATACCTTTCTACTGCATTAATCCTAAATTTCATTTTAGTTTTTAATTCTTTCCTTTTCTGTGTCTTCCATTCTTTCATTCTCTTTCCACTACATTTTGTTATCATTTATTTTGATTCTCAAAATAAAATGGCAACTTTGCCTCGTCATGATTTAATTATATAGGCTTAGTAACTTAATTATTGCTATTATATTCTCTGTAAGTGAAAATATAACATCAGTTATTATAATAAAAGTAATAACCACAATGGAAAAAGGTATTTCTGAAACAAAAATATTTAAATAATTACCCCCACTTTACATGTTTTCTTCTTCCTAAAAGGAAACAGGGGTATAGGATTAAAATCACAAAAGCACAGTTTGTTAGATTTCAGTTAGTGTCCGGAGAAATAACCACTGATTGTCTTTCCAAGGAGGAAACTTATAGAGGCTAAGCATTTTTTAAAACAATTTTTAAATAGCTATAATTTTTGTCTTGGATTAGAAATGTAGGAATTGCCACAGATATGCACAGAGACACACAGACACACATATAAACAATAATGCCACAATGTTTTTTTGTAATGATAAAATTGATTATTATTTTGTGTTTGTGCAGCTGGGAATATGTAGAAATAAGGATTCTAAAATCTAATGCTAATTCTTTATGTATAACTTACAAGCTTGTTACCCAGGTGACAGTGTCATCTATACTTGGTAAAGCAATTTAGAGTCACTGTAATTTGTATAGCAATGTCAATTTATTTGTTTGATATTCAAATGTGATGCTATGCTCAGCTTGAAATACTATTTTTATATTTTCCCATCAGCCATTTTTGGATGTGACTTCATATTCTTGTACATAAGATTTAATTCTCCATTATTTAGTTTTAAATGAATAATTCATGTAATTCAAAATTCTACTCACAAAAAGCATAGCCATATATGCATATAACCATGTATATATAGTTATAAATATGCTATATAGTTATATATACTTATAAAATATGAAAATAAAGGTGAAAAAAAGTCATCTATTATCTTTGACATATAAAATATCTGAAAATAGCATCAACAATAAAATGATCCTCAATATATATAAACCCTGAATGCAATAACCTCTTTTTGCCCTTTACTTGCCTTTACAAGTTTGGAACATCTGGGGATTCAACTGAAGAGCTAAGAAAGCTTTGAAAAACTCTGTTCTTATTAACACCTGATTTTTGACCTTGAGGTTCTCATCTGTTCTCTTTATATGATTTCTATAACACATCCAGAGTACATTTCTAATATAATACTATCTTTGAAATATCCTAATAAAAATATCAGAAAATTAGACTCTTAAAAATTAAATTACATGCTTCCGAAATTGCTAAAACTGAAATTGAAATAATGAAAGCCTTTAAAATAATAGGTTAAACAAGTTATGTTTCTTAGTTAATTCCTAGCAATGAAGTGTCATTTGTTTGTTAATTATCCTGAGATAAGAAATTTATAGAATGAATATGTTCAAAGAACAAATTCTCAAAAGAAAAATAGGAATTTGATAAATTTCAAAACCAGCTCTACCTAAGTATTTATTCACTGATTTTGGTGGTATTTTCTCCCCCAAATAGCCCATCTCCCACCCCCCCCCCAAAAAACCCCACAAAATAAAATATGCAGTCATGTAAAAGATGGTCAATGATGCCTTTTTTGATAAACTAAATCAGTTTTTATGATTTTTAAGTTTAGATAAAAGCTCAAAAAATAATTCAATCATGAATTCATCTTATTTCTTAATGGGATCACACATTTTCTCTGTTTACTTCATTTATTTAATTTCCTGATCTATATTTTTATCAAATTCTTTAAATTTAGTCTTAATTCAACAAAAGCAATCCCAGTAAATTCTTCTCCTGAGCTATCTTCTTAGCTCACATCTGTTTCCTTACATAATATTGCAGTCTAAAAGTTCCTTGAGGACAAAATTGCAGTCTTAGTCACACTTACATATTTAATGATTGACTAGTGAATCACTGAATACTACATAACTATTTACCATGACCTGCTCATACAAAATATATTTAAGCTGAGGTTCTTTGCCTTTTATACTCAGGCTGCTCCAACTAGTAGGTATTAAGAAGGATCATTAATCGACCGCGGTTGCCTGGATACACGTTGCACACTGTCAAAAGCAGTACTCTTTAGACATATTCCTTTTTCAATTCCTCTGCTTTTTGCTGCTTGAGTTAAAACTGCTAACTAAAAGAAAGCTTTTCAAATATTTATATGAGCACAGGAGAAACCATATAAAGTTCAAGAGTATCCCTGTATTCTGATAGATTCCATTTTGAAGACAAAATTCTCAACCAGGTCCTTTCTTTGATTTTGTAACTTCAACTCTTGATATCATAAAAAAGATTTACATTCCTAATTATCTATTTGTGTATGGTCCTTACAAGTTTATCTTCCTAATACAGGCATACCAAAATTCATTTTGAATCTATTCATAACTATTTCAAACTCTGACCCCCATCTCTCTTTTTTTAAGATTTGAAGATAGTTGACACACAAGGTTACATTAATTTCAGGTATACAGCATAGTGATTCAACAACTCAAGGGGCACCTGAGTGGCTAGTTGGTTAAACATCTCCCTTTGGCTTGGGTCATGACCTCTGTTGAATAAATACATAAAATATTTTTTTAAAAAATGAATTATATATAATATGCTATGCTCATCACAGATGTAGCTATCATCTGCCACCCTGCAACACTATTACAATACCATTGACTATATTTATACTGTACCTTTCCTTTCTGTGACTTATTCATTCATAACTGGAAGCCTGTATAAATTCTCTCTTGACATACAACTGGAACGCTTGAACCAATATTTCCAGAAGCCTTACAAGGAGATTGACCTTTCTTCTGATAAAACTTTACAAAATCTAGAACATTGTGTTACGAACTTACTAGCTTTAATAAAGTAATGAACAGGAATGAGTTTGAAGAAGTAACATGATATATTCATCTTTGGACAACTTGAAATGTCTGCAAATTTTCAAATTGGAAATATCCAACAGACCTTTAGAAACATTTTTTTAAAAATATTTCTGTTTAGTGACTGCTCTTTGGTGGATATTATTGTGCAATAAAAAGGACTCTCAGACTTTTCTTTTTTTTTTAAATATTTTATTTACATATTCATGAGAGACACACAGAAAGAGGCAGAGACACAAGCAAAGGGAGAAACAGGCTTGCTGTGTGGAGCCTAATGCAGGACGGACTGGATCCCAGGACCCCAGGATCATGATCTGAGCCACCGGCAGATGCTCTACCACTGAGCCACCCAGGCACACCAAAATTTTCCCACTCTGTTCCTAATCCGGTATGTTCATTAACATGTCTTAATTTTGCTCTTCTCAGTCTCCTACATGGTAAGCCAAGACATTTACCACTGTCCATAAGGTCAATTTTATTCCTACCTTGAGTGACTTCTCTTTCTAAAACAAGTAGATAATCAGGAGCTATACTCAAAGCTGTGCCCAACTAGATTTCCCCTCACCTCTGTCATTCAGGCTTACCCTCCCATGGGGCTGTAGTACAGATATAAACTTTCAGCTGGCACATATATACTTGTCCCAACAGTACATGTAACAAGATCGACCTTTTTCTACCTCTGTAAGCTGGTTATAGAGAATGATTATAAGGTCATATGATTATAAGCTCATATATTATACATATGAGCTGAAAGGGAGTCAAGAGAGTCTTATTATTTGTGCTCTCTGAATTGGCTTGAGGCCAATCTTATATTCATTTAATAATGGACTGCTGCCAGTGTCACCAAATGTATGTCTTGATATGTTTTACATTCCTGGACTCAAGACTGGCAGTTGTAGCTGTATGAGATCTGAATCTCGTGCTTGATCTTCAACTCTGTGTGTCCTCTGGGTCCAAGAGATAAAAATATTTCTCTAAGTACAGCTGAAGGAAACTCTCCTATACTTTGCCTTTCTGATTAATGAGCCTGCCATTTTCCTTTATTGATTAATAAGTGACACTTAGCAACAGCCACCTAATTCCACAATACTTAGAGTTACTATTTCCTCTGCATTGCTCAAAAGCCAGAAACCTTACGTCTACTATCACATTTCCATCCCAGTCCACCACAGATGAAAGTCTTGGCAGTCACACTCTTAAAGCATTCCATGGGACAGTGAAATTTTATCTGCCACTAGGATGTATAAAAATAAACTGCAAAAAATAAAAATAAAAAAATAAATGTAAGAAGAGTATTGTTTCAACAATTTGGTAATTGCAAATTCGATTGTCTAAGTCTAGATAATAGCTCTGCCCTACATTAATAAAAACATGAATTTCTGCTCTGTGCTTGTTTTTGTTCGTTGGTTTTTAACCTCTCAGAGAAATCAGGAGAACACATACATTCACTTATCACTTAGGGCTGATAATTTCATTAGGACATCTGTGTTTTGATGTTCAGATATACCTTTTGTCAATGGTTATCAAGAACAAATTTGAAAATAAAGCCTCTGTTTGCAATATCATTGTGAACTAAAAAAGTTTAATCTACTACATGTATGAAAAAAAAGGAAACTGGAAGCCTGGAACAAAATTTTAATTGTATCTAATTTGATCATGAGAGTAAAATATTTCCAGAAATAATTGAGTAGTTCATGTGATTTCTGTACTTAAATCTTTCTTTATATAATAATATCTTATCCATGGTCGTAAAATATACAGATTTAATATTTTGAATTTATTGTGTGTTTTGTTCACCAATCTGACATACTATCATAGTTCATTTCTCATAAAAATAGATTCATAAAAATGAAACATTTATTATGAAAATAAGAATTTTAAGTCTGAGGGGTGTTTTCTTGCTGGTACTCCAACATCAACGCAACATCCACCATAGTGATATGCTACCCTGATAAATCATTTCAGAGCTACCATTGTGATGATATATTTTGACTCACATATACATCATCATGGTCATCATGATGCTTTATTAGTGTCATATATCACCAAAATGATGGAGCATTGATGATGTAGAATTTCTCAGTAAAATAGTGATGACAAAAGTCATCTTTCCTGGAGAAATGCTCTGTAACTTCATTCCTGAAAAGTTTATAAATATGCCATCTACCTTCCTATCCTGTCTCAATAATACACTTTCAAAAATAGAAACTATATGTGATTTTTTTTGAGGCACAAAGCTGAATTTTGCTATAAAACATGCCTGAGGTTTTCTTATTATGATATTTTCCCATGCTGATTAATCTGGACTTTTTCCATTCATTCTAAATTGAAATGCTTTTATGGTCTTTCACCCATCAACAGACTTACTTGTCTCCTTATATCAATAAAGTGAAAGGAATCTGTCACAGGGTATGTTATTATAAAGCAGAAATGCAGTGATTCAAACAATATAAAGATTTCTTTCTTCTGTGTACAGTGCAGGATACCTGAGTATTCCAGGATGGGTATGTGTGTTCTGCTATATACTGTAATTTTGCATCTAGATCACTTCTCTAACTTGTTCTGTTATCCTCTAGGGAATATTCTTCATTTACATGATTAAAACTCTCTCAGTCACCCACATGTACTCTTCACAGCTCCAGGGAAGGGGAAAAGAGAGAATGAGGGAAAGGAATTTCCTTTGAAAAAAAATGATACAGAATATTGCACCACAGAGGAATAGCCTACATAAAATGATATAAATATATGGAATGTAATAATGTTATGTTCCAAATATTAACATAAAATAATAACATAATTTTCCTACAGATTTTATATATTTCTACCACTTACATTAAATAATGTATGTAACATATTCCTTAGATAAATATCAATTAAGTAAATTTATCCACACCTAGAATAATATATAAAAGTATCAATAGACTTTAAGATATATATTTGTTACCAGAGTAGGAAATATCATGTTAATCTTAAAGTTGTTCAAAACTGCCTCATCATATTCATCAGTACATAATATACTGTAAAAATAAGGGGCACCTGGATGGCTAAGTGGTCGAGTGTCTACCTTTGGCTCAGGTTGTGATCCTGGGGTCTCTCATTAGGCTCTCTGTGGGGAGGCTGCTGTTCCCTCTGTCTGTGTCTCTGCCTCTCTCTCTCTCTCTGTCTTTCATGAATAAATAAAATCTTTTTTAAAAAATACTGTAAAAATAAAATGTCATGTATGAATGTAATTAACTAGCTATAATCATTGTGGCAGCATTATTCCTTCCCTATTTTTAGTGGTCATAACACCCTTTATATAATTTATTAATATATTTAATCCCTAGTCTTATAAATATTCACCCTATCTTCGACTAGAATGTAATGTAAGCTTTCAGAGTAAGATTTTGTTTTGAGTGTCGTTATGATTTCTTCACAGTCTACTGCCTGGCATAGGGCAGGCTTTTTTTTTTTTTTTTTTTTTTGTAAGATTTTATTTATTTATTTGAGAGAGAAAAGAGTAAGAAGGAGAGCATGAGCTGGGGGGAAGGGGCAGAAGAAGGCTTTCTGCTAAGCTGGGAGCTGGATGTGGGGCTCAGTCTCAGGACTTGGGGATCATGACCTGAGCCAAAGGCATATGCTTAGGTAACTGAATCACCCAGGTACCTCAGGGCAGGTTCTTGATATTTGCTTCAAAAGATGTAGTTTTCAGAATGTTGTCAATATTGACATTTAAAAACAAAACCATTAAATCATTCTTTTACCATGGGATTTGTTATACAACATTATCTATTTAGAACATATGCAAACAGATTCCTTAACAGTAGACAATTTTATATTCTTCTTTTTGAATATGTATGTCCATTTCATTTACGCCACGGAAATTTTTCTAGTTTCATGTATCTTAGTGTAAGAAGTCTTATTAATGGTAACCTTTGTTTTGCAATGAAAATAGGCAAATTAATATATTAGTGATTTCAACAATCTTGTGACTTTAAAGTTATAAATAGTAAAAACAAAAAATCAGCTATATTGAGTTATTAATATTATAGATAACTTAATGAAAAGTATGCTGTAAATACTAATAATTATTAAACAGTAAGTACAATTTATTGTAACCCAATCTCTTAATGAGATTAGTGAGGAGAATTTGAAAACTCTGTGGATTAATGACATTATTAAAATGAGATAGGGCTTCAAAGAATGTGGAAACACTAATTTAAAAAGATTTATAACCCCTTATGTTTATTGCAGCATTAGTTATGAAAGCCAAATTATGGAAGCAATCCAAGTGTCCATGAATAGCTGAATGAATAAAGAAAATGTGGCCATAAATAGGAATGAAACCCTTTCATTTGCAACAACATAGATGGATCTACAGGGTATAATGCTAAATGAAATCAGTCAGTCAGAGAAAGACAAATACCATATGATTTCACTCATATGTGGAATTTGAGAAATAAAACAAATGAATAAAGAAAGAAGAAAAAGAGAGACCAAAAACAGACTCAACTATAGAGACTAAAGAGTTACCAGAGGTGAAGTGAGTGGGGAATTGAGTAAAATAGGTGATGGGGATTAATGAGTACACTAGCAAGATGTGCATTGAGTAATGTATAGAATTGTTGTATCACTATATTGTACACCTGAACTAATATAGTCCTGTATGTTATCAATATTGGAATTAAAATTTAAAAACAAAATAACAACCTCCCCCCCCCCAAAAAAAGGATAAAAAAGAGAAAAAAAAAGAAAGAGAGAGGGGAAAAAAAAAAAAAAAGCAGCCTCTTATGTACAGGATACAAACTATTTACTGGAGCGGAGGTGGATGGGGAGATGGATGAAATAGGTGATGGGGATTAAGAAAACACTTATTGTCATGAACACTGAGTAATGTATATACTTATTGTATCACTATATTGTGCACCTGAAACTAATATAACCCTATATGTTAATTATATTGGAATTTAAAAAAAAAATTGAGATAGAGTTTGTAATCAGTTTTGTTACTTGTTTTCACTTTTATAAAGATGTGTGGGGTAAGTTAAAGAAAAGCCTCTGAATTCTTTAAACTTTTCCCAGATTATGATTCAGACATAAAAAACCGAAGTTAATATAAAAACTGAAATCTTGGGATGCCTGGGTGGCTCAGCAATTGAGTGTCTGCCTTTGGTTCAGGTTGTCTGGGGTACTGGGATTAAGCCCAGCATGGGGCTCCCTGCAGGGAACCTGCTTCTCCCTCTGCCTATGTCTCTGCCTTTCTCTGTGTCTCTCATGAATAAATAAATAAAATCTTAAAAAAAAAAAACCTGAAATGTCTAGTTTTTAGTTTTTCCTTATTTTTTGTTAGAGGCAAAATTGAAAATTAATATATCTATAAAGAATTTGTACAAATTCAGTAAAACCATGTACTTGGTTAATTTCATGTCATAAAAGGCTCTAGTAAGACTAATAAACATGTTTGCAATCATTTGTTTTTCAGTCCATGGCAACTTCATTGCCCAACTTGCTTAGAAAGAGTTTTCGATATATTTTTTTAAAGTTAATATGACTATATCAAGACTATATTTTTGGACAAAATATTTTTATATTCTTTGTCCTTTACATATTTTTGTCAAAATATTGTATTTATGTGTTTATCTAACCTAGTGCACTAATGAGTATGCCTACCACATTACATTAGCGAAGTCAGTGATCAATCTGTACCCATCAGCCAAATATGATATACTTCCTGTCAAACAAAAAGGAACATTATTTACGAAGCAGATAAAGCTGTTTATATTATAGCATGAAATATCATAAATACTATGAAAAATAATGAAAATATTACTGATAGGAATTAACTCATTAACAAGTCTAACATAAGTTTTGTTAGCATAAATCAATATTGTTTCTTAATACTAAATTTCAAAAAGATATAATACATAGCCAAAATGATATTTATGAAATAGTAATTAGAATATATGGCATGTTATTACTTTTGTAGTAATTATTTTAGACATGAGTGTGTTGATGACTGGTATTTTGCTTTAAAAATGTTTAAAGATCAGTGGAAAAAATCAGTTATAACTCCATTAATTTCATGAGACATGATCAAATTCTATAAATAATTAAAGATGAAGACCTATACTACTTTATTTTATTTATTTACTTAAGAAAGAGAACGAGAAAGAGATGAACAGGGGGAGGGGCAGATTGGAAGGGGTAGGGAGAGAGAGAATCTCTCAAGCAGACTCCACTCTGAGCATGCAGCCTGACACAGGGCATCATCTCATGACTGAGATTATGACCTGAGCTGAAGTCAAGAGTCTAATGCTTAACCAACTGAGCCACCCAGGTGCCCCAAGGTCTATACTATTTTAAATGAATAGCTTTAGCAAATAGCATTTGATTTATAGTTTTGTTATTGGAACTTACAATATAGTAAACATTTAGAAATAAAATGAGATTAGATTGTAATTGGAATATGTATTTTGTAATTTGATTTGGGTAAATAGATTGTAAGTACTTTTGTAAATATTGAATATATTACATATAAAAGAAAGTGTACAAAATCTTTAACCTTGAGTCATATCCAATACAACTAAAAAAAATAGTTTTGAAAAAATTCAGTTACATTTAATTGTGTCAGTATCACTAACTTGAATTTCTTTTGCTGTTTGAAGGTACTTTCTATTTTGCAGGTGTAGCTGAGGAGAGAATTTCTTATGTTTAAATTTATGGAAAAAATAACGCTTCTTTAAAAGAAATCAGTACTTTCTTTGCTTTGCTCTCACATTTTTTCATAAGGGCAATGCACTACTTGACAACATTTAGGAAATAGAAGATGTAAAATCTCCCACTGACTGTATTCTGTAAAAGACTGAATTTAACAGTATACGAGGTGAAGTACACCATCTCTAACACCATGCTTACATAGGAAAGCCTCAGAGTAGTTTACTGTACCTTAATTAACCATAAAAGAAGTCTTCTTTGAAAATGATATTTCCTATTGCTCCTTTGATTCTCTGGATGTTTTTATATATGAGGTAATATACCACAAAAAGATTGATGCTAGGTGAGAAGAGTGCTTTTGTTTTGTAAAGTGGGAGAAATTTTGCAAAAATGGAAGTAGGAAAGGAGTGTTAGTACACAGTAAATATAGACGCAGGTTATCTGGACTGATTTCTTTAAGATTGTACACTCTTATCTTTGGAAAATTTACGTGGCCCCCGGGGTATGCCTACCTTCTTGAAGATCAATGTCTTAAGTAAACCTATATCTAAGTCAATAGTGGTAGGACTTGTTTGTTTTATCTCTTGGTTAATAATTCATTAACTATTTAATGAGTTAACTTACACTGATAATCTGATTAACTTAACTAATTCTATTTATTTTCAGAAAGTAGAAAACAAGCTTGATCTGTATTTGAGTGTAGGACTAGGCAAATTGACATTGAAAATAAAATGGCTAGAGCCTGGGGCAAATAAGATGAAATAGCAGTATCTAGCACAACCCCTGATGAGTTTAGCTATTTCCCATTTAACAGTTTATCAAACTACTCTTGGATTTCTTAAATTCTCTTAAAGCTAGATGTCTTTTCTCTACGTGTGATAGGGAAGTAAGAGAAAGAACAAAATGGGCATGAAATAATCAAAATGCATGCTGGAAGAGTATATTTTCTCAATTTTTACAGTTTTAAAAATCTTTAAATGTCTTTACAAAACAATTAGAATTATCTAAGATGCAACCTTGAAAAAACCCTTTCTTTATTGAAGTAAGTATATTTTAAATCATTTTCTTAATTCTTTGCTTAATTTTTCCACCATCCAGGGGTTAGAATGAACTATAGGAAGTCTTAAAATCTAGGTTTAATTACAATTATCATCAAAGTAAAAAAAAAAAAATGTCTTCTCTAAATGACATGTAGTCTAGAAAAAGAGATCTATTTTAAATAGTCAGCAACTTTTGAAATAATATATGATGAAGGTATGAAATAATTTGCTAAACATTGCCACATATTTATATATATATACGTATTAAGTAGAGAATGTTAGTTAACAGAAAAGATAGTTTTTATGAATCAAGAGAGGTTGCTAGTTAGAGGTTACTGGTTAATACAATGTACAATAGTATCCCCATATTTTACCTTTAAAAATTGCTCAAGTATGCCATTCGGTTATTCATTAAATACTATTTATTGCATATACTGAGTTCTTGAAGATTTCTTGAATATTCTAAGTTCAAGGAATGTAATTAATACAATTTATAGTTTACTAGTTTTTGTTTTTGTTTTTGTATTCTGATTACCTTTACTGTTTTTCTCCCCTGCTATCTTTACTAGGCTATTGATAATAATTCATCATTTTAGAGATATTCTACTTATGTGTGTACTACTGTTATGATTTCCTTTATCTAACATTAGAAATGTCAATGAACAGAGACTAATCTTGCAGTGTTTCACTGGTCTTTACACTAGGGACTAATGATTTAAAAAAATGGAACAATAAACAAAAACTCCCTATATTTTACACCTTATTCAGCAGTGCTTTGGTTTTATCCTTAGTGTTGTGTATGGAAAATCCATGACTTTTTTTTTTTAAGATTTTATTTATTTCTTCATGAGAGACACAGAGAGAGAGGCAGAGACAGGCAGAGAGAGAAGCAGGCACCTCAAGGGAGCCCAGTGTGGGTCTTGATCCTGGGACTGGGATCACACCCTGAGCCAAAGGCAGATACTCAACTGCTGAGCCACCCAGGCATCCCACAAAATGCATGACTTTATAATTGATAAAATGAATCATGCTTTCTAAGGTTTAAGGGTGTCTGATGAAATGTGTGTTATCATTTACAATTAATTTAGAAAACTGAAATTACAGAATAAAAAACCTTGAGAAAACAAAGTTATATCAATGACAAAAATAATGTAATTTATGATAATATCAATAAGCTTTATGAAAACTCTAGTTTCTGAAAACAAATACTCTGAGGGTAGTAAGAGGAGCTACTGAAACAATGACAGCAGAAATAAAATAACCCAAATGGCATTATATCATGTGCCAATCTCAAGAGGTCATAGTCTTCTCAGTTATGCAGAAAGGACATATAGTTGAAATATTAAAACATTAGACTTTTTCTGGAAGAAGGCAGAGAAGAAGATGTTGTCTGACCTTACATTTAAAAGATAAGCTATCCATAGGGAAAGGTCCAGTTTTCTTGATATATTTCTTAAATTTTGGCCAAGATTACTTAATTTTTACATTAAGAGATTATATCACTTACCTCTCCATAAAAAGTCAAGGTGCCATGTTTGAAAGCATATATTCCTGGGGAAGTAATGCATATGAATAGTTGTACTTTATTTATTAAATACTTTACTTCTAGGTAGTTTTTTACGCTTTTGTGAGTAACATGGATTTCTGAAATGGAGACAAGCCTGCCAGTGCAAGAAGAAAATTCAGATCCAGGGATACTGTGGACAAAAAACATACTTAGCCAATTTTGAAATTGCGTGTGAATATCTCGGAATATCTCACAATAATGCAAAGCAGAGGAGATCAGAATGTGTAAATGGAAAGATGAGAAAAAAGCCATTGCACAATATATTAATGGCATAAGAACTCTGCCTTTAGTTTAATTTTGGTATATCTTTAGGGAACATAAGCCACATTTTAAAATATTATTTGCATACACCACAATTGTTGTTAGACACAATATAGAATAAAGTTAATTCAAAAAGTCAAATCTCAGAAATGTTTACTAATATCTAATATTCTGTTCTACACTAATGGCATTAATTTTATAACTTAAAAGTCATTGATATATGTTTATTTCTTGGACCTGAATAGCTGACATATACCTTATGCAAAATTACAGATTCACCAAGCAAATGTAGAATAAATTTTAAATATCTTGAGTATATGTTCTAATAATAAAATTTTCTGTACTATGTTAGAGTTCAAATGACAAAAATAACTTTTTGTGCAGTATTTTTTAAGATCACTGAGAACATAGCAAAGATGTTGGTGATGTTTTATACCTTGACTTTTTAATTACAATTTTGAAGAAAAGGTATTTTCTGTATCATAAGTTGATGTCACTGATTTGAGACAATTTATTTCCTTTTAATACAAATATTTAGTGTTTTAAATTTCCTTCTAAACATTTATTTAGGTGCACCTCACAAGCCTGAATAGGTGTTGTTTGTTTGTCATTTATTTTATCTTTTCTAGTATCTACTGTGACTTCTTCTATGGCTTATTTGATATTTAGAAGCATAGTATGTAGTGTCTAATTATTTTGAGATAAGATCTTCTATACCTCTTTCTACTATTGATGTTTAACTGAATCCTATTGTGGTATGGGGAACACTTCATAAGATTGTAATTCTTCAATATTGGTTAAGACTAACCATTTGAATTATGATGGAGGATATGCCTATTTTACTGTTCTAGGTCTCTGTCTTGTGGAGGGGAGAAAGAAGGTTTGGTGGGAAGAATGTTTATTAGGGAAACAAAACTTGTGGAAGTCAGGAGAAGGAAACAAGATTGGCCACAGAGAAAAACTGAGTTGCAGTGTTCCTTTGGTTCTCCCCATGGGGGGCTCTAGAGCTAAAATTGCCAATTAAAGTTGTACTGCATTGATTCAAAACTTGTGGGTTGTTAAGACCCCTATATTACCCCATTTATGCAATATTCTGAAAAAGCAAAACAATTGGGGCAGAAAACATAAGAGTAGTTTCAGGTGATACAGATGGGAGTGAGATAGGAGATTGACTATGTAGGAGACTGACTACAAAGACACTCTTCATAACTTTTCATAGGAATGAAAATCTTCTATATCTTGAAGTGTGATAATTAAAGGACTATATGTGTCTGTAATAATTCAACAAATCATGTATCTAAATAGAATTCATTCTGTGGGCAGCCCTAGTGGCTCAGCAGTTTAGCGCCTTCAGCCCAGGGTGTGATCTTGGATACCTGGGATTAAGTCCCACATCAGTCTCCCTGAATGGAGCCTGCTTCTCCCTCTGCCTGTGTCTCTGCCTCTCTCTCTCTGTGTGCCTCTCATGAATGAAAAAATAAGATAATAAAAAAATAATTCATTTTGCAATATCTAAATTATACCTTAAACATGGCAAAAATAGAGCAGAATTTTAGAGACAAGATTAAAATTAATAAACATCTGTGATGCCTAATAAGTATTAAAGGAGGGAAACTCACATATATGAAATTAACAATCAATACATACGAAGTTTATTTTAATATGAATCACAAAAAATGAAAATTATTTAAATATGTTGTCAAAAGTATGTGTATTTTTTGGTGCATGTGCGTGTAATATTACAAAAAT